>NC_136429.1:279366921-280042635 GCF_052849685.1 Lactuca virosa | reverse complement strand
TTTACTAAATAAACAAACATGAATGAACTTCCTGCCGAACAATTCGCCGAGCGTTTGGTTCATTTACAACCCTAGTTGAGAGTGACAGGGTGGGGTTTGCTTTGGGGTTGATTTGGTGAAAGTTTTCTATAACACTCCTATGGTGCACATACAACCCTAATAGCTTTGGATCTAAGTTTTCTATAGTTATATGTCACACCCCCAAACCGGAACGGCAGAAACGTTCGGGGGCGGAGGACGTCATGTTTAATATCACAACACATGCATCATAGTAATCAAAGTAACAAACAACCATTGCATTAATTATAAAGTGTTTACAAAGTATGTGATTAAAAAAATATTGACTTCAAATAAATAAAAAAACAAGACATGAAGTTACTATGCTCCATCTTCTGAATCCCAGTGCGCGTACCTGTCTACTATTCTCCTGAGAATACAAGTTATTTTGAAAGAGTAGATCAGCATTTAAGCTGGTGAGTTCATAAGTATTTAAGTGATGTAAAGTAAGTTATAAGTTCTTTTTAGAAAAGTTCGCTTGTTCCTCCAGAAAATCCAATATTTTCTAATGGGATGAATAAAAGTAAAAAATGACTCTACAATTCCTTCTATGAGTACTAAATGGATACAAGTTATATACAATCCAGATCAAACGAACAATCGATTGTGTGAATCTGCCCTAAGCCCACAACCAAACAAGGAACAGGAAATGAGGCGGAAGGCACACATCCCATTGTTTATTAGATCTTCATTGTATACAACCCTGACATATTCATTTGGCACTCACGGAGTTAACTGTAATAGTTCCTTTATTTGATGAAAACATTCTTTAAGAAAATCATATATTTCCTTTAGTAAAAATGGTAACCACAATAGTTCCTTCTATAATCACTTAGTTTATACTAGATATATATAATCTAATATCGAACGGATAGTTAATTGTGTAAATCTGCCCTAAGCCCACAACCAAACAAGGAACAGGAAGTAAGGCAGAAAGCACACATCCAACTGCCTATCGGATATTAATTATATATAACCCTGATGTATAAACTAAGGTATTATAGAATTAACCACTAAATGTCCTTTAAGTTATACCGGTTTAATAAAATGAATTAAACCTTTTACTGATAAGTTTCTAGTTTAGCCTACTAAATGTTCTATCTGAAAAGTATGTTTTTGTACTAGAAAATGGTATATTGAATTTGTATGCTATGACCTGACCCATACCTGATAATCCTTATGATTACTTGGTGTATACAGGATATATATATATATATATATATATATATATATATATATATATATATATATATATATATATATATATATATATATATATATATATATATATATATATAGCTAAGATCGAATAGATAGTAGACTGGGTGAATCAGCTCTAAGCCCACAACCAAACAAGGAATAGGAAATGAAGCGGAAAGCGCACATCCTACTGTTTGTCGGACCCGATTAATATATGTATCCCTGATGTATCTACCGAGGAATCATAAAGTTAGAATTATAGGCCCCCTTCTAACTGAATGTTCATGTTACGAGTAAGTTATGTGGCGTTGTTCTATTGTTAGGACGACTACTAGAAGTAATGAAATCCTGCACTCTTAACGCCTCATTCGATACTGTTGTGAGTTTTGTATATATTAACATGTTTTATTCATTATTGTCCGGTACTTTGTAGATGTACCCCATATATAACTCCGGTACTTTGTAGATGTACCCCATATATATAAACTTATACCATGTTTATTATCATCTTTTGTTTAGAACAATGAGTTAATGATACATTCCCTTCCTAGGTTACTGGGTGTGTAAAGTATAAGTATGTAAATCATGATTTGTTCTTCTGTTATAATTAAAGTATGTTCCTCCCTGTACTAGTTATAGTATGCTCCTCCCTGTACTAGTTATAGTATGCTCCTCCTTGTACTAGTTATAGTATGCTCCTCCCTGTACTAGTTATAGTATGAACTGAACCCCTAAACTATACCTATTATAGTTTACTAGTATGTTTACTTGAATTGTTCTGACTTGAAGAAAATACTCAATTATCTATTGAGTTAAGCATGTACTTTTAAGAATGAAGTCTTACAAACAATCAAACTAATACTTTAAAAAGAGTTGTTGAATCGCTTTGATCACTTACAAAAGCATAAGAAATCTTTTAATGTGATGATTATCACAGGTAAATATTTACACAATATTCATTGTGTTCAACTTGTATTCCCCCCCTTAAAAGCATTTAAAAGCATTTAAAAGATTGATTATAGGGGTATGAACTCACCTTATGTGGGTGATTCAACTAAAGATTCGAGTAAGGATGACAAGTTCCACGAATGAAGTCCCAAGGCACAAAGGAGTCCTAATTGACATATATTGATACATATATGTATATAATTACTGTCTATAACAACTAACATGCAAGGAAAACAACCTTAGGGACTAGGAAACACTTGTAATGAAGTGTTACAATCACATGTGATTGTGTGAAAGGGAGTTTACGGCCACAAAGAGATGTGTTCACGGCCAAGGGGAGTTTACGGCCACACATGGAGTGTTTACGGCCCTAGGCTTGATTCTAAGAATGGTTTACGGCCACAAGAAGTGTTTACGGCCGTAAACACTTGAAGATGATGCATTTTGGATCTTTAATCATGCTTATAGGGTGTTTGTCTCATGAGGATACAAGAGCTTTTAATGGATAACAAGTATATGGAAAGGATACTTACTTAATGGAAGTCTTGAAGGTGTTTATGGCCCAAGAACATGTGTGTGTGTTCTTGGTGAAAAGATGAAGACTTGAAGATCTTGAAGGAAAAGTGATGAATTCAAGGATATGATTCATAGGATTCATATGATCATGAAGATTAACTAGTAAAAAGGATGAATCACTTTCGTTTTTGAAGAGAAATGGAAGTGTTCTTGATGATACTTGAGAGAGAAATGAGTTTCAGCCTTGAAGATGTGAAGAATGATGAAATAATGAAGGAATTATATGATATAGGGAAGGGTTCACGGCTGCCAAGAGTTTACGGCCGTAAACTCTAGTTTGCGGCCGTAAACTCCTTGTGATGGAGTTTCCGGCTTGAATGCAGCACGATGAACTTTAGCTAACACAACCCTACACACAATCCTTGAATGTACTAGGCTTAGAACACTCAAACAGACCCCTAAAAATGCTAAAAGATAGCAGATACAAGTCTAACATTTGATTGGATTGATTGGCTTTACCGGATAGAAATTTCGGGTTGTCACATCATCCCCCCGTTAGATGGAATTTCATCCCGAAATTAGCTTTCTGAGTAGTACTACTGGGGTTGTGCTCCTATGATGTAACGCCCCGATTCTCAGGTATTGTTTAAATAAAAATTTAATTAGTTTCAAGGCCTACTCGACGAGTTGGTTGCCCTACTCGTCGAGTAGCAACGGGTTTGGTTCGTGTATTTAGTGGCCTACTCGTCGAGTCCATGAAGGGACTTGACGAGTAGGAGCTGGCAGATGAAACCCTAATTCCCGGGGTTTTGCACCCTATTTAAGGAAGCATAAGCCTCATTTGGCCTCTTTGCAGTCCTTTTAGAGCTCAGAAAACCCTAATTCGTGTGGTGCTTCATTTTTGTGTGTCTAAAGCTTTAGAGAGGAGATCTTTGGAGAAGAAGAGCTCGGAGAACAAAAGGCTAGGAGCAAGGAAGTGTGGGGAATCAGAAATCTACCTCAGATAGCATCATTTGGAGGTATCAAGTCGTCACCTTTTCTTCTTTTCCTTCTAGACCTCTTTTGGTTGAGATCTAGGGTTTTTATGGTTAGGTTGAGATGGTAATGTGGGATATGAGCTAGATCTGAAATTGTAACTTCAGATCTGTACCCTTCTTGGAGTCTAGAGTCATAAAGCTCAGAATTTGGTCATGTATGAAGCCTCTTTGAGTATGAAACCCCCATTGTGAGCTTGGATTTGACATTAAGAGCCTTTGTAGCTATGCATGCACGTAAAGTTTGCAACTTTACGTGAAAAGCATGCCTTAGAAGCTTGGATCTGTAGCTTGGAGCCGCTGCATGGCTCAAATGAGTCTGTATGGCAAAAAGGACTGAAGGGACTCGGCGAGTCGCATAGTCGACTCGGCGAGTCATATGAAGATAGGCATGAACTCGGGGAGTTGGAAGAACAACTCGGCGAGCCCGTTGGAGATTGCCATAGACTCGACGAGTTTATGAACAACTCGGCGAGTCAGATGAGGATTCCCCAAGTTATGTATGCGCGTGCAACCGTCGAGTTGCAAGAAGGAAAATCAAGGAGTGGCCTTAGGGTCCCGATCGTAAACCGAAGGAACTCGACGAGTCACTCAGATGACTCGGCGAGTGGGTTAGTACTTCAAGGAACTCGGCGAGTGGCCGAGGGTACTCGGCAAGTCAAGGTCAACATGGACTGTTGACCTTGACTAATAACTTTGACTTTAACCAGAGTCTGATTAGTTGGCTTACGGGGTACCTTCAAAGGTTGGGGACTTATGGGTATGTTTATACTATGGTAATAGGTGGTGGAATTTGTGGTAGTGATCCGAGGGTTGAAGTTTATCTACCGAGTCGACATCTGCAAGGTGAGTTATCCTCACTATATCGATAGGGTCTAAGGCACCAAGGCCGGCCCTTTAGTTGTTATCGTTTATGGTATGCTACATGTGGATATGATCTGTTAGATCGGAATCAGGATAGACAGTATGTTATGCTCTTATGATCCATAGGGATTAATATGTTAGTGACCTGCTAGGTCAGTGCCCTAGTTATGAGAGATTGCTATGTTTGGTGATCAGTGAGATAGATATGTTTGATGTTTGTATATGCCAGTATATGTTAGTTATGCGCACATGGTTCATTGCTTGTTGCTTGGTTTGAGGCGGTCCTGCTTTGTGCTGAAGGCCAACATACCCTATGAGCGGTCCGGGGAGACTATAGGCCCACGTGGCGGTCCAGTCATGCTGAAGGCTCGGTATAGATTCAGTTAGACTGTAGGCCCTGTATGCATGTTGATTGATTGATTATTACGGATATTGTATTATCAGTGTGGTATTGGTATTTTGGGGGTAGCTCACTAAGCCCTCGGGCTTACAATTTTTATTTTATTGTTTCAGGTACTTCAGGAGATCATGGCAAGGCGAAGGCGTGACCGTACCGCTCCTCATCCTTATGATCTGGCTTTTGGGACACTCTGATTGAATACTGATTTGAAAACATTTTTTGTAAACAATACTGTTGGGTGTTATTTATGATTGAAAAGTTTAAATTTGGCGTAAAATTTTTGGATGTTACATATGAATTGAAGAATACCCACTCGTAGACCTGGGTAAATTTGCTCTAACGCTCATGATAGGATTCATACCTGGTCCATCTATCATTACCTCGTGTATACGAGTCATATATAATTAAGATTAGTAAGACGGTTGGATGTGCGACTCTGCCCCAGGTCCACAATCAAACAAGGAACAGGAGATAGGGCGGAAACACACATACTAAATCTGCATAATCATAATTATATACCACTCTCGCGTATACACTTAATAGTGATAGGTGGGCTGTATTCGTCCTTAGCCTCTGTTCTTGAACTTGATCTGTTGGACGAGTGGTAGTTCTAGAAGGTCTGTTGAGTAAAAGGCGGCAAGGTTTCGGAGGACAAGGTACTCTTCGCATGAGTACTTCGGGGTTTAGAAGACAAGAGATAATACTGAGGTCAAGGTCGGGTTGTCGTTACGAATGACGAGGGTTTCATTAATTTGTCGGTTAATGTGATGGAATTTCGAAACACATGAACTTGGTATGGTGAGGACCATGCCAATCCATGACGAATGATGACAACGGACTCTTTACAGAAACAAATGTTAGGCCGATTTGAAAGAAACGTTTGTTATACAATGGTTTATTCTGAGTGTGCTCGACAATGTATTCTGTGTAGACTTTCTAGTGCTTTCAGTTTTCTCCTTGATATTACCACTACCACAAATCGTACTGCGATGAGCGAGTACTAACAGTGAAAGTGCTTTGATAACTAGTGTCGATACTGTAACACCTGTGTTTCTGGGCTAGGCATTAATGTCGTTGTAATAGTCTAGGTTAACCTTTGTAACTCATTTTGAAATAATAAGAATGTATTAATTGAGTATTATATGTTTATTGCTTAATTATGTGATTTAAATGAATTAAGGATAAAAATAAGCAATAAAATAAAATACTAGATAAGCCCGATATCTATGAAGGAAGTTGTAGTGGTCGTGGCAAGGTTTCCGAATATATAAAGAATGCCGAAATCCGAGTTATAACGAAGAAGTTATGACCTGTCGAAGTTTCGCGACAGAACCGACACGACACTGTATGACGTAAAATACGAATTTAAGATAGAGCAATATTTAGCCTTAGTGATCTAAACGGAAGTCGAAGAGTTCGATAAACCGAGAGCGTGCATAAAAAGAACGTCTAAATCTGACTTCGTATGAGGAAGTTATGATTTTTCTAAGTTTCAACTTAGCGGTATGCAGCCCGAAACTCGAATATGAGATCGAGTGATATTTGACCGAAACAATCTAAACGAGAATCGAAGATCTCATCGTTAGTAGTTCAACGGTAAGAAGACAGATGAAAACGGACGTCGGATGAAGAAGTTATGATTTTATAACGGAGTTTTCCTGTCCCGGCCTACTAAAAATAATACAATAAAAATAAATCAAAATTAGCTGACGGAGTCTAAATGAAAGTTCTAGAGCATAGTCTCACCTACGCGTGGATATAAAGAACGTCGAAAACGGAGCTCGTATGCGAAAGTTATGAATTTTTGAAGTTCGAGGCAAGCATACCTAAGCTTATCCGAACTACGCCCCGCGTAGATCTTCGTACGCCCAGCGTACTGCTTGTAGAGGCATTACGCCCAGCGTAATCAGGATTTACGCCCAGTGTAAATCGGGGTTTCAGACCCTATAAATAGAACTCAAGGGCTGTCGAGTTCTGTTGCCCAATTCTTCTCTCTCTCTCTCTCTCATTATTGCCTCGTTTTGCGTCAACTTATACCCCGAAGCCCCGGTATCATTCCCGACACCCGAAGCAAGTTCCGAAGCCCCAAAGATCCCGAGAAGTAAAGTTTCCGAGCCGAAACTCTGCCCGCGAGAAGCCCGGTTTTCAAGAAAAGCATCCCGGTTTTATCAGAAAAGATTATTTAAAGAGACGAGGTGTTGTCCGATCATTTTCTTATCAAGTGAGTGTATTTTCGTTTTCTTCTGACACATAGATATGAAGTATTCGGTATAGATTCAGTTAGACTGTAGGCCCTGTATGCATGTTGATTGATTGATTATTACGGATATTGTATTATCAGTGTGGTATTGGTATTTTGGGGGTAGCTCACTAAGCCCTCGGGCTTACAGTTTTCAGTTTATTGTTTCAGGTACTTCAGGAGATCATGGCAAGGCGAAGGCGTGACCGTACCGCTCCTCATCCTTATGATCTGGCTTTTGGGACACTCTGATTGAATACTGATTTGAAAACATTTTTTGTAAACAATACTATTGGGTTTTATTTATGATTGAAAAGTTTAAATTTGGCGTAAATTTTTTGGATGTTACATATGAATTGAAGAATACCCACTCGTAGACCTGGGTAAATTTGCTCTAACGCTCATGATAGGATTCATACCTGGTCCATCTTTCATTACCTCGTGTATACGAGTCATATATAATTAAGATTAGTAAGACGGTTGGATGTGCGACTCTGCCCCAGGTCCACAACCAAACAAGGAACAGGAGATAGGGCGGAAACACACATACTAAATCTGCATAATCATAATTATATACCACTCTCGCGTATACACTTAATAGTGATGGGTGGGCTGTATTCGTCCTTAGCCTCTGTTCTTGAACTTGATCTGTTGGACGAGTGGTAGTTCTAGAAGGTCTGTTGAGTAAAAGGCGGCAAGGTTTCGGAGGGCAAGGTACTCTTCGCATGAGTACTTCGGGGTTTAGAAGACAAGAGATAATACTGAGGTCAAGGTCGGGTTGTCGTTACGAATGACGAGGGTTTCATTAATTTGTCGGTTAATGCGATGGAATTTCGAAACACATGAACTTGGTATGGTGAGGACCACGCTAGTCCGTGACGAATGATGACAACGGACTCTTTACAGAAACAAATGTTAGGCCGATTTGAAAGAAACGTTTGTTATACAATGGTTTATTCTGAGTGTGCTCGACAATGTATTCTGTGTAGACTTTCTAGTGCTTTCAGTTTTCTCCTTGATATTACCACTACCACAAATCGTACCGCGATGAGCGAGTACTAACAGTGAAAGTGCTTTGATAACTAGTATCGATACTTTATGTTATGATCCTCCTCGGTACCTCTATGATCGCCTGGCATATACAAGTTATGTATAATTAAGATGAATAAGACGGTCCTAAATCCACAACCAAACAAGGAGCTGGAATTAAGGTGGAATTACTCACTCTAAGTCTGCAAAATCTTAGCTATGCACAACCCTGATGTACATACTAAGCCATCATAGCTCACCTGTACGGATCCTTAGTTCTCTTATGAATGTTGTGACTTGTTCAGACGAGTGAGTTATTATAATTACTTTTAAATGTTCCCCAAGTTTTAATCTTATATTGAATATAAATAAAATTTCTAAAGTAATTCTTTTATTTCAAAGACGTACCGCTGCTCGCTGGTTTTAATCATATATGTATATAATTAGTTTTAAATGTTCCCCAAGTTTTAATCATATATGTATATAATTAGTGTCTATAACAACTAACATGCAAGGAAAACAACCTTAAGGACTAGGAAACACTTGTAATGAAGTGTTACAATCACATGTGATTGTGTGAAAGGGAGTTTACGGCCACACAAAGATGTGTTCACAGCCAAGGGGAGTTTACGGCCACACATGGAGTGTTTACGGCCCTAGGCTTGATTCTAAGAAGGGTTTACGGCCACAAGAAGTGTTTACGGGCATAAACACTTGAAGATGATGCATTTTGGATCTTGAATCATGCTTATAGGGTGTTTGTCTCATGAGGATACAAGAGCTTCTAATGGATAACAAGTATATGGAAAGGATACTTACATAATGGAAGTCTTGAAGGTGTTTACGGCCCAAGAACATGTGTGTGTGTTCTTCGTGAAAAGATGAAGACTTGAAGATCTTGAAGGAAAAGTGATGAATTCAAGGATGTGATTCATAGGATTCATATGATCATGAAGATTAACTAGTAAAAAGGATGAATCAGTTACATTTTTGAAGAGAAATGGAAGTGTTCTTGATGATACTTGAGAGAGAAATGAGTTTCAGCCTTGAAGATGTGAAGAATGATGAAATAATGAAGGAAGTATATGATATAGGGAAGGGTTCACGGATGCCAAGCGTTTACGGCCGTAAACTCTAGTTTGCGGCCGTAAACTCCTTGTGATGGAGTTTCCGGCTCGAATGCAACACGATGAACTTTAGCTAACACATCCCTACACACAATCCTTGAATGTACTAGGCTTAGAACACTCAAACAGACCCCTAACAATGCTAAAAGATAGTAGAAACAAGTCTGGCATTTGATTGGATTGATTGGCTTACCGGATAGAAATTTCGGGTTATCACATTATACATGCAACAAAAATTATCCAAAGCATAAAACCTATCTAGCATACAAATTTGGTACATGAATCATAAAACTACTTAGAAGAATACCTCTTATTTGTAGCTTGTAGTTGTTGGTCTTACAAGAGCTTAGCACCTCAAGTGTGATGCCTCAAACAAGTCACAAACACCATGAACAAATGGAGGAACTTGAGAGAGAGGTTATGAACCACCAAAAAACGTCTAGGATTCTCTTAGAATGTACAAGTGCCAATTTTAGGGTTTTAGGGGTCACTCTTATAGTGTAGAATTCCAAGATTTTAAACTTGTAAATCCTAATCCATTTCCCTGGGCCTTTAATCCAATAATCCATATGATAAGCCCTTTGGACTAACTATTAGTCCATTCTAATCAACATGGATCATTAGCCCAAACTATAATTATCATTGATTTACTTAATCAGTCCCCGTTAATTTACTTAGTCTCTTTTGATCTATGAATTAATTCCAAATTAATTCTTGATCAATACTAATTAAATAATATGATTTCTCAATTAATATATTATACTTATAATATAATATATTAATAAATCACAAATAACCTCTTTCTCAAATATCCATCCTGTCAAATTGTTCTGGTGAAGGCAACCCGAAATAGACCATGCTACTCTCGGGTCAAGTACATACCAATTATAGTTATGGGCTTAGACACCTAATCTAACAGTCTCCCACTTGGATAAGTCTAATAACTATAAGTGCAAGTATGATTTTAAAACCCGACTAGCAATCGTAGCACTCAAAAGCTGCTGTTGAACTCTGACCTAGTCAATGACGCGTCCATTAGATAAGGGATCCTATATTCCTCCATTCTAGAAATCGCATGAACTGAGACATGGATTATAACCATTCTCTCTGTTCATGTGTTGTTTCCCGATTTCCGATTTATAACGACCGACTAATTGAACAAATCTAATCAGTCCAGGCTTGGCCAAGCGCTTAGGGTTGTCATCACTAAATCATCGAGGGGCCCCACAGATATCGCTTTTATCCCTTTAAGGGTAAAAGGAACGGATAAACTTCGACTCATATGCTTGCTCTATTTACTCATCAAATCACACACAACAATACGTTTTATAACGCCAAGTTACTGGTGCGTTTTCATATCATCAATGTGCAACCGACTTGTAAACTGCAAGTCATACCTCTCCGTTTCAATAATATAAGATATTATCGTCTCACAATCACCCGTGATAAAATCCATGAAGTGATTCATATGAGCGTGGGTTTAATCCGATACTCAAATCCTTTTTACAGGAGTACTGATGAACACTACAGCAAACTTGTGCTATGACTAACACTTTAGACAATCTATAGACGAATTCATGACAGTCTTACCTGATTACCTACTTCCAAAGTATGACTGACTGTGGATGTTTGAATAATCTTATAATTCGGGAAGTCAAAACATGCGAAATGAAACGCAAGAATAATCGAATCCAATGTGGTCTCAAAAATTTTGAATATAAATAAAACACCTTTTATTTAATCACCATATCGATTACACATTATTCATTGTATAATGTTTCGATTAATCAACTTAATACTTGAATTAAAACAATAGTTATCCCATGCTCCAAGCATGCACACTATGTTTACCTATGGTCCTTACTTTGTGAAATAGATCAATTGTAAAAATTTCCAATGACACTCATTTCCCAATTCCAAATCCTTATCGTAAGTGTAAGAATACCAAATCCTTGCCACTTGCTCTCTACTTATCTGGCGTGGCTCTAGGTACTACGTCCTCAAGAAGGATTTGCGGTGGTCACTGGGTTACTAGGTTAGCCCTATCCTGTGGGGTTGACACTAGTGGGATGGTTCCTATATCTATCTGGGACCTGAGTACTACCTCTCTCGGAAAGATACACATTTTGACTAGAGAGGCGACAGCCTTGGAGGATACCGGAGGATGACATCGTTGAGTCTATTCGGCAGCTGAAGCCGGAGGTCATTCCTGATCCTGCCTTTGGGAGGCGTCAGAGACCTAGGCACGCAGAGCCTGATTATCTAGAGCCTACTCTTGATGACGTGATGCGAGGTCTTTCCGTTGCACATGAGGAGCGCCGTTGGATGATGGCTTCGCTTGTCGCGGTGATGCGACATCTGGGGATGGACCATCCTGTTGGATTAGTGTCTAAGCCCATAACTATAATTGGTATGTACTTGACCTGATTGTAGCATGGTCCTTTTGGGTTGCCTTCACCATAGCAACTTGATAGGATGAATTATCAGAAAGAGGTTGATAAATTATTTATTAATATATTATAATACATCACATATCACAAAAAGCATCACATATCACTAAAAGCTTATCACCAAAAGTATGTCACCAAAATCATATCACCGATAGTATGTCACCAAAAGCATATCACCAAAAGTATGTCACCAAAGGATGTTATCAAAATAATATCACCAAAAGAATATCCCAAAGGAATGTCACCAAAAGAATATCACCAAAGGAATGTCACCAAAAGAATATCACCAAAGGCATGTCATCAAAAGAATATCACCAAAGGAATGTCACAAAAAGAATATCACCAAAAGCATCGCATATCACCAAAAGAGTCCTATGATAGGTATGAGTCTCTACGCACATCCTATCCCAAGGGAACTACCCAATTCACTACTCGTGTTCCTCCAATGTTGAATGTTCTAAGTGGCTCATGACTTGCACCCGAAACACTAACCCCAGGCACCCCTTTCAATACTCCTACTATGTGAAACACAAGTGTTCCACGATGTCGTTCTAAATTGGTACCAACGGTGTCGTACATCCATAACACCTCCCAATCCAACGTGATGTTTGTACTAGTACTCCTCGGTAGGACACACCACTCTAGTCCACGAACACTGTAATGACAGTGTACGTGTACCATGTGTCGTGGGATATTCTAGATAGACCAGACGACTAACACCAAAATGGCTTAAGCTATTTTTATAGGTCCTCTTCCAACCTATTAAGTGTTGGGATTTTATCACTATAACACTCCTATGGTGCACATGCAACCCTAAATGCTTTGGATCGATGTTTTCTCTAGTTATACATGCATTTACACTTTTCCAAAGCATTCTCCCTAACTAGCATACAATTGAACAATTGAACAACACAACTAGTTAGATAACTTACCTCTTATAAGGACTTGTAGTTCTTGACCTTTGAAAGCTTGAGAACCTCAAGTGTGATGCCTCTAATGGTTTACAAACACCAATATGCAAGAGTAGGCTTGAGAGAATAAGTTACTTGCACAAAATCAATATCACTCTCCAAGAGTGTTGTGTCTATATGTGTAACCGATTTTGGTCATGAGGGTGTGCTTTTATAGTGTAGCAAATGCTAGGTTTACACTTTGTAAACCCTAATGACCTTTCATATTACTTAGGCTCCATGGGTTAACCTCCATGGACTATCCATGTTGGTTTAGCCCACCCAAATAACCATCGATCATTAGCCCACACTATAAGTATCATTGATTTACATAATCAATCCCCAAATATTTAATTAGTCTCTTCTGATCACAAAATTAATTCCAAATTTGTGACAACCCGAAATTTCTATTCTGTACAACCATTCACTTCAATAGGAGTCAAAACTGTTTCTGCTAATTTTCAAGCTTTTTGGAATAAGTTTGAGTATTTTAAGATTAGTACTTCAAGAGATAACAGGAGAGAGGATGCCCTAGGGTTTATTGTGCAACAATATTATTCCAAAACTCCAAGAGTTTGGAGTTTACGGCCTAAACAAAGGTGTTTATGGCCGTAAACCCTAAATTGGGGGTATATATATGACACTTAGTCATTATTTACCATTTTTCACAAATTCAAGATCCAAACTCAATTCTCTCTCAAGTATCATCCAACAATTCTTCAAGATCTTCAACTTGTAAGTGTTTCTAGCCCTAATAAGTTGATATATTACTTAATCTAGTGATTTAACACACTTCCATCCGTGCAATCATTCCAAAAGGTTAGATCTTCAAGTTTCACCAAGAACACCAAGAACACACACTAGTGTTCTTGGACTTTTAGCACCTTTTCAAGCCTCTATCTTGTAAGTACTTCTATCCTAGAGTATAATAAGGCTTGTTACACTTCTATACATCAAGAAAACACCTAAGAAACCCAAGATCAAAGGTGTTTACGGTCCAAGAACACCTTGGACCGTAAACCCTAAAAAGGGTGCCAAAGTGTGCCCTAGTCCCTTCTAAGCCTTGGAAACTAGCCTAGATCCCTTCCTTAATGTGTTTAGGACTGGAAAACATCAAAAGACCATAAACCATAGGGGTTTACGGCCATAAACACATGAAGAAGTGGTCCATGGGCCGTAAACTCCATTCAGGAGTGAAATGATGCCACAAACACTTCCTAAGGCTTATACTTGAAGTAAGATGCTTCCTTATGACTTGAAAAGCTTCAAAACACAAAATGGTCAAGGGACCATGCATTTACGTCCGTAAACACATGGGTTTACGACCGTAAACTCATTGAGTGATGGTCACAAAACCGTAAACTCAAGGGGAGTTTACCCTTGAACCCTAAACTCAATAGCAACGTCCTACAACACTTAGATGCAATCCTTAGCACTTATAACACTTATAGAAGGTGTTTAACATGTCCTAGGATGTCTTAACTTTGTTAATTAGTTGTTTCAAGACTAATTGGATACATATATGTGTTATTATATGTTAACTAGGATCATTGTGTGTGTACAAGTCTTCACTTGACACTTAGCAATCCGACATCATCAGTTTATCCAAACCACTCACTACAGGTGAGTTCAAACCCCCTTAATTAACCTTTTAAATGTTTTTAAATGCTTTTATGGGGGGGGGGGGAATACAAGTTGAACAATTATAGTTATTATATCAATCACATGTGATTAATAACTACCAAACAAGTGGATTTCTTACTTTTCAAACTGTGTTACCAAACTGTTTTATTTCAAACTGTCTTACAAACTCTTTTACATACCAAATGCTTTTATCAAACTCTTTTACATGTTAAACACTTTTACTTAAATTCTTTTAACTTATATTTTGTGTATCTATATAGATATAGTTATATAAGTAGGATTGAAAGTACTTAGGACTGATAGCTCACCTTACTTCTTGTTCCTTGTTTGGTTGTGGACTTAGGGTATTCAGGTTATTTGTCCGAAGGTCGTTTGAATCCTAGTTATATATCATGTATATGTGTGTAGATATAAAAGGTTACTTCTTTCATTTCAGTTCAATGCCTTTGGGTAGCAAGGGTATACAAACATGTTCATATACACAAACAACATTACTAGTAAACTATAATAGGTATAGTTTAGGAAGGTACTATTGCTAGAACAATGAAACATACAATGAGTTAGTTCATTCATGAGTAATACATAGTGATGAGAAACAAACATAACATATAGTGATGAGAAACAAACATAACACATAGTGATGAGAAACAAACATAATACATAGTGATGAGAAACAAACATAATACATAGTGAAGAGAAACAAACATAATACACAATGATGAGAAACAAAACATACAAGCTAGACAGAGAAAGAACACACAATACAACTAGCACATACATATACATATACATATACATTACATACAGTTATGTGAGCCACTTAACGGGGAACATGGCACTACCTGTCATGACCCGTTTTGTATCCAGAATCTCATTAATTGGGGAGCGTATGAGTTTGTGTATAGATCTATACTGGATTGACTATCCTACACCTTGCTGCTCGCTACACTGGGACTTGCAAGTCTACGGGTGCCAAACGTCATTTTTACGGCGTCTTACATCGTCGTTTTACTAGAGTCGGTAGCAGGATATAGGCCGATCACATGGTACTTTAAATAACAATTAGTTTAAAGTAGTTAGTACAGCATTAGTTACTTAATACAACACTACAGTACTATTTTATTTTCCCTTTACATTTACTTTGTGATATTCACACAATAAACAATAATGTAAGAACTATATTTTTGGTTAATAATAGTCAGATTTGGGAAACTACACACTCTTACAAGAGACACACACACAGACACTAGATGCCTTGGTAGAAGGCTACTTTTAGTAGGAAACATAGGGTTTCCTAGGAGAGTTCAAACAAATACAAACTTTTACAAAACTTATACATTACAAACATCTTACAAATGCTTTCCTACAAACACAGACATTAATATACTTATGATCTCACCAGCTTTAAAGCTGATAAACTCTTTCAAAATAACTTGTATTCTCAGGTCACCAGTAGATAGGTACCGGTGCCAGGTTCTGAGAAGATGGAGCTCGTTCAAGACTCATCTTTTATTTTTGATGTATATTTTTGGTGTCTATATAACTTGACAGAACACACTTTTATGAAATTATATTATTAATGCAATGGATGATGTTGTTGCATGTTTACTACTTTTGCATTGTTGTGATACTGAACATGACGTCCTCCACCCCCGAACGTTTCCGCCGTTCCGGTTTTGGGGTGTGACAAAATTAATTCGTGATCAATACTAATTAAATAATATAATTTCATATTAATATATTATACTTGTAATGTATTAATAAATCATAAATAACCTTATTCTCAAAAGTCCATCCTATCAAATTGCACTGGTGAAGGCAACCCAAAAGAACCATGCTATAATCGGGTCAAGTACATCCCAGTTATAGTTATAGGCTTAGATACCAAATCCAACAGTCTCCCACTTGGATAAGTCTAATAACTATAGCTGCCAATGTGATTTCAGGATCCGACTTAGCAATCGTAAGAAATATTTGTCCGCTATCTAACTCTATCTTAATTAACTTAATCCAGTGAAAGTCAACCAATCCAATTCATATTAGTTTTACTTCATAATTGTTCCCATAATTATAACAGACTATAAACTTTTAGAATAAAAAGATTATTCATGGATTAAACATGTTAATATAGAAAACAACAAGTATTGATGTTATGATCATATCCCAGTATATTAGAACATTATATAATAGTTGTTGTTACAATGTTCCAATATCCAAATACTATATCCCATTTGTAGAATAATAAAGTCTTATAGATAAAGGCAAGCAGAATAATTCTTTAGCTGTAAACCTGCAAAACCCGTACAATCAAAGCTTTTTCATTCGAGTAGCATCACTGTGACTAAAATGAACTTGAAGAATAAATTACGCATTGTAATCTCGATGATCCATGCCTTCTTTTTCTCTCATTTTATGAACTTATGTGTTTGACAGCAGTGAATATGTTTCCATAGACCAATCCATTATAGATTGTAGTTGCACCATGCCCTTGACAACTTTATGAAATTCCACAAATTTCCCTATGGTTGACATGTTGAGTCCTCTCAAAACTCTCTTCACTTCACTGTAAACTAATTCTCCAGAGTCATATAAAGCTTCTTGTGAAGCATCTACAAGAACTTCGTACATTTCAAGAATTCGAAATAGTTTCTCTGAAGATCTTACACCAATGACTACTACCTCTCCATATTTATGAAATTACCCTTTATTAGTTGAATGATATTTATACCATATGCTCTTGATTATCATGACACAATTTACAGCTTTTATCTATCTTAATTTGAAAACAAACGAATCATAAAACCCATGTAGCTTTTGTTTATTATACCAAGCTACCACTTTTTCAAACCTGAGACTTTCACTTTTCAGACTTGTATCTATCTTTTAGTTGGTTTTATAGACATTGACTTTTTGTTTTTGAGAGAATTGCAAGTAGATCTTCACCACGTTAGGGAGAGAGTGTGTATAGGACAAACCTTTGACTGCCACAACCTTATTTCTGCAACATGTACCCTTTTATTTTAATTTGTGTAGCCTTTGATCACTTATTCTCTATAATAATCACCAAACACAAGGCATGGTGACTTTGCAACCTTTCATGACTTTCCCTTAACTTCAAAATCTTGCTTAAACTCATGAGATTCTGCTTTATTATATGTTGCAGTCTTCTAATTTTCTCTCAGCTATACAAAAGGTCTTTTCACTGTGGAAAATTATGACGACACTATCCTTGTAGCTATGTCTTGCACATAAATTCTCTTAGGCTGCCAATGAAGAGAGGGCCAACACAACATAACTTTTTATACAGTTTCAGCATCATGTCACCCTTTTCCATATTTGGATCAAAGCCCAAGAAGCAATTGAGTAATCACCATCATCATATGAGACAACATAATTCACAGTGCATGAAGCTTTCCTTGGTAATCCACAAACAATTCCAGTGACTGTTAGACCTTTCCTTTGTGGAGAACAAGACAAGAATTCTTTCTTTGAGATACCCAAAATGACCTTTAAAGATTTATTTGACTTCGAACAGTACCTAATACTATCTTTTCTTCACCAAAAGAGACTTTTACTTATTTATGACCTCGGTTGCTTCAGGTAAGTCCGCTATCTTTGAGTACAACCCGCACTCACCTGAATCACTTCATGGAATTTATCATGAGTGATTGTGAGACGATACTATCATATAATCTTCAAACTAAGATATATGAGTTTTTGACTACGAGTTGGTTGTGCATTGATGATACAAAAACGCATCAGTAACTTGATGTTATAAAACGTATCGTTGTGCATGACTTAATGAGTAGTTAGTACACACCCTGGCCCACGGCGGAAGCGCCAAGGTTGCAACGTCGAAGCTGGATCACAGTTAACAAACATACATCAAACAGTACAAAACTTAAATAACATTACATGTTCTACATAAACTCGAATAAGGTATTACATCATCTAAAGCTTCAAAAACACAAGTTTGCAAACAGGTTCAGCTAAATAAAGGTTAACATAAAATGAGGTCTGAACAGATTGACCCATAACAATAGGCAAGGAAAGATAGGTTTTTCCAAAGCTCATGAGGCTTGCAATCCAACTTCTAATTTCATGAGAATACATGTGTTTAAAAATATGTCAACAAAAATTGTTGGTGAGTTCTACAAGTTTTGACACATAGTACTTCTATAACCAAAAGTGTTTTTATATAATTTTGACTGGTTGACCAGCTTTTATAAAAAGTGTGCTTTTTCTTACCAAAAGTATAGAATAAAACAGATATATAAGCATTCCAGACTTATATAAAATAATACTTCTTCAAATCCAAAAGTATAAAACACATATATAAGTTTTTCAAATTTATATAAGATATTACTTTTTCTATGACCAACAGTATAAAAATAAACAAAATAATTGTTGGCTTGACTTAAGTGTAATGGTACTTGTAATCCCCTATGAGTATTGATATTGATTCGCTTAGGAAAAATTAGTTGAAATCAACATGATTTTGGGTCGTATACTCTTAAGTGTTTATTTTACTTAAATAAAACACTGACACTTAACCATGATCTAAGAGTATAATCTTATACTACAAACAGTCATATTCTAACTTGTATTAGTATATTTGTTGAGAACTTCGGGGCTATGAAAAGTTTATAACCAAGCTAGATGACTTGATTCAGGCTCTGTGAATCACAATGAAAAAATTAGTGTTGTAGTCCCACCGATGCTTCATAAACATCGTGAATAAAGAAATAAATTAAGAAGTTATCGTCTGCTTTGTCTCGTCAGACGAAGGTTGTAGCTAGAAACTACAGACAGGGGTGTCAACCCATATAGATTTATACACAACGTTCTCCGCTCTTAAGGATTAACGGTTATGATAGAGGTCTTTTACTAAGTTTGTGTTCTTAGTTTTATAAATAATAAAACTCTCATAGAGATCCCAAGTTGTTGTTTAGGGTCATTCCTTGTGAACGGTATTCCTACATTGATTTTGTTTGATTTGGGGGCTACCCGATCCTTTGTATCTATTGCACTTAGCAAGTGGTTTGACGATGTTTCGGGGGAGCTGGACTATCCGTTAAAGATGGAGATTATCGACGACCATCCTGTACGAGTGTTGAGGGTTCACCGGGGATGTATGTTGTAGTTAGTCAGCGAGTAGTACTCGATTGATTTGGTTCCTATCCCTTGGCGTGAGAGCAAGGTCATTGTGGGGATGGGCTGGTTTAGCCCTGATGGATAAATGACTGATTGTGGGCACCACCTAGTGTGGGTGCAAACCTCAAGTGGGGGAGAACTGGTTATTTAGGGCGAGGATGGTCAGCGTGGACCGACTCTCTGTTCGGCAGCAAGTCCAGGCGCTATCTTCAACAAGGTTGTTCTGGATTTGTGGCCTATGTGGCATGTGTGATGGAGACCAAGGCACATGGTTGAGTTTATATGTACATAAGGTAGTATTTAACGCATATCCGTAGTCCTAGTTTATATAAAAAATGTGAGTAGTGTAAACACTACTCATGGCGGGCACTGCCCTGAGTACTAGACTCTGCCACATGGCGCTCTGCTTCCATCAAACGCCTCTCTAATGTAGTTTGATGCTCCCAAAGTGCTCTTATTTCGGTTTGAGCAGCAATCATCTCTTCTAGAATAGCTTCAGTGTGGTTCCTGGTCTGATTATGGTCTTCGTTTAGGTAGTGAATACGAATCGTGTTGACTTCGGTGGTAACACCAACCTCCACGACTCGGTCGATGGCCGCTCTCGTTTGCTCATCATGGCGAGCAACATGACATACTAATACAGGGAGGGCTTTGTCTGCTGAGCCTCCCCCATCAAGGTTATAGAAGCCACTTTCCATTCTGAAAGGAGGGCGTTGGCCTTGTTCTTGACTCCAATTATGTAAATCTACGACCCATCTTGGTGTTGGTCCTTGAAAATTCTGTTTGACTATGGGGTGTTGATCTACCTGCGGTGGATTGTAGACCTCAGGATCGGTGTTGGAGCCTTCTGAATCTTATTCATCTTCAACTTCCATTATTTCTTCAGGATCCTCCTCCGGATCCTCTACAATCCAACCACCGTTGCCTTGATTTGGAAAATAAGGGTCTACATGTAAATGAAATCTTGCCATTGCGTCTGTGCGAGAGTAGAGATACATGAAAACTCAAGAGTATGATACATGTTAAAGCCTAGATGTTATTGTTACGGTTCCTATAGTATTGTAAAATACTCATATAGTATTTTAACTTTATGTTTGATTCTAGAGTTCTTCTGGTATATAGGTTTGGTAAGTTTTAGACTTGCTGCAACACCACGATTACTCCCAAACACATGTTGGTTGTATCTCAAATAAATATCGTTGATCAGGCTATATTTATTCCAGATATGATTACATAACTGTCCAGGTTTAACTCTAGTGTTCAACATCTAAATACTTGTATGTAGTTCTCACTGTGATACTGTTTCTTGTATGTATGCATGTTATTATATTTCTTATAAAATACTTATAATTTAAAAGTATACTTTTAGTCAGAGCGCTTTAGCCCCATTGAATTTATAATTGTATATCTTTTGTGGTTTGATATACTTAGTTCACTATAAACAATGCTCTGATACCAATCTGTCACTCCCCCAAACCAGAACGGCGGAAACGTTCGGGGGCGGAGGACGTCATGTACAGTATCACAACAATTGCATAATAGTAATCAAAGTACAATGTCACAACTAGCAAATTTGGCTAGGAAACTCTATCCTTATGTAAGCATTATTAATGGCAACAATTGTAACCATGACTTGAAAACATGATTTATGAATATTAAATGACAACAAACTTCCATTAAAAATCCAAATGAAAGAGCAAAGCTCAATACAAACACTTCAAATGGTCAATGACAGATTTGAAACCCTAAAAATCCTGGTTTAAGTCCATTATGGACTAGGATTTTCTTATTGGACCTAATGGACCAATAAGCCTCCAATTTGACTATTTTGGGCTTAGAACTCTTAAATGGGCTCTAATTGGACCCACTTTCATGAAACTTAAACATTTTGGGCCATAATGGGCCTAAAACGGATTAGTTTACCTTCAATGGGCCTTCTTGGGCCATAGCAAAGATAATTAGCCCTAATGGGCCATAAATCCATTCTTTTATACAAAATTGGGCCGTGAACTACCCTAAAGGCCTAATGGGCCGAAAACTTCTTTATGGGCCTCATAATTTCGAACCAAGATAAGAAGTGGGCCAAATTAATTTACCTCCTTCCTCCTAGCCCAAGATCTCGTCCCATCAACATAAAAAAAAGGGAAAAGATTGTGTATGGAGTAAATGGTGACACCTCAAGTTTACCTTGTGGTTCTCCATGCTAATTACCCACTAAGCAAAGAGCCAAATCTCATACTTCTAAGCACCCATCAACTCACACATCTCTCCTCTTCCTCTCTTCTTACCTTCGGCCGAGACACCACCACCCCACCTCTATTCTCTCATTTCAAATCTCTTCAAAATTTCTCTCTAGAAACTCCGTCTTCTCCCCTCAAAGTTTCGAGATTTAGGGTGTTTACAAGAGGATTCTTCACCACAATCACCATCCTTGGTAAGTTTTTATTTATATACATGGACTAACTTCTTGATTTCATCAAAAATCTCATCATAACCCACCATATTTCGTGATTATGCTTCCTAGAACCCATCTAAGTTTGAAAGTCCCTCAAGGAGCTTGTTAGGGCAAAAAACAACACCATCTCCTTCCATTCTTCTTCAAAACCGAGAACAACAAGCAAAGGTGAGTTCATACCCCCTTTTTTTCGGTTTTTACTTGTATTTGGGGAGAGAATACAAGTGTTATGTGTTGATCTATGTGTGTTTGCATGTTATATGTGATTTCTTTGGTTATTGATGTGAAAATTTGATAATACTTGTTATATCTCGAAATCTATAGCATAAATGTGTAAGATTCATAAACTAAAACATATTAAACAACATACTTCAAAGATATAAGTGTTTTCATGTGTGAGAAGTGGAAAACAAAGCAAAAGATTGTATAAGTATCAATTTTTGCAAATATAACAAAGTATTGGGATAAAAATGACATTTTCGGCTTTATAAGGATAAAAATGGTATTTACTTTCATAAAAATTGGGTTTTTATGATAATAATTTTAAGGGATCAAAGTATGAGTCTAAAAACGTAAACAAACCATTTCAGGGGCTGAAAATGTCCTTTAATCCTAAATTGAGTTAAAAATGTAAAGTTTTTGGATTTTGGACCAAAATTGTAAAACTTACGAAATTTGGGGAAAAAATGTAAACTTTTTTACAATTAAGGGCTGTAAATGGCAAATAATTTATTTTTGGGCCGAATTTGTAATATAAGTTATGATCGGCTCGAAAATGCCAAGAAAGTGACTTAAGGACCAAAAATGTCATTTTCCATCAAAAAGGACTAAAAATGTCATTTTATTAACAAAGGGCTAAAAATGTAAGTTTATGTGAAAAAGGGGCTGAAATGGTCAAATAAATATTTTGGGGTGCAACGTGCTAACATTTAAACAATTGAGCTAAGGATATTGAATTTATTACGTATGGTTTTAATATATATATATATATATATATATATATATATATATACATATATATATATATATATATATATATATATATATATATATATATATATATAACCAAAGTGTCGTTATAAATCAAACATCAAGTATTTCAGTATCGCAAGTTAACACTAAGTGTAAAACAAATCCTATACTACAATTTATATCGACAAACAGATAAACGATACAATGGTTGGGCCCAATATTTCCTACTCATGCTTATTGGGCCTTTGTGACCCAATTATACGATTTTTGGTCCCAATATAATCAAAACATGTTTACTGGGCCTTGGTGACCTAATTACATGCCTAATGGGCCTTCATCAGCTTAAACATGCTATTGGGCCTTAGTGGCCCATTTGCATTGCTAATATGGCCATACACTTTTATCATATGCTCAATGGGCTATAATGTGTTCGTAGCATACTCGACAGCCTATAATAACATACATGGTTAGTGCTCCACCGTTGCCCTCTTTCGTGTCTGTTAGACTTACTTCATATTCACGTAAACATCAATCGGGTTGTAAAACATTGTTATTCAATTTCATTGGGATTTAGTGACAAATAACGGGTGGCACCAATAAGTGTCGGCCGTAGCCTGTAGTTATAATCAGAGTCTCCTGGAGGGAGAGCGAGAGTTTGTGTATAGATCTATACGGGGGTGACTCCCCCACACCTGAGCAGTTCGCTACAGTTAGACTCGGCCAGTCTAGGGTGACAAAATCTTGATCAAAACCGGCGTTAGAAAAAATGCCAAGACAGGCGAATTAGTCACTACTATGCATGGTTATAACGACTCACATAGAGATCCATTACCATCTAAGTACTCATGGGAAATCATATTCATACACCGTGACGATGCAAAGTGATTTATTCAATAATACAAAACTATCATACTATTTAAATTGGAAAACATCGGGTCTTCCGGGGAACGACATTATTCACTTCTACATACAACAACTACAATACAAGGAACAATTATGAAAGGCATTCACTTTTACCTGTTTTGAAATCACATACATATACACTTATGGGATCATCACATCTTTTTCGTAAACAGTTTTTGTTACAGAAAATATCGGATTTTCTGGGATTTTACAAACAATACAAACTAATTTTTTTTATATCAAACGTGCTTATGAACTCACCAACATTATATATGTTGACCGTTTTCAAAATAACTTGTATTCTCAGATAACCGTTAGAATGAAGAATCATCAAGCGTGTTTCTGAAATTTCTTTTGTGCAATGTCAATCGTTAAACAATTTATGTTCTGTGATGTTGTAATGTAAGCAATGTACTTGATGTGAACAAGGTCAGTTGTAATGTATTAATGCATGGTGATGTTTATGTTATGTTTCATGTATATTCATTGTGATGATATTTCAATTTAAGTCACACGAGCCCTCGGACGTTTCCGCCGTCTGGTTCGGGGGTGTGACAGGTTGGTATCTGAGCTTTGTTTATAGTGAACTAGCATATCTAACCATACATGATATGCAACTATAAACATAATGGGAATAAATAACTCTGAACAAAAATAAAATTTCATACTTATGTGCTTATATTAAAACAACAATATAACATTTAAAATTCTTTGGAGGATTCGAAAATTTTCGATTGTGCTCGGACATTTATGTAGCCGTATTGGGGGTAAATGTAGCCTGATCAACTACATTCACCCAAAGTACGACTGTCATGTGCCCGGGTGTGATTGAGATGATCGATGAAACAAAAACTTAATTTCTACAAATTTACCCACCTTACACGTTTTTCACCACAAATTTCCTACACAGTCACTATAGAGGAGGCGCATCACGACATTCAGTTTCACCAGGCCCTGGTGGCCCATTGAATGATTGAAGACAACCCCGAGTAAGGACAAGGGGTAACACCTGGAATTGAGCCCGACGAGTACACTGATACGAACTACGAGATCGATGGGATTGACGAGGACATGGAAGAGGATAGAGACACAGACGAAGCCCCCGTTAGACACCTCTTAGTGTGTTTAGAATCGGAAGACTTCCCCCTAGTAGTATTATATATCTTTTATGTGCTCTATGTTATGAACTACCGACTCTATGTTTAAGTGATCACACTACTCATAGAGTCGTCATGCTGCCAAACTTTGTACTCTTAGGTATGCCCTTTTCGGGAAAAAATTTCATGTATTAAACCAATTAGTATTAATGAAAATTCTTTATGTTTTATCCTGATGTGTTAGCTGCTATGTGTTTTATTTCCTTGTTTTATGATAATACATGGAATTACTTAAATACACGCTCGATACGCCAAGTCTATGGAATGCTAAACTCGCAAAACAATATGCACTCAACATCTTTCCGTTCCATGACATAAAGATGCCTCAAAGACCAACCCGTGGAGAAAATCAGCCCCCGACGCCACCAGAAGTCAACTCAGTTGCATTTCAAGCTGATGTATCTGTTGGATAAGGTGTCTGAGTCCATAATTATTTCTGGTATGTACTTGACCCGACCCGGCATGGTCCATTTGGGTTGCATGGCATCATGCTTTTGGATAGACTAAATGAGAGAAATAACACTTGTGGTTTATTAATATATTATAAGTTCATATATATTAATAGTATTATTTAATTAGTATTGATCAAAAATTAATTTGGAATTAATTAAGTGATCAAAAGATGACTAATTAAATATATAGGTTGATTATGTAAATCATCCATAACTTGTATAGTGGGCTAAAAGGCTCCATGGATTATCAAGTTGGGTTAAACCCATTGGATGCTCCATGGAGGCTCCATGGGAGTTACAAACCCATGGGTCATGGAAATGAAGAGTCATGTCACATTAGGGTTTACATGGTGTAACCCTAGATGTGACACTCTATATAAGGAACATGTCACTCACCAAAATCGGCTACACTAAGAACAAGAGAGGGCAAGGCCGATTTTTCAAGTGTTCTACATATCTGTCAAAGTTATTCCAAAGCATTTGGTGTTGTGTGAAACATTTGAGGCATCACACTTGGGGTGCTAGGCTCTCAAGGTTTCAAGGAATCATAACAACTACAAGGTATGTAATTATAGCTATCTTTTATATTATAAAGTTCCCCATGTATGCTAGATTGGTTTATGAACCTTGGAAAAAGTATTTTGCATGTATTTTAGACAAACATAGATCCAAGGTTTTCTAGGGTTGCATGTACACTTAGGAGTGTTAGAATGCTCATAACCCATCAGTGGTATCAGAGGTAGGTTTGTTTGTTGATACTTGATGCAAAATAGTGAAAAAAAGTCGATTTTCTTGCTGTCTGCATGATGAACTCGCCGAGTCCATGGGGGGACTCGCCGAGTCCATGACTAAACTCATCCTACTCGACGAGTAGGTTCGTGTACTCGACGAGTAGGAGCCTCAGGATGCAGATTTTCGACTTTTGCTGCTGGAAATGGACTAGAAACATTACCCTAAACTGTTTTGGTGTTATTAAACTTGTTTTAGATGGTGTAATGTTTGTTCTAATCCTTTTACAATGGCTAATATCAAAATTACATGATAATATGTGTTCATATGTTCTTGAATTTTTGATATGATTAATTCATGTTCTTATGAGTTCTTGATAGATCATAGGAATTACATGTTAAATTTGTTTAATGCTGAATTCATGATCTTTATGCGTTTTAATGGAGTCAATAACTTGTCCTCAAGTTATGGATAACCAAAAGTCTCTTTGTTTTAATACCATTAAAAGAACACACAAGTTACAAAAATGAAGAGTCTTCATTTTAATAACTCATAAGTTATGAATTGAAAGGTTTTGTAAAGTTACAAAACTTGCCCTCAAGTTTTGGAACATGTAAAGTCATCTTAATAAACTTTAGTTCCAACCTCTAGAATTTTAAAAGTTAAAATTCAACCCTTATACTTTATAATATTATAAGTTTAATAATATATATATATATATATATATATATATATATATATATATATATATATATATATATATATATATATATATATATATATATATATATATATTATATATATGTATAAGATCAAGCCGTTTTACCGTTAGTAGGCCTCATTCACGAAGTCGGTCTATAAGGGAGGTATAAGGTTGTTGCTTATAAAATGGCAGCTTAATGGGTGTCCACTCTCCCCCACCGCTTCCTTGAATGGTGGAGGGTCGTTAGCCGAACGGGTAAGACAGTGACTTAAAATTCTCATTAAAAGTATAATGATTATTATAAAGTAACTAAATGTTTTATAAATTCCCAATCTTAGTTACTTTAGGAAAATGTGAATAAGGTGCTAACCCATGAAATTACACTTTGCACTTTGATTAAGTCGTTAGTGGAGCGTGTGTGGTTAACCGGCACACTAACTTGGACTTAACTGTTGGGTTATGAGCATTCTAACACTCCTAAGTGTACATGCAACCCTAAATACCTTGGATCTATGTTTTCTCTATTATACATACAATTATGAACATCCAAGGTATTATCCTAATCTAGCATACAAAATAATAAATATAACAAGATAGAATACATACCTCTTTGATGTAGAATGTCTTCATGAAGCTTGAGTGCCTAGTGCCCCAAGTGTGACATCTCAAATGGTTCACACAACACCAAATACACTTGGAATAACTTGAGAGAAACTTGAACACTCCTTGAAATCGTCTAGCCCTCACACTCACACATTAGTGCACGATTTCTTGAGCCATGGGATTCTTTTATATGGTGGATATTAGGGTTACACCATGTAACTCATAACTTTACCCATTCCTTATGCTCCATGGATTTTAACCTCCATGGAGTATCCATGGGTCACCCCATGGACTTAGTCCAACATAAGGAATCTTGGATCACAAGCCCACATATATAAGAATGAATGATTTACACAATCAACCCATATATTTAATTAGTCTCCTTTTGTTTGATCACTTAATTAATTCCAAATTAATTCTTGATCAATACTAATTAAATAACCTTATTAATATATTAGAACTTATAATATATTAACTAACCTTAAGTGTTATTTCTCTCATTATAGTCTATCCAAATGCATGATGCCATGCAACCCAAATGGACCATGCCGGGTCGGGTCAAGTCTTACCAATTATAGTTATGGACTTAGACATTAATCCAACAGTCTCCCACTTGGATAACTCTAAAACTATTATTGCGTATGACTTCAAGAACCGATCAGCAATCATAGCTCTCAAAATCTTCTGTCGAACTCTGACCTTGTCGATGAACTTTGACCTTTGTCAATGACTTGTCCATTAGATAAGGGATCATATATTCCTCCATTCTAGATATCATATGGACTAAGACATGGATTATCAATCATTCTCTCTATCCATTTGTTGTTTCCCGATTTCCGATTCATGATGACTGACTGATTGAACAAATCAAATCAGTCCTGGCTTGGCCAAGCACTCACATGTATCATCTTTAAATCATCGAGGGGCCCATAGATATCGCTTTTATCCCGAAGGTAAAAGGAATGGATAAACTTCGACTCATATGGCTTGTTCTACTACTTGTTGAATCATACACAAAGACACGTTTTATAACATCGAGTTACCAATGCGTTTTCGTGCAATCAATGTATAACCAACTCATAGTAACAACTCATATCTCTAGGTTTGAAGAATATAAGATATTATCGTCTCATGATCACTCATGATAAAATCCATGAAGAGATTCAAATGAGCGCGGGTTGAATCCAATACTCAGAACTTATGAGCACTCATGAGTGTTGTAGCACCACTTTTGTCCACCAACTTGGACCTCTACAAACCAACCCATGACAGTCTTGATTCATATCTACTTCCAACATATGACCGGCTGTGGATGGTTTGAATAACTTAATCATTCAGGAAGAGCGACTTAGTTATTCTGGAAGTCAAAACATGCAAAGTGAAACACAAGAATAAATGAATCAAATATGGTATCAAACCCTATGAATATAAATAAACACTTTTATTTATCACCATACTGATTACTCATTATTCATTGTTTCGGTTTTATCAACTTTATACTTGAATTTAAAACAATAGTTGTCCCATGCTCCAAGCATGTACACTATGTTTTCTAAACACTAGTCATGCCATACACCAAGTATGCATACTATGTTTGTCTATGATCTTTACTTTGTAAAATAGATCAATTGAACATCACTCCAATGATCCTCTTTTCACAGTCCCAAATCCTTACTGCAAATGCAAGAATTCCAAATTCATGCCATTTACTGAAATCTGTTAGATTCTAAACTTATATGCATTGATCCTCTTAATGATTATGCACGAAGTCAGAAAGACTTGACAACAATCATTACAGAGCATTCCAAAGGAGATCAGCTCCTTGGAAACATCCTTCTTTCATTAAGTTTCCTAATCTTACACAGATTGAATAATTTCTAACTTTGAAACATTTCCATATTCCATTTTGACTATCACTTCTGAACAAGATTTGCCTCCTTACAGATTATGTCAATATGGTCCTTCCAGAATTAACATTATACTTCCAACTATCCTTGAGCAACCAATCTTTGGTAAACCTTAGATTGTCCTCGACAATTGCTTAATCATTTTAGTCATATCCAATTCTAGACCTTTTCCCTTCATAATGCCCCAGGCATTTGGAAAATTTTAGAAAGGATGAATATAGCACATGTAATCGATCCTATATCCGAAGCATATGGGACACGATTCAAGATGTCTCACATAAAGACTAAACCAGTCTTTTGCTATAATATTTCCATTTCAATTTGCCAAGTTCTCAAAATTCAGATTATGAAAAGGGATGTCGTAATCATAATCGAATTTTAGAACGCAAATAATGGACCCATATATAGAATTTCCTTATGTTGAGCCATTCCAACATGAAATTCATATATATATATCCTTGATTAAATACGATTAAAATCTCAATCTAAGCTTTTAGAATTGAAATGAAGTATAATTTCCTCTCCCTTAATTATAGAAAAACAACTTTTTCAACCCCTGCAACCTCACGAATTGAAACTTTTGTTTTCTATAATTAACATTGCTAACTTGCAACCTTTGTCATAATTATCATGCTCCCACTAACATGATGATTGTCACACCCCCAAACCAAGGATAGCGGAAATGTCCGGGGGTGGAGGACTTCATGTATAGTATCATAACAACAATTGTAATAGTAATTCAAGCAAACCCAACCAACATATATATAATTGAAAAAGTTACATCATTTTATGAATTACATGTTTACGAATCAATTACATTATGTTGACAAAATATGAAATAGTAGACGCCTTAGCGTCCCATCCTCAAATGCACTTGGTTACCTGTTTAATGATTTCCTGAGAATACAAGTTGTTTGAAAAAGTGTCAACACAAAGGTTGGTGAGTTCATAAGCTTTTGTTTAGTATTATTAAAAGCCTTTCGTTTATAAAAGTATTATTTGTTTTAGAAAATCCAATATTTTCCTTAAAATGTATATGTAGTCTTAAATCCAAAGACCGAAATGTATAAGTAACTTTTCTTACTTATAATAAATAATGTAAGTTTAAATCGACATAAACTCGTTTGATTTTAGTGAAATCCCCGTAAATTCTATGTTTGTTAATACCACATGTGAGTTATTATAACCATGCTATGACCTAGTTGGCCTGAAACGACGTTCTTCAGGCGTCGGAAATGTTATACCATTTGTCACGCCAGACCTATCGGTCTAGCTGTTGCATGCAGCTAAGGTGTGGGTTTGTCAGACCCAATATAGAACTTAATGGTAATTTGAAGTAAATGTCTCACAAAGTCATTAACGGAATTACGTGTTATGAAAACTTGGTACCGTATGGCCCTACCTTGCTTAATGAAAATATCCTTTGTATAAATGTACCTTTTTAAATGTATGTGTTATGTAATGTTTCATAAAGTCATTAACGGAATTACGTGTTATGAAAACTTGGTACCGTATGGCCGTACCTTGCTTAATGAAAATATCCTTTGTATAAATGTACCCTTTTTAAATGTATGTGTTATGTAATGTTTCATAAAGTCATTAACGGAATTACGTGTTATGAAAACTTGGTACCGTATGGCCGTACCTTGCTTAATGAAAATATCCTTTGTATAAATGTACCCTTTTTAAATGTATGTGTTATGTAATGTTTCAATAAAGTCATTAACGAAATTACGTGTTATGAAAACTTGGTACCGTATGGCCGTACCTTGCTTAATGAAAATATCCTTTGTATAAATGTACCCTTTTTAAATGTATGTATTATGTAATGTATCATAAATTATACCTATTATAGTTTATCAACCAAGGGTAGTACGTAGTAATGTATGCAAACTATATTCAAAATAGTTTATTAAATGTTTGAATGTATCGGTTGTACTTTGATTATAATCACTTGTTATTCTTTATATTTTATATGTCCAAATCCATTTGTAAACGGATGTGTGTCTAAATATTAAGATAAAATGTCATATATTGCAATAACATATAATCACATAAAGATATACACCTTGCTCAACATGTTACAAGGTGAAATGAAATTGACAACAACTTTTTGTTTTATACAGTTTCTGTTACTGTTCTTAGAAAATTTATAGAAAAATCATCAAAGCTCTAAATCCAAATCCGCAAATTCTGAGATTTTGGAATATGAGTCTAGTTTGTTCGTAAATTTTATCATGATAAATTGTAGAAAAATCATATGGAGATGTGCAAGTAGCCATTTTAAAGCTAAGAGTTTGAACTACTTGCACCTGGAACAGTTTTGAAAACTAAAATATTTAAGTTGACCAAAACAGTCCGTGATCGAAGTTCATCTTTTCTGATGTAATCTGATAGAAAAAATTTAATTGTGTTCTTGATGATTTTACTTGTATTCCCCCCTTAAAACTTAAGAAAAACATGTAAATGTAGGGGTATGAACTCACCTTATTTGATTTCAGTAGATGAAAGTGAGATAGAGGAAGTGTTCAACCCAAGAACACTAAGAAGATGTCTTGATGATTCGAGAATCTAACACCGAATAAGATGGAATTTGTGTAAGATATCAATGATTTGAGTAGAATGGCGTTTAATAATTATGTGAATGATGAAGATACTTACTAACTGAAGAAAGAAATCCCTGGAGAAAGCCTTGAAGTTCTTGAAGTTGAGAGAAAAGATGAGAGAATTTTGGAGAGTGTTCTTGGTTGCTAAGTGTAGAATGAAAGGGCTTTTAAGGAGAATGAGGAGAGAGGACCAATCCTCCAGCTCTTAGAACGTGGGAAGAGCTGGAGATAGGGTGTAAAGGTCCACTAAGGTGACAAGGAGTAGTGGGAAAGAGTGGCTGATCATAGAGTGGGGTGGTGGTGGCTTGCTTTTGTCATAAAATAAGGAAAAACAAATATTCCCTCAATAATTAGTCCAACCACCAATTCTTTTAATACATTTTTATAAAAACCCTGGAGATTTATATATTTTGGGGCCTTAGTTTATATAATAAAGTTTTGGGTGAAAATACCACGTTAAAATAATGAAAAACGGAGTTAAAACGAAGTCGTAGTCGAAAAACCGGTAAAAAGGGGCCGTCTGCGAGACCTCTCGCATGGGCTGTCTGAGAGGCTTCTCATGCGAGGCTTCTGTCCTGAGAGGCTTCGGTCCTGAGAGGCTTCTCATGAGAGGCTTCGGTCCTGAGAGGCTTCTAATGAGAGGCTTCTCATGAGATTTTTCGCTTCTAATAGGAGGGTTTTGGTTCCTTAAGGTTATTTTACCCGTTTTTACCCCGTTTCAAGTGGTTTTTGACCCGGTTAAGGGTCGGGATGGCCCGAATGATTACAAAAAGTTAAAGTAACTTTTGAGAGAGATTTGGGAGAGATTTCAAATAGAAAGAGATAGAGTGAAAACGATTTAGAGAGGTTTCGTTTGTGATTAATTTGAGTGTCCGGCTTCACAACGCAAGGTTCGTAAACCCCGTTAAACCGTGTTTTAGTGTCGTACACACTCCCGATGAGTGTGCAATAATTTTTTATCGTTTTGGTTCAATGTTTACTGCATTTGAGACTTAGGAAATTCAACACACGAACTTTCCAAATAATGTTTCTCTCATTAAAATATTGCATTGTACAGTAATTACATAGTGTAAACCCTAATATACAAGGGTTAATTGAGTCGATTGGTTTTGACTTGTTGACTTTGTTTGACTTTGACTTGACTCAATTTTGACGGTTGTCACATCTTCCCCCCGTTAGAAGGAATTTCGTCCCAAAATTTGCATTTGACTGGGACATTAAGAGTTTGGGAAAAGATGTGGGTATTTTTGTTTCATTTGATCTTCGCGTTCCCAGGTGAACTCAGGCCCTCGTTTAGCGTTCCAACGGACCTTCACGATGGGAATACGACTTTGTTTCGTTCGTTTGATTTCCCGATCCATGATTTCGACTGGTTCCTCCACGAAGTGGAGATTTTTGTTAACTTCGATTTCGTCGAGTGGCATTACGAGTGTCTCATCAGACAAACACTTCTTTAGGTTCGACACGTGAAATGTGGGATGTACTTTGTCGAGTTCCTGAGGTAATCGAAGTTTGTATGCTACTGGCCCAATCCTAGCAAGGATTTCGAATGGCCCGATGTACCTTGGATTTAGTTTCCCGCGTTTGTTGAATCGTATCATTACTTTCCAAGGGGAAACGTTTAGTAGTACACGATCACCCACCTGGAATTCCAAGGGTTTGCGTTGTTTGTCTGCGTAACTCTTTTGCCGATCTCGAGACTCTTTTCCCTTATGATTTCAGGGCCAGTGAGGGTGCTATTAGAGACTTGTCCTCTAGCTAGCTGTGTATCCCCCACCTCAGCCCAACACAGGGGTGATCTGCATTTGCGACCGTAAAGAGCTTCGAATGGAGCGACTTTGATGCTAGTATGATAGCTGTTATTGTAGGAGAATTCGATAAGCGGTAGATGGGTATCCCATGCTTTACCGAAGTCTATCACACAAGCTCTTAACATGTCTTCCAATGTTTGAATGGTTCGTTCGCTCTGTCCGTTGGTTTGTGGGTGGTAGGCTGTACTCATGTCAAGCCTAGTTCCCAAGGATTTTTGTAGAGACTGCCAAAACCGTGAGGTAAATCTACTATCTCTATCGGAGATAATGGATATCGGCATACCATGGAGTCGTACAATCTCTTTGATGTACGTTCTAGTCAGCTTCTTCATCTTGTCGGTTTCTTTTATCGGTAGGAAGTGTGCTGATTTGGTCAATCTGTCTACGATTACCCATATGGTGTCAAGCCCGCCCGATGTCTTAGGCAGCTTGGTTATGAAGTCCATGGTTATTCGTTCCCACTTCCACTCAGGTATATCCGGCTGTTGTAATAGCCCGGATGGTTTCTGGTATTCGATTTTGACCTTGGCGCAAGTCAGGCACTTGCTCACATAAGTAGCAATCTCAGCTTTCATGTTCGGCCACCAGTATAATTTCTTGAGGTCCAGATACATCTTATCCGACCCGGGATGGATGGAGTATCGAGTATTGTGTGCTTCATTCATGACGACGTCTCGGAGTCCACCGAACTTCGGTGTCCAAATCCGGTTCATGATATAACGTGCTCCATCATCCTTGACTTCTAAGTTTTTATCCATTCCCCTTAATGTCTCTCCTGCCACCTTTTCTGGTTTCAAAGCTTCCAGTTGAGCTTCCTTGATTTGTATGGTCAGGTGGGAATGGATTGTCATTGTTAAGGATTTTACTCGGCGGCCCGAGTACTCCTTCCTGCTTAGAGCATCGGCCACTACATTGGCCTTGCCCGGATGATAACGAATTTCGCACTCGTAGTCATTCAGCAACTCTACCCATCTCCTCTGTCGCATGTTGAGCTCTTTCTGATTGAGGATATGCTGAAGACTTTTGTGATCAGTGAAGATAGTGCATTTCGTGCCGTAGAGGTAGTGTCTCCAGATCTTCAAAGCGAATACTACTGCTCCTAATTCCAGGTCGTGCGTAGTATAATTAACCTCGTGCGTCTTAAGCTGTCTTGATGCATACGCGATAACCTTCCCTCTCTGCATGAGCACACATCCGAGGCCTTGATTCGAAGCATCACAGTACACTACGAAGTCTTCGGTTCCCTCTGGGAGAGACAAGATCGGTGCTCTGCATAGGGCTTGTTTTAACATTTGGAAAGCAGCTTCTTGTTTCCAAGTATATGACCGTTTGTAAAAGTTTCACACATACTAATTTAGTCGGGACATAATTAATATATTTATGTTTTAAAAAGATCTTTATCGGTTACTTCATTAGTTGCAAAGTGCATACCAGTCATATGTGATTAAGATATAATAGTCCTTCGAATAGATGACCCTAACTCCAAGACCACAACCAAACAAGGACAGGAGGTGAAACAAAGATACATAAATTCTAAGTCTATAGCATCTTAGTTACATATGACCTTAGCGCATCCACTTAGCAGCTATTGATCTATAAATAAAGACCTATTTAATTCTCAGATAATTTATTATAGTAACACAAAATACTCCTATAGTATTTGTAAATGTTTAGTTTTGAGTTCTTAAAGTATCCTTTGTAGTGTGTTATTAGGTTTGTTAGATTTGTTGCCCATCCTGACCATCCCTCGGTATATGCAAGTCAATTCCCGGACAGATATAGTTGATCAGGCTATATCCTTCCCAGACTTAATCCACATATACTAAGGCATACTCAAAATGTTCAACTCTTCTTCTTTTGCTTTATGTTTTCGCTAGTTATGATACCATGCGAGCATGTAATGTATGTATGTATACTTTAATCAAGAAAATCATTTATTTTCTAAAAGTATATTTATTTGAAAAATGCACAAATCAGAGACTATTAGTCCCAATTGTGTTTATAGTTTGTATATCTTATGTGGTTTGATATACTTAATTCACTATAAATTGTGCTATGATACCAATCTGTCACACCCCCAAACCAAGGATGGCGGAAATGTCCGGGGGTGGAGGACTTCATGTATAGTATCATAACAACAATTGTAATTGTAATTCAAGCAAACCCAACCAACATATATATAATTGAAAAAGTTACATCATTGTATGAATTACATGTTTACGAATCAATTACATTAGGTTAACAAAATATGAAATAGTAGACGCCTTAGCGTCCCATCCTCAAATGCACTTGGTTACCTGTTTAATGATTTCCTGAGAATACAAGTTGTTTGAAAAAGTGTCAACACAAAGGTTGGTGAGTTCATAAGCTTTTGTTTAGTATTATTAAAAGCCTTTCGTTTATAAAAGTATTATTTGTTTTAGAAAATCCAATATTTTCCTTAAAATGTATATGTAGTCTTAAATCCAAAGACCGAAATGTATAAGTAACTTTTCTTACTTATAATAAATAATATAAGTTTAAATCGACATAAACTCGTTTGATTTTAGTGAAATCCCCGTAAATTCTATGTTTGTTAATACCACATGTGAGTTATTATAACCATGCTATGACCTAGTTGGCCTGAAACGACGTTCTTCAGGCGTCGGAAATGTTATACCATTTGTCACGCCAGACCTATCGGTCTAGCTGTTGCATGCAGCTAAGGTGTGGGTTTGTCAGACCCAATATAGAACTTAATGGTAATTTGAAGTAAATGTCTCACAAAGTCATTAACGGAATTACGTGTTATGAAAACTTGGTACCGTATGGCCCTACCTTGCTTAATGAAAATATCCTTTGTATAAATGTACCTTTTTAAATGTATGTGTTATGTAATGTTTCATAAAGTCATTAACGGAATTACGTGTTATGAAAACTTGGTACCGTATGGCCGTACCTTGCTTAATGAAAATATCCTTTGTATAAATGTACCCTTTTTAAATGTATGTGTTATGTAATGTTTCATAAAGTCATTAACGGAATTACGTGTTATGAAAACTTGGTACCGTATGGCCGTACCTTGCTTAATGAAAATATCCTTTGTATAAATGTACCCTTTTTAAATGTATGTGTTATGTAATGTTTCAATAAAGTCATTAACGGAATTACGTGTTATGAAAACTTGGTACCGTATGGCCGTACCTTGCTTAATGAAAATATCCTTTGTATAAATGTACCCTTTTTAAATGTATGTATTATGTAATGTATCATAAACTATACCTATTATAGTTTATCAACCAAGGGTAGTACGTAGTAATGTATGCAAACTATATTCAAAATAATTTATTAAATGTTTGAATGTATCGGTTGTACTTTGATTATAATCACTTGTTATTCTTTATATTTTATATGTCCAAATCCATTTGTAAACTGATGTGTGTCTAAATATTAAGATAAAATGTCATATATTGCAATAACATATAATCACATAAAGATATACACCTTGCTCAACATGTTACAAGGTGAAATGAAATTGACAGCAACTTTTTGTTGTATACAGTTTCTGTTACTGTTCTTAGAAAATTTATAGAAAAATCATCAAAGCTCTAAATCCAAATCCGCAAATTCTGAGATTTTGGAATATGAGTCTAGTTTGTGCGTAAATTTTATCATGATTTTTAGTGATCTCTAACAGAGGTGAAAATGTTCATAATCACAGACTGGTCCGGGTTTGCCTCTGAAATGATGGGCAGTTTTGTAAAAATCACCATAAATTGTAGAAAAATCATATGGCGATGTGCAAGTAGCCATTTTAAAGCTAAGAGTTTGAACTACTTGCACCTGGAACAGTTTTGAAAACTAAAATATTTAAGTTGACGAAAACAGTCCGTGATCGAAGTTCATCTTTTCTGATGTAATCTGATAGAAAAAATTTAATTGTGTTCTTGATGATTTTACTTGTATTCCCCCATTAAAACTTAAGAAAAACATGTAAATGTAGGGGTATGAACTCACCTTATGTGATTTCAGTAGATGAAAGTGAGATAGAGGAAGTGTTCAACCCAAGAACACTAAGAAGATGTCTTGATGATTCGAGAATATAACACCGAATAAGATGGAATTTGTGTAAGATATCAATGATTTGAGTAAATTGGAGTTTAATAATTATGTGAATGATGAAGATACTTACTAATTGAAGAAATAAATCCCTGGAGAAAGCCTTGAAGTTCTTGAAGTTGAGAGAAAAGATGAGAGAATTTTGGAGAGTGTTCTTGGTTGCTAAGTGTAGAATGAAAGGGCTTTTAAGGAGAATGAGGAGAGAGGACCAATCCTCCAGCTCTTAGAATGTGGGAAGAGCTGGAGATAGGGTGTAAAGGTCCACTAAGGTGACAAGGAGTAGTGGGAAAGAGTGGCTGATCATAGAGTGAGGTGGTGGTGGCTTGCTTTTGTCATAAAATAAGGAAAAGCAAATATTCCCTCAATAATTAGTCCAACCACCAATTCTTTTAATACATTTTTATAAAAACCCTGGAGATTTATATATTTTGGGTCCTTAGTTTATAAAATAAAGTTTTGGGTGAAAATCCCACGTTAAAATAATGAAAAACAGAGTTAAAACGAAGTCGTAGTCGAAAAACCGGTAAAAAGGGGCCGTCTGCGAGACCTCTCGCATGGGCTGTCTGAGAGGCTTCTCATGCGAGGCTTCTGTTCTGAGAGGCTTCGGTCCTGAGAGGCTTCTCATGAGAGGCTTCGGTCTTGAGAGGCTTCTAATGAGAGGCTTCTCATGAGAGTTTTCGCTTCTAATAGAAGGGTTTTGGTTCCTTAAGGTTATCTTACCCGTTTTTACCCCGTTTCAAGTGGTTTTTGACCCGGTTAAGGGTCGGGATGGCCCGAATGATTACAAAAAGTTAAAGTAACTTTTGAGAGAGATTTGGGAGAGATTTCAAATAGAAAGAGATAGAGTGAAAACGATTTAGAGAGGTTTCGTTTGTGATTAATTTGAGTGTCCGGCTTCACAACGCAAGGTTCGTAAACCCCGTTAAACCGTGTTTTAGTGTTGTACACACTCCCGATGAGTGTGCAATAATTTTTTATCGTTTTGATTCAATGTTTACTGCATTTGAGACTTAGGAAATTCAACACACGAACTTTCCAAATAATGTTTCTCTCATTAAAATATTGCATTGTACAGTAATTACATAGTGTAAACCCTAATATACAAGGGTTAATTGAGTCGATTGGTTTTGACTTGTTGACTTTGTTTGACTTTGACTTGACTCAATCTTGACGGTTGTCACAATGATTATTAGCATAACACTTATGCTCCCACTAGCTTTGACATGTACTCAGAAATCAGCTGACTTTCTTATCAAAGTTCAGATTTCTGATACTAGATTGTTTTGATAAAACTTTATCAAAATCATACACCTCTCTTAGATAGCTCACATGTGTGTCTAAACAATTTTAGAACTATGAAAAGGGATGTCGTAATCATAGTCTCAATTGTTTAGACCTTTGCCACTTCTCACAAGTCCATGTTAGTGTGTCGGTAAACCACACACGCTCCACTAACGACTTTGAGAATGCAAATATCACAATTGCTATCTAGCTAAAATCTACTTAGTGAAAGTGTTTCCTCACCATCATTTTCATGAATCGGAGAGAAACCTTATGACACTTAGATTTAATAGTGTATGTGTTCTTATCCATGTGAATTTGTCAAAACCATAATCACAAGACAAGGTTAGTGACAAATCCAAACTCATATTGATTAAACTTGTGCAATCTTAAATTCTTGCCATTTGGCAGCTCAGGTGCCTGCCATTGCTTCCAAGTATTTGTGCAACCAATTGAGAACTCTCAGAACTCCTATGCAAAGCCAACTTGAATAGGCACAAAAATTTCAACACGATAGGTTATAAACCTCAAGTCGCGTGCTAGTGAAGGACTTTAGGTTTTATTCTTGATTAAGTCTTGAAACTTTCAAGAGCTTTAAGACTCCCACTGTCCTCTTGACATATAAGACTCCCTTGTCAAATATTCAAGAGATAGTGCGGATTCTTTATCAAGACTAACACTTTACACAATTGGCCTAAGTTGGTCTCTGTTTTATCCAAAACATCACAACTTACCAATTTCAAATGTACAAGAGTAGATAACCTTTTACTCTTACATTTGACTAGTGTTAACAAACCCTCTTTAAGATATGTCACTCAAGTTACAATCTTGGAGTATGACTCTAAGAATTGTTTTGGAACGAAGTATGACTCATCTTTTTGATTTAACCATTTCAACAATTCATGACTCCTCTTCTTAGTCATAAGAATGCACTAAGATGACTTTAGAGGACCAATTGTGATATGGTATCTTAATCATTAAGATGATCATAAACATGATACTAAAGTACTCTCCCATCTTTTCAGATTTGAGAAACTTTTATCTTTCTGCCATACTTTGATGCTTCTTATTCGTTCTGTCTCACATTGAAACTTCTCCAATCCTACAGACTTATACTTAAACGTATAAGTATAACCATATTTACTGAACTTAAGTAAATCATGACGAATAGTCTTCTTGATCTTTTGTGGTGGACTTGACCAGTGCACAAGAATGTGTACTCGATCCCTTAGTCCTTTCCTTATTCACATAAGGAATTAGTCTTAATTTTCCAAGCTGAAAGTTCTCATTCATCATACTATACAACTTGCATGATTCCAAGTTTTGGTCCAATTGAACCTTGGGTGATGAGAATCTTTCCTTATTTGGTAATATTAGACACTACCACAACCGAAAGAATCAAATCCATTTTTCCAATATTGCTATCAATGGAATCTTATAAGCAACAACTTTTCACAAATGCCATTGTAAGGATACTTAAAATAAATAAAATCAAAACCTTTTTCTTTTATTTTAAAACTTTGCGGAAAAACTTATCCTTACAATCCATATGAAAACCTTGTTGTTATCTATTCCTAAGCAATATAAATATCATAACTCTTAAGTAATAGCCCAAAATTCTGATCACCGAACCATGCGATTGAAATCCATCTTCGCGATCAGAATCAGCATGTACTTAATAGAGTTAGACAATGGACTTTACCTAAAGTAGAGCCAAACTTATTGACTTTAACATCCTTAGGTAAATTTGGCAGCTTCGTAACCAATGCCCCTTCCTTTGGCAATAGTTACCTATGGACCCTTGATAATGGGACTATCTCAGACTTCACCTCTCTCTTTACCATTGGGTCAACCGAGTTGACTATGGCCGATCCCTTTCCATTGGGAAGAGAGAGCTTTACTGGATATCCAATGTCATCATTGTCAATGTCCATAGCGTTTTAGGAAGTTGATCTTAGCAAATAGATAAGATCATTAAGGGTCTTGTCTTAGTCTGTTTCATAGGATTCCCAAAAGAACTCACTATGTGACTTAGAAAGTAGTTGAGCCACCAACTTTCTCAAGACTTTGACACCCAACTCTCCCGGCTTGTTAATATGTGACTACATCTCCAAGATGTGATCACACCTAGACCTTGCCTTGCCAATAGGGCTTGAGTGACCTTAAACTTTTTAGGAACTTGTGGGTTAGGGAGAATAATTGGAGGAGGTGAAAGAAGTATGATATCCATGGGACATCATCTTCATTTAGGAAAGCTTGTTTCAAGAGATTTGGGAAGATCATAAATGTCTAGACCAGACATCTTTTTGGGAGATATTCAAGATAGTTGATTTAAAGTCCTTAATATGACACCCAATATGAAATATTAAGGCTAGGACCCAACAAACTATTTTATAACTTAGAAGAGGGATGCCGTAATCCAAGCTATAAAATATTTGAAGGTAGGTGAATGACGATTCACCAATTTCCACCATGAAAAACGAAATAATTTATTAGGTTTTAATTGGATTTGAAAGTCCTAGATCTTTGAGATTCATTGAACTGTTCAAAGGCATGTTTCAATCTCGAGTGTGCCCTTCAGGTTTTGTGACTGGGATGCCGAGGATCACAAAACAAGGTGTGAATAACCATGCAAATATACTTGGTACCCTTAATATTTACCCCTTAATCAGTGTGTCAGTTAACCACACACGCTCCACCGATACTATGATAAATATTAAGTTACCCTTTGCCTACCTTGTTAAGTCCAGGTTAGTGTGCCGGTTAACCACACACGCTCCACTAACGATTTAAGCAAAGTGCAAAGTGTAATTTCATGGGTTAGCACCAAATTCACATTTTCCTAAGTAACTAAGATTGAGTATTAATAAGAGTTTAGTTACTTAGTATTTATCATTAATACTTTTAATGAAAGGAGAATTATAGTCCTTGTCCTACCCGTTCGGCTAACGACCCTCCACCAGTCAAGGAAGCGGTGGGTGAGAGTGGACACCCATTAAACTGCCATTTTATAGGCAGTAATCTTATACCCCCCTTATAGACCGGCTTCGTGAATGAGGCCTACTAACGGTAAGACTGACTTTACTCTTATACATATATATAAATATTATTAACTTATAATATTATAAAGTATAAGGGTTGAATTTTAAATTTTAAAATTCTAAGGGTTAACTTGGAATTAAAGTATTCATAAGTGAAAACTTTTCAAATTCCAAAACTTGAGGGCAAGTTTTGAAACTATTCAAAACTAATTAATTCCATAACTTATGAGTTTAAAGTAGTTTTAATTAAAAAAAACAAAAAAAAAAAAACTCTTCAAGTTCCATAACTTGAGGACAAGTTATGGAAGACTTTAAACTAATTAATAAAAAAAATAACTTTTTTTTGTTGTAACTTATGGAACTAATTAAGGTTACACTTTTTTTTTTAATTTAATGAAGAGACTCTTGAACCTCCATAACTTGAGGACAAGTTATGGAGTCATAAAACCATTTAATTAGAACTAGACTCTTCATTTTGTAACCTTTGCCAACTTTTATGAGTTTTATGATTCTTAAATGTGACTTTTCATATAACTTGAGGACAAGTTACAAAAACACACTTTGGAATCAACTCTTAGATTAAAATGGATTGAAAACAACTATTTCACACAACTTTTCTATTAATCTAAGAACCTCATAAGAACAAGATAATTCAAATCATCAATCTTCAAGAAATTAGCATGAACATACAAACTAATACAAATCTTGAAATTATGACAATTATCTTAGAAATTGGATTAGCATGAACATTACCACATCAAAAACAAGTTTATAAGTCCAAAAACATCTTAGGGTAATGTTCCTAGTCCAATTCCAGCCAAAACAATTGAATATATGCATCCAACTCGATTTTTCAGCTACTTTTGCAAGTATAACAAGAAAACAAGCCTAGGCTCTGATACCACTGTTGGGTTATGAGCATTCTAACACTCCTAAGTGTACATGCAACCCTAAATACCTTGGATCTATGTTTTCTCTATTATACATACAATTATGAACATCCAAGGTATTATCCTAATCTAGCATACAAAATAATAAATATAACAAGATAGAATACATACCTCTTTGATGTAGAATGTATTCATGAAGCTTGAGTGCCTAGTGCCCCAAGTGTGACACCTCAAATGGTTCACACAACACCAAATACACTTGGAATAACTTGAGAGAAACTTGAACACTCCTTGAAATCGTCTAGCCCTAACACTCACACATTAGTGCACGATTTCTTGAGCCATGGGATTCTTTTATATGGTGGCTATTAGGGTTACACCATGTAACTCATAACTTTACCCATTCCTTATGCTCCATGGATTTTAACCTCCATGGAGTATCCATGGGTCACCCCATGGACTTAGTCCAATATAAGGAATCTTGGATCACAAGCCCACATATATAAGAATGAATGATTTACACAATCAACCCATATATTTAATTAGTCTCCTTTTGATCACTTAATTAATTCCAAATTAATTCTTGATCAATACTAATTAAATAACCTTATTAATATATTAGAACTTATAATATATTAACCAACCTTAAGTGTTATTTCTCTCATTATAGTCTATCCAAATGCATGATGCCATGCAACCCAAATGGACCATGCCGGGTCGGGTCAAGTCTTACCAATTATAGTTATGGACTTAGACATTAATCCAACATTAACAAGGTAGGAAAAGGGTGACTTAAGGTTTTTCATAGGTCGGTAGAGCGCGTGTGGTTTACCGGCACATCGATTAACTGAAAAACATTAAGGGTACCAAGTAATTTGCATGGTTACTTCACGCCTAGTTTTGTGATCCTCGGTATCCCAGTCACAAAACATGAAGGGCACACTCGAGATTGAAACATGCCATTGAAAAAGTTCAATGAATCTCAAAAGAATCTAGGAGTTTCTAAAAACCGAATAAAACCTAATAATTTATATTTCGTTTTCATGGTGGAAATTGGTGAATCGTCATTCACCTACCTTTCAAATATGTTTTAGCTTGGATTACGGCATCCCTCTTCTAAGTTATAATATATTGTGATTGGATCCTAGCCTTAATATTACATTTGGGTGTTTTATTAAGGACTATCTTTATATCTAAACTAAACTTGTCTATTCTTCTTTTCAGATGTCTTCCAACAATGCTACTCCTGGCTCGAAGCCTACCGGCTCCTTCTCTCTCATGAACCTTTGTGGGAGAGTCATCTTTGATGGATCCAACTTTACTGATTGGATCAGGAACATCAGGATGGTCACTCGGTATGAGAACAAAGAATATGTTCTTGACAAGGAGCTTAAGGTACCCGAGCCGACTGCTACTCCTGAGGAGTTTGCTGAATATGAGGCACATGAAAGAGATGCTACCAAAGTGGCATGCATCATGATGGCCACTATGACAGTCGAGTTCCAAAAGTCCTATGAGGACTACTATCCTTTTGAGATGCACCAGGATATGATGGACCGCTACCATCAGAGTGCTCGTCAAGAGCGATATGAAATCATCTCCTCCATGATAACAACCCGAATGAAAGATGGTGAACCCATCACGGGCCACATGCAGAAAATGCAGAGGTATGTGGACCGTTTGATGAAGCTGAATGTGAACTTCCCAGAGGTTAGCAATAGATATCATTTTGCACTCCTTACCATCGTTTTATGATCAATTTCGCATGACATACCACATGAACAAGGAAGAAGTCACCCTCAGCAAACTTCAGGGACTCCTAAAGACCGCAGAATCAGGTCTTAAAGGTAAGTCGGTTGTTACCACTTCTACTCCTACTCCAAACTCCGCAACTGTCCTGACAATCGAGAAAGGGAAAGGTAAGAAGAGGAAGACCCCTTCGAAGGGTACCAAGGGTAAGACCCTTGATGGATCCTCTTCAATCGGAACCAAGAAAGGTTCCGTCACTCCTTCTGGTGACCCAAAAGAGGCTGAATGCTTCTATTGCCATGAAAAGGCACATTGGAAGCGAAACTGGCCGAAGTACTAGCAAGATTTGAAGGATGGGAAAGTGAAACCCAACCATGCAGGTATTTACACTATATTATCTTATAACTCACCTTATTCTAACTCTTGGGTCCTTGATACCGGTTGTGGTATTCATATTTGTTCTGATTTGCAGGGACTAAGAAGAAGTGAGAATGTGGAGCATGGAAAGATAAACTTGATCATGGGGAATAGGAAAGTTTCACCTGTCACCAAGATTGGAGTTTATACTTTGTTGCTAAGTAGTGGGTTTGCTTTAGAATTGAATAAATGTTGTTATTCGCCTGAAATGGCAAGAAATGTTATTTCCTTTCATGCTTTGTACAAACAAGGTTTTACCGTTTCTTTTGATAATAAAGTTGGTGGAATAAATGCTTTCTTTAATAATGTGTTTTATTTTAAAGCATTACCTTGTGATGGTGTGTATGAAGCTGTGTCTATTGTAGATAATTTAGGAAATAATGTGTTGTGTATTGATTCTACTAATGATAATAACTTGGATAAAGCATCATTATGGCATTGTCGTCTTGGACATGTAAGCAAGAAACGCATAGGCCAACTCCAAAAGGATGGAGTCTTGGAGTCATTTGACCTAAAGTAAGATGATAGTTGTGAATCATGCTTACTTGGAAAAATGACAAAGTCACCCTTTACTGGAACTTGTGCAAGGGGTGAAGGTTTGTTGGATCGCGTACACACGGATATGTGTGGACCCTTCAAAACTGCCACAAGGGATGCTAATCGTTATTATGTGACTTTTACAGATGATTATAGTAGATATGGATATGTCTACTTAATCAAGCATAAGTCAAAGACTTTCGATAGGTTTAAAGAGTTTAAACAGGAAGTATAGAATCAATTGGGCAGGAACATTAAGATGCTTCGATCCGATCGAGGTGGTGAGTATCTTAGTACAGAGTTCCTCGACTATCTTAGGGAATGTGGGGTTGTCTCACAATTGACACCTCCCAGGACACCACAGTTGAATGGTGTAGCTGAGAGGTGTAATCGAACCTTGTTGGACATGGTTCGTTCCATGATGAGTCGAGCTTCGCTACCAATCTCATTCTGAGGGTATGCCTTAGAGACTGCCACCCATATCCTTAATCTGGTCCCTACAAAGAAGGTTGCCAAAACACCTCACAAGATGTGGACTGGAAAAGTTCCTAGTCTAGCCCTCATCAAGATTTGGGGTTGCGAAGCTTTCGTGAGACGTGAGACTCACGACAAGCTCGAACCTCGAAGTGAGAGGTGTATTTTCATCGGCTACCACAGAAATCCTTTGGTTACCTATTCTACAGACCCAGTGAGAATGTTGTCTTTGTAGCAAGAAGGGGTGTCTTTTGAGAGAGAGAGAGAGAGTTCATAAGCCAAGGAAACAGTGGGAGGCAAATTGAACTTGAAGAACTTCAAGAGTCAAGTAGTGAAGGAACCTCAAACCCTAGCAGTCAACTTGAGGAGGAAACTCATGTTGATCCAATTGACATGTATGTACCTCTGAGGCGTTCCACAAGGGTTAGGAATGCACCTGAGCACTACTATGGTTTCCATATTACTGCGGAAGGTGAGACACTTATCAGTGATGAGACATTGGTAAGTCTGGATGAACCTAACAGCTATACGGAAGCCATGGCAGGCCCCGAGTCTGCCAAATGGAAAGAGGCAATGGACACCGAGATACAGTCCATGTATGACAATCAAGTCTGGAACTTGGTTGACAATGTACCAGGTCGTAAGACAGTAGGGTGCAAATGGATCTTCAAGAAAAAGACCGACATGGATGGCAATGTACACATTTATAAGGCACGACTGGTGGCAAAGGGCTTTTCTCAAACTCCGGGAGTTGATTATGATGAGACCTTTTCACCAGTAGCCAAGATTAAGTCTATTAGGGTGTTGTTAGCCATTGCTGCATTTCATGACTATAAAATATGGCAAATGGATGTCAAAACCGCTTTCCTCAATGGGAAGTTGGCTGAGGATGTTTACATGGATCAGCCAGAGGGTTTTGTCAGTACAGAGTACCCTAACAGAGTGTGTAAGCTTGAGAAATCCATTTATGGATTAAAGCAAGCACCTCACAGATGGAATCTTTGCTTTGATGAGAAAGTCAAACAGTTTGGCTTTTCGAGAAGTGAAGATGAATCTTGTGTATATGTCAAGGCTAGTGGGAGTATAGTTAGCTTTTGGGTATTGTATGTGGATGACATACTACTAATAGGAAATGACATCCCAACCTTGCAGGAAGTGAAGTCCTGGCTTGGGAAGTGTTTTGCTATGAAGGACCTAGGAGAAGCTGCCTATATTCTAGGGATAAGGATTCTAAGAGACCGGAGTAAAAGACTAATTGGACTTAGTCAGAGTACGTACTTGGATAAGGTGCTGAAGAGGTTCACTATGCAAGATTCCAAGAAATGAGAGTTACCCATCCAGGGTAACGCTAGATTGAGTAAGACTCAGAGCCCGAGTACTGACGTTGAGATAGCAGAAATGAGTCGAGTAGCTTATGCTTCAGCAGTAGGCTCGATCATGTATGCTATGACCTGCACTCGTCCTGATGTAGCCTTTGCTTTGAGCATGGTTAGCAGGTATCAGGGGAACCCTGGTAAGGCTCACTGGACGGCGGTAAAGAACATTCTCAAGTACCTGCGGAGGACTAAGGACTGGGTCCTTACCCTTGGTGGGAGTGATGACTTGAGAGTTTTAGGGTACAGTGATGCTAGTTTCCAGACTGATAGGGATAATTTCCGCTCTCAGTCGGGCTGGGTCTTTACCTTAAACAGAGGAGCCATTTCTTGGAAAAGTTCCAAGCATGAGACAGTGGCTGATTCAACTTGCGAATCAGAGTATATAGCGGAAAGCGAGGCAGCAAAGGAGGCTATATGGCTAAAGAACTTCATTAGAGACCTTGGAGTTGTACCAGCTATAAAGGAGCCCATACAGAGTTTATGTGATAGTGAAAGTGCAGTTACCTTAGCAAAGGAACCAAGGGATCATGGGAGATCCAGACACATTGACAGAAAATATCATTTCATTCGACATCGAATAGAAGAAGGACTCCTCGTGGCAAAGAGGGTATCATCGGATGAGAACCCGACAGATCCCCTCATGAAGGGACTGGGTAAGGTTAAGCATCTCCAGCATGTAAGGAGCATAGGGCTGAAGGATGATATTAGTTTTAGTAGTTAGATAGTTTTGAAATTTGTAAAATGTAATTGACATTTGATGATGAATAAAAGTTGTGTTTATTTATGAGTAAAGTGTTGCTATCTTTTGCCAATCGTTTACTATTATTTCTTTTGCATGTTTTGACTTCCAGAATATTTATGTTGTGTTCTACATATTATTCAAAAAATCCACAGTCGGCCATATGTTGGAAGTAGATATGAATTAAGACTGTCATGAGTTGGTTGTAGAGGTCTAAGATGTTGGACATGGCCTCAACACTCATGAGTGCTCATAAGTTCTGAGTATTGGATTCAACCCACGCTCGCTGGTATCACTTCATGGAATTTATCTCGAGTGATCGCGAGACGATAATATCATATAAGTCTTCAAACCTAGAGATATGAATTGTTGACTATGAGTTGGTTATGCATTGATCGTGCGAAACCGTATTGGTAACTCGATGTTATAAAACGTGCATTTGTGTGTGATTTAACAAGTAGTAGAACAAGCATATGAGTTGAAGTTTATCTGTTCCTTCTTGGATTAGAAGAAATATATGGGCCCCTTGATGATTTTGTTTTGACCTATGTACCGGGCCCGGTTAGAACTGAGTTGATGTGTTCAATTAAGTTCTATGTCAAACAAATCGGAAATCGGGAAACAAACTGCTGGACAAAAGTAAGACATTGTTCCATGTATTTGTCCGACTGATATCTAGAACAGATGATTATATGATCACTTATCTGAAATGGCGTATCATCATCTTCTCAGTTCCGAGAAACCTTGAAAAGAGCTACGATTGCTGATCAGGTTCCTGAAGTCATACTTGCAGTTATAGTTATTAGACTTATCCAAGTGGGAGACTGTTGGATAAGGTGTCTAAGTCCATAACTATTTCTGGTATGTACTTGACCCGACCCGGCATGATCTATTTGGGTTGCATGGCATCATGCTTTTGGATAGACTAAATGAGAGAAATAACACTTGTGGTTTATTAATATATTATAAGTTCATATATATTAATAGTATTATTTAATTAGTATTGATCAAGAATTAATTTGGAATTAATTAAGTGATCAAAAGATGACTAATTAAATATATGGGTTGATTATGTAAATCATCCATAACTTGTATAGTGGGCTAAAAGGCTCCATAGATTATCAAGTTGGGTTAAACCCATTGGATGCTCCATGGAGGCTCCATAGGAGTTACAAACCCATGGGTCATGGAAATGAAGAGTCATGTCACATTAGGGTTTACATGGTGTAGCCCTAGATGTGACACACTATATAAGGAACATGTCACTCACCAAAATCGGCTACACTAAGAACAAGAGAGGGCAAGGCCGGTTTTTCAAGTGTTCTACATATCTCTCAAAGTTATTCCAAAGCATTTGATGTTGTGTGAAACATTTGAGGCATCACACTTGGGGTGCTAGGCTCTCAAGGTTTCAAGGAATCATAACAACTACAAGGTATGTAATTCTAGCTATCTTTTATATTATAAAGTTCCCCATGTATGCTAGATAGGTTTATAAACCTTGGAAAAAGTATTTTGCATGTATTTTAGACAAACATAGATCCAAGGTTTTCTAGGGTTGCATGTACACTTAGGAGTGTTAGAATGCTCATAACCCATCAGTATCTGCTGCAGTCACAACAACACTGGCAGGTTTCATAATGGAAACAATGGAGGAGGAAACGGACAGGGAGCCGGAAGTTCAAACAACGGAATGAACCAGGGGCCTGCCAAGACATGCTCCTACAAAGATTTCACCAACGCCAAACCGCAAACCTTTAATAGCACAGGGCGAGTAATAACCGTGAAAAAGATGGATTGAAAAGGTGGAATCGGTGTTCGAGATATGTGGATGCCCTAAAGAATTCAAGGTGAAGTTTGCAGCATGTACATTTGTTGATCAAGCCCTCACCTGGTGGAATGGACATGTGGAGGCTATGACTCTTCCGGTGGCTAATGCCATGCCATGGGCAGAATTAAAAGAAATGCTAATGGCTGAATACTGCCCGCGTGGCGAGGTTCCGAAAATGGAGCAATAGTTATGGAACCCCACAGTCCGAAACTCCGACATCGATGCCTACATATCAAGGTTTAGTGAGCTGTCTCTGTTGTGCCCTGGCATGATTACCTCGGAAGGAAAGAAGATCGAACGATTCATCTGGGGATTAACCTCCCCAATTCAAGGAAACGTGATAGCTACAAACCCGGAAATCTCCTAAAGTGCAACAAATGCAATCTCCATCACAATGGTGAATGCAGGGAGATGCATTGTACCAGTTACAACCGAAAGGGTCATACAGCAAGATACTGTAGAACCCATCCTCCCCAGAACCAGCAACAAGGAAACAACAACAACAACAACCGCAACAACAACAACAACAACAACAACAACAACAACAACAACAACAACAACAACAACAACAACAACAACAACAACAACAACAGCAACACCAACAACAACGATGGAGCTAGCCACACTTGCTATGGGTGTCGAAGGACTGGGCATTTCTGTTGAAACTACCCCAACGTCAACAATCAAGGGAATGTAGGAGCAGGGAGAGTGCTAACCATGGGCCACAGGGAAGCGGTTCAGGATCCCGTTGTTGTCACTGGTACGTTTCTCCTTAACAACACATATGCATGCATCATGTTTGATACTGAGGCAGAGCGGAGATTTGTGAGTAATAAATTCAAACATTTGCTAAAACAACAACCCCAGAAGCTTAATGAAACCTTTACGGTGGAAATGGCTAATGGGAAAACAGAATCAGCTGGGGAAATCTACGTAAGATGTACCCTAACCGTAAATCACCACACATTCCAAATAAACTTGATGCATGTAACTATTAGAAGTTTTGATGTGATTGTTGGCATGGATTGGTTGAGCCCCCATCATGCTGAAATTATGTGTCACGAGAAGGCCGTTCGCCTTCATCTCCCTAACCACGAAACCCTAATCATATACGGAGACAAACCCGGTACGAACCTCCGTCTTATCTCATGTATTAAGGCACAAAAGTGTCTACAAAAGGACTCTGCATTTATGGCTCACATTGTGGATAAATCCAAGGAAGAAGTTAACATTCAAGACATCCCAGTGGCTTGCGATTTCCCTGACATCTTTCCTGAAGATCTTCCGAGGATACCCCCAGAAAGACAGGTCGAGTTCCGAATCGACCTTGTACCAGGAGCTACTCCCATCGCCAAATCGCCCTATAGGTTGGCTCCTGCGGAAATGCAGGAATTGTCAATCCAACTCAGCGAACTCTTGAATAAAGGATTTATCAGACCCAACTTCTCGCCTTGGGGAGCTCCGGTCCTTTTTGTTAAGAAGAAGGACGGATCCTTTAGGATGTGCATCGACTATAGAGAGCTGAATAAGCTCACTATGAAAAATCGCTACCCACTTGCACGAATCAAGGATCTATTCGACCAAATTCAAGAAGTAAATTACTTCTCTAATATAGACCTGCGATCCGGCTATCATCAACTCAAGGTCCGAGAGGAGGATATTTCCAATACCGCTTTCCGAACTCGCTATGGACATTATGAATTTTTTGTAATGCCCTTCGGTCTAACGAATGCCCCTGTCGCATTTATGGACCTGATGAATCGAGTATGCCGTCCATTCCTTGATAAATTTGTGATCATTTTCATCGACGATATCCTGGTCTATTCTCGAAGCGAGGAAGAACATAGTCGACATCTCCGACAAATCTTGGAGACCCTGCGAGCCGAAAAGTTGTACGTGAAACTCTCTAAGTGTGAGTTCTGGCTCCGTAGCGTAAACTTTTTAGGTCATCTTGTCAGCCAAGAAGGGATACATGTGGACCCTTCCAAGGTTAAAGCCATTGAAGGATGGGCAGTCCCAACGACACCCATAGAAATTCGTCAATTTCTGGGTCTCGCAGGCTATTACAGAAGATTCATCCAGAACTTCTCCAGGACAGCCAAGCCTCTTACCACACTTACACAAAAAGGCGTACCATTCGAATGGACAGAGAAGCAGGAAGTTGCCTTCCAAACCCTGAAGAAAGCCCTCTGCAGTGCACATGTGCTATCCTTACCAGAAGGAACCAAAGACTTTATAGTCTACTGCGACGCTTCAAATCAAGGTTTGGGATGTGTACTTATGCAGCGGGGAAAGGTGATAGCATATGCATCAAGACGACTAAAAACGCACGAAGTGAACTATACCACTCATGATCTCGAATTGGGAGCAGTGGTCTTCGCATTGAAGATTTGGAGGCACTACCTTTATGGTACGAAGTGCACCATCTTCACTGACCACAAAAGTCTCCAGCACATCCTGAACCAGAAAGAATTAAATATGAGGCATCGGAGATGGTTCGAGCTGCTAAACGATTACGAGTGCGAAATCAAGTATCATTCGGGCAAGGCTAACGTGGTGGCTGATGCCCTGAGCCGAAAAGAATATTCAAGTCATCACGTGAAAACTCTCTCAATAACCATTCGATCCCACCTAATCACGCAGATCAAAGAAGCCCAGTTGGATGCATTGAAACCCGAGAACACTACAAGTGAATCATTACGCGGGATGGAGAAGAACCTTGAAGTCAAAGAGGATGGAGCATATTATTTCATGGATAGAATCTGGGTCCCTAAATTTGGGGGATTCAGAGAAGTAGTCATGAATGAAGCTAACAAGACATGATACTCCATCCATCCGGGATCAGATAAAATGTACCTTGATATCGAACAACATTATTGGTGGCCAAACATGAAGGCAGAAATTGCCACTTACGTGGGCAAGTGCCTCACTTGCGCTAAAGTGAAAGTGGAATATCAAAAGCCCTCGGGACTATTACAACAGCCCGTAATACCCGAGTGGAAATGGGAAAGGATTACCATGGACTTTGTGACCAAATTACCCAAGACAATTGATGGGTTGGATGCCATATGGGTAATAGTCTATAGGTTGACGAAATCCGCCCATTTCCTGCCGATAAAGGAATCATACAAGATGGAACGATTGACTAGAATCTACATCAAGGAGATTGTGAGACTCCATGGAGTGCCAATATCTATCATCTCATATCGAGATAGTAGATTCACTTCACACTTTTGGCAATCGCTTCAAAGGGCTATGGGGGCACAACTCGACATGAGCACTGCTTACCATCCCCAGACAGACAGCCAAAGTGAACGAACCATTCAAACGCTCGAAGATATGCTCCGAGCTTGTGTGATTGACTTTGGCAGATCATGGGAAACCCACCTGCCTTTAATTGAATTCTCGTACAACAATAGTTATCACACGACCATCAAAGTTGCTCCTTTCGAAGCGTTATATATTATCCTAAATGTAGATCGCCATTATGATGGGCTGAGGTGGGTGACACTCAGCTAGCAAGAGGGAAGTCACCAAATAGTGCTTTAACAAGGCCGGAAATCATACATGAGACGACGGAGAAGATAATTCAAATAAAAGCTAGACTTCAAGCATCACGGGACCGACAGAAGAGCTATGCTGACAAACGGCGAAAGCCCTTGGAATTCCAAGTCGGGGAACAGGTGTTATTAAAAGTCTCTCCCTGGAAAGGGGTGATTTGTTTTGGGAAACGGGGGAAACTAAACCCACGATACATTGGGCCATTCGAGATTCTAGCCCGAATCGGTCCAGTGGCCTATAGGCTGCAGCTACCTGCCGAGCTCAGCAGCGTACACCCCGTGTTCCATGTTTCCAATCTGAAAAAGTGCTTATCCCATGAAACTCTTGTCATCCCATTGGAAGAAATCGAAATCAACAAGAATCTCCTGTTCATCGAGGAACCCGTTGAATTGATGGATAGGGAAGTGAAGCGTACTAAGCAAAGTCGCATTCCGATTGTGAAAGTTCGATGGAACGCAAAGCGTGGACCAGAATTCACATGGGAACGCGAAGACCAGATGAAGCAAAAGTACCCTCACTTATTCACGCATTCTCAAATCTAGCATCAAAAAGAATTTCGGGACGAAATTCCCTCTAACGGGGGGATGATGTCACAACTAGCAAATTTGGCTAGGAAACTCTATCCTTATGTAAGCATTATCAATGGCAACAATTGTAACCATGACTTGAAAACATGATTTATGAATATTCAATGACAACAAACTTCCATTAAAAATCCAAATGAAAGAGCAAAGCTCAATACAAACACTTCAAATGGTCAATGACAGATTTAAAACCCTAAAAATCCTGGTTTAAGTCCATTATGGACTAGGATTTTCTTATTGGACCTAATGGACCAATAAGCCTCCAATTTGACTATTTTGGGCTTAGAACTCTTAAATGGGCTCTAATTGGACCCACTTTCATGCAACTTAAACATTTTGGGCCATAATGGGCCTAAAATTGATTAGTTTACCTTCAATGGGCCTTGTTGGGCCATAGCAAAGCTAAGTAGCCCTAATGGGCCATAAACCCATTCTTTTATAGAAAATTGGGCAGTGAACTACCCTAAAGGCCCAATGGCCCGAAAACTTCTTTATGGCCTCATAATTTCGAACCAAGATAAGAAGTAGGCCAAATTAATTTACCTCCTTCCTCCTAGCCCAAGATCTCGGCCCGTCATCATAAAAAAAAGGGAAAAGATTGTGCATGGAGTAAATGGTGACACCTCAAGTTTACCTTGTGGTTCTCCATGCTAATTACCCACTAAGAAAAGAGCCAAATCTCATACTTCTAAGCACCTATCAACTCACACCTCTCTCTTCTTCTCCTCTTCTTACCTTCGTCCGAGACACCACCACCCCACATCTATTCCCTCATTTCAAATATCTTCAAAATTTCTCTCTAGAAACTCCCTCTTCTCCCCTCAAAGTTTCGAGATTTAGGGTGTTTACAATAGGATTCTTCACCACAATCACCATCCTTGGTAAGTTTTTATTTAGATACATGGACTAACTTCTTGATTTCATCAAAAATCTCATCATAACCCACCCTATTTCGTGATTATGCTTCCTAGAACCCATCTAAGTTCGAAAGTCCCTCAAGGAGCTTGTTAGGGCCAAAAACAACACCATCTCCTTCCATTCTTCTTCAATACCGAGAACAACAAGCAAATGTGAGTTCATACCCCCTTGTTTTTGGTTTTTACTTGTTTTTGGGGGGAGAATACAAGTGTTATGTGTTGATCTATGTGTGTTTGCATGTTATATGTGATTTCTTTGGTTATTGATGTGAAAAATATGATAATACTTGTTATATCTCGAAATCTATAGCATAAATGTGTAAGATTCATAAACTAAAACATATTAAACAACATACTTCAAAGATATAAGTGTTTTCATGTGTGAGAAGTGAAAAACAAAGCAAAAGATTGTACAAGTATCAATTTTTGCAAATATAACAAAGTATTGGGATAAAAATGACATTTTCGGCTTTATAAAGATAAAAATGGTATTTACTTTCATAAAAATTGGGTTTTTATGATAATAATACTTTTAAGGGGTCAAAAATATAAAATTTTGCTTATTGGGCTTACAATTGGGCCTCACGAGTTTTTGAGCCCAAAAAGCGAAAAAATGTGGTTTTGGGGTTGAAATTGTAAATTCATCAAAGTATGAGTCTAAAAACGTAAACAAACCAATTCAGGGGCTGAAAATGTCCTTTAATCCTAAATTGAGTTAAAAATGTAAAGTTTTTGGATTTTGGACCAAAATTGTAAAACTTACGAAATTTGGGGCAAAAATGTAAACTTTTTTACAATTAAGGGCTGTAAATGGCAAATAATTTATTTTTGGGCCGAATTTGTAATATAAGTTATGATCGGGTCGAAAATGCCAAGAAAGTGATTTAAGGACCAAAAATGTCATTTTCCATCAAAAAGGACTAAAAATGTCATTTTATTAAAAAAGGGCTAAAAATGTAACTTTATGTGAAAAAGGGGCTGAAATGGTCAAATAAATATTTTGGGGTCCAACTTGCTAACATTTAAACAATTGGGCTAAGGATATTGAATTTATAACGTATGGTTTTATATATATATATATATATATATATATATATATATATATATATATATATATATATATATATATATATATATATATATAACCAAAGAGTCGTTATAAATCAAACATCAAGTATTTCAATATCGCAAGTTAACACTAAGTGTAAAAAAAATCCTATACTACAATTTATATCGACAAACAGATAAACGATACAATGGTTGGGCCCAATATTTCCTATTCGTGCTTATTGGGCCTTTGTAACCCAATTATACGATTGTTGGGCCCAATATAATCAAAACATGTTTACTGGGCCTTGGTGACCCAATTACATGCTATTGGGCCTTAGTGGCCCATTTGCATTGCTAATATGGCCCTAAACTTTTATCATATGCTCAATGGGCTATAACGTGCCCGTAGCATACTCGACAGCCTATAATGACATACATGGTTAGTGGGCCACCGTTGCCCTCTTTCGTGTCTGTTAGGCTTACTTCATATTCATGTAAACATCAATCGGGTTGTAAAACATTGTTATTCAATTTTATTGGGATTTAGTGACAAATAACGGGTGGCACCAATAAGTGTCGGCCGTAGCTTGTAGTTATAATCAGAGTCTCCTGGAGGGTGAGCGAGAGTTTGTGTATAGATCTATACGGGGGTGACTCCCCCACACCTGAGTTGTTCGCTACAGTTAGACTCGACCAGTTTAGGGTGACAAAATCTTGATCAAAACTGGCATTAGGAAAAATGTCAAGACAGGCGAACTAGTCACTATTATGCATGGTTATAACGACTCACATAGAGATCCATTACCATCTAAGTACTCATGCGAAATCATATTCATACACCTTGACGATGGAAAGTGATTTATACAATAATGCAAAACTATCATACTATATAAATTGGAAAACATCGGGTTTTCCGGGGAACGACATTATTCACTTCTACATATAACAACTACAATACAAGGAACAATTATGAAAGGCATTCACTTTTACCTGTTTTGAAATCACATACATATACACTTATGGGATCATCACATCTTTTTCGTAAACAGTTTTTCTTACAAAAAATATCAAATTTTCTGGGATTTTACAAACAATACAAACTAATTTTTTTATATCAAACGTGCTTATGAACTCACCAACATTATATATGTTGACCGTTTTCAAAATAACTTGTATTCTCAGATAACCGTTAGAATGAAAAATCATCACGCGTGTTTCTGAAATTTCTTTTGTGCAATGTCAATCGTTAAACAATTTATGTTCTGTGATTTTGTAATGTAAACAATGTACTTGATGTGAACAAGGTCAGTTGTAATGTATTAATGCATGGTGATGTTTATGTTATGTTTCATGTATATTCATTGTGATGATATTTCAATTTAAGTCACACGAGCCCTCGGGCGTTTCCGCCGTCTGGTTCGGGGGTGTCACATACAACAACCATGTATTGATAAAGTGTAAGTATAAACACTTAGACAGAATCACTTCATGGAATTTATCCACACACGCTCCTTCAGACGGGTTCATTCTCTTTTGTTAATATATTACCTAGACAGAATCACTTCATGGAATTTGATTGGTTGATTTTCACTGTAATAGATAGTACTCGTAACTCCTGAGTCCCCTCACTATGTCATAAGTTAGACGTTCCTATGGCAGATATCCTCGAGTGTAGATATCGTTGAGTCAGAAATCCCCAGACGTAGAAGTCTCTAAGAGAAACCTCTGAGTATAGAATCCTTGCTTATGCATCCAATCCATAAGTCCTCAAGCGTTTTCATGGGAATTGTAGTTAATCTATGTTTTCCCCACCAAATACAATTGGTTTATGTTGTTCGTATCTCTTCTTTACAATCGGTTCATCTACAAGAGTGCTAGTTATTGGATTCTTCTTTTATTTGATAACTTATGATTGTTTTGGGAATATTTCAGATCCATGATTTAAGGGGAAAAACATAATTTGTTATTTGGGGTTTATTGATTCACCTCGTCAGAAGTGGGGTTTGATTCGATTGTGATCTTCGTCAAAGAAATTTTGTGATAACGTGATTAGTTATGTTTTGGGTTGGTGTCACATCTTCAATTTGGTACTTTCCAGATGCAGTTTTGATACCGATTTAATGCAATTTTTGCATCGATATTATTCCATATGTCGTTCTTGTTATGAATTTCAATACATCTAGCATAAATTCTTTTAAACAACTTCAAATCGTTAACCATGTTTAATTGAAAAGCAATCCTTCTCAAGTTTTTCCTTTTTTTCTAATTGTCTAGTTCAACTTTGAAGGGAAAAGAGAAGATAGAGAATGGGAAAAATGAAGATAAAACAATGGGTTCAATACTTTAAAGGCTCCATGTGAATGATACTAAAAAAAAGGAGGTGCTTGGTGCTCCTCCTAGTAGGACTTCGCCTTCAAATTCTCTCCATCTTGGACTAGAAGATAACATTTTCAAGAGTCATTAAACTTGAACATCTTTCTTGTTTACTTGCAAAATAAATGCAAAGCCTCTAGAAGAATTTCTTCATCTCTTTGATTGTTTCTCATTTGGGTTTTTAGGTTGTTGTACAATCCGTTCATCTTCAGAACACATCTCGCAATTTCTCGAAACTTTGAATTAATTTGGTGTTTAGTACGGTAGTCATCACATTCACCCAAATCCTTGTGAAACGTTTCAAGAATGTGTATCCAGAAATGATCATGCGTTTGTGCATTTCGTTACTTTGAATCCTCCTAAATATGATCCAAGAATGTGTCAACACTAACTCTTCTGTTGTAGTGCATGCTTGAGGCTTGGACTTTTTATTCTCTTCCACCGGTTGTTTTTCTCTGCGAAGTGGATGGGTGGGGGTAGAGTTTCTCATGCAACTTCGACGTCCGAGTCATCGAGGCTTTGGTTTTTTAGTGGTAGGGTGGGGTTTGTGTAACATCCCAAAAATCAAGGCAAAAGTTTTCATTTTTAAATCAAGTAAAATCATTGTTTTCAGATACCATCCAAATCAAAACCATTCATTTACAAAACATTGTCTCAAAAATAGAAATCAAATATCAAAGTGTCCCCAAATCAGTATCATCAAAACCAAGAGGATATGCACGATTACTCCTTCGCCTTGTCCCGATCATCTGAAGTAACATAAAACTGAAACTGTAAGCACGAAGTTTAGTGAGTTCCCCCAAAGTACCACTACACAAACAGATAACATATACAATCATACATGTTGGATCCAGAACCTCCTGGTTGGATTACCCTGGCCCACAACCTCCCGGTTGGATTGCCATACATACCGCATACTGGATCCACCACCTCCCGGTTGGATTACCATGGCCAGCAACCTCCTGGTTGGATTACCCTAGCCCACAACCTCCCGGTTAGATTGCCCGGGTTTGTTGACTGACAACACAAAGCAGTCCAGTATCAACCCCATCATACTATGTCAACATATACATAATAGATAACATAAGCACATCAAACAGCTAATCACATAACCAGTCAACAGACTAACAGGCAGATATACAGGTCACCATCGCATGCTACATCCTATATATACCAGGATACCGATTTAACAGATCACTACAACATAGCATCATCCTTAATACTAGGATACAAAATCTAGTGAGACGACATTGGTGCCTTCGACCCACGTGTATATTGAGGAAAACTCACCTCGATATACGCGTAGGTCACCATAGTTGTAACAAATAACTTCACTAGCTTCAATTCACTTCCAATCACCTACAGGAAGATGCTTCAGTCAATACCCGATCACCGATCATAGTCACTTTCAACAATGACTACCTCACATGAAATGATGATTAGGTTTAAGTGAGGACACTTAACCCATTAAGGATTTAACCACCTTATAACATCACCAACTTATGGTGTGACCTAGTCAATCTCGGGTATAATTATAATCCAAGCAATAGTCCAAATACACGTCTCAAACTTGTGCCCAAAACTAGAGTTTATGATATTATGTTTGTTTCTAAATCCAAATTAGGGTTTATTGTTTCAAGGGTCCAGCTCGACAAATAAAACCCATTGCCACCCCGAGCAGTGGCGGTCCGAGGCGGTGGAAAGGCGACAGGAACCACCTCACGGAGGTGGTGGTGGCTTTGAGTTAGAATTCGACCAAACAAACTCCTACCACACCAATCATGCAAAAAACACATACACGCAAAATAATACACATACACAGCCACCTAATGCGGTGGCTGGTGGTGGCAGAAGGCGGCTGCAAGGTGACAGCCAGCATGGTTGGCTGTTATAGTGGTTTTCTTCTAGTTTTTTTGACAAACTAACACGCATATAACGAGCAACAAACACTGTAGTACACACATACATGTGAAACACACACATGAATGCGCACGCAACATGATAGAGTTAAAAAGACCGATAGATTCTATATTATAAAATGAAGTATGAAATGAATCAAAGACTTGGAATGATAATGATTGAAAAGAGTTGGATCTTCATTCACTTAGCATTATAAAAATTCATTTACAAGTTCAGAACTATTCTTTCAATGCTAAGCAAAGACTACAGAAAAAGACAACTACAGAACGCTATATATAGACATAAAGTTCCGAAAATGGGTATGTCTATTTTCGGAATCGGAACTAGACAAAATTATGAAAATAGCTACTTTGACACAACACCAATAATGACATGACAATCTCCCCCTTTGTGTCAAATCGGAATGATGTAGAATTTATTGCTTCTGATCTTTAATAATCTTCGCCATAATCTTCAGAATGGATCCACGGACAGAAAGATACCAGCGGATCAGATCGGAAACACATTTGACATCGGCAACAAAATTGGATTTGTTTACTTCGGCCGAAGATAAGACTGTTTTCAGAGAAATTGTTGAGTACAAGTGTTTATCCCTCAGAAAGAACATGCAGTTCTTAATCACTTCTCCTTCCTTCTTCTTGTAGACAATGATCATGCATTTCTTGTTAATCAATCCTCCCTTCAGATTTTCAATGTTTTGGGGTTGATCAGCAGGCTTCAATATAGGTTTTCTTTTCAGAACTGAAGCAATTTCAACATCCATCTTCGCCATCTCCACGATATAACATTTAATTATCCTCCTCAAATGTTCATAAATTGGCTCGAACTTCTTCTCATCCTTTGCAACAATGTAGAATAACAAAATCCAATCATAGGTTGCAGATCAGCCAATGTGAACTCATGAAGAATATGAGTATGACCTTGGAATCCTTTGAATTGAATGGTTAGAAAGTATTCTATTTGAACAGGTAGTCCAACATTCAGAGCCACGATTCTGTTCAGACTCCATAAATCGTACTGAGGTTTCGCATATTTCAGATAAAATGAGAAGAGCATTTTTTTTTGCGTTGTTGGAGATTAAGGATTTTTCTATCTTCTCAAAACCTCTGAAGAGAAATGCCCTTGGTGTGATCGGTAAATTGAGCTGACACTCTATTTCATTCTTGATGTCAAAAGAGGTTTTTGGTTCCAACCAAAAAGTGTTTGGCTCATCAATAGCTTCCTTCTGTATTTATTCAAGAGTCCAGGCCGGAAATAAAGCTTTCTTATTCTCAAGAATCATTTCTGAATTCCTGGCTTCGGCCTCCTCAACATCTAGCTTTTGCCTGAGGGCATTGAGTTTATCAAGTTCCCTATACATCTTCTCTCTTTCAACTTTTTCTTTCTGATTCAATGTCAGATCTTCCTCAGTAACTTTTTCCAAATTGATGTTGACTCTTCCCTTTCCAGATCCTGAGGATACATGGTCCCTCCGACCAGTCTTGACCTCCTTGATATTCTTGAATTTTTCTTCCAGAGTTCTCTTTTCCAACTTGATTGAATCAGCATCACTGATTTTCTTCATAAAGCCCATCTGATGTGGATTGTCAATGTTTACCTCTAGTTCTTCCCCTTGTTGCGAAGAAGCCATGCTTCTTGTAACAATTTTAATCTCGTTAAGACTCTCAAACACCAGCTTAAGCTTCGGTTAGGACATTATTTAGGTGGTTTATACTTTACTTTATACAACATTGTGTGTTCTCGGTTTTGGACCGAGAACAGGCAGATTTCAGTTGTGTCTGGACTGAAATCCCAAAGGGATTTCGGTGGGCCTTAATAGATTTTGGTGTGTGGGTTGGGCTTTGCATTAGGGTTTAGGTTCAGCTATAAATAGTTGCTCCTCAGTTCTTTGTAAAGGTTGTTAATTCGGAATTAAGAGGGAGCTAGAGAGAACCGAGAGTTTGTGAAATTTCATTGTACCTGACTATTATCGAATATAGTGTGCATTGAGATTATTCATCTGTGTCCTTAATCGATTTATTGCTAGTTAACTTGAATGGGATTCCGCACCAATTGAGTTATTTTTTATTGATATACAAGTTGGGTTTTACAATTAATATCAGAGCTTGCGTTAGTATCAATCAAATAGCATTAAAATAACCTTAGCTTTGAGTTTTTGAAGTTTTTGGACTGTTTTTTGGATGAAAAATTGCAGTTGTGTTCTTCGTGTTCATCGGAAATCAAAATCTAATTGTTTTTGGTCTGGGGGTTTTCGTTCTCGACGGTTGGATTCAGTTTCTCGGTGAGATTAACATAATTCTGATTTATGGTTCTCGGTCAGAAGAGATCTCGGTAACTAGTCATATTTCTCGGTTTGATGTAGTCTTCGGTCACACTTCTCGGTTGCAGTTTTCGGTATACAGATTTTTCGGTTAGGCTTGTGACATTTTGGTCAGAGTTTGACTTTCTGGTGTTTTCTGTCAAACTTTGTAATTTTGGTCAAACAATTTAACTTTTCGGTTTATAATGGACTCCTACAACTCTTCTCTTTCTACAATGCAAAGTGATATTGACTCTGTTACAAGAACTACAACTCGAATTCCCCGGTTGCTGACTGCTGATGGATTTCCTGAATGGAAATTCAGATTTGAAAAGTATATTAAAATGAAGGATATCAAAGTGTGGAGAAGCTTTCTAAGAGGCCCAGTCAAGATCACAACCACTTTGGATGATGAAGCTAAAACTGTGGTCGACAAGCCAATCGAGGATTATACCAATGAGGACTTTGATGAGATTAAGGATGATGAAAAGGCACTGGCTATTCTTACAATGGCTTTGTCTCCTGACATTGCTCAAGGTTTCAGGGAATATAAATCTGCTAAGGCTTTATGGGAAGCCTTGATTGAAGTATGAAGACAATGAAGATATGAAGCAAAGCAGAAAGGATTTACTTCGTTAGAGATTCAACATGTTCAATCATGTTCATGGGGAGACTCTGGAAGCCCAGTTGCAGCGTTTTATTACTCTCAACACATAAATGAGTAAATGGAGGAAATGAGAAGGCTTACGATAATGAATGATACCTATCGAAGGATATCATAATAGTGGTATCTTGCTTTTAGAATACGTCTGATAAAATAACATTACATATAGAGGAGTATGGTACGTCCGAATGTACATGTGATTGGCGGGATGATAGAATGATTGTTGTAATTCCTAAAGTTGTCGTATCGTCTGGCATGTCCACCACCAACTGAGTTGAAGCAGAATTGATGATTGAAGTTACGCATTGAATAAGTCCTAGTAGAATCTAAGGAAATTTTTATGATTATTTAGACACATTCGTATGTGTTAAATGACTATGTGAAATTCTTGTATGGTGACTTGGAGAACTGAGATGAAATACTTGGGACGAGTATGAGTAGATGTGAAAGGTAGTAGAGGCCTATACTACCGGAAGCACAAGACTCGCACTTGGATCGGGGAAAGTCACAAGGTTACCAAGGAGCTAGTTATTGATTCCATTTTGTTCATGTCTTTCATTACCATTGTTTCGGTAATAACTAAGAAGATGATTATTATTCTGACCCTAGTGGTCATATCATATCGAGTCCGACTAAGATATTGATAACGTCATATATATACATGTTTTTAGGCAATATTTACTTATATTTTTATTAATATTTTGGTTATTTCCATTGAATAATTGTACTTATGAGGATAAATTGTTCTTTGCAGCCAAGTAGAAGCATTTTTGAGAAAAGGACTAAAAATGACAAAACATGGAACTTTGGTGGCTTGGAGAATAAAATAAGAAAGAAGCTTACGTAATCTGCTGACTTCACGTCGTGAGGCTTATAGATTCACGACGTGAACACAAATCTTCCAGAAGATAGACATCGCGAAGAAGAGTTCTTAGCCAACACGGAAATCTACTATTCACGTCGTGAGACTTATCTATTCACGACGTGAGTTCGGAAAAATCAGAAACTATATATACTCTTGCTCATTATGAATTGAGGGACTTTTGGCTTCCTTGAGGGTTCCTGGAGACGATTTTCAGAAGGAAAAAAGTTCTGGAATCGGCTATTAGCATCTAAGGGGAGGAGAAGTTCATATTAGTTTAAGAATTTGGTACACTTTAAACATGTCTTTGAATATGAGTTAGTTGTGTTTGTTAGCTAGTATGTCCAACTAAATCCAGCTGCTTCGGTTAGCTAGATGAAGCTGGAACTCATGGTGTAATACTTTAGATTTGACTTGACTTATCGGTTATGACTTGTGTTTGATTGATTGAACCTAGCATGTTTGATTTGATATTTGATTGCTTTAAATTCTTGTTCTGTGTAGTTAGTGAATATGAATCTGCATGAATTTGAATACCTAATAATTCATTGAACACTAGGTTATTAGAGCTAGGATCAAACCAATTCTAGATAAGCAATTGAGTTATTAAAATTAGGTTGTGCTAGAGAACTCATATTATGATCATAATTGTGTTTTGTTAATCAATCTTACATAGCTCTAATTCCATTTAATAATTGATTATGTGTTAGCTACTGTGTGACCATACATAGATTTACATGAATTAATTAAAGTTATTAGATTTAGAACTAAATTGCTAATGCTATCTTAATTGGTAACCAACAGTAATTGTCATAGCTAATCTATAAACCTTTGAGGGAAAGCGGATTCGAACTAGCAGAAGTGTTTTGTTTACTGATTGAATATGTGTTAAAAAATTAAGTTCATCTAAACTTTCAAAATTAGATAAATCCCCTTTCTCTGTTAGTAATTAGGTTAATTTAGAAGTAGATAGATTAATTAGTCAAAACTGTTCCCAGTGATCGACACCCGACATACCCGACTATTCTATAATTTGACTAGGTACACTGCCTAGGTGCAATTTAGTTAGTGTAGTTAGTTTGTTTATAAATATAAAATAAGGTGTAGCTATTTGCACGCATCAAGTTTTTGGTGCCGTTGCCGGGGAACGGCTTAATTGTTAGTTGATTTATTTGCTTTAGATTAATCGATCCTTTTAGTGGGGTAAAACCTGCAAAAAGGTACTTTTTCAGCTTAATTTTTTTTCCAGTACCTAACTCACGACGTGAGCCTTAAGCTCACGACGTGAGTTCAGTAGATTTTTCGTTTTCTTCGTTTTTCTTTTCTGTTAAATTTTCTGCGACAACACGAGGTGGTGATCTTTACCACGTCGTGGTGACCAGTCAGTAGGCTATTTTTAGTTGATTTTGGTTCAGTTTTACGTTTTTATATTTGTTTTATTGTAGAAGTTCATGACCAGAGGTTCCAACACACCTTTGGTGCCACCACTTGAAGATCCAGAGTCAGCCCTTCACAAGAAGACAGATAAGAGCACAGAAGTGAACCAAACCCCAAAGAATAAACCTTTCCAAGATCTCAAATCTGTCTTTACAAAGAAGTTCGGAAAGAAAACAGGAGAGTCGAGTTCATCTTCAAAGGACAAGAGCAAGATAGAAACCTTAGATTAAAAACGTATTCCATCCGAATCCGAATACGAATCCGAGGCCGAGTTTGGACTGTATATGAGTGAACCCGAGAACGAGCCAGAAAACGAGATGGCGAATAGTGAAGAGATGTCAATGGGAGCTTACAAGAAGAGAATTCGAGACGATGTTGGTCCAGGGTTAGTACAACTCACGATTCCTGCTACTGCCACATTCGAGCTGAAGGGACACATCCTTAATGCACTTAAGGATGTTCCATTTTATGGAAAATATCATGAGGATGCTTTTAAGCATCTAGATGAGGTCAATGACATTGCAGATTATTTCAATGTCCTGAATGTTAATAGAGATACCGTCTTGCTAAGGATGCTTCCCGTTACTTTTAAAGGAGTTGCGAAAGATTGGTTAAAAGCACTTCCACCTGGTAGAATCACTACTTGGGCTCAGATGCGCGAACAGTTTTTAGACCAATTTTGCCCACCATCCAAGATAGCTAACCTCAAAAAGGCGATAACTAATTTTGAGCAACAGCCAGGGGAGTCGCTTTACGAGGCATGGGAGCGCTACAAAGGGTTGCTAAGGAATTGTCCTCAACATGAACTTAACATTCAACAAGAGGTGTTCATATTTTATGACGGGGTCAATGTTATGACAAGGGAACTCCTTGATTCTCAAGGGCCACTAACAAGGAAAAATCCAAGGGAGGTTAAGGAGTTAGTTGAAGAATTTGGAAAGCATTCTTGTGAGTACCATAATCCAAGAAATGAGGGAGTTAAAGGATGTGGGGTTGGAAATTCTGCAGACATGGCTGTTGTAATGGCCATGCTTGATACAATGGACAGGAGAATGACAAAAATGGACCAATCAATTCATTCTATAAGAGTTGGATGTGAAAGGTGTAATGGTCCACACTTGACTAAGGATTGCAACTTGGATGAATATGGGAACAAGAAGGCTCTAGTTTGCTACTCGAGTGGGGATAAGTATGATGAAGATTGGAGAAAACCAAAGAAGGAGTGGCTGCCGTATGATGAATACAAGAAGCAAAAGGAAGAGAAATATAAGCAGACAGGCCGAGGCTTCTACCAAAAAGAGCAACCATCAGTCGAGAAGAAAGTAAACTTGGAAAACATTTTGACCCGATTTATGGAAGCTTCCGAGAAAAGACATGATGATACCGATGCAGTGCTAAAAGAACACATGAAAATGATGATTGACCAGACGGCTTCATTAAGAAATCATCAAGCATCGATCCACAATCTCAAAGTACAAATTGGTCAACTAACTACTTTGGTGATTGAGACTGAAGAAGAGGCCATCTCTGAGTTCCTAGAAGCATTAGAAGTGGAGCCAAGGCAGCCCGAACCAGAACCGAAGAAGTTAAAGATCGAAAATCAAAGTTCTGCTGAAATACCAGATTCACGACGTGAGCGCAATATGCTCACAACGTGGGATCATTCTGAACAGAAAACTTCATAAAATGTTCCGGCTTATCGTCCGCCTTTACCGTTTCCGTCTCGAGCTAATCTTAGTCAACTGGAAAGGAAGCATTTGGAATTCATAAAGCACATAAAGGGTATTCCTATAAATACTCCTTTTGTGGAGATGTTAGCTAAAATTCCCCAGTATTCAAAGTTCCTACAAGATTTAATGGATACTCGTCAACAATTGAAGAAAAATTCCAAGGTGGTTTTAAGTGAGCAAAGTTCAACGGTAGTGTTCGGAGAGTTACCAAAGAAGATGGCAGATCCTGGACGCCTCACTCTTCCATGTGAGTTTGGGAACAATCTGAAGACTTATGCTTTAGCCAATTCTGGGGCTAACATAAATTTGATGCCTTTCTCATTTTACTAAAAGCTTAATATTCAGAAGATGAAGGCTACGAAAATGACAATTCACATGGAAAACTGTTCAGTGACACAACCAAGGGGCATTGTAGAAGACATATTAGTAAAAATTGGGAAATTCGTTTTCCCAATTAATTTTGTGATTATGGATATGAAAGAAGATCCCGATGTCGCCATTATTCTTGGTCGCCCATTACTTAATACTGTTGGTGCATTGGTTAATATTCGCGAGTCCAAGCTCACTTTGAGGATAGGAGATGAAAAGGAAACTTTTGGAATAGAAGATGGTTTCCAAGGGAGTGATGTTCAAGGAGAGGTTTTCAATATAGAAGAAGAGAATGAACTTGAAGAATTAGAGAAGCTCATGGAGGAAGAAATCAAAACAATTCAACAAGTTAAACGAACAAAACCGAGAGCGTCCGTCCCGTTTTTAGTTGAAGTCATTGCCTACACAAATCCAACTTCTTGGGTAAGTAAGGAAAGCGATAAAATATCGAGTGATGATGAAGACGAGGTAACTTCCAAGGAGACAAGTCCAATGGTGAAGGAAGAAAAGATTCCTATGGAGCTGAAGAATGAAGAAAAATTGGAGACTAAAGGGATCAAAAGAAAGCTTGATGAAGACGAGAAAAAAGCTAAAAAGGAGAACTCAAAGAAGGCGTATATTAGACGTGTCCAAGCTTACAAGAGGCGATAGAAGGAGCAGAAGATTCAATTGGTGATGGACTCCTCTGACAGCTCGACGTAGGGAGGCACGGAGTCCAGCTCACGACTCCATAAAAAAGAAGCGCTTCTTGGGAGGCAACCTGAGCTAGGTTTGAATTTTTTTTCTTTCCTTTTTAGTTTTTGAAATTTTTGGTTTCTAGGAGAATCAATCGTATCATCTAAATCATTTTATGCATGATAAAACACTAAGTGTGGGGTCCCTAAAATTAAGTGGTAATAAATTAAGAATTATAGTTAATAAAAATTAGGATTTATTAAGTAATTTTGTGAGTCAATATGATTCACGACGTGGCTCCAGGATGAATTACGGAGTACTTATTTATTAGCCCAATACATGTCCCAGCCCAATTGTTATTTAATTTGATGGCCCAACTGCACAGCCCAAGACCACTCACGACGTGAATCTTGAGAATTCACGACGTGAATTTTGAAAGGATCACGGGACCACAGATAAGGGACAGGGAACACTTTGACCTAACCACTTTCTTTATTCCTCACGAAGTGAAGGTGTTCTTTCCTGGTCCCCCATTCCGATTTCAGCCCTACTGCACTTCATTTTCCACTTTTGGTTACATAAACTCCCTCATAAGGTATTCATTTCTTGTTTTTAATAGATAATTTTGTTTTAATAGTTGAATTTAGGGCTAGGGTTTGGTGCTTATTGCATTATTGAAATTTGCCCTAAAATTCATGTTATAGCCATTGCATGTGACTGGAATGTGTTTAGAATTGTTCTAGTATAAAACCCCATCCATTATTTTAGTCTGATTCGTACACTGCCATGGCCGATTATGACTTCACTGTCGAACTCACAACGTGAATCTTAAGGGATTCACGACGTGAATCCTGGGCACCGTCAGACCAGTTTTCTGTTTAATTCTAATCTGTTGGATTTTTTTCTTGTTTGGTTTTTGTTGTTTCTTGTTTTGCAGAAATGGCTCCTAGACGCGAGGCTCCAACAGGGGTCGCTAGTTTGCACCCGTTTTATGTTTTTCCAACAATCGTATCGTGGGATGTTTTCACTCGTTGCAACAACCGGTTATGATGGTTGTACAACCGAGAAATTGCTGTTGCACCCACAATTAATTGGCAAAGGTTGAGGGAGGTTGGATTGGTTGATCGGTTAAACCCACTTCTTACAAAGTTATTTTTTGGGAACAGATTTTCTTTTACATGCAAGGGGTGGCGTAATTTGTTTTCTATCCAGGAAAGGGTGTACAAGGAGTTATGTGTGGAGTTCTTTTCGACTATGGCATTCCATGAGAATGTCCAAGACCCGACCTACTAACAAGCCTTGGTTTTCCGTCTAGGTGGAGAATACCGAGAATGTAGTTTGGTCGAGTTTTCTTGGAGGATGGGGTTGTATGAGACCCATGAGACCATGACTCATGAGTTTTTTATGTTTTTACGAGAGGCTGTCCGTGGATATGAGGGAGGAATTTCCGGGTCCGAGTTCTGGAGCAACATTGCATCGGGGGTGTTTAATTCTGGGGTGTCACCAGAAAGCAGTATCAAGTCGCCAGTTCACCGTCTCATTCACCGACTCATCACTTTTTCTATCCATCATAAGCGCCATGGAGACAAGGTTACAAAGATTAATTTGTTCTTTTTATGGTCTATTTTGCAGCCGGGAATGTGTTGCAACATCCCATACTTTCTAGCCCGCTACTTGGCGGAATATGCTGTGAGTTCCCGCCCCGGGAGCCCAATATGTAGGGGACATTTTGTGACCCGGTTGGCCCGGTCCTACGGTATAATAATTCCTAAAATCACAAGGACTTTGACTTTCATGGATGGGGGTGAATTTTCATTGGGATATTTGGAGACGATGAGGGTGGTAAGTAATTATGGATCACATTGGGGATTATGAACTCTGATGATGATGGTAATGAGCAACCGAGCAACCAACCCGAGCAACAGCCGCAACCGAGGCCAAGAAGAAGGGGAAATGTGAGACGAAGAGGTGAGAGAGAACAACCGGTGCACCAAAATGCACCCATGGGAGGATCCAACTTTGGGGGAGACATGTCGGGTTACTTTGATCAATTGTCGTTAAGTGTGAATTGGATTGGTGGGACGGTGGAAAATTTGGTGCAACACTTGCATGTTGAGCAACCTCACCGACTCATCACTTTTTCTATCCATCATAGGCGCCATGGAGACAAGGTTACAAAGATTAATTTGTTTTTTTATGGTCTATTTTGCAGTCGGGAATGTGTTACAACATCCCGTACTTTCTAGGCAGCTACTTGGCGGAATATGATGTGAGTTCCCGCCCCGGGAGCCCAATATGTGGGGGACATTTTGTGACCCGGTTGGCCCGGTCCTACGGTATAATAATTCCTAACATCACAAGGACTTTAACTTGCATGGATGGGGGTGAATTTTCATTGGGATATTTGGAGACGATGAGGGTGGTAAGGAATTATGGATCACATTGGGGATTATGAATTCTGATAATGATGGTAATGACCAACCGAGCAACCAACTCGAGCAACAACCGCAACCGAGGCCAAGAGGAAGGGTAAATGTGAGACGAAGAGGCAGGAGAGAACAACCGGTGCACCAAAATGCACCCATGGGAGGATCCAACTTTGGGGGAGACATGTCGGGTTACTTTGATCAGTTGTCGTTAAGTGTGAATTGGATTGGTGGGACGGTGGAAAATTTGGTGCAACACTTGCATGTTGAGCAACCTCCTCATTTGGGGTATCATTACCCAATTTTCCCTAGGTGGAGTGAGTATCAAAGTCAAGGAGGAGATGGAGCAGGAACGAGTGGAGCTCAAAGAGATGAAGATGACGATTGATCGCTTTATTTTGTTTAGTTTTTAGTTGATTTGGTTTTTCTTTTGTTTTTGAAATTTGATTTGGTTTGTAAGACTCTTTAAGCCATTATGTTACTTTTCTATTTCTTTTGGTTGTTAATTTCCAAATTTGCTAAAGAAGTCACGGGAAGGAAAGTCGAGATGAGAGCGTTTACGTCTAACCAAGCGTCGCTTAGAGTTTAGAGTCGAGACCCACAATTTTAAATAAGTGTGGGTTGAGTCAAGAGAGAGAATAGAGTTAGAAAAGAGTCATAAAATGTTGCATTAGAAGGGTCTTATTCAATTAAGACATTTGATTGAAGTCAATAGACGAAGGCAGGATCACTTTCTGACTGCCCAGTTCTCACGTCATGAATACTTATTCTTCACGTCGTGAGTCCAGTATTAATGGTTTTTCAGAACATGCTTTTTAGCGACATCACGTCGTGGCATATACATTCACGTCGTGAATCCGTATGTTTCACAAAAAATGAAGCCCATTGATGCATTTCACTTCATGGTTCACCACTTTTCTTCTTGGGATTATTATGAAGATTATTTTGGATCGTTTTCTCTAATATTCAATGTGGTGCATGCTTTCCCACATTGTTCTTCACCATCATGCGATTTCCATCACATTTGTTGAAGATTGAAGTTACGATTCCATGGCACATTTACATATTTCGCGAGTTCAAGATCCAAGTTCCTATTTAGAAGAAGTCCATATTCGAGATGCACATTTCATCCGCGCGATTGGAATTTGATCTCGCCACTACTATCCCAGGGGAGTCTGTTCCTTTTTCTCCCTTTTCTTGCTTTTAATTAGTTTTATGCATACAATGAGGGCATTATATGTAACAAGTGTGGGGTAGGGGGTCGAAAAAGTTAATTGCTAGAAAATTTAGACAATTTAAAAAATTTAGTAATAAATTTTAAAAGGTTTGAAATAATAATCTAATAATTAATCTAGTAATAGTAATTGGAACTTAAGTTTCTAGTGTTGTATGGGATGATCCGATGAGAGCTCAAATGTTTAGTTGAGCCAATATACGTTATAGTGCATTTGTGCCCCCCTTTATTCTAGTGAAATCATGGGACAAAAACACAACCTCGCTTAGTTTGAGGGATGCAATATGTTTAGCAGCCTGTACTTAAAATGTATCCAGGAAAGCTTATGCAGTCATTGCACGTAGACTAATGCCTTAACCAATAAGGGTTGAAGTTAAGCGCCCCTGCTTAAGCATGTAGGTTTTGAGTGAAAAAAAAGTGAGTACATGTTAGAAAAAAAAAGAGATAAATTACCGAAAAGTTGAAAGAATTTTTGGAGCAATCAAAGTATGAAGATCAAAAGATCAAAGTTCTGACGAAATTCAAAAAGTTGAAGATACCAAAAATCACACAAAAAGGTGGTGAATTCAAAGAAATTGAAGATTAAATGTCAAAGAAGTGAAGAATTCAAGAGCTCCATATTGTGGTATCTTAAAGTTGTAATTCTCTAGATTATGTATGCTTGGGTAGCTTTACAAAAATACCTTGAGGTTAAAAAGTTTTCTGCCGATGGATTTGGAGGGATGCATAAAATGAGCATTGTTCAAAAGAAGTGAGCGAGTGTTTATGAGGATTATGAGTATTTAGAATTAAGGGGGTCCATAGGAAAACTTTAGACATAAATGCATGCGTTGAGGTCTTGGCATAATGGCTGAGTTTGAAATGGATTGTTCTATGTGATGTTGGTGATGAAGGTTTGAATTAAAAATAATTAGATTTGCTTGAGGGTAAGCAAAGTATAAGTGTGGGGTATTTTGATATGGTAATATTTATACATGTTTTTAGGAAATATTTACTTATATTTTTATTAATATTTTGGTTATTTGTATTGAATAATGGTACCTATGAGGATAAACTGTTCTTTCTAGCCAAGTAGAAGCATTTTTTAGAAAAGGACTAAAAATGACAAAACATGGAACTTTGGAGGCTTGGAGAATAAAAGAAGAAAGAAGCTTGCGTAATTTGCTGACTTCACATCGTAAGGCTTATAGATTCACGACGTGAACACAAATCTTCCAGAAGATAGACATCGCGAAGGAGAGTCCTTAGCCAACACGGAAATCTACTATTCACGTCGTGAGACTTATCTATTCACGACGTGAGTTCGGAAAAATCAGAAACTATATATACTCTTGCTCATTATGAATTGAGGGACTTTTGGCTTCCTTGAGGGTTCCTGGAGACGATTTTCAGAAGGAAAAAAGTTATGGAATCGGCTATTAGCATCTAAGGAGAGGAGAAGTTCATATTAGTTTAAGAATTTGGTACACTTTAAACATGTCTTTGAATATGAGTTAGTTGTGTTTGTTAGCTAGTATGTCCAGCTAAATCCAGCTGCTTCGGTTAGCTAGATGAAGCTGGAACACATGGTGTAATACTTTAGATTTGACTTTACTTGTTGGTTATGACTTGTGTTTGATTGATTGAACCTAGCATGTTTGATTTGATATTTGATTGCTTTAAATTCTTATTATGTGTAGTTAGTGAATATGAATCTGCATGAATTTGAATACCTAATAATTCAGTGAACACTAGGTTATTAGAGCTAAGATCAAACCAATTTTAGATAAGCAATTGAGTTATTAAAATTAGGTTGTGCTAGAGAACTCATATTATGATCATAATTCTAGATAAGCAATTGAGTTATTAAAATTAGGTTCTGCTACTGTGTGACCATACATAGATTTACATGAATAATGAATTAGTTAAAGTTATTAGATTTAGAACTAAATTGCTAATGCTATCTTAATTGGCAACCAACAGTAATTGTTATAGCTAATCTATAAACCATTGAGGGAAAGCGGATTTGAACTAGCAAAAGTGTTTTGTTTACTGATTGAATCAGTATTAAAGAATTAAGTTCATCTAAACTTGCAAAATTAGATAAATCCCCTTTCTTCGTTAGTAATTAGGTTAATTTAGAAGTAGATAGATTAATTAGTCAAAATCGTTCCCTGTGATCGACACCCGACATACCCGACTATTCTATAATTTGACTAGGTACACTACCTAGGTGCAATTTAGTTAGTTAAGTTAGTTAGGTTATAAATATAAAATAAGGTGTAGCTATTTGCATGCATCAGATATGTATGCTACATGGTTCAGAGAACCAATTTTGATGTAGCGTCCGACTTAAGCCAGAAGATTGAAGTGTAAGATAATCGAAGCAATCAATAGAAGTCTTGCGATCGTTGTTAAAGTAAGAAGCTTGTAGCTAGAAGTGATACATGCTAGAATGTGATTATATCACATTAGAACCTGAAGGAAGGTATATTCCATTCTAGAATATGACTCAAAAAGACCTAAGTCTATGTGTTGCATCATACGACGTGAGGTCATTAGAACATGACCCATCAGTCAATTCTGGTAATCGAAGGAAAGAACCTATCTTAAGTTAAGTCTGTTAAGAAGAAGAAGGAGTCTCCAATAACGATCAAGTTTATAAATCAAAGGTTACAATTGAAGTCCAACATAGTACGAAGAGCAGGTTCAAAATTGAGCACCGCCAACAGTCAAGAACTCCAAGAATTAGATACTAATTTGAAAGGACACAAGAGTTACGATTATTACCTAGGATGAAAAGATATGTATGGAGTCATTATACAAGCCCTGTTTTGTTGATGATTCCGGGACGTAATCATCCTAAGGTTAGATAATTGTAACGCCAGCAAATTCGTGCTAGTCAATTTAGAGATAATGAGCGTTAAAATGACTTTTTGATAGAAGATTATTTAGCATAAATAATCTTAACCAAAGTTATAGTATATGTCACAAGGATTCCGTACATATAAAGGAAGCTGAAATCCGAGTTATAACAAAGAAGTTATGACCCGTCGAAGTTTTACGGCTAAACCGGCATAACACCGCGTAACGTAAAAAGTGAATTTTTGATAAACAACTTTTTAGCCTTAGCGATCTAAATGAAAGTCGTAGTAGACGTTAAAACGAAATCGTGCGTATAGATAACGTCCAAATATACTTCGTATGTGGAAGTTATGATTTTTCTAAAATTTCGCATATCAGTATATAGCTCAGAAATCGAATTTTAGATCGGTCAATTTTTAGCCAAAATGATCTAAATGAGAGTTGAAGATCTCATTAATAGGAGTTAAACGATAAAAAGACAGTCGAAAACGAAGTTCGTATGTAGAAGTTATGAATTTTACACGGCTGTTAACAGTGTAATCTTCTCAGGCTGTTAAAATTAAAATCGGTCAAGAATTAGCCAATAGGGTCAAATGAAAAGTTGTAGATCTTGTCAATAGCTACGCGTTCGTATAACGAACGCCAAAAACGGAGCTCGTATGCGAAAGTTATGATTTTTTTAAATGGGTTGTTTACCTACGTTCAACGCCACGTGTCAGCACCAGGTGAAGCCGTGGTGCCTACACAAGGCTCACGACGTGAGAGGCTGTGACATCCCCAAAATCACGGCCAGAAAAGACCGGTTTAATTTATGCTTTTAAAATGATTTCAGAGTAATCCTTTGATTAAAAGAGTTGCGGAATTTGTTCCCAAAACTAAATATGATAAAACAAGATTTACCAAAGCATTTCATAAAGAAATGTATTTTCATTATATAACAAAACTCGAGATGTCATGTTCCGATAAACAGACCAAAAGCATAAACATTACAATACAGACCTTACAACAGTTATATAAAACAACAGGTCTATAATCCAAAAATAACTTAACAAGTCATCCAACTTATGCTCTGGCGCCACTACCTGTAATACAAAGAAAACTGAGTGGGTCAGGCTTGGGAGCCTGGTGAGCATATAGGGTTTTCAACCCATAATAAATAATTATATTTAATTCCACCAACCAACAATAACCCAATTACCCATTCCCGTTATTCTCACTTTACGTCCCTAAGACAACTAACATAAGGGACCTAGTCTAAGAATATTTCATCGGGGCGACAACACATGCTTCGGGGGTTCCTCAGCAATATAAGTCAAATAAGGCAACCATGAGGGGGATGGAGTACAACGAATGAACACCCAAGTTCATTAACACCTACAGGTGGGGAACCTGCTAGCGTTCCACAGAACTGTCTAGAAAAGTCTGTGGTCGTCATCTAAACTCCGCTAGATGACTAAATCAATAAAAACATCGAGGCCTCTCATCTTTTTATCACAAGACAACTATCTACCCATGTTCTACCCAACATTTTAGTAAATAAAATATACATTTTTATACATAGTTTAAAACCTTTATAGTATGTTCAATCAAAACACATTCCAGATAAAAGATGAGACACATAAACATAACACGTATTTCATAGAGAATAAATCATATTAATGAGATTAGAAGATAACATCGATACACTCACATAACACATATACTTAGTACGTTAAATTGATACTTGTATAAAATCGTGCATTTGAAAGAGATTATGTACCCCCTTCAAATCAACACCAATATATAAACACATAACACGTATTTCATAGTAAATACTTCGTATTTATGTATTAGAAGAAAGTAACTACACACTCACTTGATCAGAAGATGATCGGACAGCACTACGGCTAGTAGAAGTAGTATTCTTCGGTGAAACCGGGATCACTGCACACACCGGGCTTCTCGCGGGCAGAGCTTCGGCTCGGAAACTCTTTTCTTCTCGGGGTCTTCGGGCTTCGGGACTTGCTTCGGGTCTCGGAATGATACCGGGGCTTCGGGAGTACTTCTTTGCACGTAAATCAAGGTAATATGGGTGAGAGAGAAGAGATTTGGCAACCACAAACGGCTGCCCCTTCAAATCTATTTATAGGGCTGTTTTCTCATTTTCCACGTCGTGGGCACTTCTCCCACGTCGTGGGCTTGAACGTCATTGCATGCATCATCGTCCACTTGATCTGTCAGGCTCCGGAAGGCGTTAGAAGCCCTGCCACGTCATGGCAACTGTTGCCACGTCGTGGTCTCTGACAGTTTTGGGGTTTCGCGCCCCAAACTTCAGAAATTCATAACTTTCGCATACGAACTCCGTTTTCGACGTTCTTTATATCGACGCGTAGGTGAAATTATGCTCTACAACTCTCGGTTGGACTCTGTCGGCTAATCTTGACTTTATTTTTTTTATATTTTTATTATATTATTCTTAGTAGGTCGGGACAGGAAAACTCCGTTAGAAATTCATAACTTCTTCGTCTGATGTCCGTTTTCGTCTGTCTTTTTACCGTTGGACTACTATCGACGAGATCTTCGATTCTCGTTTAGATTGTTTCGGCTATAAACCGCTTGATCTCAAATCGAGTATTCGGGCTGCATACCGCTAAGTCGAAACTTCGGAAAATCATAACTTCCTCATACGAAGTCAGATTTGGGCGTTCTTTTTATGCACGCTCTCGGTTTAACGAACTCTACAACTTCCGTTTAGATCACTAAGGCTAGATATCGCTCTATCTTAAATTCATATTTTACGTCATTCAACGTCGTGCCGGTTCTGTCGCGAAACTTCGACAGATCATAACTTCTTCGTTATAACTCGGATTTCGGCGTTCTTTATATCTCCGGAATCCTTTTTCAACCACTACAACATTATGTAAAGATATCGGGCTTATCTCACACTTTACTTTTGACGCTTATTTTATTCTTAATCCATTAAATTATAATAATTAAGAAAACAAACACGTAAATCACATAATTCATATAATACTCAAATATTTCATCATTAATACTTCAAAAAGAGTTACAAGGGTTAACCTAGACTATTACATCAACAATAATGCCTAGCCTGGAAACGCGGGCATTACAATTCTCTCCCCCTTAGGATGATTCTGTCCCCGGAATCACACATCAACAAACAAATGTGGATAGCGACTTATCATGTCACTCTCCGTCTCCCAGGTGAGATTTGACCCATTCGTATGTTTCCAACGGACAAGCACTAATTCGACCATCTTGCGTCGTAATTTCTTAGTCTTTCGGTCAACGATTGCCTCAGGTTCTTCAATCAACCTTGTGTTTTCATCCAATCTTAATTCAGAAATTGGAATAATGTCAGGAACTTCTCCCGTGAACTTCCTCAGATAGCACACATGAAAAGTGTTATGAATACCATCTAGTTCTTCGGGCAAGTCTAGCTTGTAAGCTTGGTTCCTAATCCTCTGAAGAACTTTAAACGGTCCAATAAACCTTGGACTCAACTTTCCCCTTTTACCAAATCTTATAAGTCCCTTCCACGGCGAGACTTTAAGCAAAACTGAATCTCCAACTTCAAAAGTCATCGGCCTTCGCTTCTTGTCAGCATAGCTCTTTTGACAATCCTGAGCTGCTAACATTCTTTCTCTAATTATTTTCAACTTCTCAGCAGTCTGATGGACCATCTCGGGTCCCATAAACTGCTTTTCTGCAGCCTCAAGCCAACAAGACGGCGTACGACACTTCTGTCCGTATAAAGCTTGATAAGGTGCCATCTTTATGCTCGAGTGGAAACTATTATTGTAGGAAAATTCTACCAAAGGTAAATGTTCATCCCAGTTACCTAGGAATTCTAGGGTACATGCTCTCAGCATATCTTCAAGTGTTTGTATTGTTCTTTCACTCTGACCATCAGTCTGCGGATGGTAAGTTGTACTTAAACACAACTTGGTACCCATTTCCTCTTGTAGACTTTTCCAAAACCTTGAGGTAAAACGGCTATCATGATCTGATACAATCGTTAACGGAACACCGTGAAGCCTCACAATTTCCTTCACGTAAGAATTCGCAAGCTTACCCATAGACCATTTTTCATTGGCTGCTATGAAGTGTGCACTCTTGGTGAAACGATCCACGACCACCCAAATCATGTCGTGACCGCTCTTTGTCCTGGGCAGTTTAGTGACAAAATCCATTGCGATGTCTTCCCATTTTCCCATAGGTACAGGAAAAGGTTCTAAACTCCCATATGGTTTCTGATGTTGTGCCTTAACCCTCGCACAAGTCACACACTCGGCCACATATTTTGCTATATCAAGCTTCATCGTCGGCCACCACATATTAGTGCTGCCAGGATGAATCGAGTACATGGTTTTGTGAGCTTCTTCCATCAGAAGATCTCTAATTCCTCCGGACTTAGGTACCCAAATCCGATCTTGGAACGCCTTCAGTCCGTGACTGCTTATACCGAACACTAACGTTTTACCCAAACGTTCCTCCTTTCGGTCATTCTTCTCTAAAGCTTCTTCTTGAGCTTTCTTTATACTCTCCACAATTGTCGAGACAACTTCTATTCTCAACGCTCTTGGCCTTTTTCTCTCAACATTGACTTTCCGATTGAGAGCGTCAGCAACAACATTAGCTTTACTGGGGTGGTAAAGTATCTCACAATCGTAGTCCTTGAGTAATTCTAGCCAGCGTCATTGCCTCATATTCAATTCTTTCTGATTAAAGAGATATTGGAGACTCTTATGATCAGTGAAAAGCTTGCACTTCGTGCCATAGAGGTAATGCCTCCATATTTTTAGTGCAAATACTACCGCAACCAGCTCCAAATCATGAGTGGGGTAGTTCTTTTCGTGCACTTTCAATCATCAATTCTACTTCAACTCGGTTGGTGATGGAAATTCCAGACGATGGGACAACTTCAAGAATTACACCAATCGTTCCATCATCCTGCCAATCGCAGGTGTACTTCAGACGTATCGTACTCCTCTAAACGTTCCGTTATTTTATCAAACATATTCTAAAGGCAAGATACCACTCTTACGATATCCTTCGATAGGTGTCATTCAACACATCAGATAACAAAACCAGGGTTTATATTAATTCTTGAAACTATTACACAAAAGTTCAAGTTCACCCTATACTATGCCTCTAATAGGCTACACTTCCTGATACTAGCTATACCTTGATATGAAGTCTTCATCCTTGATTCGTCGCTTTGTCATCTGCTTCGTCAAGGATCATTTAAAATGCTTCTACCTTTGGCTGTGGCAGTGCATTTGGTTTTGCTCCCTCATTCTTCTTCGGGCAGTCCTTAGATAAATGCCCTTTTCCTCGGCATTCATAGCACATCCTCTTTTTGGATACACACTTGTTGGCGTAATGCCCTGTCTTTCCACATTTGTAACAAATCACATCTTTGTCGCATCTCTCATAGTTCTTTAGCAGTACAATTGGCTTTGTAACTCTCATAGGGCATTCTTGCTTGAAGTGTCCCTCTTTACTACACTTAAAGCAAACTTCTTCCTCGGTTGGGCATTCGTGGGCATAGTGACCAGTCTTTCCGCATTTGAAGCAGGTCACTTCCTTAGGGCATCTCCCGTTGTGTTTTCTTCCATACTTGTCACACCATGTTACTTCACCTACTCCTCCAAACTTTGAGAACATGTTGTTATTGTCAGACCTTGAAGACCCCTCAAATTTCCTCTTCTTGCCAACTTCAACCTTGTTGGCGATACTACCGTTGATCACTTCTTCGACTGACTTAGCAACCCCGATAGCTATCTCAAGAGTAGGTGTCTGGCGTACTGGCACAGTAAGTTCGTCCTTACTTTGTTGAAGTAAACGCCTTGTTTCTTCCATCTGATGATCCAACATCATTTGCACCATTGCGTATACTCTCGCCATCGTGATTGTCTCTGGTGCAGCTGTTAGTTCTAGTGCACTCACAATCATTTGTGGCTCAGACTGTTGGTTGTCGTTTCCCAATCCACTTTGTGTGTTTTCCATTTCGATCTATACACCAAATTAGGTGAATTTAGATCTCTATTTCGATAGACGTTCAAATCATCCTTATGACTCCGAAACATTTACATGGTAGTTCTAATATCGTAGACATACGCTCAGAACCCTACACACATAAGGTTTCCAGATCCGGTCGGCAACAGACCATAGATCCGAACAAATAATATCATATATGGCAAACATATAACATTTAGCACAAAAAAGCATTTTAGGCAATTTTCCTAAAATAAACTAGTGCTCGTGTCTAAAATATAACAGACACACATCTCTCAATTTCACTTAGCATTCTAAGTTTAAGTCTAGAAATCCTATAAATTCCTAGTTCGCTTAAACTAATGCTCTGATACCAACTGTGACATCTCCAAATCATGATCTGATACAATCGTTAACGGAACACCGTGAAGCCTCACAATTTCCTTCACGTAAGAATTCGCAAGCTTACCCATAGACCATTTTTCATTGGCTGCTATGAAGTGTGCACTCTTGGTGAAACGATCCACGACCACCCAAATCATGTCGTGACCGCTCTTTGTCCTGGGCAGTTTAGTGACAAAATCCATTGCGATGTCTTCCCATTTTCCCATAGGTACAGGCAAAGGTTCTAAACTCCCATATGGTTTCTGATGTTGTGCCTTAACCCTCGCACAAGTCACACACTCGGCCACATATTTTTAGTAGGTCGGGACAGGAAAACTCCGTTAGAAATTCATAACTTCTTCGTCCGACGTCCGTTTTCGTCTGCCTTTTTACCGTTGGACTACTATCGACGAGATCTTCGATTCTCGTTTAGATTGTTTCGGCTATAAACCGCTCGATCTCAAATCGAGTATTCGGGCTGCATACCGCTAAGTCGAAACTTCGGAAAATCATAACTTCCTCATACGAAGATAGATTTGGGCGTTCTTTTTATGCACGCTCTTGGTTTAACGAACTCTACAACTTCCGTTTAGATCACTAAGGCTAGATATCGCTCTATCTTAAATTCATATTTTACGTCATTCAACGTCGTGCCGGTTCTGTCGCGAAACTTCGACAGATCATAACTTCTTCGTTATAACTCGGATTTCGGCGTTCTTTATATCTCCGGAATCCTTTTTCAACCACTACAACATTATGTAAAGATATCAGGCTTATCTCACACTTTACTTTTGACGCTTATTTTATTCTTAATCCATTAAATTATAATAATTAAGAAAACAAACACGTAAATCACATAATTCATATAATACTCAAATATTTCATCATTAATACTTCAAAAAGAGTTACAAGGGTTAACCTAGACTATTACATCAACAATAATGCCTAGTCTGGAAACGCAGGCGTTACAGAGGCCCCCAGACAGGTTATAAATAGAGGCGCAAATCTCTCATTTCTTCACACCAAATCTATTATTTCTCTCCCAAAACCCCCAAACCCTCTCTTCCATTCCCTAACACTTCCCAAGTGTTAGAGGCGAACCCCGGAGCGCCAGAAGGCTCCGAGAAGAAGAGCTTTTGGCTCAGAAGTTCTGTCCCTGCAGAGCCTGACTCCTAGCTAAACCCCCTTGTAAGTGAGTTATGCGTACCCTTCTTTAAGTATAAGTTATGTTTAAGTTCATTATCCTTATTACGAACCTATAAACAATATATGTGCTAAGTATTATAAATTATACAAAGTGTTATTATAATACATTTTAACTATTCACGGTATGGGGAATCTGGTTTGTAGGGCCGCATATGGTTGTTTGATTTCAGAACAGCTTAAATGCCAAAATGGTCCTGCCCTCTGGTGTTTCATGTCTGGCCCCTGTCTGTACATAGTAATTGAAAAGTATTTTTTAACACTTATAAAACAATATCGCTCGTAGACCTTGAGTTAATTAGTCACTGTAAGGGTTAAAATGTTGTAATTAGTCGAAATGTATTTGGCACTCTTCGAATGTTTTTTAATCTATTTTACTAAGTCGCTTTCATTCGAAGCTTAAGTGTCTATGCCTTAGTATATTTTTTGTACGCTTTCTGTTCCCTATAAATAGGGATATTTACTAGAGTTAGATAAGAGTTTTTACAGACCTGTCTTTGTACTCTGTAAACATTCGAAAGCGTAATAGAGCTGACACAAGATCATATTTAGATCCGGTGTTCAATTTCGCATTTTTACTTGATTTTATACTCTGATTCATTTAATACTCGATTCAATGATACATCAATTGGTATCAGAGCAGGAATCATATCTGTGATCTGATTTTCATCTATTCAAAAAGTTTTTGAATCAAATTTTTGGTTCAAAAGTTTCCACACTTTTTGATAGTGAAAAATTTGTCTAGATTTTAGTTTGAGATTTGATTCTGCATTTGAAAAGTTGAATCGAGTGTTCTTATTGAAAGTTCGATTTGATTCAACCAGTTTGTTTTCAAATTTCCAAATCTTCTTAAAAATTTTCAAAATCATCTTCCGTACAACAATGGCGAGCTTCAATCTCAATTCGATGACCTCGTTTTCTCATTTGTTAGGATCATCAACCAAAATTTCAATGCTAATCCCTGAATATTATGATCAGTGGGCTGATCGTATGCAAGATTATCTGAATGGTCTTGATGAAGAATTATGGTCATGTATCACTGGAAATGTCAATGTTCTAGTGAATGTTCAAGCAATTGGTTCATCTTCTACAAGTTCTGGTGTTGATAATCAAACTGATCGTCTGAAGAAACTGGAGAAGAGGTGTATTAGGGAATTGCGAGGAGCTTTACCTCCAGTTGTGTACAATTATGTAAGGAGTTGTACAACTGCAAAGGAGATCTGGAACAATCTGAAAGATAAGTTTCAAGGAAGTGAGAAGATGAAAATCAATTCAGTAAAACAGTGTTTGGTTGAGTTGAAAGATTTCAGACAAAAAGAAGGTGAAACAATTGAAGTCTACTATGATCGTCTGAACGAGTTAATCTATCGTTGTAATCGCTATGGAATTACCAGGACTTCATTGGAATTCAATCTCATCTTTGTGACGGGTCTTCGAAAAGAATGGAGAAGCGTGAGTATGATGGTGAAGAATCAGCAAAGTTTTTATACATCAACTCTCAATGATTTGTACAATCAGTTGAAGACACACGAAACTGAGGTAAATGAAATTGCTGAGGAAACGAAGCTGAATTTGGGAGGTCCATTGGCACTTGTGTCAAAGATATCTGAGAAAGAAGCTGAAAATGGTGATTCTGAGGAAGAAGAGGGATTCATCATGAATTCGGATGATGAGGCAATAGCATTTTACTCGAATAATCATGTTAAGAAGTTTTTCAAAAAGCCGTTCAATCCGAAGGCTAAGCTTGCTGAGGTAAAGGAGGTACTGTGAGTAAAACTGTTGTTGAGGAGAAAAAGAAGGTTGAGAAGAAAGATTCGAAAATGTCTGAAGGAAAGAGTGAGAAGAAGCTGAAAGGTGATGCTGGTATTGATTGTCATTATTGCAATGGAGCCAATCATCTTGCGAATGATTGTATGCTTCGAAAGAAGGATGAGAGAAAGAATAAAGTAAAAGATGAGGCTTATTATGCAGAGAGACTTGAGGAGGTTCGTGCAAAAGCTAAGAATTTGTCACTGGTCGCAAGGGGTGAACAGGAGGAGGATGGAACTTATCAAATCTGGTCATCCGGATCAGACGATGAAGAAATGAGGAATCCAACACATGGAGAAATGTATGCGAAGATGGAGGAGGACTCAGATGAAGAGGAATTCGAAGTGAAAGGAAGATGCTTCGTATCCAAGATAGCAGACAAATCTCCAATGACAACAAAGGTACGTAATATTCTCGAATCTTTTAATATTCCTACACATGCTTATGACTCTGAACTAATATCTTTCGATGAGACAATTACTTATTTTGATTCAATTGTTGTGTCTGCTAGCAATGAGGCCAACAAGTTTTCCATGGAGTTATTAGAGACCAAAAAGCGATTAGACATGAAAATAAGTAAAATTGATTGTTTGGAAATACAGATAACAAATATTATGTGTGATAGGGATACTTTATCAAATGAAGTCAAACTTTTGCTAGCACAATGAAATATATACTGTAATTCTGCTAAGAGACTTTATGGCAAATTAACTGATTTACATCATTCATGTGAAATAAGTAAAGAGCAACATAGAAAATTACTACCTTTTCTAGCATACGAAAGAGCTAAGGTAGATAATATTTCGTATGATTGTGAGAAAATAATAGCTGATTTTGACAAAGTTCTTGATGATAGATATAAATATGGAATTGTCAAAATTGATGAATGTCTTGATGCGAATGAATTAGTTAACATAGTGAATGATACTTTGACTAAATCTGAACAAATTCAAATTTTGAAAAAGACTGAGAATTCAACATCTGATTATCAATCTAATTTTGCTGATGTTGAAGATAATTCTGACAATATTAGTGAAATTAGTGATCTTGAGGATGTTGATTGTTCCCAGTTGTCTGTTGTTAATGTTGCATCAACATTTAAAGGGAAAGAAAAAGTTAAGGATTTGATGGTTAAGAAAGAAACTGATATACCCTCAACTTCAAAAGTTTGTGATATGGACTTCGTGGATCTCAGAGACAGTCAAACTGATGATAGCGATGATGAAAAAGAAGAGCAAATTTTGAAGGAAAAGAAATCTTAGAAGGAAGAAGAAATTCCTCGAATAGTGGTTGATCAAGTGTATGGTGATACACAAAAGTTCGAAAAAGTAATGAATGAAAAAGGTAATCATTATCTTGAAACGAATACTGTGGTTTATCCAAATGTCAAGTGTACAGATGATGTCATTTTTCCAAATCAAGTATTCGTAACTACTGGAAATGTTGAGAATATCAAACCAGAATTAAAGAAGTTAGTTGAAGAAGATAATTTGAAAACAACTGATGAAGGTTTCTTTGCAAATCAAAGCACAGTTGAAAACAACCTAACAACGAATTCGTATGTTTTTCATCGTCAAAAACTACAAAGAAAATGGGTTGAAAAATCAAAAATTGAAAAAGAGAATTCAAAACAAGTTGTAAAGGAAAATGAAAAAGTTGTCAAACAAAACTCCAAGGAATTCAAAGATCAAATCGACAAATTTTCGAAGGAAAATAACATTTCAAAAAGACAAGCGAGGAAGAAAATATTTTGGCAGATTATTGAGTCTCAAAAGATGTCTGAATCACAATCATCCAAAAATGTTTTCGAAGCTAAAAATTCCTCTTTTTCAACAAATAACCAACATTCATCACAATCAAATCATTCAAGGTCTGGAGTGAATAAACAACCAAAGTTTTTGAAAGTTTCAGAAACTAATATTTCAAATACATCAAATCCAAATCAAAAATTCTTTCAACATCAATATTTTAAATGCACTGTTGATACATCTTATGGTCAATCTTTTCTAACCAATCTAAAAGTTGATTTTGTTCCTCATAAGCCAAATTTTCCTAATAATACAAAGAAAGAAACTTTGAAAATTCACATGAAAAAGGGATAACTTCAAGGAAGAACATTGATCATTGGCTTGAAGGCAAAGGAAAAATGTATCAGTCGAATACATTTTCAAAGGAGCAAATTCACGAAGCCTATGAAAAGTATGTAAATACTTCATCAAATGGAAATTTATCTTCTAAGGATTTGAACATATCCGTCAAAGCATGGAAACCAGTAATCAAAACAAAGAATGTACATTCACAAACACAGAATACGAAGGGAAATGTCAGTAAACATTCGAAACCATCAAAATCTTATGTTTCGATTCCTTTAAATGAAGATATGAACTTAATTGATAGTCTCAAAACCAAAGTTTGTGATTGGGTTAAAAGTTCTTCATTACATTCGAAATTGAAATCTAATTTCCAAGGACCCAAAAAGCCTTGGGTACCTAAATTTTTCCACTAATTGTAGGTACTATGTGACGAGTAATATGATAATAAATGGTATATTGATGGTGGTTGCTCTCGTCACATGACTGGGAAGAAGGAGAATTTACGTGATTTTCGAAGCCTAAAGAATGTTGGAGTTGTGAAGTTTGGGAACAATCAAAAATGTCAAGTCAAAGGATATGGGAAGATAACGAACGGACAATTCACAGTGAATCGTGTTGCGTATGTTGAAGGTCTTCAACATAACTTGATAAGTGTTTCCCAACTTGTTGTGGGCACTGGCAATCAAGTTTTTTTTAATGAAGAAGGAAGTGTTATTTCGAATGTCAACACTAACGAAGTTTAACTTAAATCCAAAAGGAAAGGTGACATGTTCACTTTGGACATCAATCCGATAGTAGGGAAACCTGCTATATGTCTTCTTTCGAAAGCAACATCAGACTTAAGTTGGCTTTGGCATCGAAGACTTTCTCATCTCAACTTTCGAAACATCAATAAACTTGTGGTACAAGATCTGGTAAGAGGTTTACCTGTACTTAAATTTGATAATGATTCTTTATGTGCAGCTTGTGAAGTTGGAAAACAACATAAACAAGGTCATCCAATTACGATAGATTCGAAAATTATCGCACCTCTGGAGCTCTTACATATTGATTTGTGTGGTCCATCAACAGTTTCAACAATCAACAAGAAACGGTACATATTAGTCATTGTTGATGATTTTTCCATATTTACGTGGGTTTATTTTCTCAGGCTTAAATCCAAAGTTGCACAAATCATGATTGATTTTATCAAAAAGATGGAAACAACATTGAAGAAGATTGTTCGAAAAATTAAGAGTGATCATGGAACTGAATTTAAGAACAATGTTCTTGATTCATTTTTGGTGGACAAAGGGATTTCGCATAATTTTTCATCTCCATACACACCACAACAAAATGGTGTTGTTGAACGAAGAAATAGGTCTCTATGTGAAGCGGCAAGGACTATGCTGGCATATGCGAATCTTCCACAATATCTGTGGGCTGAAGCAATATCCACCGCATGTTTTACTCAAAACAGATCTTTCATTCATCGTCGTTTCAACATCACTCCATATGAAATTCTCAACAATCAAAAACCTAACGTCAAATTTTTCCATATTTTCGGATGCAGGTGCTTTATTATGAATCTCAAGGATAATCTTACAAAATTTCAAGCTAAAGCAGATGAAGGGATTTTCTTGGGATATTCGCATATCGTGTATTGAACAAAAGAACACGAAAAGTTGAAGAAACTTTTAATCTTACTTTTGATGATTACTATATTAAACAAACTGAAACGCAGTGTGAAAATCATCCTATTCTAAAAGAAATACAAGATGAATCTGAATTTTCACAAACCTTAGATATTGATTATAATTTAATTTTTGGTATTTCAGATCATGCTGTTGATGCTGAAATTAATGCAAATGATAAACATCTCTCTGAATTAACGAAGTTTACTGATGATTAAACATCAACTTCTCAAGAGAAAGGCGAAAGTATGCAACATAATCCAGTGGAGGGGGAGCACTTGGATTCGAACACTCTAGTTGAGGGGGAGCATTCTTTCGAGGGGGAGAATGAGAGATTGAATGATGATGTTGAGGGGGAGCATTTAGAAAACATTGAGAATAATAATGATTTTGATGATGTTTGTTCAATTGCAGGTTCAGAGAATGATGATTTATACAAAGATGCACCTTTGGAATTTGATCCAGCTTATCCGCCATTGGAAAAGTGGACAAGAGATCATCCGAAAGATCAAATAATTGGAAATCCACAAGAGGGTATTTTAACAAGAGCTCAAATTCGTGCAAAGAATGAGGTATTGAATACTCATCAAGAATTTTGTATGTTCAATGTTTTCATCTCTAAAATTGAACCAAAAACAGTTAAGGTTGCAATGGAACACTCAGATTGGGTTGTTGCTATGCAATCTGAATTGTCTGGATTTGAACGAAACAAGGTTTGGAGATTAATTCATAAACCTGAAAATTTTTCGATTGTCGGGTTAAAATGGATTTTCAAAAACAAAACCGACAAAGATGGAAATATCGTTCGAAACAAAGCCAGACTTGTTGTTAAAGGATATTCACAACAAGAAGGAATCGACTATGAAGAAACTTTTGCCCCTGTCGCAAGACTCGAGGCTGTTCGTATATTTCTGGCTTATGCAGCTCATAAAGACTTTGATGTCTATCAAATGGACGTAAAGAGTGCATTTTTAAATGGAGAGCTTGAAGAAACAGTTTACGTGGAACAACCCCCAGGTTTTATTAACGAAGAATATCCAGATCATGTTTATATTTTAGACAAGGCAGTTTATGGTTTAAAACAAGCACCACGAGCATGGTATGCAACTCTTACTTCATTTTTGAAACAATCTAAATTTAAACAAGGATCTGTTGACCCCACATTATTTCGAAAGAAAGTTGGGAATCATCTAATGCTTGTTCAAATTTATGTTGATGATATTATTTTTGGCTCAACTGACCCTGCCTTATCTAGAGAATTCGAAGATTTGATGAAAAGTAAGTTCGAAATGAGCATGATGGGAAAAATCAATAATTTTCTTGGACTGAATATTCGTCAAAGCAGAGAAGGACTTTTTATTAATCAAGAAAAATATACGAAGAACCTGCTAGAGAAGTTTGGATTGACGAATAGCACAAAGTTACGAGTTCCTATGGCAACAGGCATAAAGTTGACACCTTCATTAGATAAACCTGCAGTTGACCTAAGTCTTTATAGGAGCATGATTGGTTCATTACTTTATCTTACAGCAAGTAGACCTGATATCATGTTCTCTATGTGTAATTGTGCTAGGCATCGGTCAAATCCACGAGAACCACATCTCACTGCTGTGAAGAATATATTTCGTTATCTTAAACGAACAATTTCGATAGGATTGTGGTATCCTTCGAAAACTGGGTTCTTTGTACAAGCTTATTCGGATGCAGACTTGGGTGGTTGTAATCTTGATAGAAAAAGCACAATTGGTGGATGTCAATTTCTCGATGGCAAATTAGTGAGCTGGCAGTCGAAAAAGCAAACATGTGTATCAATTTCAACAGCTGAAGCAGAATATGTGGCTGCTGCTGCTTGCACTTCACAAATTATATGGATTCAAAGTCAATTGCGTGATTATGCAATCAATATGAAAAAGATTCCATTATATTGTGATTCTCAAAGTGAAATAAGAATCTGTCATACTCCTGTGCAGCATTCGAAGACTAAACATATAGCTCTTCGTTATCATTTCATCAAGGATCACGTGGAGGATGGAAATATTGAAGTACATTTCATGAAAACAACTGATCAGTTAGCTGATATTTTCACGAAACCTTTAGATGAAAAATCCTTTGTGAAAATTTTAGAAGGACTTGGAATGATAGATGGAAATTCTGTTCCATGCGAAAAAAAGGAGAATGATAATTGACCAGGAATCATTCAGAGGCGCTAAATAAAAGACAAAGCAATAACAGTCAACGTTCAGAGGTTACTGTTCATAGTCAACGCTTCGAACCCCTTCGAATTCGTAAATTTGTCACTTATCAGGGGATGATAAAATTTCATGTATTTGCAACAAGTACAGTTAGTTTTAATTTTCGAAAAATTTAAAAATCCAAAAAGATTTTCGTTTGTTTTTGTTTTGTCATTTAATTTTCGAAAAATTTAAAAATCCAAAAGATTTTCGTTTGTTTTTGTTTTGTCATTTAATTTTCGAAAAATTTTAAAATCCAAAAAGATTTTCGTTTGTTTTTGTTTTGTCATTTAATTTTCGAAAAATTTAAAAAATTCAAAAAGATTTTCGTTTGGTTTTGTTTTGTCATTTAATTTTCGAAAAATTTAAAAATCCAAAAAGATTTTCGTTTGTTTTTGTTTTGTCATTTTATTTTCGAAAAATCAAAACAACAAAAATATTTTGTTTCTTATTTCTTTTTAGTACTTTGTTGCAGATATTCATGATGATACACAGTGGATTATGCTTGCAGTTCTAGGGTCAGGTATATTTTTCGTACGAATCGATAAATTCTTCAATATTTTGAACTAGTTAAGTTGTCCCTAGAAGCATGCTGCTGCATGTTGTCCAAAACCTCCAATGACTCAATGTGTGTGTACGAAAGCCTTAATGAAATTATTCATATGAAAATTTCTTCCCAATAAGGCTTATATTCACATTAGTCTCTGAGATACCTGACTCTTCTCAAAATGAGTTAAGAGTTTACTGTTTTGTCCAAATATAACAGAGGTACCTTTCGTGTCTTACATCAATATTTTTTATCTATAAAGTTCTTACACGATCACACACGAAGACATATGTCCGAGAGGTATCTGATCAAACCCATCGAGACTTAGATATATCAAAAATATGTGTTTATGATCTGACATCATGAGACCGTGATGAAAGTGAAACCCAATTTTCTAACCTTTTAAGGAATTGATAGGGAACTATGTTCCAGATTTTCACGAAACATTTGGTTCAGTACCAAAATTCGAAACTTCAAATCATATTCATTTCGTATGAGTGGTCTTGATCAAACATTCGAAACCCATGATGTTTGTTACCCAACAAGATCCATAACTAATTTTTTTTTTCTTGAATATGATTTCAATGTGAGTTTCATTCGAACTTCAATGTCACTTAAAATTTATCAAAATAAACTTGTTTCTGACTACACTGGTTAAACAAGTAATTTCTATTACAATTTATCACCTTATGTTTAGGATGACATGTAACAAAAAAATTTTAACTACCCACGAAGCATTATGAAAGAAGCCCTTCGATACTTATCAACAAGTACTCGATTGTAATTCACGGGAACCTACACAAGCTGTTGATCAGTTTTATTAATGATTAATGAAGCAATCTTTGCCCGGGATTTCATCTGCTTTTGTGTCAAATTGATATTTTGACATCACAATATCCCAAATTTTTCTTATCTTTGTTTCTCGTCTACATTCTTTGGAACACTGCACTCACGAAATCCTTGAGGCTCTGAGTAATACCAACTCAGGCTGATGATTTCAAACTTCTGGCATATGACTTCGCTTTTCATCCCAAAAGTGAAAGAGCCTTGCTTCCATACAAAGGGTTCTGACGGTTACAATATTCTTGGGGATAACAATACAGGTTGTTTATAAATGACGTATGGTGTTCTGTCCGGTTTTCAAGGAGATGTGACAGCTACTTTTTGACGCATGGCTACTTTTACGCAGAAATGGTCCGATTTTCAAGGTGCCACGTTGGATATCATTAAATACATATCCCGCTTCAAATTCAAACTTCAGGGTTACATATAAAAGGGGATTCAAGGGTTCATAATCAGTTTACGCGATCAAAAAGAAAAATTCCCAAATTCTCTGATCATCAAAGTCTTCAAACCCTAACAATGGCGACTTCTGTTCATGTTGATGTTGATCCTTCTCAAACCACTGAAGATGTCTCTTCATTACCAATAATGAAGATTCAAGCAACAAACTATTACTTGGAGGGTGATGTTTCTCAATACCCGAAAGAATTGAAAATGCTAATTGTTGCCTTGAAGAACTTTGTTTTGTCTAAGGCCATGTTCAGTTCATTCTCTGTTCCACTGTCATGGCTTTCTCAAGCAGGATCAACCGCTACTTACAACAAAGCTTCTGATACCATTACTTTCCATCTGGTGAATGACAAAAAGGTCAGATTATCAAAGAAACTCTTTTGCCAAATTCTTGAAATTCCGAATTCACCTCCGTATGTTGCTTTCACATTCCCTCAAATCGTTCATATGTTTAATGAGATGGGATATCAGCCTCAACTATCTAAGATTAGTGATTTTAAGAAATCTGGTCTTCCAAGTATCTGGAATTTCTTATTTGGTATTTTTCTAAGATGTTTAACTGGGAGAACAGTTGGTCTTGATAAAGGAAGAATGGAGGTATATGCCATGGTTGCTGGGCTATACTATGATCTTCAAGTGGATTATTCTACATAATTGTGGAAGGAATTTCAAAAGAGTGTAGAACACACGAATACTCTTCATGGTATTTCGTGTGCACGATACTGGAGCTTGATTTTGCAATATTTTTACAACAAGGAAGGGATTTTGGTACCTAATGATGAGGAAAAATCTGTTTTTCAATCGTACCACTATCCGAAGGATCTCACAGATAATGCTGAGGATTTTCCATCTGTTGCTCGTATTCCTGATGCAATGCTCAAAAGAGTTGATCCTTCGAATTCTGTCTTAGTGGCATATTTGAAAACTATTGATTCTACTGTCGAAACTGGGATACTATTGGAAAGGGAAGATAAGAAATCCAAGCGGTCAAAGAAGAATGAAACTACTTCTTTTGAAAACAAAATCTCCGAGTTGAAATCTTCGAAATCTCCAAAGAAGAAGCTTCTTACAGTTGAAGTGTCTGTTGCTAAGACACAATTGATTGAGTCTGTTGTTGAAGATACTCAAGAGCAAGTGATCATTCCTTCGAAGACTGGTATGTTTCGAATAATCAAAATGAAGTCAACACATAAAAGCAAGTCTCCAACACATAAAGTGGTCTGAAAACCTCAAGTCACTCATCAAGGTGTTTTAATTCGAGAAGTGCCAGCACCTGTTTCTCCATTGTCCAAGAAACGAAGGGCTGAGGATATGGCCAAACATCTGTCAAAGAAGAAGAAGAAGAAGAAGACACGAAAGCTTATGCTTTCTACTGAGTCTATAGAAGATGACAATGAAAGAATTCCTGAAACACCAGAAGTAACTCTTCATGCAGAAAGTTCAACTCCTGAGCACACAATAATCATACCACCCGAAGATTCGGTTGCCAAATCAGTTTCTAAGGAGGTAGGAACTTCAGGCATCCCTGCAAATGTATCTGATACGGATGCAAATGTCAATATGGGTGAAGGAGATTCGAAAAAAGAATATCAAGGTCATCCAACTTCTATCGCCTTCGAACATATTGTTTCTTTACCTTCACCAATTATTCCAATTACTTCAACCACTGATTCCCCTACATTCGACAACATTATCAATCAACCCTTTACTTCTATTTTTTCCTCTCAATCCACTGATACACCCAAACCTAATTCAACCGTTCAAGAAACCGTTTTTATGGAGACAGAAACTGATAATGAGGGTTTTGGAGGTACGTTTGAGGAATTAGAGTTTCATGAAGAAGAAGAGGATTTTCCAGATCATATGCTGATGACAATGAAGCAATTTAAAATTTTGAATCAGAAGTTGAATTCTATAATTCAATCTCAAGCTGATCTGGGGGGTGGTTCGTCTGTTTCAAGTTTAGAGGTTGATACTTTGTTGAAAATAATCGAAGCCAGAGTTGTAAGTAAAGTATGTGGGATGATTACAGCCTCAGAATCACGAATTTTGGAAAAGGTTGATCATAGTGATCAAAACAATGAACTACGAATCAAATCTCAAACTTTGAAGTTTGCCGGAGATATGAAAGAATTAAAGAATGTAACAAAGGAAAGGCATGTTCTCTTTGTTCAAGACGTAAAGAAAGTCAGGGAGGATGTCAATTTGCAAATTCGTGAACTTCGCGAAGATATGCAAAAAGAGATTGCAAATGTTCAAAAAGACTATGCATCTCTGAATCAGAAGATTGATATTATTTGTGACGCTGTCACAAAATTTGTCAAATTGTATGAAAGTTTGAGTCCTCAGCTTACTCAACTTTCAACAATAGAACGTACCAACTTTTTGGAAGTGATTACTTTGCTAAAGGAATTAGAAGAACTATCTGTTCAGCCGGTCTCTTCTTCCCTGATTACTCCTGAATTTTTATCTCAAAAGTTCCTACAATTCGAAGCAACTCTCAACAAGCAACTTGCTCCTCTCTCTCGCATATCAAGCCTTCTTCCAACAACAAATGCCCCACCTGTTTTCACAGGGGTGCAAGGGGGAGAAAGAAAAACTGGTGATTCGAAGGCTAGTGGTGATGATGCGAAGGTTGTAGGAAAGTTGTTTTCTTCAAAGATCCCAACAACAAAGCCAGTTATAGCATCTGCTGGGCCGGTTACTTCAACAGTAGTAACAACTATGCCAATTACAAGACCAATTTCGAAAGGAATTGTGATTGGTAAACCTACTGATACTGTTGGGAGTAGTTCGAAAACAAAGGAGGTGAAAGATGATTCAGTCTTGAAAGATAAAGGGAAAACAATAGTGGTGGAAAAATCAAAAGAATAAAGGAAAGCCGAAGCAGAAGCTGAAATTGAAAAGCTAAGGTTGGTTCAAAGCATAATGACTCAGCGTGCAAGTGATCCGAAGGTTATGGACAAAGGTGACCCGTCCAAACATTACAATTATGAAACAATTGAGGCCAAGGTAGCTTTTAACCATATGTATTCGTTTGAGAAGAAACCAAAACAAAGTTATACGGTTACGAATACGGATTCAAGTCAACTGGACTTTCCTATAAATGAAATGATGTTCATCATGCCTCAATTTAAAGCAGAAGGAAATTTCAAAGAAAAGGATGATGGTACACACATGAAAATTAGATTTCATGTTGTTCTTGAAAAAGCCCCTGAGGAAGTTTCGTCATTAATAAAGATCAAGAAAGTAATCAGTATGAAAAAGGATGCGGTGTTCGAAAACACAGTCCAAAATATCAAGTATGTGGTTGCCAGGGCAAGTGGAAATATTTGCGAATTTACAATTGCAGATTTTCCATTAATGAACTTGTATGATCTTATACAAGTTGCATTGATTCTGAAAGACAAATCATTTTCATATCTTCAAAACACTGAACCTGATGAATTTAAGGTTGGAGTTGCTCACATCAAAATTTTCATCGAAAATTATTATGAGTGCTTGGCCCTAACAGATGTGGAGTTAGCTACAGCTAAAGGTATGGAAATAAAAGCTCCAATGGCTCCTACGAAGACTCAAGCTGAATTGAAAAAGTATGCTGATGGTGAAATTTGCTTGAAGCCTTTTGGGATGGTCTTCGCAGGAAAAGACAAGTCTGGAAAAGCAAAACGTTTCTTATTCCAGGCATGCGAAGTGGAAAGATATTGAACGTCTCAATATATGAACTTAATTGTTCGTATGAATCATTGTAAGAAGAACAATGAAGGAGATAATAAAGAGCTAAAGAAGATTATTTCCTGGTACACGGAAATTCGAAGAGTGATGTTGTATTCCATCCATCTTCTTACAAATTAAGATGTTCGACTATGATTACAAAGGGGGAGATTGTAAGGGTTAAAATGTTGTAATTAGTCGAAATGTATTTGGCACTCTTCGAATGTTTTTTAATCTATTTTACTAAGGCGCTTTTATTCGAAGCTTAAGTGTCTATGCCTTAGTATATTTTTTGTACGCTTTCTGTTCCCTATAAATAGGGATATTTACTAGAGTTAGATAAGAGTTTTTACAGACCTGTCTTTGTACTCTGTAAACATTCGAAAGCGTAATAGAGCTGAAACAAGATCATATTTAGATCTGGTGTTCAAATTCCCATTCTTACTTGATTTTATACTCTGATTCATTTTATACTCGATTCAATGATTCATCAGTCACAATAAATACTAGACTAAAACTTAGCAATAATAATTCTAGGTTTCGTCAAAGGAAAAGACGATTGTTATAAGCGAATCGCTGTCCGAATTCCGAGTCATCACTTTAACAAGTTAGTGCATAGTCCCTTTCATGAACATGATTTTAATACAAGTATTGATTAAAGTATTAAATATATGTTTGTGTGTGAAATATTTGTTATTGCCTTAAATACGGCCAAAGGACTTTGCTTTAGGTAAGTCTGCTATCTAACTTATTATAACACTTTGAAAAATATAAAGTACCATTATTCTCAAGAGAATGAACCCGTCTGAAGGAGGTAAGTCGGATCATAAAAACTCCACAAATCACTAACCGGGAATGAAAACTCCACAAATTCCACAGATCACTTCATAATAGTAATCAGAGTACAACAACCATGGCCTAAGACTCATGCCTTTGTCCCAAAACCTAACTCAGAGCATAAAAACTCCAAAATTCACTAAGTTTGCAGGCACTCTGTGCTTCGGAGCAAGAAACAATATGGTATATTGATAGTGCTTTCTCCATGCACATGACGGGGCAGAAGGACTTTCTGCGAGATCTCAAACTTTCACCAAATGCTGGCTAGGTGACGTATGGCAACAACTCCAACTCTCAGATCAGAGGTTATGGCATCCTTACAAATGGCAACTTTTACATTTCAAACGTGGCATATGTAGCTGACTTGAAGCATAATTTGATAAGTGTGGCTCAACTCACTGATGCGAATCGACGAGTTGAATTTTGCAAGAAACACAGTTATGTCATGTCAGAAGACCGGAAGGAATGTTTAATCAAGTCAAATCGCAACAAGAACATGTATCCTCTTGACATCAACATGATCATTGGCAAACCCCAGCTCTGCTTACTCTCAAAAGTTGTTCCTGGCGTTAGTTGGTTATGGCATAGAAGGCTTACTCATCTGAACTTTAGATATATGAATGATCTTGTTTCCGGTGAGATGGTAAGAGGTTTTCCACTCCTCAAGTTCGAAAATGATCAATTATGTGATGAATGTGAGTGTGGAAAGAAATCAAAGACGGGTCATCCCATCATCATTGAGAAATCAATCTCAGAGCCATTAGAACTTCTACACATTGATCTGTGTGGACCCTCAATAGTAGAGTGTTTGCATCACAAAAAATACATTCTTGTGATTGTGGATGACTTCACTAGGTTCACCTGGGTCTTCTTCCTAAGGCTTAAGTCAGAAACAGCCTCCAAACTCATCAAATTTATCAAAGGAATTGAAGTTCTCATCAAACTCCCGGTAAGGCGAATCCGAAGTGACAATGGTTCGAAATTCACAAATTCCACCATTGAGAACTTCCTCACCGAGAAGGGTATTGACCACAACTTTTCTACTCCACACATTCCACAACAAAACGGTGTAGTCGAACGTCGCAACAAAATACTTGTTGAAGCTGCTCGATCCATGCTTAACTTTCCAAATCTTCCACTCTATCTTTGGGCTGAAGCTGTTTCTACTACATGCTTTACTCAAAATAGGAGTATCATCAATCGACGCCTCAATAAGACATTGTATGAAGCCATGAACGGTCGGAAGCCAAGTATCTCTTTTCTTCATGTTTTTGGATGTAGATGCTTCATCAGGAACAACCGTGATCAGCTTACAAAGTTCCAACCCAAAGCTGATGAAGCTATCTTGCTTGGATACTCTGCTAAATCAAAGGCTTATCGAGTTCTTAATCGGCGAACTCGTGTTCTGGAAGAAAGCTTTGATATTACCTTTGATGACAATTTCATTCGGAATTCTGGCCCAGCCCATGTTACAACACATATCATGGAGTCCGATGCTCCAGTGCCAGGGTGTCCGAACCAACAAATAATTTATGAAGTTGACTTTGAAACCTTGTTCGGACCCTCGGAAACAGCTCTTGATTCGGAATCTCGAATAAAACAAACTTTATCAACCGAATCTCCGGTTTCCCAAAATGTTTTAGGTCCGACACCCAGTTTTCCTCCATTTAATTCTAAACTGTTTCAACCTTCTCAGGTTGAGGGGGAGAATGGTCAACCTTCCCTTGAATAAAATGTGGATGGATTCCAAGATGAAGCTGTTGAATTCGACTCTAACCCTATCAACAACAATGATGATGCAAATTTCTTCGATTTCCCACCTGACGACGATGTCAACCTATCCGGTTCAGAAGTTCAGGGGGAGCATCATCCACATGTTCTAATTATTCAGGGGGAGCAACACAACCCCATTGTTGATATAGGATCATCTGCTGCACAAGAGCTTCAAAGACTACATGTTTGGACTAAGGATCATCCTCCTAACCAAGTTATTGGAAATCCAAACGCTGGTGTACAAACTCGTTCTGTCATAAGTGTTCAAAATGAATGTCATTTCTCGGCATTTATCTAAATGGTTGAACCCAATTCCATCAAAGAAGCACGAGAACATGTTGATTGGATTATAGCCATGCAGGAAGAATTGGCATAATTTAATAGAAATAAAGTATGGACTCTCATCCCTCCTCCTCATAATCATCCCGTTGTTGGTACTAGATGGGTGTTTCGAAACAAACTAGACGATGCAGGAGTTATTATTTGTCACAACTATCATTTTAGCTAGGAAATTCTATTCTCATGTAAACATTCATCCAGTGTAATAACGTGTACTCTAAATGAATAGCATACTCTATGCTCATTCAAATACATCTCATATGTTCAAATAAGGGTTGGAAACCCTAAAATCCCGGTTCAAGTTTAATATGAACTAGGATTCCCTTATTGGGCCTAATGGACCAATAAACCTTCAACTTGACTATCTTGGGCTTAGGAACCCTAATTGGGCTCTAATCGGACCCACATTCATAAAATTTTAACATTTTGGGCCATGTGAGCCTAGAATGAACCTTCTTATTTCTAATGGGTCGTAACCTTCTTAATTGGGCTTCATTGGGCCGTGAACCCTCATAAGGTCCCAATGGGCCGAAAAATAATTTTTGGGCTTCATAAATCCGAACAAGACTAATAATGGGCCAAATCAATTCATCCTCATCTCTCTTAAGCCGGAATTCTCGGCCCATTACCCATTGTCCATTATGCTTATTAGAAAAAAAAAAGGAAAAGTGAGGAAATTTGTGCATTAGACACCTCATGTTTGCATGGTGGTCTTCCATGCAAACATCACCTCACCATCTCTCTCTCTCTTCTCTTATTAACCTCGGCCGAAACCCCCACCATACCACCTCCATTTTTCATTCAAACACTTCCAATACACTCTCAAGAAACTTCTCCTTCTTCCTCTAAATTTTCGAGATTTGTGGGTGTTCTCAAGAGATTTTTCCATCAAGATCACCATTCTTGGTAAGTTCTTACTTGAATTTATGGTTTAACTTCTAAGATTTCATCAAAATCTCTTCTTAACTCATATCATTTCATGATCTAACTTCCTAGGACCATCTAAGTTCGAAAATCATTCTCAAAAAGCTTCCTAGGGCCGAGATCTTCTCACATCTTCATCAAAAACCGAATCCAAACCCCCAAAGTGAGTTCATACCCCCTTGATTTTGGTTTTACTTTGTTTTTGGGGGAGAATACAAGTTGTTATATGTTAGATCTATGTATTTGTGCATGTTTATGTGTGTTTTCTAAGTGTATCTTGTGATTGTATAAAGAACTTCATAGATCTAGACAATATTTGGGAACTACAACACTTTATACAACTTACTATAAGGATATAGATGTTAAACATGTGCAGATTTATAAGAAACTAAACAAAATCTTGAAAAAGGGCCATTTTTGACAAATAACCAAAAAGATGAGACTTTCTTAGCATTTATGGCTTTACAAGGAATAAAAGAGTCACTTTTATACAAAAATGTGTTTTTTTCATATTCTTGGGATTAAAAGGGCCAAAAATGCAACTTCTTGTATATTGGGCCATAAAAATGGGCTTTTCGGTTTTATTGGGCCTAAATTGTAAAAAACCTCGATTTTTATGGAGTAAATTGTCATTTAACTCAAGTTTGAGTCAAAAATGTAAACCTACGGTTTCATGGGTTAAAAATGAAAGTTTTTCCAAAACTTGGGCTAAAAACGTAATTTCTATGAAAAGTGAGATAAAAATGTAAATTTTTATAATCATGGGCCGAAAACGTCAATTTTATAAAACTTGAGTCGAAAAGTGTCATTTTATTTAAAAATGGGCTGAAAATGTAAATCTTGACAATAATGAGCCAAAAATAGCATTTATATATATTTTGGGCCAAAAATGTCAATTTCCATAAAAATGGGCCAAAAATATTCTCTTATATATATTTGGACCATAAACGTTAATTTCTTGATATTGGGCCTAATATATTCATTACATGTCTATTTGGGCCTTTGTGCCCCATTTACATGTTTGTTGGGCCTAATATGTTTATTACATGTAAATTTAGGCCTTTGTGACCCATTAACATGCTTATTGGGCCCAGTCTATACATCACATGCTTAGTGGGCCATAGTTGCTCCACTGTATGTCTGTTGGGCCTTATACATTCATATACCTATTTTTCTGGGCTTTTCAAATCTTAACTATATACACCAAAACATTATACATAGCGTAATTCAATACTCGTGGAAAACAATAAATGATCTAGTCAGACTTGTCGGTTGACACCTCTAGAGTGTATGATCGTAGCCTGTAGTTATAACCAGAGTCTCCTGGAGGGAGAGCGAGAGTTTGTGTGTAGATCTATACGGGGTGACTCCCCACACCTGAGCTGTTCGCTACAGCTAGACTAGGCCAGTCTAGGGTGACAAACCTTACCGTCAATCAAACCGGCGCCTAAGAACGCCACGACAGGCGAACTCGTCAAAAATCAAGTATGGTTAAAACGGCTCACTTAGAAATCTTCTCCAACATAATTTTATAGAATACCTATAAAATCTTGTGGATACAAAAACGTACATATACTGTCATTCGGTCTTGGGGTTGAGACCACAACACTTTTATAAACAAAAAATTTCGGATTTTCTGGGGTATGAACTGTTAAACAATATATTTTACATACTACGGAAAATTCCAGGGTTTTATCTGGATTACATATTTTTTTTTACAATCCAAATATAGAAAACACACATGCATTAATATTTGATTTTGATACATCACGTTCAAACCAATTTTAGAAAATATCGGATTTATTGGTGTTTACAAACTATTCAAAACTTTTCATTCAAATATGCTTATGAACTCACCAACATTATATATGTTGACGTTTTTCAAAATAACTTGTATTCTCAGAGAATCGCTAAGAAGAAAGGTCAGCAGGAAATGGTGGAATTTGTTATATTTTGTTATCAACATACAATAAATATTTTGAACATGTAATTTATGATATTCTACTTGATGTAAACAATGTTGGTTGTATTTGATATGCATGATGATGATGTTGTCTTGTTTCAATTATATACAATTGTGATGATATTACAAGATGAAGTCACGCGCAAGCCCCCGGACGTTTCCGCCGTCTGGTTCGGGGGGGGGGGGGGGGGGGGTGACAGATTGGTATCAAAGCATTGATTATTGTGAACTGGCATATCTAATCATACTTGATATACAACAATAAATACAATGGGACTAACACACTCTGAATAAAATGCATACATTAAAACTATAACATTAAAAGTCTCTGGAGGAAATGGAACACTGTGATTAAACCTATATTTATTCAAAATATGACCAACATGTGTTTGGGGGTAATCATTGCGGGAAATTGACCTAGAAACTTACCTCATATCCAAAACTTCTCAGGAACTCAAACACGAATAATTAAAATACTATAGGAGTATTTTGAAATTTTATATACACACTCCCTTTACTCACTTCTCACTCCCGGTTTCTCGCGCATTCGCAATGGAGGGAGCACATCAGGGCGTTCTTTTCTACCCGAACCTAGTGGCCCACGGAGTAATTGAGGAAAACCCCGTGGTGGAGGAAGCCCCCGGTGTCGGGCCCGAAGAATACATGGAGACGGACTACGAGTTTGAGGAATCCGATGAGGTCACGGAGGAGGGTGGAGATACGAATGAAGTACCTAGTGAACCTCCCACTTCCGAGACAGTACAGGATCACTCCACAGCACCACGGGATCCCGTAGATAGGACTCACTCCCTAGAGGAGGAGGTTGTCACTCTTCGACAACAACTTTTAGCGACAGAGGCCCGAGCTGTTCAGGCCGAGCATGAGAGAGATGAGGTAGTCAGGGAGATGGCCGAGATGGCTAATCTTGTCGCACGACATTTCGGCATATGATATCGTTGACAGACCCATCTCATTTTAGATAGTACCCGTTTATGTACCATCATTATGATTTCCTTATATGTATTATTCTATGTACTATCGACCATATGTTTAAGTGATTACACTACTCATAGGGTCGTCATGCTGTCGGATCATGTGTTTCCCCATGTACTGTATGCCTTTTCGAAAATTTTCATGTATTAAAAACAATTATGATTAATGGAAATGCTCTAGGTTTTTTTTTATCGTGATGTTGTTACCTGCTATGTGTTTTGTTTCCTTGTTTTATGTTAATACATGGAGTCACTTAGATGCACAAAATCGATTCGCCGAGTCTGTGAAATTCTAAACTCAGAATGCGATATGTACTCAACATCTTTCCGTTCTTTGACAGAAAGATGCCTCAAAGACCCAACCGTGGAAACCATGCAACCCCGACCCCACCAGAAATAAACTCAGTTACATTCCAAGCAGCAGTGTCCGCTGCGGTCACTGCAGCACTTGCGCAGATTCGCAACGGAAACAACGGAGAAGGCAACGGAAAGGGAACTGGAAGCACAAATCGAGGAACAAACCACAAAATCACAAGAACTTGCACCTACAAGGACTTCACCAACGCCAAACCTCGAACCTTCAATGGAACAGGAGGCGTAATAGCCCTGAAGCGATGGATAGAGAAGGTGGAATCAATTTTTGAAATATGCGGATGTCCGGATGGGTGCAAGGTCAATTTTGCGGCCTGCACATTCATTGATCAAGCTCTCTCCTGGTGGAATGGTCACGTAGAGGCCATGACACTCCCGGTGGAAAACGCGATGCCTTGGGAAGAACTTAAAGAAATGTTGTTGGCTGAATACTGTCCAAGGGGCGAAATTCAGAAGATGGAACAAGAGTTGTGGAACCTCACGGTTCAAAACTCCGACATCGACGCATACATATCAAGGTTTAGTGAGCTGTCTCTCTTGTGTCCCAGAATGATCACATCTGAAGGGAAGAAGATCGAGAGGTTGTAAGGGTCGAATTGTTGTAATTAGTCGAAATGTATTTTGAACTCTTCGAATGTTTTGTAATCTATTTTACTGAAGCGCGTTTATTCGAAGCGTAAGTGTCTATGCCTTAGTATATTTTTTGTACGCTTTCAGTTCCCTATAAATAGGGATATTTACTAGAGTTAGATAAGAGTTTTTCGCAGACCTGTCTTTGTACTCTGTAAACATTCGAAAGCGTAATAGAGCTGAAAACAAGATCATATTTACATCTGGTGTTCAATCTCGCATTCTTAATTGATTTCATACTCTGATTCGTTTTATACTTGATTCCATAATTCATTAATTGGTATCAAAGTAGGAATCACATCTGTGATCTGATTTTCATCCATTCAAAAAGTTTTTGAATCAAATTTTTGGTTCAAAAGTTTTCGCACTTTTTGATCGTGAAAATTTTGTCTAGATTTTAGATTGTTATTTGATTCTGCACTTGAATTGCCGAATCGAGTGTTCTTATTGAAATTCCGATTTGATTCAACTAGTTTGATTTCAAATATCAAAATTTTCTTAAAAATTTTCAAAATCATCTTCCGTACAACAATGGCGAGTTTCAATCTCAATTGGATGACCTCGTTTTCTCATTTGTTAGGATCATCAACCAAAATTCCAATGCTAATCCCTTAATATTATGATCAATGGTCTGATCGTATGCAGGATTATCTGAATGGTCTTGATGAAGAATTATGGTCATGTATCACTGGAAATGTCAATGCTTCGTTGAATGTTCAAGCAATTGGATCATCTTCAACAAGTTCTGGAGTTGATAATCAAACTGATCGTCTGAAGAAACTGGAGAAAAGGTGTATGAGGGAATTGCGAGGAGCTTTACCTCCAGTTGTGTATAATTATGTAAGGAGTTATACAACTGCAAAAGAGATCTGGAACAATCTGAAAGATAAGTTTCAAGGAAGTGAGAAGACGAAAATCAATTCAGTTAAACAGTGTTTGGTTGAGCTAAAAGATTTCAGACAAAAAGAAGGTGAAACAATTGAAGTTTACTATGATCGACTGAACGAGTTAATCTATCGTTGTAATCGCTATGGAATTACCAAGACTTCAATGGAATTCAATCTCATTTTTGTGATGGGTCTTCGAAAAGAATGGAGAAGCGTGAGTATGATGGTGAAGAATCAACAAAGTTTTGATACATCAACTCTCAATGATTTGTACAATCAGTTAAAGACAAACAAAAATGAGGTAAATGAAATTGCTGAAGAATCGAAGCTGAGTTTGGGAGGTCCATTAGCACTTGTGTCAAAGTTATCTGAGAAAGAAGCTGAAAATGGTGATTCTGAGGAAGAAGAGGGATTCATCATGAATTCGGATGATGAGGCAATAGCATTTTACTCGAATAATCGTGTCAAAAAGTTTTTCAAAAAGCCATTCAATCCAAAGGCTAAGCTAGCTGAAGTAAAAGGAAGTATTGTGAGTAAAACTGTTCTTAAGGAGAAAAAGAATGTTGAGAAGAAAGATTCGAAAATGTCTGAATGAAAGATCGAGAAAAAGCTGAAAGGTGATGCTGGTATAGATTGTCATTATTGCAACGGAGCTAATCATCTTGCGAATGATTGTATGCTTCGGAAGAAGGATCAGAGGAAGAATAAAGTTAAAGATGAGGCGTATTATGCAGAAAGGCTTGAGGAGGTCCGTGCGAAAGCCAAAAACTTGTCATTAGTTGCAAAAGGTGAACAAGAGGATGAAGATGGAACGTATCAAATCTGGTCATCCGGATCAGACGATGAAGAAATGAGGAATCCAACACATGGAGCAATGTATGCGAAAATGGAGGAGGACTCAGATGACGAGGAATTCGAAGTGAAAGGACGATGGTTCGTTTCCAAGACAGCAGACAAATCCCCAATGACAACAAAGGTACGTAAAATTCTCGAATCTTTTAATATTCCTACACATGCATATGATTCTGAACTAATATCTTTTGATAAGACGGTTACTTATTTTGATTCAATTGTTGTGTCTGCTAGCAATAAGGCCAACAAGTTGTCAATGGAGTTATTAGAGACCAAAAAGCGATTAGACATGAAAATAAGTAAAATTGATTGTTTGGAATTAAAAATAACAAATATTATGTGTGATAGGGATACTTTATCAAGTGAAGTCAAACTTTTGCTAGCACAAAGAAACATTTATTGTAATTCTGCTAAAAGACTTTATGGAAAATTAACTGATTTACATCATTCATGTGAAATAAGTAAAGAGCAACATAGAAAATTACTACCTTTTCTAGCATACGAAAGAGCTAAGGTAGTTAATATTTCGTATGATTCTGAGCAAATAATAGCTGATTTTGACAAAGTTCCTGATGATAGATATAAATATGGAATTGTCAAAATTAATGAATGTCTTGATGCGAATGAATTAGTTAACATAGTGAATGATACTTTGACTAAATCTAAACAAATTCAAATTTTGAAAAAGTCTGAGAATTCAACATCTGATTCTCAATCTAATTTTGCTGATATTGAAGATAATTCTGACAATATTAGTGAAATTAGTGAACTTGAGGATGTTGATTGTTCCCAGTTGTCTGTTGTTAATGTTGCATCAACATTTAAAGGGAAAGAAAAAGTTAAGGATTTGATGGTTGAGAAAGAAACTGATATACCTTCAACTTCAAAAGTTTATGATATGAACTTTGTGGATCTCAAAGACAGTCAAACTGATGATAGCGATGATGAAAATGAAGAGAAAATTTCGAAGGGAAAGAAATCTTCAAAGGAAGAAGAAACTCCACGAATAGTGGTTGATCAAGTGTATGGTGATACACAAAAGTTCGAAACAGTAATGACTGAAAAAGGTGAACATTACCTTGAAACGAATACTGTGGTTTATCCAAATTTCAAGTGTACAGATGATGTCATTTTTCCAAATCAAGTTTTCGTATCTACTGGAAATGTTGAGAATATCAAACCAGAATTAAAGAAGTTAGTTGAGGAGGATAATTGAAAAACAACTGATGAAGGTTTTTTTGCAAATCGAAGCACAGGTGAAAACAACTTAACAAAGAATTCATACGTGTTTCAACGTCAAAATTCACAAAGAAAATGGGTTGAAAAATCAAAAATTGAAAAAGAGAATTCAAAACAAGTTGTAAAGGAAAATGAAAAAATTGTCAAACTAAACTCCAAGGAATTCAAAGATCAAATTGACAAATTTTCGAAGGAAAACAACATTTCAAAAAGACAAGCTCGGAAGAAAATATTTTGGCAAAATATTGAGTCCCAAAAGATGTCTGAATCACAATCACCCAAAAATGTTTTCAAAGCTAAAAATTCCTCTTTTTCAACAAAAACTCAACATTCATCACAATCAAATCATTCAAGGTCTGAAGTGAATAAACAACCAAGGTTTTCGAAAGTTTCAGAAACTAATATTCCATGAAAATTTTCAAATAAATCAAATCCAAATCAAAAATTCTTTCAACGTCAACATTTTAAATCAACAGTTGATACATCATATGCTCAATCTTTTCTAACAAATCCAAAAGTTGATTTTGTTCCTCAAAAGCCAAATTTTCCTAATCATACGAAGAAAGAAACTATGAAAATTTCACGTGAAAAAGGAATGACTTCAAGGAAGAACATTGATCATTGGCTTGAAGGCAAAGGAAAGATGTATCAGTTGAATACATTTTCAAAGGAGCAAATTCACGAAGCATATGAGAAATATGTGAATACTTCATCAAACGGCAGTTCATCTTCTAAGGATTCGAACATATCAGTCAAAGCTTGGAAACCAGTAATAAAAGCAAAGAATGTCCATTCACAAACTCAGAATTCGAAGGGTAATGTCAGTGAACATTCAAAACCATCAAAATCTTATGTTTCGGTCTCTTTAAATGAAGATGTTAACTTAATTATTAGTCTCAAAACCAAATTTTGTGATTGGGTTAAAAGTTCTTCATTACATTCGAAATTGAAATCTAATTTCCAAGGACCCAAAAAGCCTTGGGTACCTAAATTTTTCCAATAATTGTAGGTACTATGTGACGAGCAATATGATAATAAATGGTACATTGATAGTGGTTGCTCTCATCACATGACTGGGAAGAAGGAGAATTTACGTGATTTTCAAAGCCTAAAAAATGTTGGAGTTGTGAAGTTTGGGAACAATCAAAAATGTCAAGTCAAAGGATATGGGAAGATCACGAACGGCCAATTCACAGTGAATCGTGTTGCGTATGTTGAAGGTCTTCAACATAACTTGATAAGTGTTTCCCAACTTGTTGTGGGCACTGGCAATCAAGTTCTTTTTAATGAAGAAGGAAGTGTTATTTCGAATGTCAACACTAAAGAAGTGTTACTGCAATCCAAAAGGAAAGGTGACATGTTCACTTTGGACATCAATCCGATAGTAGGGAAACCTACTATATGTCTTCTTTCGAAAGCAACATCAGACTTAAGTTGGCTTTGGCATCGAAGACTTTCTCATCTCAATTTTCGAAACATCAATAAACTTGTGGTACAAGATCTGGTAAGAGGTTTACCTGTACTTAAATTTGACAATGATTCTTTATGTGCAGCTTGTGAAGTTGGAAAGCAACATAAACAAGGTCATCCAATTACGATATATTCGAAAATTGTCGCACCTTTGGAGCTCTTACATATTGATTTGTGTGGTCCTTCGACAGTTTCAACTCTCAACAAGAAAAGGTACATTTTAGTTATTGTTGATGACTTTTCCAGATTTACGTGCGTTTATTGTCTCAGGCTTAAATCCGAAGTTGCACAAATCATGATTGACTTTATCAAAAAGATGGAAACAACATTGAAGAAGATTGTTCGAAAAATTAAGAGTGATCATGGAACTGAATTTAAGAACAATATCCTTGATTCATTTTTGGTGGACAAAGGGATATCGCATAACTTTTCATCTCCATACACACCACAACAAAATGGTGTTGTTGAACGAAGAAATAGGTCTCTATGCGAAGCAGCAAGGACTATGCTCGCATATGCGAATCTTCCACAATACCTTTGGGCTGAAGCCGTATCCACCGCATGTTTTACTCAAAACATATCTTTCATTCATCGTCGTTTTAACATTACTCCATATGAAATTCTCAATAATCGAAAACCTAACGTCAAATTTTTCCATGTTTTCGGATGCAGGTGCTTCATTATGAATCTCAAGGATAATCTTACGAAATTTCAAGCTAAAGCAGATGAAGGGATTTTCTTGGGATATTCGCATAATTCAGTCGCATATCATGTGTTGAACAAAAGAACACGAAAAGTTGAAGAAACTTTTAATCTTACATTTGATGATTACTACATTAAACAAACTACATCGCAGTTTGAAAATCATCCTATTCTGAAAAACATACAAGATGAATCTGAATCCTCACAAACATTAGATATTGATTATGATTTAATTTTTGGAATTTCAGATCATGCTGTTGATCTGAAATAAATGCAAATGATAATCATCTCAATGAACTAACGAAGCTTACTGATGATTCAACATCAACTTCTCCAGAGAAAGGCGAAAGTATGCAAAACAATCCAGTGGAGGGGGAGCACTTGGATTCGAATACTCTAGTTGAGGGAGAGCATTCTTTCGAGGGGGGAATGAAAAATTGAATGCTGATGTTGAGGGGGAGCATGATGTTGAGAGGGAGCATAATTTTGAGGGGGAGCATTTAGAAAACATTGAGAATAATAATGATTTTGATGATGTTTGTTCGATTGCAGGTTCAGAGAATGATGAAATATACGAAGATGCACCTTTGGAATTTGATCCAGCATATCCGCTAATGGAAAAGTGGACAAGTGATCATCCGAAGGATCAAGTAATTGGGAATCCACAAAAGGGTGTTTTAACAAGAGCTCAAATTCGTGCAAAGAATGATGTATTGAATACTCATCAAGAATTTTGCATGTTCAATGTTTTCATCTCTAAAATTGAACCAAAAACAGTTAAGGTTGCAATGGAACACTCAGATTGGGTTGTAGCGATGCAATCTGAATTGTCTGAATTTGAACGAAACAAGGTTTGGAGATTAATTCCTAAACCTGAAAATGTTTCGATAGTCGGGTTAAAATGGATTTTTAAAAACAAAACCGACAAAGATGGAAATATTGTTCGAAACAAAGCCAGACTTGTTGTTAAAGGATATTCACAACAAGAAGGAATCGACTATGAAGAAACTTTTGCCCCTGTCGCAAGACTCGAGGCGGTCCGTATATTTCTGGCTTATGCAGCTCACAAAGACTTTGATGTTTATCAAATGGACGTGAAGTGTGCATTTTTAAATGGAGAGCTTGAAGAAACAGTTTACGTGGAACAACCCCCAGGTTTTATTAACGAGGAATATCCAGATCATGTTTATATTTTAGATAAGGCAGTTTATGGTTTGAAACAAGCACCACGAGCATGGTATGCAACTCTTACTTCATTTTTGAAACAATCTAAATTTAAAAAAGGATCTGTTGACCCCACATTATTTCGAAAGAAAGTTGGGAATCATCTAATGCTTGTTCAAATTTATGTTGATGATATTATTTTTGGCTCAACTGACCCTGCTTTATCTAGAGAATTCGAAGATTTGATGAAAAGTAAGTTCGAAATGAGCATGATGGGAAAAATCAATAATTTTCTTGGACTGAATATTCGTCAAAGCAGAGAAGGAATTTTTATTAATCAAGCAAAATATACGAAGAATCTGCTAGAAAAGTTTGGATTGACGAATAGCACAAAGTTACGAGTTCCAATGGCAACTGGCATAAAGTTGACTCCTTCGTTAGATAAACCTGCAGTTGACATAACTCTTTATAGAAGCATGATTCGTTCATTACTTTATCTTACAGCCAGTAGACCTGATATCATGTTTTCTGTGTGTAATTGTGCAAGGCATTAGTCAATTCCACGAGAACCACATCTCACTGCTGTGAAGAATATATTTCGTTATCTTAAAGGAACAATTTTGTTAGGATTGAGGTATCCTTCGAAAACTGGGTTCTTTGTAGAAGCATATTCGGATGCAGACTTGGGTGGGTGTAATCTTGATAGAAAAAGCACAATTGGTGGATGTCAATTTCTCGATGGCAAATTAGTGAGCTGGCAGTCGAAAAAGCAAACATGTGTATCAATTTCAACAGCTGAAGCAGAATATGTGGCTGCTGCTGCTTGCACTTCACAAATTATATGGATTCAAAGTCAATTGCGTGATTATGCAATCAATATGAAAAAGATTCCATTATATTGTGATTCTCAAAGTGCAATAAGAATTTGTCATAGTCCTGTGCAGCATTCGAAGACAAAACATATAGCACTTCGTTATCATTTCATCAAGGATCACGTGGAGGATGGAAATATTGAAGTACATTTCGTGAAAACAACAGATCAGTTAGCTGATATTTTCACGAAACCTTTAGATGAAAAATCCCTTGTTAAAATTATAGAAGGACTTGGAATGATCGATGGAAATTCTGTTCCATGTGAAAAAGGCGAATGATGAATGACCAGGAATGATTCAGAGGCGCTGAATGAAAGACAAAGCAATAACCGTCAGCATTCAGAGGTTATTGTTCATAGTCAACGCTTCGACCCCTTTGAATTCGTAAATTTGTCACTTATTTTAAGGGTTAATTCAGATGTTACTGTTCATAGTCAACGCTTCGACCCCTTCGAATTCGTACATTTGTCACTTATAAAGGGATGATAAAATTTTATATTTTTGCATCAAGTATAATTTATTTTCAATTTTCGAAAAATCAAAAATCCAAAAAGATTTTCTTTTGTTTTGTCATTCAATTTTCGAAAAGTCAAAAATTCAAAAAGATTTTCTTTTGTTTTGTCATTCAATTTTCGAAAAATCAAAAATCCAAAAAGATTTTTGTTTGTTCTGTCTCTACTTTCGAAAAATCAAAACAACAAAAATATTTTGATTCTTATTTCTTTTTAGTATTTTGTTGCAGATAATCATGAAGAAATACAGTGGATTATGCTTGCAGTTCTAGGGTCAGGTACATTTTTCGTATGAATCCATACATTTTTCATCACTTGAACTAACTAAGTTGTCCCTAGAAGCATGTTGCTGCATGTTGTCCAAAGCCTCCAATGACTCAATGTGTGTGTATGAAAGCCTTAATGAAATCATTCATACGAAAATTTCTTCCCAATCAGGCTTATATTCACATTAGTCTCTGAGCTACCTGACTCCTCTCAAAATGAGTTAAGAGTTTACTATTTTATCCAAAAATAACAGAGGTACTTTTTGTGTCATACATCAATCTTTTTCACCTATAAAGTTCTTACACGATCACACACGAAGACATATCTCCGAGAGGTCTCTGTGTTTATGATCTGACATCATGAGACCGTGATGAAAGTGAAACCCAATTTTCACTACAATTTTAAGGAATTGACGGGGAACAATGTTCCAGATTTTCACGAAACATTTGCTTCAGTACCAAAATTCGAAACTCCAAATCATATTCATTTCGAATGAGTGGTCTTGATCAAACATTCGAAACCCAAGATGTTTGTTACCCAACAAGATCCAGCACAAATTTTTTTCTTGAATATGATTTCCGTGTGAGTTTCATTCGAAATTCAATGTCACTTAAAAAAATTTCAAATGAAAACTTGTTACTGACTACACTGGTTAAACAAGTAATTTTTGTTACAATTTATCACCTTATGTTTAGGATGACATGTAACGAAATTTTTTTAACTACCCACGAAGCATTATAAAAGAAGCCCTTCTATACTTATCAACAAGTACTCGATTGTAATTCACGGGAACCTACACAAGCTGTTGATCATTTTTCTTAATGATTAATGAAGCAATCTTTGCCCGGGATTTCATCTGCTTTTGTGTCAAATTGATATTTTGACATCACAATATCCCAAATTTTTCTTATCTTTGTTTCTCGTCTACATTCTTTGGAACACTGCACTCACGAAATCCTTGAGGCTCTGAGTAATACCAACTCAGGCTGATGATTTCAAACTTCTGGCATATGACTTCGCTTTTCATCCCAAAAGTGAAAGAGCCTTGCTTCCATACAAAGGGTTCTGACGGTTACAATATTCTTGGGGATAACAATACATGCTGTTTATAAATGACGTATGGTGTTCTGTCCGGTTTTCAAGGAGATGTGACAGCTACTTTTTGACGCATGGCTACTTTTACGCAGAAATGGTCCGATTTTTAAGGTGCCACGTCGGATATCATTAAATACATATCCCGCTTCAAATTCAAACTTCAGGGTTACATATAAAAGGGGATTCAAGGGTTCATAATCAGTTTACGCGATCAAAAAGAAAAATTCCCAAATTCTCTGATCATCAAAGTCTTCAAACCCTAATAATGGCGACTTCTGTTCATGTTGATGCTGATCCTTCTCAAACCACTGAAGATGTCTCTTCATTACCAATAATGAAGATTCAAGAAACAAACTATTACTTGGAGGGTGATGTTTCTCAATACCCGGAAGAATTGAAGATGCTAATCGTTGCCTTGAAGAACTCTGTTTTGTCTAAGGCGATGTTCAGTTCATTCTCTGTTCCACTGTCATGGCTTTCTCAAGCAGGATCAACGGCTACTTACAACAAAGCTTCTGATACAATTACTTTCCATCTGGTGAATGACAAAAAGGTCAGGCTATCCAAGAAACTCTTTTGCCAAATTCTTGAAATTCCGAATTCACCTCCATATGTTGCTTTTACATTCCCTCAAATCGTTAATATATTTAATGAGATGGGATATCAGCCTCCACTATCAAAGATCAGTGATTTTAAGAAATCTGGTCTTCCACAACTATGGAATTTCTTATTTGGTATTTTTCTAAGATGTTTAACTAGGAGAACAGTTGGTCTTGATAAAGGAAGAATGGAGGTTTATGCAATGGTTGCTGGTATATATTATGATCTTCAAGTGGACTATTCTACACAATTGTGGGAGGAATTCCAAAAGAGTGTAGAACACACGAATGCTATTCATGGTATTTCGTGTGCAAGATACTGGAGCTTGATTTTGCAATACTTTTACAACAAGGAAGCGATTTTGGTACCCAATGATGAGGAAAAAGTTGTTTTTCAATCGTATCACTATTCGAAGGAAGTCACAGATAGTGTTGAGGATTTTCCATTTGTTGCTCGTATTCCTGATGCTATGCTCAAAAGAGTTGATCCTTCGAATTCAGTCTTAGTGGCATATTTGCAAACTGTTGATTCTACTGTTCAAACTGGGAAATTGTTGCCAAGGGAAGAAAAGAAATCTAAACGATCGAAGAAGCTTGAACCGGATTCTTCTGAAAAGCACACCAAGGATTCGCAAATTTTGAAATCTGCAAAGAAGAAGCCAGTTACAGTTGAAGAGTCTGTGGTTCAAGAAGTGTCAATTGCAGAGACTCAAATAATTAAACCTATTGTTCCTGAGTCTCAAGAGAAAGTGGTTATTCCTTCGAAGACTGGTATGTTTCGAAGAATCAAAAAGATGTCTTCGCATCTACGTAAATCTCCAACATCTCATGTAGTACGAAAGCCTCAGGTTACTCATCAGGGTGTTTTGATTCGTGAAATGTCAGCGCCTGTTTCTCCATCATCAAAGAAGCGAAGGGCTACAGATATGGATAAACACATATCTAAGAAGAAGAAGAAGAAGAAGAAGACACGAAAGCTTATGCTTTCTACTAAGTCTACAGAAGATGATGATGAAAGAATTCCTGAAACACCAGACGTTACTCTTCATGTACAAAGTTCAACTCCTGAGCAGACAATCGTCATACCACCCGAAGATTCGGTTGCCAAATCAGTTTCTGAGGAGGTACGAACTTCAGGCATCCCTGCAAACGTATCTGATACGGATGCAAATGTCAATATGGGTGAAGGAGATTCGAAGAATCACGATACAGGTCATCTAACTTCTATAGCCTTTGAACATGTTGTTTCTTTACCTCCACCAGTTATACCTATTACTTCAACCACTGATTCTCCTACATTCGAACATATTATCAATCAACCCTTTACTTCGATTTTTTCTTCTCAATCCACTGATACACCCACACCTAATTCAACCGCTCAAGAAACTGTTTTTATGGAGACAGAAATTGATAATGAGGGTTTTGGAGGCATGTTTGAAGAATTAGAGTTTCATGACGAAGAAGAGGATTTTCCAGATCATATACTGATGACAATGAAGCAATTTAAATTTTTGAATCAGAAGTTGAATTCTATAATTCAATCTCAAGCTGATCTGGGGGGTGGTTCGTCTGTTTCCAGTTTAGAGGTTGATTCATTGTTGAAACTGTTCGAAGCCAGAGTTGTAAGTAAAGTATCTGGAATGATTACAGACTCTTCGAATTTTGGAGAAAGTTGATCATAGTCATCAAAACAATGAACTACGAATTAATTCTCAAAATTCGAAGTTTGCCGGAGATTTGAAAGAATTAAAGAATGTAACAAAGGAAAGGCATGTTCTCTTTATTCAAGATGTAAAGAAAGTCAGGGAGGATGTAAATTTGCAAATTCGTGAACTCCGCGAAGATATGCAAAAAGAGATTGCAAGTGTTCAACAAGATTATGCATCTCTGCATCAGAAGGTTGATATCATTTGTGACGCAGTCACTAGATTTGTCAAATTATATGAAAACTTGAGTCCTCAACTTACTCAACTTTCATCATCTGAAAGTGCCAACTTTTTGGAAGTGATTGCTTTGCTTAAGGAATTAAAGGAACTCTCTGTCCAGCCAGTTTCTTCTTCCCTGATTACTCCTGAATTTTTATCTCAAAAGTTCATACAATTCGAAGCCATTCTTAACAAGCAAATTGCTCATCTCTCTCGCATCTCAAGCCTTCTTCCAACAACAAATGCCCCACCTGTTTTCACACGGGTGCAAGGGGAGAAAGAAAAACTGGTGAGTCGAAGGTGAGTGATGAAGATGCGAAAGTCGTAGGAAAGGTATTTTCTTCAAAAATCCCAACAACAAAGCCAGTTATAGTTTCTGCTGGGCTGGTTACTTTAACAGTCGTTACAATGATACCTATTACAAGACCTATTTCAAAAGGAATTGTGATTGGTAAAACTACAGAGACTGGTGAGAGTGGTTCAAAATCAAAAGAGTTAATTGATAATTCAGCCTTGAAAGATAAAGGGAAATCGATTGTTGGGGAAAAGTCGAAAGAAGAAAAGAAGGCTGAAGCAGAAGCTGAAATCGAAAAGCTAATATTGATTCAAAGCATAATGACTCAACGTGTAAGTGATCCGAAGGGAATGGACAAGGGTGATCCGGCCAAACATTACGATTATGAAACAATTGAGGCCAAGGTGGCTTTTAATCATATGTATTCGTTTGAGAAGAAACCAAAACAAAGCTATATGGTTACGAATACATATTCAAGTCAGCTGGATTTTCCTATAAATGAAATGATGTTCATCATGCCTCAATTTAAAGCAGAAGGTAATTTCAAAGATAAGGATGATGAAACACACATGAAAATTCGATTTCATGCTGTTCTTGCAAAAGCCCCTGGGGAAGTGTGGTCACTGATAAAGATCAAGAAAGTGATCAGTATGAAAAAGGATGTGATATTCGAAAACACAGTCCAGAACATCAAGTATGTGGTTGCCAGGGCAAATGGAAATATTTGCGAATTAACAATTGCAGATTTTCCATTAATGAACTTGTATGATCTTATACAAGTTGCATTGATTTTGAAAGATAAATCATTTTCGTATCTTCAAAACACGGAACCGGATGAATTCAAGCTTGAGGTTGCTCACATCAAGATTTTTTATTGAAAGTTATTATGAGTGCTTGGCACTAACAGATGTGGAGTTAGCTACAGCTAAAGGAATGGAAATAAAAGCACCAATGGCTCCTACGAAGACTCGGGCAGAATTGAAGAAGTATGATGATGGTGAAATCTGCTTGAAGCCTTTTGGATTGGTCTTCGCAGGAAAAGACAAAGATGGAAAAGCTAAACGTTTCTTATTCCAAGCATGTGAAGTGGAGAGATATTCAACGTCTCAATATATGAACTTAATTGTTCGTATGAATCATTATAGGAAGAATAATGAAGGAGATAAGAAAGAGCTGAAGAAGATAATCTCCTGGTACACGGAGATTCGAAGAGTGATGCTGTATTCCATCCAGCTTCTTACAAATTAAGTAGTTCGACTATGATTACAAAGGGGGAGATTGTAAGGGTCGAATTGATGTAATTAGTCAAAATGTATTTTGAACTCTTCGAATGTTTTGTAATCTATTTTACTGAGGCGCGTTTATTCGAAGCGTAAGTGTCTATGCCTTAGTATATTTTTTGTACGCTTTCAGTTCCCTATAAATAGGGATATTTACTAGAGTTAGATGAGAGTTTTTGGCAGACCTGTCTTTGTACTCTGTAAACATTCGAAAGCATAATAGAGCTGAAAACAAGATCATATTTACATCTGGTGTTCAATCTCGCATTCTTAATTGATTTCATACTCTGATTCGTTTAATACTTGATTCCATAATTCATCAGAGGTTTATCTGGGGATTGACCGCGCCGATCCAAGGGAATGTAATTACGGCAAACCCTGAGACGTATGATAGTTCAAAGAGGCTGGCCAAGAAATTGTACGATCATGGCAACAAAAAGGGTGCCAAAACAGGAGAAGCGGAAGTTAAGAAATAATGTGAGAACAAGAAGGGGAAAAACAACAAGCAGAAGGGAAAACAAAATTCTGAATCATCAAAGAAACAACAAACTGTGACTGCCCATGCTGCAACTCAAGCTACCACCACACCACATGCTCCAGCCTCATCCACACCAAATAATCCCAAGAAATACTCAGGGACCCTACCTAAGTGCAGCAAATGCAATTTTCACCATCAGGGAGAATGTAGAGAGATGCAATGCACAAGCTGCAACCGAAAGGGTCACACTGCAGGGTACTGCAGAACATATCCGCAACAAAACCAATAGTCAAACAACAACAACAACAACCGTAACAACAACAACAGCAATGTTGGGGCCAGTTACACCTGCTATGGGTGTGGAGAAACCGGCCATTTCCGACGCAACTTCCCCAAAGAAAACAATCAGGGGGCGGGAACAGCAGGAAGAGTGTTGAGAATGGGTCAAGACGAAGCAGTGCAGGACCCAACAGTTGTTACTGGTACGTTCCTACTTAACAACTCGTACGCATGCATCTTATTTGATAGTGGGGCGGAGCGAAATTTCGTTAGTAATAAATTCAAACACTTACTAAATCAACAACCCCAGAAGCTCAACGAAGCCTTCACGGTGGAAATGGCTAATGGGAAAACTGAAACAACCAAAGATATCTATGTAGGGTGCACATTAACACTAAATAATCACTCCTTTCAATTAGACTTGATGCCAGTAAATATTAGGAGTTTTGATGTGATAATCGGCATGGATTGGTTAAGCCCCCACCATGCTGATATTATGTGTTGCGAGAAGGCCGTTCACCTTCATCTCCCCAATCACGAAACTATAATAATCTATGGCGATAAACATGGCGCCAACTTTCGTCTTATCTCGTGCATCAAGGCACAAAAGTGTCTACACAAGAAGAACTACACATTCCTCGCTCATGTGGTGGATAAGACCAAAGAAGAAGTAAACATCCAAGACATTCCAGTGGCATGTGACTTCTCGGATTTATTTCCAGAAAATCTTCCAGGAATACCCCCAGAAAAACAGGTCGAATTCTAAATCGACCTAATACCAGGAGCTACACCAATTGCCAAGTCGCCCTACAGGTTAGCTCCCGCCGAAATGCAGGAGTTATCCAGTCAACTAAGCGAGCTGCTGAGCAAAGGGTTCATCCGACCAAGCTTCTCACCCTGGGAAGCTCCGGTCTTGTTTGTCAAGAAAAAGGACGGATCCATTAGAATGTGCATCGATTATAGGGAACTAATCGGTACCCACTCCCATGAATCGACGATCTATTTGACCAGCTTCAAGGAGCTAGTTATTTCTCAAAAATAGATCTGAGATCCGGTTATCATCAACTTCGAGTTCGGGAAGAGGATATTCCCAAAACTTCCTTTCGAACACGATACGGTCATTACGAATTTGTCGTGATGCCCTTCGGTCTGACAAATGCCCCCGCTGTATTTATGGACCTCATGATATGAGTCTGCCGTCCATTCCTGGATAAATTCGTGATTGTCTTCATCGACGATATTCTTATCTACTCTCGAAGCAAAGAAGAACATGGTCTACATCTCCGTCAAATCTTAGAAACCCTAAGAGCTGAGAAACTTTATGCGAAGCTTTCCAAATGCGAATTCTGGATCCGCAGTGTAAACTTTTTGGGTCATGTAGTCAGCAAGGAAGGGATTCACATAGATCCTTCCAAAATAAAGGCCATTGAAGGCTGGGCTATCTCGAGAACCCCAACAGAAATCTGTCAGTTCTTGGGTCTCGCAGGCCATTACCGGAGGTTTATCCAGAATTTTTCTAAGATCGTCAAACCCCTTACCGCGTTGACATAAAAGGGGGAGTCTTTCAACTGGACAAAAAACAAGAAGCCGCCTTCCAAACCCTAAAGCGAGCCCTTTGTAGTGAACCAGTGTTATCCTTACCAGAGGGAACCGAAGATTTCGTGGTCTACTGCGATGCTTCGAATCAAGGGTTAGGTTGTGTCCTCATGCAGCGTGGGAAGGGGATAGCCTACACATCCAGGCAGCTAAAGACATACGAAGTAAATTACACCACTCATGATCTCGAGCTGGGAGCGGTGGTCTTCTCCCTAAAGATTTAGAGGCACTACCTCTACGGTACAAAGTGCACCATTTTCACCGACCACAAAAGCCTCCAGCACATTCTGAATCAGAAGGAATTAAACATGAGGAAGCGAAGATGGGTTGAGCTGATAAATGATTACGAGTGCGAGATCAAGTACCACCCGGGTAAGGCTAACATGGTAGTCGATGCCTTGAGCAGAAAAGAATACTCAGGTCGCCGGGTGAAGACCTTAACAATAACAATCCAATCCCACCTAACGTCACAAATCAAGGAAGCCCAAACATATGCATTGAAGCAGGAGAACGTCGCAAATGAAGTGTTGCGTGGGATGGACAAGAACTTGGAAGTCAAGGAGAAGGGAGCTTACTATTTCATGAACAGAATCTGGGTCCCTAAACTTAGGGGATTCAGAGGAATGATCATGAATGAATCCCACAAGACGCGATATTCCATCCATCCGGGTTCAGATAAGATGTACTTGGACATAAAGCAGCATTATTGGTGGCCAAATATGAAGGCAGAGATCGCCACTTACGTGGGAAAGTGTCTCACTTGCGCCAAGGTGAAAGTGGAATACCAAAAGCCCTCAGGACTATTGCAACAGCCAGCGATACCCGAGTGGAAATGGGAAAGGATTACTATGAACTTCGTGATCAAATTACCAAAGGCATCAGACAGATTGGATGCTATCTGGGTAATCGTCGATAGGTTAACAAAATCTGCTCATTTCCTGCCAATAAAAGAATCTTACAAGATGGAAAAGCTGACGCGAATCTACATCAAGGAGATCGTAAGACTTCATGGAGTACCGGTGTCTATTATCTCGGATCGAGATAGTAGGTTTACCTCATGGTTTTGGCAGTCACTTCAGAAGGCAATGGGAACGCAATTGGACATGCTACGATCCTATGTGATTGACTTCGGCAAGTTATGGGATACCCACTTTCCCTTGGTAGAATTCTCATACAACAACAGTTATCACACGAGCATCAAGGTTGCTCCTTTTGAGGCTCTTTATGTTCGTAAATGCAGATCGCCTCTATGTTGGGCTGAGGTGGGTGACACTCAACTAGCAAAAGTACAATCACCAGACAGCACTCTCACAGGGCCAGAAATCATTCAGGAAACGACCGAAAAGATAATCCAAATCAAAGCCCAACTCCAAGCGTCATGAGATCGACAGAAGAGTTATGCTGACAAACGACGGAAGCCTCTGGAATTCCAAGTCGGAGATCGGGTACTATTGAAAGTCTCTCCCTGGAAAGGAATGATCCACTTTGGGATACGGGGAAGACTGAACCCGCGATACATCGGACCGTTTGAGATTTTGCCCGAATTGGTCCGGTAGCCTATAAGCTACAGCTACCTTCGGAGCTCAGCAATGCACACCCCGTGTTCCACATCTCGAACTTGAAAAAGTGCTTGTCAGATGAAACTCTTGTCATTCCTTTGGAAGAGATCGAGATAAATGAGAATCTCCTGTTCGTCGAAGAACCAGTCGAGATATTGGATAGGGAAATAAAGCGTACGAAGCAGAGCCGCATTCCGATTGTGAAGGTTCGATGGAACTCTAAGAGTGGACCAGAATTCACATGGGAACACGAAGACCAGATGAAGCAGAAGTATCCTCACCTATTCTCTCATTCATGAACCTATTTTTCGAAATAATTTCGGGACGAAATTCCCTCTAACGGGGGGATGATGTCACAACTAGCATTTTAGCTAGGAAATTCTATTCTCATGTAAACATTCATCCAGTGTAAGAACTTGTACTCTAAATGAATATCATACTCTATGCTCATTCAAATACATCTCATATGTTCAATTAAGGGTTGGAAACCCTAAAATCCCGTTTCAAGTTTAATATGAACTAGGATTCCCTTCTTGGGCCTAATGGACTAATAAACCTTCAACTTTACTATCTTGGGCCTAGGAACCCTAATTGGGCTCTAATTGGACCCACATTCATAAAATTTTAACATTTTGGGCCATGTGAGCCTAGAATGAACCTTCTTATTTCTAATGGGTCGTACCCTTTTTAATTGGGCTTCATTGGGCCGTGAACCCTCATAAGGGCCCAATGGGCCGAAAAATAATTTTTGGGCTTCATAAATTCGAACAAGACTAATAATAGGCCAAATCAATTCATCCTCATCTCTCTTAAGCCCAAATTCTTGGCCCATTAACCATTTTCCATTATGCTTATAAGAAAAAAAAGGGAAAAGTGAGGAAATTTGTGCATTAGACACCTCATGTTTGCATGGTGGTCTTCCATGCAAACATCACCACACCATCTCTCTCTCTCTCTCTCTCTCTCTCTCTCTCTCTCTCTCTCTTCTCTTATTAACCTCGTCCGAAACCCCCACCATACCACCTCCATTTTTCATTCAAACACTTCCAATACACTCTCAAGAAACTTCTCCTTCTTCCTCTAAATTTTCGAGGTTTGTGGGTGTTCTCAAGATATTTTTGCATCAAGATCACCATTCTTGGTAAGTTCTTACTTGAATCTATGGTTTAACTTCTAAGATTTCATCAAAATCTCTTCTTAATTCATATCATTACATAATCTAACTTCCTAGGACCATCTAAGTTCGAAAATCATTCTCAAAAAGCTTCCTAGGGTTGAGATCTTCTCACATCTTCATCAAAAACCGAATCCAAACCCCCAAAGTGAGTTCATACCCCCGTGATTTCAGTTTTACTTTGTTTTTGGGGGAGAATACAAGTTGCTATGTGTTAGATCTATGTATTTGTGCATGTTTATGTGTATTTTCTAAGTGTATGTTGTGATTGTGTAAAGAACTTCATAGATCTAGACAATATTTGGGAACTACAACACTTTATACAACTTACTATAAGGATAAAGGTGTTAAACATGTGAAGATTTATAAGAAACTAAACAAAATCTTGAAAAAGGGCCATTTTTGACAAATAACCAAAAAGATGAGACTTTCTTAGCATTTACGGTTTTACAAGGACTAAAAGAGTCACTTTTATACAAAAATGAGTTTTTATGATATTCTTGGGATTAAAAGGGCCAAAAATGTAAATTATTGTATATTGGGCCATAAAAATGGGCTTTTCGGTTTTATTGGGCCTAAATTGTAAAAACCTCGATTTTTATGGAGTAAATTGTCATTTAACTCAAGTTTGAGTCAAAAATGTAAACCTACGGTTTCATGGGTTAAAAATGAAATTTTTCCAAAACTTGGGCCAAAAACGTAATTTCTATGAAAAGTGAGATAAAAATGTAAATTTTTATAATCATGGGCCGAAAACGTCAATTTTATAAAACTTGAGTCGAAAAGTGTCATTTTATTTAAAAATGGGCTGAAAATGTAAATCTTGACAATAATGAGCCAAAAATAGCATTTATATATATTTTGGGCCAAAAATGTCAATTTCCATAAAAATGGGCCAAAAATATTCTCTTATATATATTTGGACCATAAACGTTAATTTCTTGATGTTGGGCCTAATATATTCATTACATGTCTATTTGGGCCTTTGTGCCCCATTTACATGTTTGTTGGGCCTAATATGTTTATTACATGTAAATTTAAGCCTTTGTGACCCATTAACATGCTTATTGGGCCCAATCTATACATCACATGCTTAGTGGGCCATAGATGCTCCACTACATGTCTGTTGGGCCTTATACATTCATATACCTATTTTTCTGGGCTTTTCAAATCTTAACTATATATACGAAAACATTATACATAGCATAATTCAATACTCGTGGAAAACAATAAATGATCTAGTCAGACTTGTCGGTTGACACCTCTAGAGTGTATGATCGTAGCCTGTAGTTATAACCAGAGTCTCCTGGAGGGAGAGCGAGAGTTTGTGTATAGATCTATACGGGGTGACTCCCCACACCTGAGCTGTTCGCTACAGCTAGACTAGGCCAGTCTAGGGTGACAAACCTTACCGTCAATCAAACCGGCGCCTAAGAACGCCACGACAGGCGAACTCGTCAAAAATCAAGTATGGTTAAAACGGCTCACTTAGAAATCTTCTCCAACATAATTTTATAGAATACCTATAAAATCTTGTGGATACAAAAACGTACATATATTGTCATTCGGTCTTGGGGTTGAGACCACAACACTTTTATAAACATAAAATATCGGATTTTCTGGGATATTAACTGTTAAACAATATCTGTTACATACTACGGAAAATTACACGGTTTTATCTGGATTACATATTTTTTTTACAATCCAAATATAGAAAACACACATGCATTAATATTTGATTTTGATACATCACGTTCAAACCATTTTCAGAAAATATCGGATTTTCTAGTGTTTACAAACTATTCAAAACTTTTCATTCAAATATGCTTATGAACTCACCAACATTATATATGTTGACATTTTTCAAAATAACTTGTATTCTCAGGGAATCGTTAAGAAGAAAGGTCAGCAGGAAATGGTGGAATTTGTTATATTTTGTTATCAACATACATTAAATGTTTTGAACATGTAATTTATGATATTGTACTTGATGTAAACAATGTTGGTTGTATTTCATATGCATGATGATGATGTTGTCTTGTTTCAATTATATACAATTGTGATGATATTACAAGATGAAGTCACGCGCAAGCCCCCGGACGTTTCCGCCGTCTGGTTCGGGGGTGTGACATTATTTGGAATAAAGTAAGATTGGTGGCTAAAGGATTCACACGGATCGAAGGACTTGACTACGATGAGACCTTTGCTCATGTTACCCGTCTTGAAGCCATCAAAATTTTTCTTGCTTATGTTGCTCACAAAGGCTTTAAGGTTTACCAGATGGACGTCACAAGTGCTTTTCTAAATGGTGAACTTGATACTGAAGTGTATCTCCAACAGCCTCCTGGTTTTGTCAATCTCTTATGTCCCAACTACTGCTACAACCTCCGAAAAGTTGTTTATGGCCTCAAGCAAGCTCCCCGCGCCAGGTACGAGACCCTCACTGACTTTCTCAAGCGTTCAGGCTTTCAAAGAGGTATTCTCGATCCTACTCTATTCCGAAGGTCAAATGGAAAACATCTCATGCTTGTCCAATTTTACGTTGACGACATCATTTTTGGATCCACCGATTCATCAATGGTTGCTGACTTTGCTAAGTTAATGGTTAGTCGATTCCAAATGAGCATGAATCGTGAACTAAGCTTCTTCCTAGGTCTCCAAGTTAAACAGACCAACAGAAGAATCTTTATTCACCAAAAAAAGTACATCTTGGAACTTCTCAAGAAATATTCAATGGACACCTGTGCCTCGGCTAAGGTACCTATGGGTTTCGGACACAAGATCTTTTCGGACCCTTCAGGTGTTGCTGTTGATGAAAAGAAGTACAGAGGAATGATTGAATCACTACTCTACCTTAAACAAACTCGTACGGACATCATGTTTTCAACATGTTTGTGTGCCAGATTTCAAGTCAATCCAAAGATGTCTCATATGTTGGCCATTAAGCAAATATTCTGATACCTCAAAGGTACAAAGAATCTCGGAATCTGGTACCCAGCAAATGAGAGTTTCCTCCTTCAAGCATATTCTGATTCAAACTATGGCGGTCTTCAATTGGACAGAAAAAGCACATCTGGTGGCTGTCAATTTTTAGGTGGTAGATTGGTCAGCTAGTCATCTAAGAAACAGAACTGCATTGCACTTTCAACAGCCGAAACAGAATACATTGATGCTGCTAGTTGCACATCTCTTGGATTATGGTTACCGATTTCAACAAATCCCAATCTACTGTGATTCTCAAAGTTCCATTGCAATTTCGCGCAATCCAATTCATCACTCTATGACGAAACATATCGACATACGGTACCATTTCATTAAATATCATGTTTTAAATGGTAACATCGAACTTATTTTTGTTCCATCTTTCGATGAAATTGTTGATGTCTTTACCTAGGCATTAGATGAAACCAAATTTAATGTTTTCTGAACAAAATGGGTATGATGATGCCTTATCCTCAGTTCTTTCAAGAGGTTTGTACTCTCTGATGGCAACATCAGAAAGAAAAGTAGTTCTGGAGTCAAATTATTTTTCATCTCGGAACTATTGCCTCTCAAAATAAATAGGATCATTTTACGTGTCTTTTTTATCTAACCACCTCTTTTATTTTTAAGTTGTACAGCTCATCTCATCATATGAAGTCCATGACCAATATAGTCACATTGGTACAAATCTCACCTCGGAACTTACTTCATAAGATCATCCGGAATTCAAGTCCGGAACGGTATTGAACGGAATTCAAGTCCGGAATCGTATTCCTTGCTCCGGAATCTCTTCAAAAATTTGCTCCATAATCTTTTCAAAACTCACTCTGAAATTTCATAAAAATGTCGCTCCGGACTCTTGGCTCCGGAATTTTCAAAAATTCACTCCGGATCTTTTTGACTCAAATGCTTCATTCCGGAATCTATATCGGACCTTTCACATGTTCCGAAATCACTCAAATGTTTTCTCCGGACTCTTCATGATCAGAAACTGTTTTCAAATCATTCCGGAACCCTATGGTTCCGAAATCAAACCATATGATGAAGTCCAAAAGGTTTTGAGGTGAAACGTTTTTTTAACGGATACTTTTTAATTATGATTATCTTTTCACCCTCGAAACTTGCTCCACGTTGCACACGTCTCTGTAAATTGAACATCACATCATCCAAGTGACGGTTTCTATTTTTCACTTCGATCCAATGGGATCTTTAGTCATTGCAGGTCAACTCACCTGAAAACGGCAACATAATAATGTGATCCGTTTCCATTTTCGGATTTCATCATTACCTTTCCGACCCGACCCGTTTTCCTAACCTATATAAACCCTCCTCATATCCCCTTTTACCCTTTACGCGCACAAAAAGCTACAATTCTTCTTCTTCTTTCTCTGCAACTGTGTTCTTCAAGCATTCAAACTTCTGTAACAATGGCGTCCTTATCTCCTTCCAAGATTTCCCAAACCGCTCCTGAAATCTCCCAAACCAGTCCTGAAGTCACTCAAACCACTCCCAAAATCCCCAAAACTGATGCGAAAAAGAAATCTTCCAAAGGGTTATCGTCTTCACAATCAAATGAACCCTTTCTCAGAGACACAACGCAACTGTTCTCTCTTGACCCCATGGATTTCGACGAGCCCATTAGAGTTATGATTGAGTTAATTGCTCCTCGTCCAATCGCAATTCCACTCACCAAGATTCCAGACCCACCAATCCCACTTCGTCTTCTTCACACGACGTTTTAGCGTATCAAGATCGAAAACGATGTTCTTGAGACCAAGATCACTGGTGATCGCATCGTTCCTGTCCACAAGTCTACTTTTCTCAAGGAGATTGGAGTAAAAGAAAACCCTTCAAACTTCAAGGTACAAGAACCCACTGCAGAAGAGTTTCAACAGTTTCTCGCTCACATTGGCTATGGTCAAGAATACAAAGCCAAGAAGTTCAAGAAATCAGTCGTCGCAAGCCTTTGGACCATCCTGATGCACTTCATTGTTAGGGGTTTATTCGGCAAACACGGAGGTACAGATACTCTTAGCAAAGACTGGTTGTACGTGGTGTACAGTATCTTCTCCGACAAGAACAGCGTCATTGATCTTCCTGAAGTCTTATGGCAAGATTTTCGGAAGTTCACTATCAAAAGGAAGCCAAGCGAGATTTCAAGCCCTAGATTTTGGGCCCTGACGATCCAACAACTCTACCACGAAAGGTCTGAACCAATTCCGGTGGATACGATTCCGAGAGAGGTATTTATTTCTTTCAAAACTATTAGACATTATCGTATTCCGGACCAAACCTCATTCGGACCAATTAGACACTTACCGGAACATATGTTGGTCGTCCTACCTTCCGGATCCATTCACTTGAAACATCATATGGAGACCTCGATTGTGTATAGCCCTACACAATCTGCCCCGGTCCCCGTTGAGCCCACTCCAGAAGTGGCCAAGATTGTTCCCTCATGTGGCAAAAGGAAGAAATCTGCCAAAAGGAAATCCTCTCCCTCCAAGCCCAAAGCCAAAAAGAGAACCAAATTCGGTTCCTCCTCTCAACAGATAGGAACCAAGGACATTCCGGCTGACTCTGGCCATCCTTCTACCACACCTACCCACTCTTCCAAAGTACCCTTCAGAGTTTCAAAATCACACGCACACACACACACGGGGAGTCTCCATACAATCCACCATCACCTTCCCAACAAGGTGTTGTTGGTGTTGAACAAAGTTCCTTGCCCCCTGGAACAAACCCACGAGTCTTATTGGAAAACCCATTTCTTTCTACACAAGCACGGTCCGAAACCCCTGTTCCATATCCCAAGTATTCTGAGGCTGGAGTTGTCCCTCCAACCTTTGGTGCCTCAACTGGTCTGATACCCGGTAAGGGGACAGGATGACCAGGTGTTAACGATCCTTTGTGGGAAGATTATGTTGACAGGGCTCATACAAGGCATCCAAAACTCACCAGGTTTCAGGTCGAAGCAACTCTCATCTCGATGAGAAATGGGGCCATTCAGAGCAACCTGCCCTTCGTTTCCCCTACTGATGAAATCACAGATCTGGATTTCGCTTCCGGAGAAACTCCAAAGTCTAATCTTCATGATGCTATGAACTCCGATCCCAATGAAGAACATTCTGATGAAGCCATGTTTGATGATGAAGGTGCTTCAGTCGCTGCTCCCAAGCTATTCTCCTCATTTCCCTTTCATACAAAGCCATCCTCATCAAGGCCGGATTTCGACTTCGGACTCTCATCATCCTCTTCGGAACCAATTGACGAAGAAATTCATATAGATGATCAAGTCCAGGTAAATCTTGAAGGCGAAACTGAATCAACTCCCAAGAATGTCAACGCTGATTCTGTTGGGTTTTGAGCATTCTAACACTCCTATGGTGTACATGCAACCCTATAAACCTTGGATCTATGTTTTCTCTATTATACATGCAAATATTAACTATTCCAAGGTTTCATCCTAACTAGCATATTATGAAGCACCTATACTACAAAGTTCTAGTTAGATGACATACCTTTTGATGTAGCTTGATGTCTTCAAGATTTAAGAGCTTAGCCCCAATAGTGTGGAAGCCTCAAATGGAATCACAAATCACCAAAACACCTTGGAAGAACTTGAGAGAATATGTATGCATACTAAAATCGGCCCACTCTTATTTTCACACACTTGTGCCAATTTTGTGAGCCAAGGACCCCTTTATATATTATGGAGGATTAGGGTTACATCCATGTAAACCCTAATACCCATGACCTTTCATTTACATAGGATCCATGGGTTAAAAGCTCCATGGACCATCCATGAAAGCTTCGCCCAACCTAAATGAACTTGGCCCATTCCATATATATAAGAGTCCATATTTAATTAGTTCTTTTTTATCACTTAATTAATTCTAAATTAATTCTTGATCAATACTAATTAAATAATATGATTCCATATTAATATATTAGAACTTATAATATATTAATATAAATCATAAATATACTATTCTCAAAAGACTATCCATATAAATTGTGCCGGTGAAGTGCAACCCAAATGGACCATGCCGGGTCGGGTCAAGTACATACCAAATATAATTATGGACTTAGACATTAATCCAACAGTCTCCCACTTGGATAAGTCTAAAACTATTATTGAGTATGACTTCAAAACCTAACTGGCAATCGTAACTCTTAAAGCCGCTGTCGAACTCTGACCTTGTCAATGACTTGTCCATTAGATAAGGGATCATATATTCCTCCATTCTAGATATCATATGGACTGAGACATAGATTATAATCATTCTCTCTGTCCATTTGTTGTTTCCCGATTTTCGATTTATGATGACTGACTGATTGAACAAATCAAATCAGTCCTGGCTTGGCCAAGCACTCACATGTGTCATCGCTAAATCATCGAGGGGCCCACAGATATCGCTTTTATCCCGAAGGTAAAAGGAATGGATAAACTTCGACTCATATGGCTTGTTCTACTACTTGTTGAATCATACACAAAGGCACGTTTTATAACATCGAGTTACCAAATGTGTTTTCGTGCAATCAATGTATAACCAACTCATAGTAACAACTTATATCTCTAGGTTTGAAGAATATAAGATATTATCATCTCATGATCACTCGTGATAAAATCCATGAAGTGATTCAAATGAGCGCGGGTTGAATCCAATACTCAGAACTTATGAGCACTCATGAGTGTTGTAGCACCACTTTGTCCACCAACTTGGACCTCTACAAACCAACCCATGACAGTCTTGATTCATATCTACTTCCAACATATGACCGACTGTGGATGGTTTGAATAACTTAATCATTCAGGAAGAGCGACTTAGTTATTCTGGAAGTCAAACATGCAAAGTGAAACACAAGAATAAATGAATCAAATATGGTATCAAACCCTATGAATATAAATAAACACTTTTATTTATCACCATACTGATTACTCATTATTTGTTGTTTCAGTTTTATCAACTTTATACTTGAATTAAAAACACTAGTTGTCCCATGCTCCAAGCATGTACACTATGTTTTTCAAAACAATAGCTTTGCCATACACCAAGTATGCACTCTATGTTTGTCTATGATCCTCACTTTGTGAACTAGATCGATTGAACATACTTTCAATGATTCTCTTTTCACACTCCCAACTCCTTATCGAAAAATGTAAGAGTTCCAAATTCTTATCATTTACTGAAATTTGTTTAGATTTTAAACTTGTATGCACTGACCCTCTTGTAATGAATATGTACAAGGTCATAAAGACTTGTCAACAGTCATTACAGGGCATTCCAATGAAGATCAACTCCATGGAAACTAATTCAAACAACATTGCTTTGAATATCCTTCTTGCATTAAGTTTTCTAATCTTACACAGATAACTTCCACCTATGGAGACAACTCCATATTCCCATTTTGACTACTACTTCTGAACAAGAGTTGCCTCTTTTCAGACTATGTCAATATGGTCCTCTAGAATAACACTATACTTCCAAGTGTCCCTGAGCAACCAATCTTTCGTAAACCTGAGATTGTCCTCGACAATTGCTTAATCACTTTAGTCATATCGACTTCTATACCTTTTCCCCTTCTTAATGCCCCAAGGCATTTGGAAAATTTATAAAGGATAAATATTATAGCACATGTAATCAATATTGTACCCAAAGCAAATGGGACACGATTCATGATGTCTCACAAAAAGACATGATTCTAGACCAGTCTTTTGCTACAATATTTTTTGTTTGCCATGTTCTCAAAATTGACTATGAAGAGGGATGTCGTAATCATAATCGAATTTTGAGAACGCAATATATAGAATTTCCTTAAGTTGAACCAATCCAACATGAAATTCATATATATATTCTTGACTAAAGATGATTAAAATACATATCTAAGCCTTTTAGAATTGAAATGAAGTATAATATCCTCTCCCTTAATTATAGCAAAACAACTTTTTCAACCCCTGCACCCTCATGAATTGAAACTTTTGTTTTCTATAATTAACATTGCTAACATGCAACACTAACAATAATTATCATGCTCCCACTAACATGATGATTATTAGCATAACACTTATGCTCCCACTAGCTTTGACATGTACTCAGAAATCAGCTGGACTTCTAGAAATCAATACTTTATTGACTTTCTTACCAAAGTTCAGATTTCTGATACGAGATGCTTTGATAAAACTTTATCAAAATCATACACCTTTCCTTAGATAGCATGCATGTGTGTCTAAACAATTTCAGAACTATGAAAAGGGATGCCGTAATCATAGTCTCAATTGTTTAGACCTTTTGCCATCTGCTTCAAATCTACTTGGTGGAAGTGTTTCCTCACCATCATTTTCATGAATCTGAGAGAAACCTTATGACCCTTAGATTTTATGGTGTATGTGTTCTTATCCATGTGAATCGTCAAAACCATAGTCACAAGACAAGGATAATGACAAATCCAAACTCATATGGACTGAACTTATGCAATCTTAACTTCTTGCCACCTGGCAGTACAGGGCCTGCCATTGCTTCCAAGTTGTTATGCAACCAATTGAGAACTTTCAGAACTCCTATGCAAAGCCAACTTTAACTGGAATGGGCACAGAATATGTCAACACGATAGGTTATAAACCTCAAGTAGTGTGCTAGTGAAGAACCTCAGGTTTTATTCTTGATTAGTTCTTGAAATTCTTTTTAGGATCTTTAAGACTCCCACTATCCTCTTGACATATAAGACTATCTTGCCAAATATTCAAGAGATAGTGCGGATTCTTTATCAAGACAAACACTTCACACAATTGGCCTTAGTTGGTCTTTGTTTTATCCAAAACATCACAACTTACCAATTTCAAATGTACAAGAGTAGGACACTTTTACTCTTACATTTGACAAGTGTTTTAAACCTTTCTTTAAGATATGTCACTCAAGTTACAATCTTGGAGTATGACTCTAAGAATTGTTTTGGAACGAAGTATGACTCATCTTCCTGATCTAACCATTTCAACAATTCATGACTCCTCTTCTTAGTCATAAGAATGCACTAAGATGACCTTTAGAGGACTAATTGTGATATGATTTATAAATCATTAAGATGATCACAAACATGATACTAAAGTACTCTCCCATCTTTTCAGATTTGAGAAACTTTTATCTTTCTGCCTAATTTGATTCTACCCATTCGTTCTGCCATACATTGAGACTTTTCCAATGTTTCAGAATTATACCTAAACTTGTAAGTATAACCATATTTACTAAACTTTAGTAAATCAAATAGTCTTAACGAGCTTTGTGATGGACATGACCAGTGCACAAGAATGTGTACTCGATCCCTTTAGTCCTTCACTTGACTCACACATCCATGTGAAAAAGTAATTAGTCTTGATTTTCCACTGCTTGAAAGTTCTCGTTCATCATACTATTCAACTTGCATGATTCCAAGTTTCGGTCCAATTGAAACTTGGGTGATGAGGAACTTTCCTGATTTGGTAAATTTAGACACTACTACAAATGAAAGAATCAAATCCATTTTCCAATATTGCTGTCAGTGGAATCATATAAGCAACAATTTTCCACAAATGCCATTGTAAGGATACTTCAAATAAATAAAATTAAACAATTTTCTTTTATTTTAAAACTTTGCGGAAAAACTTATCCTTACAATCCACATGGAAAATTGTTGTTATCTATTCCTTAGCAATATATCATAACTTCTTAAGCAACTGCTCAAAATTCTGATGCGATCGAAATACACCTTCGCGATCAGAATCAGCATATACTTCCTTTAAGATTTCTCTCTATTCTTTGATTCTTAAAAGATCAACATGTGACCCAGTCACATCATGTAATTAGGATCTCAGAATAGAACTTAACAGAGTTAGATAATGGGCTCTACCTGATGTAGAGTCAGACTTATTGACTTTAACATCCTTAGGTAAATTTGGCAGCTTTGCAATCAACGCCCCTTCCTTTGGCAAAAAAAAACATATGGACCCTTTGGTAATGGGACTATCTCAGACTTAGCCTTTCTCTTTACCATTTGGTCAACCAGGTTGACTATGGCCAATCCCTTTCTATTGGGAAGAGAATGCTTTTTCTGGATTTCCAGTGTCACCATTGTCACTGTCCATAAATTTTTTGGGAAGTTGATCTTCTAATCAAATTTGCTTTACTATCGTTCCAAATCATTGCTGATTCAGCAGCACCAAGCAAATAGATATGATCATTAAGGTTCATGTCATAGTCTGTTTCATAGTAGTCCCAAAGGAACTCACTATGTGACTTAGAAAGTGATTGAACATCCAACTTTCTCAAGACTTTGACACCCAACTCTCCCGGCTTGTCAATATGTGACTTCATCTCTAAGATGTGATCACACATAGACCTTGCTTGCCATTAGGGCTTGAGTGACCTTGAACTTGTGGGTTAGGGAGAATAATTGGAGGAGGTGGAGGAAGAGAAGTATGACTTCCATGAGCCAAACTCGGGAAGTCATATTCATTAGGAAAGCTTGGTTTGGGAAGATCATTGTTGTCTAAACCATACATCAACAACGGGAGAAATTCACGTAAAGTTGATTTAAGTCCTTAATATAACACCCAATATGATATATTAAGGCTAGGACCCAACAAACTATTTTATAACTTGGAAGAGGGATGCTGTAATCCAAGCTATAAAATATTTGAAGGTAGGTGAATGACGATTCACCAATTTCCACCAAGATAAACGAAATGTATTATTAGGTTTTAATTGGTTTTGAAACTCCTAGATTCTTTTGAGATTCATTGAACTTTTCAATGGCATGTTTCAATCTCGAGTGTGCCCTTCAGGTTTTGTGACTGGGATGCCAATTTTGTGAGCCAAGGACCCCTTTATATATTATGGAGGATTAGGGTTACATCCATGTAAACCCTAATACCCATGACCTTCATTTACATAGGATCCATGGATTAAAAGCTCCATGGACCATCCATGAAAGCTTAGCCCAACCTAAATGAACTTGGCCCATTCCATATATATAAGAGTCCATATTTAATTAGTTCTTTTTGATTACTTAATTAATTCTAAATTAATTCTTGATCAATACTAATTAAATAATATGATTCCATATTAATATATTAGAAATTATAATATATTAATATAAATCATAAATATACTATTCTCAAAAGACTATCCATATAAATTGTGCCGGTGAAGTGCAACCCAAATGGATCATGTCGGGTCGGGTCAAGTACATACCAAATATAGTTATGGATTTAGACATTAATCCAACAGATTCAACCCATCCTGGCACATCCGAACATCCAGTCAACCAAGAAGATGACAAGAACAAGTCCCGGAGTTCCACTTCGGATACTGGATCTTCTGCAGGAAACTACATCGACCTGTTTGCCCTTCTGTAACTCCGAGACAATATCTATGACACTATGAAAAAATTTGATGCCATTGAGTCCTCCGTGGCCGGACTCAATACCTAGCTTGATGCAAAGGTTTTCGAACTGGATTCCAAGCTTGATGTAATCCTCCAATCTTTTTTCGAAACTAACAAATCCGGACCAACGGCTAATGAACGTGAAGCTCGGCTTGGTCAGCTTATCTCTCTACGTCTGAAGCATTCGGTAGAAGAAGTTGAAAAGAAGTATAATGAAAGATTGGATCACTACCTTGACACCATCACTACAATGCTCAAGGTCCATGACGACATGATTGGGGCCACCAATAAACTGATTAAGCAAACTCATGTTCGTCATGAGAAACAAATTCAAAGGATGGAGAAGGAGATTAAGAAAAAGGATGAGATGAATCTCATCATGCAGCAGGTTCTCATCAAGCTCCTCAGGGCATGCTGGAACATCGTGGATGTTCTTAGAATCACAAGTTCGATGAGATGCTCTCCATTCTCTCCAAGTTATTCGATCATCTCAAAGCTCAGGCTCCCACAACTGATGCTTATGATGCCCTAACTCTCCAGCTCAACACCAGTTTTCAAAAGGTGTTTGACAAGTTTTCGGACCTGAAGGACTCATCTATGCTTGCATCGGTTGCTTCGCCTTCAGTTGCAAGAGTGGGAGAAGGACCCAGTTCAAGAACTCAACCCTGGAAACTTGTCTCGGAGTTCAGACTCCTAGATGAAAACTCTGATGACTCTTTACAAATCCTATCAGGTTCTCCAGGTGATGATGATAATGATGATGATAATGATGATGATAATGATAATGATAAGGATGATGATGATGATGAAAGTGATGAAGAAGATGTGTATGTGAAGAACGGAGTAGTAGGACTTCAATATCCAATGAAATAAACTGCTAAAGTGCTAACGGAGGAAGAGCAAAGAGTTTGGTCAGCAATCTCTTGGCCATCTACCCTGGATGATGTTCTTCACAGAAGCATAGAAGAGGCTAAGGGAAAAACCAAATTAACCGTTGACGCCTTCCGGGCCACTACATCAATGCTGCCTCCAATTCCGAATACAAAAATATCCCCTATTGATGAAGGTTCTCCACTCCGGAAGCCGTATGATATTCCGGAAGAGCCCCTGCCTTCCTCCCCTCCGAAGTTTGTTGTTGATGAAAACATGCAACACATCCTCTCCACCCTCCATAAACAGAAAGACAAGGGCAAGAAGCCCATTTTGGACTTCTCCTACTTTGCTCCTCCCTTGAAAGAAAAAAGTGGTTGGGTTTAGGAAGAGATCATTCAAGCTCTTGAAGAAAGCATCCGGATCCAATCCTTCAAGGATGATAATCCTCATCCAACGCTAGGGATCTCTCCTCTCTGAAGAGATGGAATCTTGAAAGACGTAGACATAGTGACCTTCATGTACTATGGTCTTCCAAATCAAGACTCGGACCAGATCGACTTGCCTCTCTCTCCTTTCAGAAAGTTTAACACAAAGTTCGCTCCTCTCCATCCGGACTGAACGTGAAATATTGAAGACCTTCTATTCCAAGAACGCACTTCCTCAAAAAGAAGTCTGGTCTCGGAAAAGGATCACCAAAATTTCCGGATTTGGAAGGAAGATCTTGACCAAGTTCGAACTTAATTGTGTGCTGTTCCGGTACCACATCTTCTGAAACAAACCAACTCAGAAAACCATCACTGACGCCAACTTCCCTGCAATCAACCCAAACGACATTCTGACAATTGTTTCTCACTTCCGAAGCATTCAATCTGATGATCTTAGTATGGGAGCTTACCACGTTGCTTTGAGCTTCCTCAAAGATTATGTTGCTGAATTTTTCCGGTGTGACTTTGAGTTGGCCCATTTGTTACGAACCGAGAAATACTTGGCTAAAAATCGACTTCAAGCTTCCAGAAGCTGAAATACTAGCAGAAGGACCCATTGATGAACCAGTGCTAGGTTTTGTCTATCTTCAAAGAAAAACAAACAAGGACTTCTTCTGAGTCCTTGACAAACATCTGGTTCCCACCAAGCCCTTTAGAAGTTCATCAGTCGAGCATCAAAGTCTGACGCACCTGAGCATGTGAAGACAAGGTTCATAAGTCAGCTGCAGTGGTACATCGGAGTCAAATAATGGTTGTTCCGGGCGTACGTGTTCATCAAGGAAGATTCAAGCTAAGCTGACTAGATTGCTAAGTTCACTTAGGGGGAGATTGTTGGAACCTGGAAGTTAACCTCTAGCAATCTCTAACCTTTGGATGTTCTGAAGTCAGTCTTAGTTCCGAAGTAGAATATGGTCTGCAGTCAGTCTGTGGTCAGAAATGAAGATTGTGTCCGGAGTAGAGAGTATGTTCAAAGAGAAGATGTTCTGAAATGAAGAATAAGTCCAAATCAGTCTATCCGTCTATGCATTAATTATTCTTATCTTTTCTGTGATGTAACGTTACTTAGGACTTAGTCTTTTTGTTCATTTGGACAATCATAATGTCGGAAGTAGTGACATTGTCTGGTCCTTTGTATGTTTTTCGGTTTGTAATGTGTTCCTCCTTTTGCTATATAAGGAGTGTTTAATGATAAGAATCAATGACGGATTGTTCCTCCAAAGATAGCTATATTTGAATTTACTTCACTTGCATCTTTCTCTCAAATCAAACACTTTCAAACATTCTACTTGTTCATTTATTGTCTTTACTTTGATTATTCTCATTACACCATATTTAATACTTGAAGTACTTTGTTGATTCTCATCTTCAGTCTTGACTGGTCTTGCCAGACTTGACTAGAACAGTTAATCAGAAGCAGACATTGATCTTAAGCATTAACTCAAGGTTAGAGTTTCCGAGCCTTGTCCCTACGCAATCAGATCCTTGTTCTCACAAAGCCCCTTTCCTCCGAGACATAGTGATGTGGCTCCATGAGATTGTGACATGTGGCACCATAGGAACGTGAAATGTGGCAAGCTTCTAGAAGCGCCGATGTGGACGAACCCAGAAGCGACACTTGGAAGAAGAAGGCTGGAGCCAACACCCCTATAGTGCACGGCGCACCCCTATATATGCGCGGAGCGCTTCACTTTTCTTGGCTATAAATAGAGCTCTCTGTATATCCTCTTCACCCATTTCCCCCACACCCTTTCTCTCTTAGATCTCCCTCTTGTAACCCACTTTTTCCTTCGTTACTGTACTCCGACGAAGCCCTATGACACCCATGAGTGCTCAGCCAGTTGTAATCTTCGAGTAAGAGATCCTGAGTCAGAGTTATGCTCTCTTAGTTCCCGGTTCTCATCTAGGATACTCTGCAAGTGAACTACACTTACTCTGCTTCCGTATAATTTATGATTATAATTATAGCCGTCATTAGAAACCTATAAATGCTAGATCCGTCAGTAATTCCAGTCATAATACTAATTGATCTACTTATGGGAGAGATATCTAGAATGGTTATATTGGCTTGATTGTTGGATTTCTGAAAGGTTATACACTGAAATGATCATGTCTCCCAACTGTCCGGTCTGGCTGATCCTTATTCGTTTACATCCATATATTGTGTTTATTTAATAGGTTTGTCAAGTGAATCAATTAAATAAACACAGTATATGGATGTAAATGTGTTAAAATAATAATAATAATAATAATAATAATAATAATAACAACGGATATATATATATATATATATATATATATATATATATATATATATATATATATATATACATATATATATATATATATATATATATATATATATATATATATGAAAAAATCAATTTATTAATTAGTAAGGATTTATACCAATTGGGAATAGCCCAATTGGTAGAGGCTTAGCCTCTTAGTATGAGAGAATGAGATATCAGGGTTTGATCATTGGTGCTAACAAAAATTTGAATATTAAAACTAATACCTAATCAGTCTAACTGCCGTTCAAAAAAAATTTAGTAAGGATTTATAATTCCAAGAGGCTGTTGGGCTATTTTTGGAAAATTGATTTGAAAGAATATTAAAATCAGGGTGGATTCCGTAAGCATGCCATTTCCGAGGGACTAATTGTGCCAAAAACCGAAACCTTAAGTCTTGTTCAGGGAGCAGCGATCGCAGAAAGCTGTATCATCTTTTATCCTGTTTTAGAGTCTGCAATCATCGAATCTTCGAAACAATTGGTCCCAATTCCTTAGACGTCTTCCCTTGGACTTATAGATCGATCTCTCTCTTCTTTTGGCTGTAAATCCCGAGTTAAGTCGAGGTATCCTTCCTTGGCCGCCATTGTTAGGTTTTAAGGAGTTTGCTGCCGAAAAACTCGAACCAGGTCCCATTCAAGGTACGTTCAAGCTCTTGTTCAGCTGCTGGTATCCTCTCTGACTCGTTATTTGCGTTATGGAGGCCGGATTTGCCTCCGGCAACCTCGAACTCGCCGGAAAACCCTTTTTCAGCGGGATTTTCTGTTTGAGAGATGTTGATGTCGAGATTATCGAGTTCTAAATGTATACACTTAAAAATATGTCATTTAGTCCCTCAACACTTCAGATCATGTGTAGGCTGCTAGAACCAAAGAAATAACCTCAAAAATGCATGTGAACCCCCAATACCGAACATATTACGGGTTTTCTGTTTTTGAAATCTTTGTTGTCGAGTTTAGTGGGTTTTAAATCTTTTTAATTTATTAGTGTACTTGTATATGTCCTTTTGTATATGTCCTGTATATATATTTGCTAGTTTAGCCCATTATTCTGCACTGCAAGAAAATTTCTATTTAGCTAAGGAAAATTCCGTAGCCAAAAACTGAAATTCCGTAGCTAAAGCTGAATAACTACGAAATTTGTTATGCAAAATTTCAATTAGACTCCGTAACTTTATTTCTTGTAGCAAATTATTTAGCTACGGAATTATAATTCCGTAGCAATTTTGCTATGACAGTTTCTACGACATATATTTCGTTGTAAATTGAGTTCCATAGCATTTTCGTAGCAAAATCCATAACAATTTTTCCGTAACAAATTCCGTTGCAATGTTTCCGTAGCAACTTTTCCGTAGCGAATTTCGTAGCAACTTTTCCGTAGCGAATTTCGTAGCAATTTTCCGTAGCTAATTCCGTAGCAATGTTTCCGTACCTAATTCCATAGCAATGTTTCCGTAGCAAATTTCGTAACAACTTTTCCGTAGCAAATTCCATAGCAATTTTTCCGTAACTAATTTTGTAGCAATGTTTCCGTAGCAAATTCCATAGCAACTTTTCTGTTAGCAATTTTCATAGCAATTTTTCCATAACTAATTCCGTAGCAACGTTTCCGTAGCAAATTCCGTAGTAATTGTTCCATACCATTATTCAATAAATTTCGATTATTCAATTCGACTATTATATCAATTTATAAAAATGCAATTAATATAAAACCACAAGTAAAAGAGTATTTCTATAGAAACTAAAAGAAATATCCAATATATCAAAAGATACATATTTCAAAATCAAAAGTGGCTACTAATTAAATATAAAATGTTATTCGATACATAATATTCTATCATTGATTAATAAAAGTTTTAACCTACTCACTCAAAGCTTGTGCAAGTTGTTCAAACTTTGCTTGAACATCCATATTTTTCTGTTGAGACTCCACATTTTCTTGTTGACCATCCTTATATTTTTTCTGTTGAATATCCTCATATTGTCCGCGTTGCGTCTCAACTAAGACAATTTGGTTTGAGACATAAGTCTTTCTTTTTATGATCCTACAATATTTCAATATAACCGGTAAAAACAAGAACGAATGATTAAACAAGAAATTTGACTATTAAATATTATAAATGAGGTAAAGCACAAAAAAATTACCTCAAAAGCCTTTTTCAAAAACATATGAATTTTTTTTTCGTATTTTTGTCTAGCAGAACCAAATCCCACTAAAATAGCATTAAAAATGGACATCGCCTTTTGCACAACCTCTTCATGTGCTTCTCTCATTGCAACCTATAGTGATTTGAGAGAAGATTTTATAAAGGCTTGTACATTGGTTTATATAAAAATCAAAGAAAATAATGAATCATACTTACTCAGGTGGGCTTTGTACGATCAAAGATTGACACATAGAGATCAATAGCCGACTCATATGCCCTTTCACACTCTGCTTCTTCAACACTCAGTAAAATGGAAATAGTTTAGTAAAACACAATAAGAATTAAAAAGAAAATTATATAAAACTAACATGCCATCAGAAGGTTATTATAGGCACTGCTACATTTTACTTGTGCAAAATTTCTTCGTAACCAAGAAACATTTGTTAAGTATTGAAAAGGATTGTGAGGGCTACAAGCACAAGCCATGAAAATCCGTACACATGTAGGAATGGAAAGATTCGTTATGTTTGGTTGGTTTATAGAAATAGAATAAATTTTCTTATGAATTTACAAAAGTTGTCCCTTCGTTTTGGATTTTTATCGTGTTTAGTCCAGAATTGAAACCTTTTCTACAAAGGGACCACTTTTGTAGTTAATTGTTTTTGTGTTATATGTGAATATGATGTAGGGTAAAAATTATTGAATTATAAAACATGATAAAAGATTATTAAAACACAAATAAGATTATAATAAAGCATATATAACTCTTTGAAAAAGATGGGACTTGTCTAGATTTTGAAATTCAAATTCTTACGGGTAATGATGTATTTGAATCTTGCACATCCACTTTGTAAACAACACCATACCGGAATATGAATAACCGTAGGCTCAAAATCGTCTCCATAACCCTTCTTCGAAAATGAGACTACAAAAGAATCACATTTTATCATAATTAAGAATTGTATATAAATACATGGTAATGGAAAAACAAGGATATTTTTTAAAAACTGTAGTACCAATTCTTCATCTCACCAAGCTTCCCAACTTTCTTCTCCTGTAACACTAATTCCACCTCTATAGAAGAGCTAATTTGTCCGGTCTTTGAAGTCCTCTACCGTCCTAAAAATGGAAAACAAAAAACAAGTATAAAATATAAAGATGATGTCATAAATTATAAAAATAAAAAAGAAACTCACTTTTGCCACTTGAAACCGGATGGATTGAACAAATAATGAGCAAAACGCCATGAAATGGCCATAAACCAACTGCTAACACTTAGAAGAATGTAGCATACTAAACCACCTGCATTGTATACATATGCAATGTACACCACTAACAATAAAACCACTTCCATTCTGTTTCAATAAATAAATAAATAAAATATTAAAACCATGAGAGAGAGTGATTATTCTAGAGAGAGAAAAAAGAGTACCCTTTGACCAAATGACTTCACGAATATGTACACAGTGATCACTGTTAAGTGTTAACTGCATATTAAACCAAAAAAGTTGTTAGCCGTTTAAAAAAAATAATACTATAAATTAATAAAAAAGAGTGTGTAGTCTACCATGGCGCAGAAGTAGAATCCAACGGTTATAAACTAGAACAAAAGCATCCGGAAGAAGTCAAAGAGTTCCCAAAACCTGAACCTTTTCCTTCATAATCCATCTTCATTCCCTGCTACCTTCTAGTTTTTGATGAAGAAGGTGATGGTGATGGTCATGTTGATGGTGATTGGATCAGTTGTTGCATAATGATCTTAATAATTCAAGAAATTCAGAATCCATTGATAGGTCTGGTTTATTTGTTCCACCAAAGTTGTATAGTCTTTTTTCAAAGAACTTGCAGTGAATCATTCCAGTACTATGAGCACCTGTAATGAAACTATATAGATTAAGAACTGAAGCAACTAGAGTAGAGAACTGAAGAATAGATGATTGATTTGTGTACCTAAAAGAGTGAACGTTTCTTTATCAGTGAAAACCCCCTGTTGCAAATCTTGCAATATTTGTAGAAAGATCATATAAGGGACTAGGAAGCTCATAGGAGAGTTGAGAGAAAGATCGACTGCTGTCTTTTCTACCTGTGTGAGCTGGATAAAATGGTCCACCGGCCTGTAAAAGAAATTAGATGTTAATAACCTAAAGTTTCATGTGTTCTTGAATGATTTGAAGAGGAAAAAGGTGAAAAGGGAAATGATTGGGAGATGAATGTGGTTAGTTACTAGAATCACACTCTCATAAGCAGCCACCACAAGAAGATCAACACAAGAAACTACACCAGGGCATGCATTTTCTAATTCGGCTTTGATGATCTCAAGATGTTCAAAACTAAAAACAATAAAACTGCTACAGCATCATAGCCATAACTCTGAATCACTATGTTAAGAAGATAGAATTATTGTTCTTCTGTGGTGGGTGAGGACACGAGTTTGTTGATTATACCAAGCACAACGTGTCTTAATCTCCCAGTCATGAAAAGCGTAACGTTTGATTTCTGTAGGTAAACAAAACTTCCGAATCAAAATGAAAATTCAATCTAGAAATCAAAGTGGAAGTTACTTGTTGATGGATACATTGTTCAAATATTCACAATTCTAATTTTAATTACCGTTAACCAATACGAATTATCAAATTAAACCTAAAAATCAATCGATGTACTAGAAAAAATAAGTTAGGGTTTTTTTACCAAAACTTGGAGAAAAAAGCTGAAATCGGATCCAATGGTAAGGTCCACCAGCTGCAGCAGCGACTTCGACGGTGGTGGCGGCGGCAAGAGAGAGAGGCGATGTTGATCTTCGTTCACACTGTGAGAAAGGGGAGCAACTTTACTTGTTTAAGGGGTGGTGGGTTGCATGTCGGACCGACAGTGGAAGGGAGAATGTATGTTGCGTCGACGGCTTTGAAGGAGCTGGAGGGATTTGCTGCCGGCGGTGATGGCGGAGGTGACGTCGTTGGCGGAGGCAATGGTCGGCTCGAGGCGGAAGGGATGGCCGACTGATTGCAGATCGGGGATGCTGGAACCTGAGGTATCGTGTGATTAGATAGAGAAGAGGGAAAGTGAGAGCAGGGCAAAATCAAACCCACAACGATTCGGTGAAGCTCACCCTTTAACATTCTCATATTTACCAAATTGTCCCTACTACTTAAAAAATAAAAAAGAAAATCAAATATTACCAACACGCATTTCCGACTGAACGGAAAATTGTTGATTTGTGTTGGTAAAGGGTCGGTAGTTGTTCAGTGGATAATGGCGTAATGGAGACCGGGGGAAAATTGAAGAATGAGGAAACTGAGGAATGAGGATGGTATGTTCAGTGGTTTATATTATGGGTCCTCGTCCTCCTATTTTTCCTTAATGTTTGAAAACATCACAATCTGTCACAACGCATTACCAATATCGACCATAGATCCTAAAAAGATGGAGGGTGAAATATCACCTGATATGAAACTTGAGGACCTTCTTGCAATTTATGACCAAGAAAAACTCAAATATTTGTCTTCGTTTGTTGGTCAGGTGTGAATTGTTCATCTTGTAAACAAACATCGCTTTTAATGTTTAGAAACGATTTGAAGATGTTTGACTTATGCAGAAAGTCAAAGTCAACGTGGTCTTGGCTGATAGAGGATCGAATAAACTAATATTTTCTGCAAAACCAAAAGAGAAAGATGAATCGGTTGAAAGAAAGCGAAGTCTCATGAATTCCTCTTCTCTTCTTCTATTTTTTTTTTGTTGTATTTTACATCTTTTTTATTTTTTTTTAATTTAATATTTTTATTTTGGTGTAATCAGGTTCTGGATGAAGATATTGGGCAAGACAAGCGTTTGAGAATTGTTTTATGTATTTTTCTAAACTTAAAGCTGAGGGTATAATCGAAAGTACAATGAATTCCTCTTCTCTTCTTCTATAGCAAGATCTTGCTCTTCTTTTGTAAACTCATGATACTTCACCTATATCTAAAATTATTGCTAAATTATATATGTGTTGACTATTTGACCATTTGACTGTTTGACTATTTTTATTTTTGTTGTTGAGTTTTCAAAAATAATTGTGTATTTTTAATCTATTTTTTTCAATAATCTTCTATATTTTGCTACGGAAACATATTTCGTAACTACTTAACTACGGAATTTTCCGTAGCCAAATACCTATGGATTTTGATTTCGTAGCTATTTTGCAAATTCACCTTTTTGTAACAAGTTCCATAATAGATTAGAATTTTGTAGCAAATTTTCCTAGCAAAATAGCTACGGATCCTAATTTCATAGCTAACTAGCTACGTATTTTTATTTCGTAGCCAATTATGTAGCCAACTAGCTACATACATGGATTTTGTAACAAGTTTCATAGAGAACTAGCTACACCCAAAAAACTTGTAGCATTATTTGTAGTAAACTAGCTACAGATTTTAATTCCGTAGCAACTATACAAGATTTACCTACGGAATGCAATTCCGTAGCCATTTCCGTAGCAAATTAGTTACAACCAACCATTTTGTAACATATTCCGTAATAAAATAACTATGAATTTAGATTCCGTAACAACTTTACGTAGCTATTTAAGATTTAGCTACATAATGCAATTCCGTAACCATTTATGTAGAAAATAGCTACGACAAGTCATTCCGTAGCATATTCCGTAGTAAAATAGCAACGAATTTTGATTCCATAGTAACTTTCCGTAGCTATTTAGGATTTTTCTTGTAGTGCAGGCCCATCAACCCTCATCTTCGCATGATGCTGCATATCACACATCCATTGTCACACTGGGTCGTCTTATCACTCCTCAACAATGGTTCCATCCTTTGGCTCAAGATTAAGCAACTGACCTTGCTCAAGCTTACAACACCATGTCCCTAAATGATGGGTCGGATGCTTCATGGTACATGAATACAGGAGCAACCTCTCACCTTGCATCCAACACAGGTAGCCTATTTTCTGATCAAAATAATAGTCCCGAAAAATTTGTTTTTGTTGGCAATGGTCACTCCATACCCGTCACAAACACTGGGTATTCCAAAATCGATTCCACTCACGGACCCTTACATCTTCATAATGTTCTTGTTATACCCAACATCATTAAAAATCTCATTTCTTTACAACTGATAATCTTGTTTCTTTGAATTTGACCCTTATGGTTTTACTGTGAAGGATTTGGGCACTCTCCAGGTCCTGCTTAGGTGCGACAGCTCTGGTGATCTTTACCCTGCTCCTCCATCTCTTCAGACTTTCGTTGCTCTTCTTTCCAACAGTTTATTATGGCATCGGCGTCTCGGTCACCCTGGCACTCATGTCTTCAATAAATTAATTTCTAGTCATTTTATTCAATGTAATAAAACTGTTAGTGCAGTTAATTGCCAAGCTTGTCAACTTGGCAAACACATTTGATTACCTTTCTCTAGTACTATTTCTACCGTTTCTAAACCTTTTGAAATTGTTCATTCAGATCTATAGCAATCACCAATTCTTAGCACAACTGGTATTCAATATTATGTCTTGTTTTTGGACCATTACTCGCATTTTATTTGGGTGTATCTGTTGCAAAACAAAAGTGATGTATTTAGCAAGTTCTTACATTTTTGTGCTTTTGTCAAAAAATCAATTTCAAACTGATATTCAAAATTTCCAATGTGATCATGGCGGTGAATTTGATAACAATATATTTCATAACCTCTTTGACCAAAATGGGATCACATTTCGTTTCTCTTATCATCGAACTTCCCAACAAAATGAAAAGTCGGAACGCATGATACGAACCATTAATAACATAATTTGTACATTACTTTTTCAAGCCCATCTCTCACCCACATTTTGGGTGGAAGCCCTTCACATGGCCACTCACATCCTCAACATCACTCCTTCTACACCAATCAAAAACGAAATCTCGTACACCAAACTTTTCAACAAACCTCCCGTCTTCACTCATCTTCGTGTCTTTGGTTGTTTATGTTACCCTCACATACTTACCCCACATAAATTAGCTCCACGCACCACACCATGCATCTTTCTTGGGTATCCATCCAATCATCATGGTTTCCGATGCTTCAACTTAGCCACACGAAAAATAATAATTTCCCACCATGTCGTATTCAATGAAGAGGTGTTCCTTTTTCAATCCATGATAGCAAATTGCGCCCCTTCATACAATTTCCTTAAAACTCCTCATACCCTTTCCCTCATTGCCCGTGATTTTCTCACCTTCGCCCTTCACCCTTCAAATATCTCTCCTTCCCATGATTAACCTGATCCTCCATCATCCAACACATGTCCTCCTACCAACCCTTCGGCTGCTTCCGGTCTCTCGGCCTCATCACCACCTCCCATTCCCGAATCTATCCCGACACCTACTCCTCCTCCTTCTTTCAGTCACCCTATGATCACCCGATCCCGTGTCGATATAACAAAACCTATAAATCATCTAAACCTACACACCTCAACTGAATCCCCCCTCCCTCGATCACACCTCCAAGCTCTTCAAGATCCAAATTGGACCATTGCCATGAAAGACGAATTCCGTGCTCTTATTGAAAACAGAACTTGGGTCTTGGTTCCGAGACCCCTGGGGGCTAATATTGTTCGCTCTATGTGGTTATTTAGAAAGAAATATAAAGCGGGCGGGTCTCCTGGGCGCTACAAAGCGCGTTTAGTCACAAATGGCAAAAGCCAGCGACCGAGTATTAACTGTGTTGTTTCTAAATCGGACACCATACGCACGATTTTAAGCCTTGTTGTTTCTAGGCAATGGCACATTCATCAGTTAGATGTTAATAATGCTTTCTTACACGACATCTGAATGAAACTGTGTACATGCATCAGTCTCCTGGATTTCGAGATCCTCACTATCATGATTGTGTGTGCCACTTACAGCACTCTCTTTATGGACTGAAACAGGCACCTCGTGCCTGGTTTCAGCGATTTGTTACTCATATCACTAAGATGGGCTTTTCTCACACCCGATGTGATTCCTCTCTATTTATTTTTTGCAGGGGTTTAGAGGTTGCATAATTACTTCTATATGTAGATGACATTATCCTCACTACTTCCTCTACAGGTCTATTACAGCGCATTATCTCTCTCATGGCCTCCGAGTTTGCCATGAAGGATCTGGGTGACTTATCATATTTTTTGGGAATTACTGCAACACGGGACACTAAAGGAGTTTTTCTATCTCAATGCAAATATGCGTTGGAACTTCTCGAGCGAGCTCACATGACAAATTTTAACCCCTGCCGAACTCCTGCCGACACACAATCCAAATTGGATCGGTAAGGTACCCCTGTCTCCGATCCCACTTTATACTGTAGCTTAGCAGGGGGGCTGCAATACCTCACGTTCACTAGACCTGACCTTGCTTATGCAGTCCAGCAGATCTATCTATGTATGCATGACCCTCAAGAGCCACATATGTATGCCTTAAAACACATTCTCAGATATGTTCGTGGCACCCTGTACTTAGGGCTACAGCTTCATCTTTCCTCTACTACCGGGCTTATTGTGTACTCTGATGCTTATTGGGGGGATGGCCTGCCACTAGACAATCCACTAGTGGCTACCGTGTTTTCTTAGGTGACAACCTTCTGTCCTGGTCCTCCAAACACCAACCAACTGTTTCTCGTTCTAGTGTTGAAGTTGAATACAGAGGTGTCGCCAATGTCGTAGCTGAAACATGTTGGCTACGTAACTTACTTCGTGAACTACACTCACCTCTTAACAAGGAAACTATTTTTTATTGTGATAATGTAAGTGTTGTGTACTTGTCTACCAATCCAGTTCAGCATCAATGCACGAAACATATAGAGATGGATATTCACTTTGTGCGTGACAAGGTTGCCACTGGTCACATCCGTGTTCTTCATGTTCCTTCTAGTCTTCAATATGCCGATATTTTCACCAAAGGACTTCCAATGTCTCTTTTCACGGAGTTCAGATCCAGTTTGGGTGTTCATTCTAGACCTCCCGCTCAAACTGTGGGGGAGTATTAGTGTACTTGTATATGTCGTGTATATATATTTGTTAGTGTAGCCCATTATTCTGGCCCATTATTGCCCTCTGTATTATTTGTGATGCATATATATTCCATATCAATGCAAAATATGAATGATGAGAAAATATCATTTATAATATAATTGTCTTAGATGATGTATTTTGTGTTCTTTAACACTTAAGATCAAGTATATTCAGCTAGAATCAAGAATATAGCCTCTAACACTTGAAAACTTCATATACACACACATTTTGGGATATATCTACTCTAATAAATGGAAATCTTTTTGCCACATGTCACACTCATTAATTTGGCCACATGTCATTTTGTGGTTATTTTCAATTTAATATTTTTCACATGGTATTTTGTGGTTTTTTCCATTTTATTAAATTTCACATGATATTTAAATATAATAATTGCAATAAATGTAATAACAAATGCATATCAATTTCAATAATTGACTTTCCTTCTAATTTCAACATTTTTAAATTAAAACTTTAATAGTTTCTTTTGTTTATTTATCTAAATTATTTGTTTAAATTTAAAAAATAAAAACACTTTAATTTTAATAATTTAATATGTTTCTAATTTTTCTTATAAATTCAAACTTTTTCAAATGTTTAGAATTTTCATATTTATTTTTCTTTTAAATGAACCCATGTAATATATGGGTCTTACACCTAGTTTTGTAATAAATGAGCTTGATCCTTTTCTAAGCATATGGTTCTAAGCATATGGATATGTTTTAGATCTTGTTGAAGGTTACAATAACTATTATTTGGCTCCCTTAAATCATTTGGTTTTTACGCCTAGAACTAAGAAAACAACATCCTTATACTCGATTTTGTCCCGAAAACTCACAAACCGAAGAGCTATACTTTTTGAATGCTTTTAGTCTATAAAATCTGATTTTCAACTAAGATTTAATATTAAAACACAGCCTATATGATGTGTTATAAGTTCGGTTGGATGTGAGTGCTTAAATCGAAGAATAATCTCAGTTTAGGGGTGTGTGCGTGTGTTTGGTGTGTGTGTGTGTGTGTGAAAACCCAAGAATATATTTGAATCATATATACCCTAATATATGTATAAAAAAGATGTATAAAAGTGTGGGGTTTAACGCCTATATAATCAGTAAGATAAGGTGTGTGTACACCATGATAATGCAAGAATGTTATGAAGTAAAAGTATAAATAAAGTATAATATATGTATTATCTGGAAATAATCTAAGTAGAGTTATTGGTATTGGGTGTAGGTGTTCAAATAAGAAGTTCAACCTAGCCACTCCAGCGGTTTGATCTTTATTTGGTGATAGTTTTGCGGGTCTGATGAGTGTGAGGATTTGAGAATGTAGAGGTGTTTCTCCGATTCTACGATTCAGGTGAGTATTCTCACTATGTAATGTATGACATTATATATCCTCTGTATGTTAGGATAATGGTACTATTAGATTACATATATGCAAGTTGAATAGGATAACTCATTGTTATGCATGTGTAGTATAGGACACTTGGTGTCATGGTATGCTAGACTGGTAGGGTCTTGCCTGTTGATTGTATGATTATGTTAGGAGTTATGTTTGGTTAGGGTAACTGGGGAAGGTCGGTTATCAGGATTATGTATGTTTGACCAGCAAAGGACTTAATTGAGAAGTAGTCAGTGGCAGGGTAACTAGGGAAGGCTAGTTGACTAGGGAATGCAATATGGTAGTTATGTTATGTGTTTATGTTATATGATTATGTGGTTCTAAGTAGTTTAAGTTTGATAGCTTGAGAACTCTTGGTCTAATACATGATTTGATGTTCTTGTCTGATTGTTCACTCTTGGGTGGATCATCGGTTCGACTGTCTATCTGATCCCCGACTACATATGACTCTATGTATTGTATGAAAGACCAGGATCTGGCCCCTGACAAATGTATGAAAGACAAGGATCTAGCCCCCAGAAAATGTATGAAAGACCAGGATTTGGCCGTGGGAAAATATATGAAAAAATAGGATCTGGACCTTAGTAATTGTAGGAAATACCAGGATATGGCCCCTGGCACTTGTATGTAAGACCAGGTTTTGGCTATTGGCAGGAAAGACCATGATTTGGAACATGGAAGGAAGTGATTTTAAGACTATGATTTGGCCCATAGCATTCTCTTAGGGTTGTTTAAGACCCGTTAGTTATGTATGTATGTTACGCATGTTATATGCATGTTGTTAGGTCGCTTCTAGAGCCGAGGACTTATGTGGATGCATTGTATGTATGGTGGAATATGTGGTATATTGGAGAACTCACTAAGCCTTATGATTACAGTTGTGGATAAAACATTTAGCAGGTCATTCGTGAGAAGAGCTCGGTGGGACTGTACACTCGCATCAAAGATATCCTTTTCCACGGTTTTGTAAATTTTGACTCTGATAATGTATGATTTCAATCAATCAAATCTTACTCAATGGTTTTTGAAGCAAAGGTTTAATTGTTTAAACTTATTTTAAATGAAAAAAAAAATCTCTTTGTAATTTTCGGGACGTTACAAGTTTTGTGGTGTTTGATCGAGACAAAAAGGAAGGAAATTGAAGGCGGTGGAGGAGCTTGGTCCGGTGATGGCCGATATGTCGAGGGGGAAAGGAACCCGTTTTTCCGACGATCCTATTGGCCTCCTTGACTTCGATGACGATAGCCACAGATCGAGGGACAGGAAAACAACAAGGAGTAGCAACGTAAAATGGCAGCAGGGGATGCGTACGTCGACGAGGTGGGTGGCAGTTGGCGTCTCCGACGAGTCCTTCGTGGCTTGCTATTTGTCTTTAGTGGTTGTCGGAACGAAGGTGAAAGCAACAACAAGCAAGGGAGTGTTATTGGTGATGAAGCACAAAGGGAGGAAGGCAGAGGAGGCTACCACAACCGATGGAAAGGTCGTCGGAAGCTCTTCTTCGCTGGTGCAACAAGGAGCGAGAGAGGGAGAGAGAGAGAGAGAGAGAGAGAGAGAGAGAGAACAGTTCTAAAATGTGCTCAAAAGCAGTTTACGAGGTTCATAGCTATTTCAAACGGAGCAGTGCACAGTTGGTTTCAGAAAAGGCAGATAAATACTGATTTTTATAACTTGAAAGATGCAGAACTTCCTCATACGATCTCCGTTTTGGACGTTCTTTATATCCACGGAATCAGAAGAACATAATCTATTCAGATTTCTTATCTATAGCTCTCAAGTATAATTATTGAATAATTTTTATTTATAGGGCATTAAGTGATACTCATTTTGTGAATTGTTTTCCGATTGTTAGCGGCTATCAACTTTGAGAAATTTTAAGGTAGTCTATATGCAATTTCAGGTAGAAAGACTTCAATTGAACTCAAGAACAAGGAAATAGGCCCTTTTATAGAGGTGTTCATGGTGGTTTGACCGGAAAACTTTGACATATTTTTACCAATTGTTACATTACTCAAGACATTGTTTATTTTTCACTGTATTGAATAGATTTTATAATTTTTTTATTTTGATCAAAAGAGAGTTTTCACAATCCATTTTGCATTTTCATATAATTTTGGGTCTTTTCACAAGTTACATCATGGAGATTCCATTATTACTACAAGACGAGGTCGGTCCTGAGGATTCAAATACTCAGTACGTGCCGGAAAAAAGGCCCTTATGCATGGCCCACAAACAGTAATTTGAATAAAGAAATAAAATTACGTTGTTATTTTGAGTAATAAAATGAAATTGCATTGCTATTAATAACATATAGATCGAAGGTATAATGTTTGCATTTCAAAGAAATGAAAAGTATGATGCCATAATACCAAAAAGACAAAAGTATGTTGATATTTCTTGTATTATGTTTATCTTTATACTTACTCTTTCATTCCAAGTTCGTCCTGATTAAGCTTGAGTTCTATCTCCTTGGCTTACGTAAACTGGATTCAGGTGCATACCAAACACCAGAATGGAATCATACTGAATTTCAATTTCGGGTCTGCATAAATACATTGAATTACTGATAACATTCAGTTTCTGATAACATAAAAGTCAATAGTCATTGAATGATACTGCAAAAAGCAAACTAGATACATGAATGTTGAATGAAATTGACTGAAATCTGATAACATATATTCTTGTTTTACTGTAAAAAGACAAAAAAAATCATATTACCTAAAAATCGAATCGGAATTCTACAGAAATACCAACCAACAGCTCTGAGGTTACCCTTTTTTGATAAGTGATAACATTCATTCATTCGTAATTCACTAATTTTGATACCAATTCCGCAATTCGGGTTTGACTGTAAAACTAAAACCCTTACCTGATTAGTAATCGATAAACAGACTTAGAATTTAATTCTAATCGTTGGTCGTTGTATAAAATTGTTGAATGATCAATCGCTTCTGCCTTCTGACTTCTTAAATAGTTTCTCAGTATGTCTCATACTCTCATCTCCCGTTCTATTCTTCTAAGGGAAGAGAGATTCATTCCCTCCCAACCCACTGTTACATTAGCTTTTTTATTTTCTCTTTCTTCTATCTTTCTCAACCCACAACACATGGAAACTCTATCTTTCCCAACCCACTCAACCAACTTTTCACATCATTCTTTTTTATTTAATTAAATTTGAAGATATAAAATAAAATAAAACATAACACTTTTTCATTTTAAAATAAAATTTTGCTAATTTAAAACAAATAAAAAATGTAAAATAATATTAAAAATAACATTTAATTAAAAGACTACACTGCAAATAAAAAAAATAAACGATAATTATAAAACACGATAATTAAAAAATACACTAAAAAAAGAAACAAAATTTAAATCCTAAAACGATAATTAAAGTTAACTAGTAATTATCCAGAGTTGGAATGTAGACATGTTCAATGTGATCAGTAAGATCAGATTGAAGTTGGTGGTGGGTTTCAACATTGTGCAATTCAGGTACTACTTCTTGGTCATCGACTTCGTCGGTAGGGGGTCGGGCTGATACACAGGAGATATCGCTACACCCTCATCTTTCAATATCGTATTGTGTAGTATAATACAAGCATACATTATATTTTTTGTTTTATTCATCGTCATAACCCGTACAGGAATTTTTAATATGTATCAACGTCCTTTAAGGACCCTAAAAGCACGCTCTACGTCCTTTCTTGTTGATTCTTGTGTCTCCTTGAACCGTATCTTTTTGTCGGTTACTGGATATCGATATGCCTTCACAAATACAGCCCATGATGGATATATTCCATCTGCAAGATAGTAACCATGCTTGTAGTGTTCATCATTTCCATGATATTTCTCATCAAACAGTGGTGATTGGTAGAGGACGTTTAAAATTGTTTGAATCAGCTACACCATAGAATGCATGCCAAAACCATAAATCTTATGACGTCACTACTTCTAGTGTCATTGATGGATGCATATCGTCACCCCAATGTGTGTAGTCAATGTTACCAAGCATTCCAAGGAATCCATGTCTAGCTTCATGTGCTTCATACAAAAGTTGAATGTCGGTGGATGTTGGACAGCATAAATATTCAGCCATATACGTTCGGACAACACCGTAGCAAAAGTTTTCAAGAGCTTCACGAGAAGTTCTTTCAGACATATTCAGATACTCATCTAACGAGTCTGGATTATAACCCTTTGCTAATTAACGTATTACTGATGTGCATTTTTGTAGCGCACTGAAACTTCTCTGATTTGTTAAATCCCATGTTGTTTGAAAATAAGGATAATTCATCTCTAGGTCACCAACAAGTCACATAAACAAACCTTTGCTCATACGGAACCTTCTGTGAAATTACGCATGACCATAGGTTGAATCATCCACAAAATGATGTTGGATCAGTAGTCGTTCAGCCTCTAAACGATCTATGTGGTTTGTGTTTATCCTTTGAATGTTGCTTGAACTAGCATTATTCTGAAGACGTTGTGCAGTACGAGACAATACATGTAACAAATTATTGTTGATAAGTTCATCCTCAAATGATGAACTATCATCGTTAACTTTCATTACTATTTTCCGAAAATTTGTACTCATTTTGAGAAGAAAGAAAAGACAGATACAAAATGAAACAAACATACATATATATATATATATATATATATATATATATATATATAGAGAGAGAGAGAGAGAGAGATAATGAAACAAGCATACATATACATAGATAATGAAACAAGGGTACATATAGAGAATCTTAATAAAAAGAAAAATAAAAATAAAAAGAAAAAACATAATAAAAAAGAGAAAGATTCTCGAGTCAAATGATGTCGGCATTTTGAAATTCACGGGTTCTCCAACTCCCAACCATACTTAGTTGCGATTTTTCATTTCCTTTCACGCACCGTGCGCAAAATACCTCCATGACCATGTGGTCGGAGAAAATACTTCATATCTTGGTTCTTTATCTCCTGATCCAACATTTGAGCTTTCCATTGTAACTTCCCGATGTTTAGGTACTTCTAAATTTATCCCTTTAAGTTTTTTATATGACGTTTTGGTCCCTAAGTCCAAGAGAATTTGCCTTGAAGCCCTAGTGGCATTCTTGTAATTTTGGGCAGGAGAAGTACGCTAAGCGTACATGTGTGTATGCTGAGCATACTAGGGTGCGCCCTAGTACGCTGGGCATACACTCATGTACACGGGGCATACTAAAGAAAGATGGAAACCCTAATTTTTAGGGTTTTGGTGGTATTTAAGCATCTTTATGGCCTCATTCCTCTTCACCTAACCAACATCTACCCTCTCTTCGAGATTTGAAACCCTAGAAGCACCTTGTGAGGAAATTTCAAGCATTAAAGAGTGTGTTTGTGTGATTTGAAAAGGAAGGAAGAAGATCAAGATCAACTTGGAGAAAGAAGCACCTTAGATCTGGGATTCATCTTTTATTTGCAAGCCTTTCAAGGTATAAAGCTTGCACCTTTGTCTCCTAATCTTATAGATCTAGTTATGGGGGTTTTATGTCATCTTTTTGGTCCTAAAAGTCTCATCTTGAGCATGGCATGCTCTGGAAGTTTTGAGTTGTCCTTTCAGACCCTAGGAGGGGTCCTTAGCCATAAAAATGAAGTCCCTTTAGTTAGTTTTGCTCCATTCATCTTGTAGGAGGTCTTAATGGATTAATACCTTGTTTTAAGCTCTTATTAGGCATGCAAAGTCATAAAGTTAGAAACTTTATGACTTCAAAGTGTATTTGGACCGTGGATCTGAAGTATAGGCTTGAGTGCTTAAGTCATTAAGCACTTAATGAAGTTTTTGGGGTTGCAAGGTCACGCCCCGCGTAAGTGGGAGTACGCCCCGCGTACTTGGTCAACTACCCCGATGGTGGTCAATGCGAGGCTTCGCATACACTAAGCGTACCTCCTGGGTATGCCCCGCGTACTCGCATGGGTCAGCTTTATGAGTTGACTCGGCTAGGTTGACTCATTTGGCTTAGTGGGTTTGACCAGTGGCCTTTGACTTTGACTTTGACCAAGTTTGACCTTGAGGGTATTTGTAACGCCCCGTTCCTGGTATGTATTAATTCATTAAATGTCTTTTCATAAAGAGCTACTCGACGAGTAGTAGCCCTAACTCGTCGAGTAGATGTTAGGATTGGTTGCGGGTTTAAGTGATCTACTCGGCGAGTCCGCGTCTGGACTCGTCGAGTAGGCCAGTCTCGATGAAACCCTAATTCTTAGGGTTTGTACCCTATTTAAACGTCATTATAGCCCCCATCCCAACCTCCAGCACCTCTAGAACGTTCCCCCTCAAAACCCTAGCCCCCATTGGTGAGTTTTAGTGATTCCTTCTTGATTTTGAGTGATTTGGTGTATTCTTGGAAGTGTAGAAGAGAAGGAAAGAGAGAAGGTGCAAAGAAGAAGAAGGAGATCCAGAAGCTAGCTTCCATTTACTACTTCATCTGGTAATAAAGCCTCTACCTTGTTTATTTTCCTAGTAGATCTTCATATATGCTTGTTTTGCCACTTTTGGGACATTTCAAGGTCCAATCTCGAGATTGGAGCTCCCTTAGGGTAGTGAACTATAGATTTGGACATCATTGAGCTCCAGGAGCTCAAAGTAGCTACCTTTATGTAAAGCAAGGCCTTGTTCCAAACCCTAGGTTCCCATTTCTAGCTTATTTTGGTGTTTTAGCTTCATTCCTCTATGCATGTACGTAAAGTTGGCAACTTTACGTGTTATATTAGCCCTAGAAGCTCAGATCTATGAATTGGATGCACTGGAATCGATTAGAATCAACTTTATAGTGATGACATGCATAGGACTCGACGAGCCGTTCATCGGACTCGGCGAGTCGGAGCGCAAACCCCTGTTTTCCCCGATTTGAGAGTTGTGAGTTGAATCAGTGAGTGGAAGAGGACTCGGTGAGTTAGAACAAGGATCTGGAAGTAGAGGGACTCGACGAGTCTACGCCCTGACTCGGAGAGTCGAGTCGCGAGTTAGAGAATGGTGAGTTAGGGAACTCGGCGAGTCCATAGTAGGACTCGGCGAGTAGAGTCAACCTGGAAGTTTGACTCTGACCAGGACTTTAACTTTGACCAGGGGTAAATTGGTCATTTACTCCATGAGGAATCATCAGTTGATTCAGAATGTTATGTGATTGTAGCTGGGGAGTCGCCAGAGCAGCAAACAAGGATTTCTCACTCGGGATATCAGCAGCCAATTATACGAGGTGAGTTCCCCTTCAATAGGAACGGGTCTACGGCACCAAGGCCGGCCTGTAGTATGATATGATAGTAGCTGAGTGTGGGCGGGGCCCGTATCCTATCTTAGCAGAGTGTGGGCGAGGCTCGTATCTCATAGTAGTAGTTGATTATGATGTATGATCAGTAGATTAGCTTTACATGTTGTCTGTGTGATACTTGTATGCTGGGTTTAGTAGTTGAGTGTGGGCGAGGCCCGTATCTCATCATATCCGAGTGTGGGCGAGGCCCGTATCTCGAAGTAGCTGAGCATGGGCGAGGTCCGTACCTCAGAGATAGTGGAGTGTGGGCGAGGCTTGTATCTCCTAGACAGTGGAGTGTGGACGAGGCCCGTATCTCCTAGATAGCGGAATGTGGGCGGGGCCCGTATCTCCCAGTTAGCGGAATGTGGGCGAGGCCCGTATCTCCACGAGTGTGGGCGAGGCCCGTATCTCCTAGTTACATGCTATGTGTAGATGGTATGTTGTAGATTGGGGAGACTCACTAAGCTTCGTGCTTACTGTTTTCAGTTTTGGTTTCAGGTACTTCCGCTAGCATTGGGAGGGGCTCGGGATGATCGCATGGCACACACCACAGTCTTCAGCCTGGGAGTTAGACTCTGATATTTGGATATGATATTTTGACACGATACTTGATTTGAGACAGATACTATGATGTTCTATGATACATGATTCTGATTTTACTTATGATTTTGGATGGTTGATGGTTTTAATAATGTTTTAAAAACGAAATTTTTGGGTTGTATTTTCGGGATGTTTCAAGTTGGTATCAAAGCCTTGGTTTGAGGGATTCGGGCAGGCTTTCGGGTGTGTCTGAACTCAAACTAAGGAAATGGTATAAGGTTTTCAAAAGAAAATCATTTTCGAAAAGAATTTTTGAAAAAGAAACTTAAAAAGAGAAAAGAGTTTTGAAAAGGAGAAGAGGGTGTGGTGCGTGCAATCAGCCGAGCTCAAGTAAGTACTCCCAATTTACCCATACAAGATTATGTTATGATTATCAGTTGTAGTAGAACAGCATGCTAGATTAGGGCTAAGGATCTAGGAGGATGCCTTATGTGCCTGTTATATGTGTTTCAGCTTTATGAGAACTGCATGCTAGTACAGTAAATATATGCTTGATTATGTGCACTCGATGTCCGAATGCTGCTTGCTTTGTGCTTTTAGGAGTTCTAGTTGTCTTTCACTAGCTAGTAAATAAATATGTTAAGTTACATATTGCAAGGACTAAATAATTACAGAAGGTTATGTCTAGCTCTAATTCGCAGCTCTTGTTTGAGTCCAACCGTTGTAGGGTAGGATCTATCATTCGAAGAATTATCTAGTCTGAGTGATATGTAATAGTATTTGCGAGCTAGTTAGGGGAAGAAAGCAGGGACTTCTTACGCAGCTGATGGAGGAGAGTGGGTTGGTGATTAACCTAGGGCAAGCCTAGGAAGAGAGTAGCAGAGATCAGTAGCAGTAGAAGGGACTTGGTGGAGTCAAGGCAGCTCTTGAGGAAAGTACGGATAGATGTGGAAGGTAGTATGGGCCCGTACTACTGAAAGCAGAGGATTCGTACTCGAATCGAGGAAGGCTGAGACAAGACCAGGAAACTTGTGGCAGATGTGTTTCCTCTAGTTATATCAGTGTTTCTGATGATTGTCATTATGTGTTTCAGAATGGTGGTTTTACGCTCTAGACCAACAGTCGGCAGTTCAGGTGCCGGAGAGGGATCAGGTTCAGGCTCGGGAGCCGAGCATTTGGATGAGCAGACCAAAGAGTTCATCTCTTCAGAGGTCACGCGTAGCATACTTGAGCAGACTCCTGTGATCTTCGGGTCGGTCAAGGAGGGTATTCTAGAGCTGTTGGATGAGAGGTTGAGTGCGTTCCGCACTGAGATGGTGACTATGATGGGTCACGTACTTTGACATTCAGGGAGTTTCGGGCTTGTGGAGCTCCAGATTACCAGGGGCCCGAGACCCCATTGCGAGTGCTAGATGGTTGGCTGATGTGGCCAACGCTTTCCGCACTAGCAGATGTCCCGAGGGGGACAAGGTCCGACTTGCATCCTGTCTTCTGAAGGGCAGGGCACGTGATTGGTGGGAGGAGGTCGGACATGTCATTGGGGATGATGCAGCCCTTGATTCTATGACCTGGACGGATTTTGTGGCCCGGTTCAGGGCCGAGTTCGCACCTGTCATTGAGGTGCAACAGCTTGCTAGGGAGTTCCAGGATCTCCAGCAGACGACGGAGACAGTGGCGGAGATTACCGCCAAGTTCAGGGAGAGGGCTCTTCTCATTCCTCAGTACGCGGCAGATGAGGAGATGAAGAAGGCCCGGTACCATGAGATGTTGAGGAGTGATATCAGACAGTTTGTGAGCCGGTCCAGCTGTAAAATGATGGATGACATGATTATGAGGGCTCGTGAGAGGGAGATTGATCTTGAGATGGAGAGAAAGAGGAAACCAGAGGTAGTGTCTGGTTCAGATGGTTCGGGCAAAAGGCCCAAGACAGATTCCCGAGGGAAGGGCCAGCAGGGTCGAGGCCGATGCGGCAAGTGTGGTAGGTCGCACGATGGAGCGTGCAGGGCAGGGAGTTCGGGCTGCTTCAAATGCGACCGAACAGGACATATGAGCAGGGATTGTACTGCTACTTCTACCGTTACTACCACACCACTTTCTGATTTGATTTGCTTTCAGTGCAATCAGAGGGGCCATAAAAGGTCCCAGTGTCCGAGATTAGCAGCAGCAGGGAAGGTGGCGGCACCTGCCCCTGTTACATTGAGGATTACAGACGGCCGTCAGGGTCGGACAGAGGCGCTAGTTGTGACAACCCGATAATTTTTTAAATTTTGCCAGGTAAAGCTCAGCCAGTCAACTCAGCTGAGTGTCAAACTCATGTCTGCTATCATTTAGCCTTGTTTAGAGTCCATTTAAAGGTCCAAAGGTTAGTACATTCAAGCATTGAACATAGAAAAGGATCGCGTGCGCTTTTAGCATCAAAACCGGGCCTTACACTCCAACACAAGGAGTGTACGGCCGCACACATGGGTTTGCGGCCGCACACTCCTCTCCTGGCAGCACACTCATGAGTATAAGTGTAGAACTCAGCCTCCTTTAATCACTTTTCACCCTCCAAGGCTTAGAACTCGATTTCCTCTCAACCATCATCCGATTTTCAGCCTAGATCTTCAAGAATGTAGGTGTTCTTCACTTAAATTGTTGTTAATCCTTCCAAACTAGTAACACTCTTTGATTTCATCCATTTAAAATCGTGATTTGGCTAGATCTTCAAATCTTCATCCATTTCACCAAGAACACACACTTGTTCTTGGCGATTTTGGACCTTCTCGAGCTTCCGGATCGTAAGTATTCTTTCGTTAAGCTTAGAACTTGATGAGAACACTTTTTTAAAGCCTTGAAAATGCCCAGAACTCAAGAGCATGTGGTGTGTGCGGCCGCACACACAGTGGTGGCCGTACACCCCTCAAAAACCCCTCAAATCACCCTTTAAACACACCTAAAGGCTTCTATATTGTAAGGACCATTCCCAAAGCTTGTTACTACTAGTTATGAGCCTTAGAAAACGTCCAAAACATGTTCATCAAGGAGTGTGCGGCCGCACACACTCATGTGACCGCACACCCCTTTGTTTGGTGCTTTAGGGCTTCCAAAATGCCTTTCTAGCTTCAACACTTGATGAACATCAGCCCTACAAGCCTCCCCACCATTTGGAAAACGTTTTGAGCACACTTTACCATGAGTGTGCGGCCGCACACTCCCCTGGCCGCACACCCATCAAAATGGCCGTACACTCCCTTAGTTTGAATCACATGTGATTCCAACACTTGGTCAAAGTGTTTCCTAGTCCCGGAAGGTGTTTCCTTGCATTTGGTTGCTTATAAACACTATATTGATGTCAATATATGCCAATATATGTCATTTAGGACTTATTGTGTCTCAGGACTTCATTCGTGGAACTTCTCATCCTTACACACATACCCGTTTGAATCACCCACATCTGGTGAGTTCATACCCCGTAATGAATCTTTTAACTGTTTTAATTGTTTTAAGGGGGGGGGGGGGAATACAAGTTGAACACAATGATAATTGTGTAAATGTTGTTATAAACATCTTTCAAAATGTTACTTATGTCATTTATAAGTTGTCAAAACATTTCAAAAACTCTTTTAAAGTTATGTTACTTTATAGTTATACAAAACTCCATTTTTAAAGTACAAACATAACTTGGTAGATAAACGAGTCTTTTTAGTAACAGTCCAAATAGAACATTAGTAAGCTATAATAGGTATAGTTTAGGAGAATACTTTTCATTACTTCTAGTACAATGAAGTACAGAAACAAACAATAGATACTATGATGAGAAACAATACAGGCTAGACAGAGAAAGAACACACAATACAGCTAGCACATACATATACATTACATTCAGTTATGTGAGACACTTAACGGGGGCATGGCACTACCTGTCATGACCCGTTTTGTATCCAGAATCTCCTTGAATGGGGAGCGTATGAGTTTGTGTATAGATCTATACTGGATTGACTATCCTACACCTCGTTGCTCGCTACAGTGGGACTTGCAAGTCTACGGGTGCCAAACGTCATTTCTTACGACGTCTTACATCGTCGTTTTTCTATAGAGTCGGTAGCAGGATACAGGCCAATCACATGGTACTTTAAATAACAATAGGTTTAAAGTAATTAGTACAGCGGTAGTTACTTAATACAACACTACAGTACTATTTCATTTTCCCATTTCTTTCATAAAGTGACAGTACCACTTGAAAGTCAAACTCAAACTATTTTCGCGTCAAGATAGTTATAAACTAGGGAAAATATACATTTTTACAATCGACAAGCGGGACAGTCGAGTCTAATACGTAACAGAAGATGCCTTGGTAGAAGGCTACGTTTAAAAGAAAGGACCATATCGCTAGTCTTATGATTCCTTAATGTATACATCACAGGATATATATATACCAATAGAGTCCGACAGGTAATAGGATGTGTGCTCTCCGTTTCATTTCCTGTTCCTTGTTTGGTTGTGGGCTTGGAACGAATTCACCCAATCTATTTTCTACCCGATTCTATATATATGTATGCTTAGTATACATTAAGTCATCATAAGGATACCAGGTATGGGTCAGGTTAGGACACAGAGTCAAAGCACAGTTTTTCTAGTACAAAACATACTTTCCAAAATTAGTACTCTTGGTATACAAAACTAGAAACTTCCCAGTAAAGGGTTTAATCCATTTTATTAAACCAGTACAATTTAAAGGACCTTAGGTGAGTAACTCTATAATACCTTAGTTTATACATCATGTTTTTATATAAAACTAATACCCAATAGGTAGTTGGATGTGTGCTTTCCGCCTTACTTCCTGTTCCTTGATTGGTTGTGGGCTTAGGGCAGATTCACTCAATTAACTTTCTATCCGATATTAGATTATATATATCAGTATAAACTAAGCTATTATAAAAGTAGTCATTGTGGTCACCATTTTATTATAAGAAATAAGGGTTTTCTTAAAGAACTTTTCATTAGATATAAAGGAACCATTACAATTAACTCCATGAGTAACAAGTGAATACACCTGGGTTATATATGACAATGATCTAACAACCAATGGGATGTGTGCTATCCGCCTAAATTTATGTTCCTTATTTGGTTGTGAGCTTAGGGCAGATGCGCACAATCGATTGTTTGTTTACTATGAGTCTTATATAACTTGTACCCACTTAGTACCCATAGAAGGGGTTGTAGTGTCATTTTACTTAAACTTCCATCAAAGTAGGAAATATAGGATTTGCTAGAGGAACAGGGGAGCTTTTCAAAACAGAACTTACAACTTACAACATTTTACAACTACATGTTACATCTACATTTTTAACAACACTTTGCAACTTACTTACATCACTAAAATCTTATGAACTCACCAGCTTAATTGTTGATCAACTCTTTCAAATAACTTGTATTCTCAGGAGATATTAGACAGGTGCTTGTGCTGGGAATTCAGAAGATGGAGCATTATAGCTTCAAGTCTTGTTTTGTTATTTGTTTATGAATTCTATGTTTTGTGAACACACACATTGTAAACACTTTCTTTCGAAATGAAATGGTTGTTCATTACTTGCTTACCATATACATATCTCGTGATACTAAACATGACGTCCTCCACCCCCAAACGATTCCGCCGTTCCGGTTTTGGGGTGTGACAGATTGGTATCAGAGCATTGTTTATAGTGAACTAAGTATATCAACCGATAAAAGATATACAACTATAAATACAATGGGGCTTAAGTGCTCTGGATAATGATATATTTTTAGAGTATAACTACAAGTTATAAAAATATACCTACTTGCTTATTCATGTACATAATAGAACTAGTGTCACGAGGAGAACAGAACTAAAAGTATTTAAAGGTTGGGCACTGTCGCAACCTGAACAGTTATGTAATCATAGCTAGGATCAATATAGTTTGATCAACTATATTCATTCGAGATGTGACCGACATGTGTTTGGGAATGATGTGGTGTTGCAACAGTGTTAAAACTTACCTGAGCACCAGAACAAGTACATTACGTTAGAATACTATAGGAGTATTTTAGTTCATATAAATAACTTATGTGACAACTTAAAGACCCTTACGGATAGGTCTATAATCTTGCAAGGTATATTCCTAAAGTTTTATATATAATCAAGATCTTATAGACTTAGAATATGTGGTCTACGCTTCACTATCCATTCCTCTTAAGGGTGTAGTGTTGGAGTAGGATCACTTATTCGAAGGTCTATTTAATCTTCAATTATATACAAACTTGTGTACCTTGTACAATTATAGGAGGACCCCGTAAGGATCACCCCATAAAGTTACCTTAAAGCTCATAGATTCTTTAGTCACTTTCATTCTCGCACGACAAGCCCAGATAGATGTAACCACTTCCTCATAGTATACAACAGAAGAGTCCAGGAGGAACAAGAACAAGTTCACGAGAAGTTTTCAAAGAGGGATCAGCCGAAGTAACCAAAACGTCTTACACGTCACACTAATAAATAAAAATCTGGTTAATTAAATGAGCGAGTGGAAACACTGCTCACATTTTATGTTGAGATTATTTTCTTACATGCAGCTGGTAACAGTTATTCAGGAAACATATATTCATTCGAGGATAGTTATTTCAAATTCATATAGTTTATTAGGTATAGACTCTTTTATGAATTGTTTCTAGAACCCTGTGGAAGTCAGGACACGATACATCCAGAACTAGGGTAACCTTGCCTTTTCAGCTTTCGGCTTGTGTCCATTGCTTTAGACTTATTCCGTCTCATCTTTGTATTCTTTTAGCAAAGATGCCTCCTCGCAGATCTAACAGACACACTACTCCGATAACTCCAATACCGCCTCCTACACAAATCGATATGGCAGCTATAAACGCTGCAGTGGTTGCGGCTGTGGCAACAGCCATGGATCAATATCACTCCATCAGTACCAGCGGAGGTGAAACGCCTACTGATTCTACTCAGGGTGAGGTCCTCGGGCACACGAGAGAGTTCTACTACAAGGACTTCACCAAATGCCAGTCATTGTCCTTTAATGGGACTGAAGGAGTCATCGCCCTCATGCAATAGTTCGAGAAAACAGAGTCGATCTTTGAAATCTGTTTATGCCCAGAAGGAAGCAAGGTGAAGTTTGATGTCTGCACCTTCTCTGGCAAGGCCCTAACATGGTGGAACAGCCACGTTAAATCACTGACTCTATCAGTGGCTAACTCAATAGGTTGGGAAAACCTAAAAGAGTTAATGCGGGAGGAATATTGCCCGTTAGGCGAGATTCAAAAACTGGAACAAGAGTTGTGGGATCTCACTATGGTCGGCTCAGACATAGTGACCTACACTAACCGGTTCAGCGAACTAGCAGCTCTACGCCCCGGGATGATTACCTCGGAGAGCAAGAAGATAGAAAGATACATTTGGGGTCTGACTGCTCCGACCCAAGGAAATGTGTTGTCTTCTAACCCAACCACGTTCGATAGTGCTAAATGCCTGGCACAGCGACTTATCGACCATGGAGTCCGCCATGGTGTAAAAGTCCCTATTTCCGAGCCATCAAGGGACGAGGACTATAATCAGAAGTCGGGGAACAAGAGGAAGAAGAAGCGAACAACACAAGACACCCCGCAAGAGCAACGAGCGAGCACTATGTACGCCGCTACGACGCCTATTGCTTCAGCACCTGCCAGTCGATATGCTGGAAACCTTCCGAAGTGTGGAAAGTGCAACTTTCACCATACAGGAGTATGCCGGGAAATGCAGTTTCTGAACTGCCACAGGAAGGGACACACAGTCCGTTTCTGCAGGTCACCAGCTCAACCGATCTCCCAAGTCCCCGGAGCTGAAGAAAACCAAGCCTGCTATGGCTGTGGTGAGACTGGACACTATCAAAGGGACTGCCCGATAATAAGGAACTCAGGTGCAGATGGACGCATTCTGATGATCACCGCAGGAGAATCTACGTCGGAGTCATCGACGAGTAGAGGTACGTTTTCGAAATAGTAATTACTTTTAAAAATAATTTATATTGGTATAAGATTTAAATTTGGGGACAACACTTAAAAGTAATTATAACAAATCACATGTTAAAATAGGTCACAATATTCAAGAGAACTAAAAGATCTGTTTAGAGAAGCTATTATGGCTTACCATATACAGCAGGGTTGTGCATACCTAAGATGTTGCAGACTAAGAGTGAGTGACTCCGCTTAGGTCCCCATTCCTTAGTTGGTTGAGGATTTGAGGCAGAGTTACTCAGTCGACTGCCTGATTCATCTTAAATATTCATAACTTGTATATGGCAGGCGATTGTAGTGGTACCAAGGAGGATTATGATATAAATTATCCCCACCAGTTAGTAGAGCACTTATTTTTGTATGTATGCGCACATAGCGGTACGATACGTAGGAGTGTTAACTTCAAAAAGAAAACAGGAAACACGGGAACATTTACAAAGAGTACATTGTCGAACATACTAGGAGTACAGTATCGAGCATACAAGGGATACATCGTCGTATAACCGGTGTTTCTTTCATTTGACCAAAACTTTGTTCGGTAAAGAGTCTGTTACTTTCATTCGTCATGAGTTGGCGTGGTCCTCACCATACTGAGTTCATATGTTTCTATCGCCTCGATCGGCAAGTTTTAGAAACTTTCGTCATTCATATCGAAAGTACGACCTAAACCTCGATTTTATCTTTCGTATTCTCAACCCCGAAGCACTCGTGCGAAGAGTACTTTGTCCTCCGAAGCCTTATCGTCATATGTCTGCAGACCGTCACGAAATACCACTCGTCCAGTAGACCAAGCTCGAGCATAGAGGCTAAGGACGAATACAGCCCAGGTGTCACTATTCAGTGTATACGCGAGGGTGGTATATGATTATGATTACGCAGATTTAGTATGTGTGTTTCTGCCCTGTCTCCTGTTCCTTGTTTGGTTGTGGACCTGGGGCAGAGTCGCACATCCAACCGTTTAACTAATTCTAATCATATACGACTTGTATACACGAGGTAATGATAGATGGACCAAGTACGAATCCTATTATGAACAGAAGGGAAAAAGTTGCCAGGTCTACGAGTGGGTATTCTGCAAATCAGAGGAGCGCAACCCCAGTAGTACGGCTAAGAAAGCTAATTTCGGGACGAAATTCCCTCTAACGGGGGGATGATGTGACAACCCGAAAATTTTTAAAATTTTGCCTGGTAAAGCTCAGCCAGTCAACTCAGCTGAGTGTCAAACTCATGTCTGCTATCATTTAGCCTTGTTTAGAGTCCATTTAAAGGTCAAAAGGTTAGTACATTCAAGCATTGAACATAGAAAAGGATCGCGTGCGCTTTTAGCATCAAAATCGGGCCTTACACTCCAACACAAGGAGTGTACGGCCGCACACATGGGTTTGCGGCCGCACACTCCTCTCCTGGCAGCACACTCACGAGTATAAGTGTAGAACTCAGCCTCCTTTAATCACTTTTCACCCTCCAAGGCTTAGAACTCGATTTCTCTCTCAACTATCATCCGATTTTCAGCCTAGATCTTCAAGAATGTAGGTGTTCTTCACTTAAATTGTTGTTAATCCTTCCAAACTAGTAACACTCTTTGATTTCACCCATTTGATATCGTGATTTGGCTAGATCTTCAAATCTTCATCCATTTCACCAAGAACACACACTTGTTCTTGGCGATTTTGGACCTTCTCGAGCTTCCGGATCGTAAGTATTTTTTCGTTAAGCTTAGAACTTGATGAGAACACTTGTTTAAAGCCTTCAAAATGCCCAGAACTCAAGAGCATGTGGTGTGTGCGGCCGCACACACAGTGGTGGCCGTACACCCCTCAAAAACCCCTCAAATCACCCTTTAAACACACCTAAAGGCTTCCATATTGTAAGGACCATTCCCAAAGCTTGTTACTACTAGTTATGAGCCTTAGAAAACGTCCAAAACATGTTCATCAAGGAGTGTGTGTCCGCACACACTCATGTGACCGCACACCCCTTTGTTTGGTGCTTTAGGGCTTCCAAAATGCCTTTCTAGCTTCAACACTTGATGAACATCAGCCCTACAAGCCTCCCCACCATTTGGAAAACGTTTTGAGCACACTTTACCATAAGTGTGCGGCCGCACACTCCCCTAGCCGCACACCCATCAAAATGGCCGTACACTCCCTTAGTTTAAATCACATGTGATTCCAACACTTGGTCAAAGTGTTTCCTAGTCCCGGAAGGTGTTTCCTTGCATTTGGTTGCTTATAAACACTATATTGATGTCAATATATGCCAATATATGTCATTTAGGACTTATTGTGTCTCGGGACTTCATTCGTAGAACTTCTCATCCTTACACACATACCCGTTTGAATCACCCACATCAGGTGAGTTTATACCCCGTAATGAATCTTTTAACTGTTTTAACTGTTTTAGGGGGGGGGGATACAAGTTGAACACAATGATAATTGTGTAAATGTTTGTTATAAACATCTTTCAAAATGTTACTTATGTCATTTATAAGTTGTCAAAACATTTCAAAAACTCTTTTAAAGTTATGTTACTTTATAGTTATACAAAACTCCGTTTTTAAAGTACAAACATAACTTGGTAGATAAACGAGTCTTTTCAGTAACAGTCCAAATAGAACATTAGTAAGCTATAATAGGTATAGTTTAGGAGAATACTTTTCATTACTTCTAGTACAATGAAGTACAGAAACAAACAATAGATACTATGATGAGAAACAAACAATACAGGCTAGACATAGAAAGAACACACAATACAGCTAGCACATACATATACATTACATTCAGTTATGTGAGCCACTTAACAGGGGCATGGCACTACCTGTCATGACCCGTTTTGTATCCAGAATCTCCTTAAATGGGGAGCATATGAGTTTGTGTATAGATCTATACTGGATTGACTATCCTACACCTCGCTGCTCGCTACAGTGGGACTTGCAAGTCTACGGGTGCCAAACGTCATTTCTTACGACGTCTTACATCGTCGTTTTTCTATAGAGTCGGTAGCAGGATACAGGCCAATCACATGGTACTTTAAATAACAATAGGTTTAAAGTAATTAGTACAGCGGTAGTTACTTAATACAACACTACAGTACTATTTCATTTTTCCCATTTCTTTCATAAAGTGACAGTACCACTTGAAAGTCAAACTCAAACTATTTTCGCGTCAAGATAGTTATAAACTAGGGAAAATATACATTTTTACAATCGACAAGCGGGATTGTCGAGTCTAATACGTAACAGAAGATGCCTTGGTAGAAGGCTACGTTTAAAAGAAAGGACCATAATGCTAGTCTTATGATTCCTTAATGTATACATCACAGGATATATATATATATACCAATAGAGTCCGACAGGTAATAGGATGTGTGCTCTCCGTTTTATTTCCTGTTCCTTGTTTGGTTGTGGGCTTGGAACGAATTCACCCAATCTATTTTCTACCCGATTCTATATATATGTATGCTTAGTATACATTAAGTCATCATAAGGATACCAGGTATGGGTCAGGTTAGGACACAGAGTCAAAGCACAGTTTTTCTAGTACAAAACATACTTTCCAAAATTAGTACTCTTGGTATACAAAACTAGAAACTTCCCAGTAAAGGGTTTAATCCATTTTATTAAACCAGTACAATTTAAAGGACCTTAGGTGAGTAACTCTATAATACCTTAGTTTATACATCATGTTTATATATAAAACTAATACCCAATAGGTAGTTGGATGTGTGCTTTCCGCCTTACTTCCTGTTCCTTGATTGGTTGTGGGCTTAGGGCAGATTCACTCAATTAACTTTCTATCCGATATTAGATTATATATATCAGTATAAACTAAGCTATTATAAAAGTAGTCATTGTGGTCACCATTTTATTATAAGAAATAAGGGTTTTCTTAAAGAACTTTTCATTAGATATAAAGGAACCATTACAATTAACTCCATGAGTAACAAGTGAATACACCTGGGTTATATATGACAATGATCTAACAACCAATGGGATGTGTGCTATCCGCCTAAATTTCTGTTCCTTGTTTGGTTGTGAGCTTAGGGCAGATGCGCACAATCGATTGTTTGTTTACTATGAGTCTTATATAACTTGTACCCACTTAGTACCCATAGAAGGGGTTGTAGTGTCATTTTACTTAAACTTCCATCAAAGTAGGAAATATAGGATTTTCTAGAGGAACAGGCGAGCTTTTCAAAACAGAACTTACAACTTACAACATTTTACAACTACATGTTACATCTACATTTTTAACAACACTTTGCAACTTACTTACATCACTAAAATCTTATGAACTCACCAGCTTAATTGCTGATCAACTCTTTCAAATAACTTGTATTCTCAGGAGACTATTAGACAGGTGCTTGTGCTGGGAATTCAGAAGATGGAGCATTATAGCTTCAAGTCTTGTTTTGTTATTTGTTTATGAATTCTATGTTTTGTGAACACACACATTGTAAACACTTTCTTTCAAAATGAAATGGTTGTTCATTACTTGCTTACCTTATACATATCTCGTGATACTAAACATGACGTCCTCCACCCCCAAACGATTCCGCCGTTCCGGTTTTGGGGTGCGACACCAGTGGCGAAGAGTAGAGCCTTTCAGCTGACAGCAGAGGAGGCGCGAGCGACTCCTGATGTGGTGACGGGTATGTATTTTCCTCTTATCTCTGTTTTTGATATAGTTTGTTTCTCATGATTATGTGTTTGTGTATAGGGTCGTTCTTAGTGAACGGCATTTCAGCTACAATATTGTTTGATTCGGGGGCTACCCGATCATTTGTTTCGCTCGCATTTAGCAAGCGATTTAGCAGAGCTCCGGGGGAGCTGGATTTTCCACTTGATGTTGAGATAGCCGATGACAGGACCGTCAGGGTCGCGAGAGTCCATAGGGGATGTACATTACGGTTGTATGACAAGCAGTTCATGGTGGATTTGGTTCCTATTCCCTTACGAGGGAATAAAGTTATAGTAGGTATGGATTGGCTGAGCCCCAACGGGGCAGTGATTGACTGTGAGCGCCAGTTGGTGAGGGTTCGCACTCCTAGCGCGGGAGAGTTAGTGATTCAGGGCGAAAGGCCACAGCGCGGACCGATTCTTTGTTCAACAGCGAGAGCGAGGCGCTATTTCTAGCAGGGATGCGTAGGATACGTCGCCTATGTTATGGATACCCGGGAGAAGGGTAAGGCGACAGTTGATGATGTACCAGTAGTGTGAGAGTACCTGAACGTATTCCCAGAGGATTTACCTGGGATACTGTGACAACCGTCAAATTCAAGTCAAAGTCAAAGTCAACAAGTCAAAGTCCACAAGTCAAACCGGTCAAACTTAATTAGTATTTGTATGCTAAAAGTTATTCTATGTATAAAAAGGGAGTTAAACGCATCAAAACACGACTAAGGACCCTTTCGGGGACTTAAAAAAATCATAAACAAAGCATAACGGGGTTCACGAACCTTGCATTACGAGATTATAAGATAATAATGGCTAAGGTTAAATCTCTCCCAAATCTCTCCAAGTATGTGAAATCTCTCCCAAATCTCTCCAAGTATGTGAAATCTCTCCGAAATCTCTCTCAAGATCTCTCTCAACTTTTTTTAGTCATCCCGACCTTTAACTTGGCCAAAACCCGCTTAAAACGGGGAGTTATATCGAAAAACAGCTAATTAGGGTCGAAACCCTTCTTAGGAACCGAACCTCTTAGGAACCGAACCTCTTAGGAACCGAACCTCTTAGGGCCGAACCCTTCTATTAGAACCGAAACCTCTTAGGAACCGAACTTGTCAGAAGCGAACCTGTCAGAAGCAAACCTACCCTTCTCGGACCGAAGCTCAGTAGACCGAACAAGCATCCGAACCGAAACCCTCTCAGCCGAAATAGACCGAGCCCTCGGTCTATTTCGCTTCCATAGCCACTTCGGACCGAGCCTGCCACCTTCGGTCCCTTCTCCTTCTCTCGGTTCCTTCTTTCCCTTCTCTCGGTTCTCACTCTCTTAGAGCCGAACCTCGCAGGTTCGGTCCATATTGCCCGATTTTCGACTACTTTCGCTTCCTAAGCCCGTTTTTTACGGGATTTTTTTCACCAAATTCATATTTTTATCATTTTTCACCCCCATAACTCATATTTTAATTATTTTTCAAGGGTTTTTAATTAAAAATCATTATTTTATAATAAGAAGAGTATTCTACCCCACAAGTGGGTCAAGTGTGCCCACTTGCCTCCTATGTGTCACTTTCTCATTTACCACCTTATCCACATCACACAAACCAAGGCACACATCACTTCAAACTCACAAGTTGCTCCAGCAACCTTCTATATAAAGAAATCCCTGGAGGATTTCTTGAATTACTTGCTCATTTCAAACATACACACACTTCTCACACCACCTCAAGAAAGCTTCTTTCTCTCTACTTCCCACCACCTTGTGCAAGTGTTCTTGAGTTGCTACTGCACTTTTAGGTAAGTATTCCATCTAAACTCAAGTTTTATTCCATAATTTCATAACACTCTTGGATCATCGACTCATATCTTAACACCAAAAATCGTTCTTAGGATCATCCAAGCCTTCACGTGTTCATCAAGTGCTCTTGACTTGATACTCCTTGACTTCAACCTTCCACTATTCAAGAAATCACTCAAGGTGAGTTCATACCCCTACATTATCTAGTTTTCTTCAGTTTTTCAGGGGGGGAATACAAGTTAAAACACGAAAACATATTCAAAACTTAACTTGACAGCTTATAACAGAAACGTTGTGACCTGTTAACGAACTGTTTTACCCAACTTAAACTTAATATTTTTCAAATCTGTTTAATATGACTACTTACACATCTCCATATGATTTTTCTACGATTTATGGTGATTTTTACAAAACTGCCTATCATTTCATAAACGAATTCGGACCAGTCTGTGATTATGAACACTTTCACATAAGTTAGAGAATTCTAAAAATCATAATAAAAATTATGAATAAACTAGACATATTTTCTAAACTCTAAGAGTTTACGGAATTAGATTTCGACTTCGTATGACTTTTCTATGATGATTTCAAAACAGTGCAGAAAGAGTAAAAACTAGTTACATAGCTTACCATATCAACAACACTTTGTAGTATGTTGAGCAAAGTGCATAAAAATAAGTTTCTAAATGTTTGGATGCATTCTTGTTAGTTGACCATCATAAACAGAAATTAGTCATTCATGTTAAGGCTTTTCCATTCATTTCGAACACAAATAATAAACTATAATAAGTATGGTTTATGAAATTTTCCGATAAAAGCATACTACATGGAAAAGGTTTTACTCTCAAAACAAATGGGTTTTTCATATACTACATGATAAACTATAATAGTAATAGTTTATGGATTTCATAACACTAATTTATTTCATAAAAAGGTGATTTCACTTCCTCCACGGAAGAGTTTTTATACTCAAACTATATGTAAACTAGTTAACGTAAGTTGTGAGACATTCTCTGTCGTACTCTTAGAGTACGGGTTCAAAATCCTGTAAGTTATAACCAGAGTCTCTTGTAGGGAGAGCGTGATAATTATGTATAGATCTATATTGGGATTGACAACCCACACCCATGCTGCTTGCATAAGTCCGATCGGCCGATCGGGGGTGACAAATGTCATTTCATTTCCGACGTCTGAAGAACGTCGCAGCAGGTCATCCGGTCGTAGTATGGTTATAACGACTCACATAGGGAGTTAACAATCTTTCAAGTTTACAGGGAAAATTCTACTTTGAAAAGGGGTTTTATCTATTTAAAACTACTTGAACATTAATAGTACAAAACACACACTCATATTCTCGGTCTTGGGATTTAAGGCTACATAACTTTTTATAAGGAAAATATTGGATTTTCTTTGGGGAAACGCATTACGATTATAAATATCATAAGTACAAAACACACACTCACATTCTCGGTCTTGGGATTTAAGGCTACATAACTTTTATTAGGAAAATAAGGAATTTTTCTTGAAGTATACATGACAAAGTACCAGATTTAATACTAAATGGCTTTCATGATATTAACACTACGTTTCATCTAGAATTTTTAGACTTCAGCTATAACTTGCTAAGTGTGCATGTTAGAGTTATATATGAATTTAGTCGCAATCGACTTAGAATTGGTGGGCCCGCCTTACTTCCTGTTCCTTGTTTGGTTGTGGACCTAGGGCAGACCCACTACATTCGACGGTTTATTTAACTTAAATTTTATATAACTTATATACACTGGCTGATTATAGAAGGAATCTACAGGTCTTTCTAGGGTACATTATTGCATAACATAAGAGCATTCATGTCACGCTTACTAAAGAAAATATTGGATTTTCTGGAATCATACTCTATCGCTTTTACAAGGAAAACGACTTCTTTCTCAAATAAAACTCTTATGAACTCACCAACTTAATTGTTGACACTTTTTCAAACTACTTGTATTCTCAGGAATTCAGTGAAACAGGAAATCAACCGCTTTTGAGGATGGGACGTTAAATCATCAAACATTTCATTTTGTCATCATAGTGTAATTGAATTGAAATCATGTAAAAACATACTATGGTATAACTTTTTCAATTATATTTATGATGGTTGTATTTACTTTGAGCACTATTATACTCGTTGTTGTAATACTATACATGAAGTCCTCCACCCCCGGACGTTTCCGCCATCCTTGGTTTGGGGGTGTGACAGATTGGTATCAGAGCATTGTTTATAGTGAACTAAGTATATCGAACCACATAAGATATACAAACTATAAATGCATTGGGACTAAGGTCTCTGATTAAACATTTTCAAATAACTATACTTTTAGAAATAAATAGTTTCTTGTTAAAAGTATGAGTGCATGCATACATACTAGTGTAGTATCATATCTAGGACAATACAAAAGTTAAAAATAGAGGAGTTGTGCAATGTGAATATGCTCTGGGGTATACAATCAAGTCTGGGAGGAATATAGCCTGATCAACTATATTTGTCCGAGAAGTGACTAGTATGTGCCGGGGGATAGTCATAGTGGACAACAAGTCTATCAACTTACCAACACCCATAGCAGAAAATCGTTAAGAACCAAACATAACATTTAAAATACTATAGGAGTATTTTGTGGTACTATAACTTATGTGAAAACTAAACAGATTCTTGCTAGTAGGTCTACAATCACTAAGTGGATACGCTAAAGTTATATATAACTTAGATATGTAACTGGTATGCAGCATGTCATTATAGAAGTAACTAAGGAGGATCAAACCCCTATATGTATTTCTAGGAATATGATTATTATATGCCTCTTATCTCACCCCTATTCTCGCACGGACATCATGGCAAGATTTTACTTACCAAGAGACCCCTACTTTCCGAACCCCGAGAGTTAGTGGATGATGACGAAAAGAGTCAGAGGTGGAGCCAGAGGCCGACAACTCTCCTTACATAGCCATGGCTCTCGTGAACCGTCTCGACTACATCGAACCTGTGCCCCGTTGGGCAGCATTGATCGAGGAGTGGAGTCGCCATCAGCAACAGCAATTGCCATTTGGGGATGTATCGTCGTGAGCAGAGTTCATTTTACTCACAAGACCTTGTAGATTAGGTCTATGAGTATGTGTTGGTGCTACTCCCCTCCATGTGTAGGCCCGACCCCGCGAGTTAGTAATGACACTAGTCGAGATATTTATTTGCGGTCCAAACTTTTTCTTGCAATGATGTGGTGTGGACCTGCATCAAGCTCAAAACCTTTCTCTAAAAACTAAATATACTAAAATCATACAAATGAAAGGGGCATGCGTATTATTTCATTGGGAGCAATACTACTAAGAATTCATAAGTTTATCATATATAGACTCTCGTTATGAATTGTTTTCAGAACACCATAAAAACTGGAACACGATACACTCAGAACTAAGATAAAATAACTCCCGACGTATAAACCCTTATTCAATACTCATTATCATCTCGCCTTTTTAAAACCTCATGGTTGAAAGGAACCTTTTCGTAGACCTATAGGGTGCGGTCATACCAGCACTAATGCACCGGATCCCATCAAAACTCCTCAGCTAAGTGTGTTTGGACAAACATAATCCTAAGATGGGTAAAACTTAACGCCCGTACGAAACCTACTTCTACCCACTACCATAACTCCGTCTCCGGAACGTTAGCAGAAACATCAAGAATAGTTCAATAAAGTGCGTGTATATAAATGATAAGGGTATAACTAGAATCATCCCCACTCACGAAATCGTTTCTCCCCATGCAATAGAGTTATGTCTTTACAAGGAGGTAACCAGCCAACAAGCAATGCAACAATCCTGCAGATAGACTCTGCTACTTTTCAAGCTGCGGTCACGGCAGCCGTGACATCCATCATGGCGCAAATAAATGCTAACAATGCCCACAGAGGTGAAGGCGGTGTTGGCAATTCTAACCGCAGTAACAGTCAAGAACACCAGCGGGTGTCTACCCACGAAGACGCCTCAGACCACAAACCTAAGAACAAGAAACGAAAATTTTGGGACAAAAAGAAGCGCAACCTATCTGAAAAACGCGCTAAAAGACAACAATATGTGGCTGCCCCTGTGATTACAACATCAGTCCCGACTCATGCCTCGACACTAGGCACAACGTCTGTCACTCAAGCACCGGTCAGACAATATATGGGAACACTTCCGAAGTGTATCAAGTGTAGCTACCATCACAATGGGATTTGTCGGGTGCCGCACTATAAAAACTGCAACAAGGACGGACATATTGCCTGTTTCTGCAGGAACCAGACCCAGCAAATCGCTTCAATCACCTATACCAGTGTAGGTCCAGTATGCCACCTATGCGGTAAAATGGCACACTTCAAGAGAGACTGTCCAACTGAGAGGAATGACGGGGGAACAGGAGGATTGTGGCAAACAAGCTAGCAGGAGCAACAAGGAACCTTATTAGGACTTTTGTAATGATTCCAACAACAAAAACGTTTAAGTACCATATGTTTGTAATGAATTTGGTATGTTTACTAAAATTACCGTATATCAAAAAGTAGTTAAAATACTCTCTCGTTCAATCAAATCAAAGACACTTATATATGATCTTAGGATCATTACCAGTGAGCTGGGATAACTTGGTATATACGTCAGGGTTAATCATAATCAAAATACTACAGACTTAAAGCGAATAATTCTGTCCTGCCCCTATCCCATGTCTAGTAGTGGGATTAGGGTAGATCCACCCACTCGACGGGTTCATCAATACCAATTTACATACGACTTGCATATACCGATCGATCATAGAATGATCGGTCGGGGATCATGATATAAGGAATCACTACTAGTAATCAGGACACACTTACTACCAGTGCTGGCTGTTGTGGTATGAATCATTTGTAGTAACAATAACATCGATCAAAACGGAACACATTAACAAGAATCACATGATACTCTATCTCCCTAACGAATAATTCGTACGAATATAACTTAACACATGTATTACTAAAAAGATCTGTTGTCGTCATTCGATGACGATTGGTATAGTCCTCACTTCCCCGATTAAACGGCTACGAAAAGACCCTTCCCCTACCCCACTGAATATCAAAAACCTTCGTCTCTCATAAGCGCAAATCCGACACGGACCTCCGGGTCATCTCTCGCTGCGAAACCCCAAAACACTCACCAGAGGAGTATTATACCTTCCGAAACCTTTCCATAAGTATTTCCAGAAAACCGTTCGAGAACATCACACGTAAAACAAGGACCCGAGTTCAGCTGGGAACAGGAAGACCAAATAAAACAAAAGTACCCACATCTATTCCCCAACCCTTGAAGTCCCACTCAAAATGCAAATTTCGGGACAAAATTCCTTCTAACGGGGGGATAATGTGACAACCGTCAAATTCAAGTCAAAGTCAAAGTCAACAAGTCAAAGTACACAAGTCAAACCGGTCAAACTTAATTAGTATTTGTATGCTAAAAGTTATTCTATGTATAAAAATGTGCATTTGTATGTCAAGAATTCAAGTGTCTCAAAGAATCTATGTGTTTAGCAATGTAAAAACCCTAAAAAGGGAGTTAAACGCATCAAAACACGACTAAGGACCCTTTCGGGGACTTAAAACAATCATAAACAAAGCATAACGGGGTTCACGAACCTTGCATTACGAGATTATACGATAATAATGGCTAAGGTTAAATCTCTCCCAAATCTCTCATAGTATGTGAAATCTCTCCCAAATCTCTCCAAGTATGTGAAATCTCTCCCAAATCTCTCTCAACTTTTTTTAGTCATCCCGACCCTTAACTTGGCCAAAAACCGCTTAAAACAGAGAGTTATATCGAAAAACAGCTAATTAGGGTCGAAACCCTTCTTAGGAACCGAACCTCTTAGGAACCAAACCTCTTAGGGCCGAACCCTTCTATTAGAACCGAACCCTCTTAGGAACCGAACTTGTCAGAAGCGAACCTACCCTTCTCGGACCAAAGCTCAGTAGACCGAACAAGCATCCGAACCGAAACCCTCTCAGCCGAAATAGACCGAGCCCTCGGTCTATTTCGCTTCCATAGCCAGTTCGGACCGAGCCTGACACCTTCGGTTCCTCACCTCGCACCTTCGGTCCCTTCTACTTCTCTCGGTTCCTTCTTTCCCTTCTCTCGGTTCTCACTCTCTTAGAGCCGAACCTCGCAGGTTCGGTCCATATTGCCCGGTTTTCGACTACTTTCGCTTCCTAAGCCCGTTTTTGACGTTTTTGACGGGATTTTTTCACCAAATTCATATATTTATCATTTTTAACCCCCAGAACTCATATTTTAATTATTTTTCAAGGATTTTTAATTAAAAATCATTATTTTATAATAAGAAGAATATTATACCCCACAAGTAGGTCAAGTGTGCCCACTTTACTCCTATGTGTCACTTTCTCATTTGCCACCTTATCCACATCACACAAACCAAGGAACACATCACTTCAAACTCACAAGTTGCTCCAGCAACCTTCTATATAAAGAAATCCCTGGAGGATTTCTTGATTTACTTGCTCATTTCAAACATACACACACTTCTCATACCACCTCAAGAAAGCTTCTTTCTCTCTACTTCCCACCACCTTGTGCAAGTGTTCTTGAGTTGCTACTGCATTTTTAGGTAAGTATTCCATCTATACTCAAGTTTTATTCCATAATTTCATAACACTCTTGGATCATCGACTCATATCTTAACACCAAATATCGTTCTTAGGATCATCCAAGCCTTCACGTGTTCATCAAGTGCTCTTGACTTGATACTCCTTGACTTCAACCTTCCACTCTTCAAGAAATCACTCAAGGTGAGTTCATACCCCTACATTTTCTAGTTTTCTTCAGTTTTCAGGGGGAATACAAGTTAAAACACCAAACCATATTCAAAACTTAACTTGACAGCTTATAATAGAAACGTTGTGACCTGTTCACGAACTGTTTTACCCAACTTAAACTTAATATTTTTCAAAGTTGTTTAATATGCGAATATTTCAGGTTTATACCTTTAAAATGACTACTTGCACATCTCCATATGATTTTTCTACGATTTATGGTGATTTTTACAAAACTGCCTATCATTTCATAAACGAATTCGGACCAGTCTGTGCTTATGAACACTTTCACATAAGTTAGAGAATTCTAAAAATCATAATAAAAATTATGAATAAACTAGACATATTTTCAAAACTCTTAGAGCTTACAGAATTAGTTTTCGACTTCGTATGACTTTTCTATGATGATTTCAAAACAGTGCAGAAAGAGTAAAAACTAGTTACATAGCTTACCATATCAACAACACTTTGTAGTATGTTGAGCAAAGTCCATAACAATAAGTTTATAAATGTTTGGATGCATTCTTGTTAGTTGACCATCATAAACAGAAATTAGTCATTCATGTTAAGGCTTTTCCATTCATTTCGAACACAAATAATAAACTATAATAAGTATGGTTTATGAAATTTTCCGATAAAAGCATACTACATGGAAAAGGTTTTACTCTCAAACAAATAGGTTTTTCATATACTACATGATAAACTATAATAGTAATAGTTTATGGATTTCATAACACTAATTTATTTCATAAAAAGGTGATTTCACTTCCTCCACGGAAGAGGTTTTATACTCAAACTATATGTAAACTAGTTAACGTAAGTTGTGAGACATTCTCTATCGTACTCTTAGAGTACGGGTTCAAAATCCTGTAAGTTATAACCAGAGTCTCTTGTAGGGAGAGCGTGATAATTGTGTATAGATCTATATTGGGATTGACAACCCACACCCATGCTGCTTGCATAAGTCCGATCGGCCGATCGGGGGTGACAAATGTCATTTCGTTTCCCACGTCTGAAGAACGTCGCAGCAGGTCATCTGGTCGTAGTATGGTTATAACGACTCACATAGGGAGTTAACAATCTTTCAAGTTTACAGGGAAAATTCTACTTTGAAAAGGGGTTTTATTTATTTAAAACTACTTGAACATTAATAGTACAAAACACACACGCATATTCTCGGTCTTGGGATTTAAGGCTACATAACTTTTTATAAGGAAAATATTGGTTTTTCTTTGGGAAAACGCATTACTATTATAAATATCATAAGTATAAAGCACACACTTACATTCTCGGTCTTGGGATTTAAGGCTACATAACTTTTATAAGGAAAATAAGGGATTTTTCTTGAAGTATACATGACAAAGTACCAGATTTAATACTAAATGGCTTTCATGATATTAAAACTACGTTTCATGTAGAATTGTTAGACTTCAGCTATAATTTGCTAAGTGTGCATGTTAGAGTTATATATGAATTTAGTCGCAATCGACTTAGAATTGGTGGGCCCGCCTTACTTCCTGTTCCTTGTTTGGTTGTGGACCTAGGGCAGACCCACTACATTCGACGGTTTATTTAACTTAAATTTTATATAACTTATATACATTGGGTGATTATAAAAGGAATCTACAGGTCTTTCTAGGGTACATTATTGCATAACATAGGAGCATTCATGTCACGCTTACTAAAGAAAATATTGGATTTTCTGGAATCATACTCTATCGCTTTTACAAGGAAAACGACTTCTTTCTCAAATAAAACTCTTATGAACTCACCAACTTAATTGTTGACACTTTTTCAAACTACTTGTATTCTCAGGAATTCAGTGAAACAGGAAATCAACCGCTTTTGAGGATGGGACGTTAAATCGTCAAACATTTCATTTTGTCATCATAGTGTAATTGAATTGAAATCATGTAAAAACATACTATGGTATAACTTTTTCAATTATATTTATGATGGTTGTATTTACTTTGAGCACTATTATATAGTTGTTGTGATACTATACATGAAGTCCTCCACCCCCGGACGTTTCCGCCATCCTTGGTTTGGGGGTGTGACAGATACCCCCGGAGAGACAGGTTGAGTTTGGGATTGACATGGTTCCTGGTGCGGCTCCGATAGCCAAGGCACCATATCGGTTGGCTCCTCCCGAGATGCAGGACTTGTCTACGTAGCTGCAAGAGCTATTAGACAAGGGTTTATCAGGCCGAGCAGTTCACGTTGGGGAACCCCGATCCTGTTTGTGAAGAAGAAGGACGGGTCGCACCGTATGTGCATAGACTACCGGGAGCTGAACAAGGTAACGGTGAAGAACCGTTACCCACTCCCGATGATAGATGATTTGTTCGACCAGCTTCAGGGAGCATCTTGGTTCTCCAAGATTGATCTACAGTCCGGATACCACCAGATACGGGTCAGAGATGATGATGTGCAGAAGACCACTTTTAGGACCCGCTATGGTTACTATGAGTTTGTGGTGATGCCATTTGGGCTCACCAATGCTCCAGCCGCGTTCATGGACCTCATGAACCGCGTGTGCAGGTCGATGCTGGATCGGTCTGTGATAGTATTCATTGATGATATCTTGGTTTATTCCAAGACTGAGGAGCAGCATGAGGAACACCTGAGAGAGGTGCTTGAGACCTTGAGGAGGGAGAGACTTTTCGCAAAGTTCACCAAGTGCGAGTTCTGGTTGCGCAAGGTGCATTTTTTGGGACACCTCGTCAACCAGAAGGGTATATTAGTCGATCCGGCCAAGATAGAGGTCGTGATGCAGTGGGAGGTCCCGAGGTCTCCATCATAGATTCGGAGCTTCCTGGGATTGGCAGGGTACTACAACAGATTCATCCAGGACTTCTCCAAGATAGCAGTACCGCTCACTCGACTGACCAAGAAGTTGGTTGTGTATCGTTGGGGTCATGAGCAGCAAGCAGCCTTCGAGACGCTCAGGTAGCGATTGTGCGAGGCGCCGATTCTCACCCTGCCAGAGGGAGTAGATGATTTTGTGGTCTATTGTGACGCTTCGATCACAGGCATGGGAGCAGTATTGACGCAGCGAGGCCATGTGATAGCTTATGCCTCTAGACAGTTGAAGCCTCATGAGGCTAACTATCTGACGCATGATTTAGAGTTGGGGGCTGTTGTGTTCGCCCTCAGGATTTGGCGGCATTACCTCTATGGGGTCCGATGTACTATTTACATGGATCACAAGAGTCTGAGGTACCTCATGGATCAGCCGAATCTGAACATGAGGCAGCGTAGATAGTTAGATGTGGTTAAGGATTACGATTGTGAGATCCTTTACCACTCGGGCAAGGCCAACGTAGTGGCCGATGCCCTGAGCCACAAGGTGGTGGTGGCCCCGATACGAGACATCTGTTTGAGGATGACAGTGATGACTCCATTGCTGGAGCAGATTAGAGAGGCACAGGTTGAAGGCCTAAAGGAGGAGAGGCTGAAGTGTGAGAGGATCGTGGGCCGTGTGACTTCTTTTGATTATGATAGCCGAGGATTATTGACCCTGCATGGGAGGGTCTGGGTACCGTACTGGGGTGGAGTACGGCAAGTGTTGATGGATGAGGCCCACAAGTCTCGGTTCTCCATTCACCCAGGGGCGACGAAGATGTACAGGGATCTTCGGCCCGATTACTGGTGGCCCTGCATGAAGCGGGACGTAGCTTGGTACGTGGAGAGATGCCTGACCTACAGGAAGCTCAAGGAAGAGCACCAGAGGCCCCACGAAAAGATGCAGCCGCTGGACATTCCCGTGTAGAAATGGGAGGATATCACCATGGATTTCATTACTAAGCTTCCCAGGACTGCACGTGGAGTAGATTCGATTTGGGTCATCGTGGATCGGTTGACCAAGAGTGTGCATTTCATACCGATCCAGGAGAGCATCTCAGCCGAGAAACTGGCTGAGATTTATGTGCGAGAGGTGGTGGCACGTCATGGAGTGCCTGTCTCAGTGGTATCAGACAGAGACGTCTGTTTTACTTCCAGGTTTTGGAAGCGGTTTCACGACGAGATGGGTACTCGTCTCCATTTCAGCACCGCTTTCCACCCTCAGACGGACGGACAGAGCGAGAGGACGATCCAGACTCTCGAGGACATGCTTCGGGCATGTGTGTTAGATTTCGGTGGCAGTTGGGATATGTATCATCCGTTAGCGGAATTTTCGTATAACAACAACTATCACTCCAGTATAGATCGGCCTCCCTTCGAGATGCTCTACGGGAGGAAGTGTAGGACCCCAATCTGTTGGGGTGAGGTCAGTCAGCGAGTCATGGGGAGTACAGAGTTGGTACTCAAGACTACGAAGCGGATTCAGCAAGTCCGGAGCAGACTCCAAACTGCTCAGAGCCGGCAGAAGAGTTACGCCGACAAGCGGCTTTCGGACTTGGAGTTTCAGGTGGGCGATATGGTCCTCCTGAAAGTGTCACCCTGGAAGGGTGTTATCAGATTTCGGAAGAGGGGCAAGCTGGGCCCTAGATTCATTGGTCCGTTTAGCGTTTTGGCCCGGGTGGGTCGGGTTGCTTATCGGTTAGATCTTCCAGCAGAGCTCAGCCAAATCCACATCACGTTCCATGTTTCTCAGTTGCGGAAGTGCTTAGTGGATGATTCAGCAGTGGTACCCCTGGAGGACATTCAGGTCGACGATAGCCTGAACTATATCGAGAGACCAGTGGTGATTCTAGATCGCAAGGTGAAAGAGCTGAGGAACAAGAGAGTAGAGTTAGTTAAGGTGCAGTGGCAGCACCGCAAGGGTTCGGAGTGGACGTGGGAGCCCGAGGAAGAGATGAGGGATCACTACCCAGAGTTGTTTCCAGAGACAGCAGACTTCGAGGACGAAGTCTAAGATAAGTGGGGGAGAATTGTAACGCCCCGTTTCTGGTACGTATTAATTCATTAAATGTCTTTTCATAAAGAGCTACTCGACGACTAGTAGCCCTAACTCGTCAAGTAGATGTGAGGATTGGTTGCGGGTTTAAGTGATCTACTCGGCGAGTCCGCGTCTGGACTCGACGAGTAGTCCAGTCTTGATGAAACCTTAATTCTTAGGGTTTGTACCCTATTTAAACGTCAATATAGCCCCCATCCCAGCCTCCAGCACCTCTAGAACGTTCTCCCTCAAAACCCTAGCCCCCATTGGTGAGTTTCAGTGATTCCTTCTTGATTTTGAGTGATTTGGTGTATTCTTGGAAGTGTAGAAGAGAAGGAAAGAGAGAAGGTGCAAAGGAGAAGAAGAAGATCCAGAAGCTACCTTCCATTTACTACTTCATCTGGTAATAAAGCCTCTACCTTGTTCATTTTCCTAGTAGATCTTCATATATGCTTGTTTTGCCACTTTTGGGACATTTCAAGGTCCAATCTCGAGATTGGAGCTCCCTTAGGGTAGTAAACTATAGATTTGGACATCATTGAGCTCCATGAGCTCAAAGTAGCTACCTTTATGCAAAGCAAGGCCTTGTTCCAAACCCTAGGTTCCCATTTCTAGCTTATTTTGGTGTTTTAGCTTCATACCTCTATGCATGTACGTAAAGTTGCCAACTCTACGTGTTATATTAGCCCTAGAAGATCAGATCTATGAATTGGATGCACTGGAATCGATTAGAATCAACTTTATAGTGAAGACATGCATAGGACTCGACGAGTCGTTCATCGGACTCGGCGAGTCGGAGCGCAAACCCCTGTTTTCCCCGATTTGAGAGTTGTGAGTTGAATCAGTGAGTGGAAGAGGACTCGGTGAGTTAGAACAAGGATCTGGAAGTAGAAGGACTCGACGAGTCTACGCCCTGACTCGGCGAGTCGAGTCGCGAGTTAGAGAATGGTGAGTTAGGGAACTCGGCGAGTAGAGTCAACCTGGAAGTTTGACTCTGACCAGGACTTTGACTTTGACCAGGGGGTAAATTGGTCATTTACTCCATGAGGAATCATCAGTTGATTCAGAATGTTATGTGATTGTAGCCGGGGAGTCGCCAGAGCAGCAAACAGGGATTTCTCACTCGGGATATCAGCAGCCAGTTATACGAGGTGAGTTCTCCTTCAGTAGGAACGGGTCTACGGCACCAAGGCCGGCCCGTAGTATGATATGATAGTAGCTGAGTGTGGGCAGGGCCCGTATCCTATCTTAGCAGAGTGTGGGTGAGGCCCGTATCTCATAGTAGTAGTTGAGTATGATGTATGATCAGTAGATTAGCTTTACATGTTGTCTGTGTGATACTTGTATGCTGGGTTTAGTAGTTGAGTGTGGGCGAGGCCCGTATCTCATCATAGCCGAGTGTGGACGAGGCCCGAATCTCGAAGTAGCTGAGCATGGGCGAGGCCCGTACCTCGGAGATAGTGGAGTGAGGGCGAGGCCCGTATCTCCTAGACAGTGGAGTGTGGGCGATGCCCGTATCTCCTAGATAGCGGAATGTGGGCGGGGCCCGTATCTCCCAGTTAGCGGAGTGTGGGCGAGGCTCGTATCTCCACGAGTGTGGGCGAGGCCCGTATCTCCTATTTGCATGCTATGTATAGATGGTATGTGGTAGATTGGGGAGACTCACTAAGCTTCATGCTTACTGTTTTCAGTTTTGGTTTCAGGTACTTCCGCTAGAACTGGGAGGGGCTCGGGATGATCGCATGGCACACACCACAGTCTTCAGCCTGGGAGTTAGACTCTGATATTTGGATATGATATTTTGACACGAGATTTGATTTGAGACAGATACTATGATGTTTTATGATACATGATTATGATTTTACTTATGATTTTGGATGGTTGATGGTTTTAATAATGTTTTAAAAACGAAATTTTTGGGTTGTATTTTCGGGATGTTTCAGTATTTTGGGTATTTTGGGATTTTGATGGAATTGGTCATTTGATGGAATTAGGTATCGTTTAGAGAGCCGAGATTCGGAGTCGGATCTTATTAGTTATGTTCAGTTTGGGAGGTGAGTTTTCCTCACTGTACTTACGGGTCGAAGGCACCAAGGTCGGCCCTTTGAACTGTTATCCTGGTTTATCGTATGATTGTGTACTATAGTAATCTGTTAGATCTGTATCCTGGTAGATAGGATGTTAGCATGCGGTTGTGATTTGTGAATCTTCATGTTTGTCTGATGCCTGGTTAAATGTTTACTACTTATGTGTATGTCGACATGTCATGGTTGGTTGGGTTGAGGCAGTCCTGCTTTGTGCTGAAGGCCAAGATACCCGGGGCGGACCGGATAGATTGTAGGCCCTGCGAGGCGGTCCAATCAGGCCGAAGGCCTAGAGAGCGGTCCAGATAGGTTGAAGGCATGTAAGGCGGTCCAGTCATGCTGAAGGCTCTGTATGCATGTTGTTTGTTATTGTTATATGTATTGTATGTTGTTACTTTGGGGTAAAGCTCACTAAGTGTTGGCTTACAGTTTTGGGTTATATTCCAGGTACCTCATATGATCGCGGGAAGGCGAAGGCGTGATCGTGCACCTTCTCGTGTTTTGATTTATGATTTTGGGAAAACTCTTATATTGAACATGTTTTGAAAACTAAACTGTAAACAATGATGATTTGTGGATTGGTTTTAAAAGTTTAACTTTTTTTATGAATTTTGTGGATGTTAGAAGTTGGTATCAGAGCCTTGGTTTGGAGGAATTGGAGGAACACTCGTGTAAATCCAGTCTCAAACTAAGGAAAAAGATTTTAAAGAAATTTTCAAATGGTTTTCAAATAATTGAGGAGGATGTAACGTGTACGATCAGCCGAAGCCAGTAAGTAGACCCCAAATTACCACACAGTTAATTGAGATTATGTTATGATATGTTACAACAACATGCTAGTAATAGGATAGGGATCTTCAGGAACTGCATGATATAATTTTCTGATATATGATCCCTTATCTCTTGTAGAGTACTTTATTGATTGTTGTATGACTCTTTCGCATGTGAACTAGCTATTGAGTGAATGTGCTAAGTCACATGCTACATGGTTTAAATGATCTTAGGATAAGGGATTTGGTCCTGCTGCGCAGCTCTTGTATGAGTCCAATCGTTGTAGGATTGAATCTTTTAGTCTAATATTGTTTAAATTGTACAGCATGTGATAGTATTCATGCGATAGTTATCTGGCACCAATGGAGGGTCGTGTGGCAGTTAGTAGTAGGATGAGTTGTGTGGGGTCAGCCGGCTAGTCTCGAGATGTGTAGTCTTCCTATAGGATGTGAGGATTTTGTATGTGTGTATGCTAGTATGTATTGTTAGGTTTGTTGTGATGATCCTTGAGACAAATACGGGTAGGTGTGGAAGGTAGTATGGACCCGTACTACTGAAAGCACAGGACCCGTACGTGTAACAAGGAAGTTACAACCCCTAGGGATCTGTTGGGAGTTGGTTCCCTAGTTGATATGAGTGTTTTATCTGATATCTCCCTGGTATATTTTTCAGTATGGTGATGACGAGACGATTTGAGGTTGGATCCGGGTCTGGATCGGGAGCTGGCAGTCAGGGTGGGCAAGCTGTGTCAAAGGATAGGATTAGGGAGATTCTCTATGAGGAGGTTGTGGCCATTGTCAGGGGGAAGATATCGGAGCTGTTTGGTTCTATCAAGACCGCGATGATGGATTTCTTTGATGACAGATATGCTGCTTTGTCTGAGGCTGCTGCTGCTACAACCACCACAGCCGTCGCGGCTGTAGGGATTGGTACTGGGTGAGTTTTTCAGTATCGGGACTTCGACAATATGAAGCCCCCCACTTTTGATGGAGTATAGGACCCGATCATAGCCATGAGGTGGCTATCTGATGTTGATGGATGCTTTTTCACCTGTTCTTTCCCAGCTGACCAGAAGGTCAGGTGCGCTCTGAACCTTCTGAGGTCCGGAGCGAAGGATTGGTGGAGACTTGTTACGGGATCGTATTCTGCTGAGCAGAGAGCTTTTGTGCCTTGGGAGCAGTTCTCGGAGATGTTTCGTGCTAGATATGTTCTGTGGGTGGAGCGCGAGAGATTGGCCTAGGAGTTTTTGGATCTGAGGAAGGGGACAGAGTCGGTGACTGAGATCACCCGGATGTTCATAGATACGGCCATGTTTATTCCTGAGTTTGCTTCTGAGAAGGCTCAGATGAACCGTTACTTGATCATGCTTAAGATGGATATCAGGCAGTTTGTTTCCACCAAGCGTTATTATACCTTGTTGGAGTTGCAGGAGGCCGCCAGGCGGCGTGAGATTGAGATAGAGCTTCAGTTGAGGGAGCAGAGACCGGCCCTGGCGTAGTCACAGCCAGCACTGAAGCGGTTCAAGGCCGCTAATTCTAGATCGGGAGGGCAGAGGGGCTGCACTTGTGGAAAGTGCGGCAAGGTTCATGATGGGGCTTGTCGCCCAGCCAGTGGATGCCACAAATGTGGCAAAGAGGGCCACTATGCCAGGGATTGCCGCCAACCGGCCCCAGCTCTGAGTTCCGGGATTTGCTATCATTGTGATCAGGTTGGCCATATGAAGTTCAACTGTCTATTGCTCTCTGCCAAGCCGGCGTAGGCCCCGGTGCCAGCTACTTTGAGGATCACCGATGGGCGCCAGGGGAGGGTGGATCCCCCGAGGGCTCGAGGTCTTGCTTTTCAGCTCACTGCCAAGGAGGCCAGAGCAGCTCCAGATGTTGTGACTGGTATGTATCTATTCATTTATGTTTTGTGTTATGCTTATATACACATATATATATATATATATATATATATATATATATATATATATATATATATATATATATATATATACCTCTGTTAGGTACATTCCTAGTGAACTCTTTGCCTGCTTTTTTGTAGTTTGACTAGGGTGCGAGTCTGTCCTTTGTATCTCATTTGTTCAGTAGAGAGTTTGATATGCCTATTGGGGAGTTAGAGTGTCCGTTGCGGGTTTCTATCGCCAACGAACACGGGGTTTCTACGTCATCAGTATATCAGGGTTGTGTATTGGAGGTCTTCGGGGTGCCTTATCTGATCAATCTGATCCCTATTCCCATGGGGGATGTTTGCATGATTGTGTGTATGGATTGGTTGAGCCGGTTTGGTGCCATGATTGATTGTGAGGGCCAGCGCGTGGTAGTTCAAAACCCAAGTGGGGGAGAACTGGTTATCTATGGAGAGGGCACCAGTATGGGTTTAGGGTTTTGTTCAGAAGCCAGGGCTCGGCAGTATATTCAGCATGGGTGTGTGGACTACTTGGCTTATGTGGTGGATATGCGTATGGGGAATCAGCTTTTAGTTTCATAGGTCCCGGTTGTCAGGGAGTTTGCAGATGTGTTTCCGGAGGAATTACCCGGTGTGCCTCCCGAGAGGCAGGTCGAGTTCAGGATTGACCTTGTGCCAGGTGCGGCCCCGATTTCCAAGGCGCCATACCGCTTGGCACCACCTGAGATGCAGGAGTTGTCATCTCAGCTGCAGGATCTGCTAGGCAAGCAGTTTATCAGGCCGAGCAGTTCTTCGTGGGGAGCGCCGATATTGTTCGTCAAGAATAAGGATGGTTCACATCGGATGTGCATTGATTACCGGGAGTTGAACAAGTTAACGGTGAAGAACCGTTATCCTCTTTCGCGGATTGATGACCTCTTCGATCAGTTGCAGGGTGCATCTTGGCTCTCCAAGATAGATCTGATGTTTGGGTATCATCAGGTTAGAGTGAGAGAGGAGGACGTGGAGAAGACCATGTTCCTGACTCGTTATGGACATTACGAGTTCGTGGTGATGCCATTTGGGCTCACTAATGCGCCTGCGGTGTTCATGGATTTGATGAATCGGGTATGCAGGCCGATGCTCGATCGTTCCGTTATTGTGTTTATTTATAATATCTTGGTTTATTCCAAGACCAGAGAGCAGCATGAGGAGCATCTTTGCGAGCTTCTTTGGGTTTTGAGGCGAGAATGGCTTTATGCTAAGTTCTCGAAGTGCGAGTTTTGCATACGAGAGGTTCAGTTCCTTGGGTACCTCGCTAACCAGGATGGGATTTTGGTCGATCCGGCCAAGATCGAGGCCGTGATGCAGTGGGAGGTTCTGAAATCTCCCTTGGACATCAGGAGTTTCTTGGGCTTGGCAGGGTACTATCGGAGATTTATTCAGGATTTCTCCAAGATTGTAGTACCCCTCACTCATCTGACGAGGAAGGAGGTGGATTTCTGATGGGGCCCTGAGCAGCAGTCGGCATTTGAGACTCTTCGGCAGAGATTATGTAACACCGGATTCCTGGTACGATTTTATTTAAGTATTTTCTTAATTTTTTGCCATGAACTCGGCGAGTCTGCGTCCTGACTCGCCGAGTAGCAGCGAGGTGGACACGGGATTTAAGCTGGGAACTCGGCGAGTCGACATATGGACTCGGCGAGTCCACCTGTCTGGATGATACTCTATTTTCAGACATTGCACCCTATTTTACCCATTCTAAAACACCCATTTCGTCCCATTTTCCTCCCAGAGAGCAGTAGAGAACAAACCTAGCTCCTTTAGTGTTCTTGAGTGATTTTGATCTTCCAAAGAAGGTTTTGGAGCTTAGAAGAAGAAGGAGGAAGTTGGAGTGTTCCAGAAGTGAAGGTAGATCCGAAATCTACTCTGGGGAAGGCATCAAATCAAGTAATAAAACCCTCACTTTGCTCATTAGCTCTTAGGTTCCTTTTTGTCCCCAATGGTTGATCTTCAAGCCTTAAAACCCCCAGATTTTGTGTGTATATGTGATAACCAGACCCTAGGAACTGAGACCCATGAGTTGGATCAGTTGCATGTCTCAGATTTGGCCAGATTGGGTGAAGAGTCGAAGGGAACTCGGCAAGTGCCAAAGTGCACTCGGCGAGTTCCATGAAGATGGCCTTAGACTCGACGAGTTGGATGAACAACTCGGCGAGTCCTATGAAGATTGCCTGGTACTCGGCAAGTTGTTCTTCAAACTCGGCGAGTCATATGAACTGTCACTAGGATAAGAAGGGTTTAAGTGTAGGAGGTCCAACCCTTCGTAGTCGCACGTGGAATTAGCAATTTAACGTGTAGCTATAGTCCCAGAATCTCCAAATCTCCAAGGTTGATGTTCTGATGGAAGATTGGAGCGAATTGTGAGATCTGTTCGTCGGACTCGGCGAGTCCCCCCTTGGACTCGGCGAGTCCAGTCGCGGGTTTGTTAGTTGTCCCCGTTTAGCGAGTCAGGCTGACTCAGTGAGTGGGAACAGGGACCCGATGAGTCAGAGTCGGGCTAGACGTAGAAGGACTCGGCGAGTCGCTATATGGACTCAGCGAGTCCAGTCAATCAGAGAGTTGACTTTGACCAAGAAGTTGACTTTGACCAGTCATTTGACCTAAGGGGTATTTATGAGTACCTAATCCATGATTACAGATTTATAGCCGGAGGGTTACCGGTGCGGCAGCCAGGCGTAGGTTGAGCGAGTTTTCAGCAGCTACCCTCGAGGTGAGTTACCTACCAGTAAAAGTGGGTCTAAGGCCACAATGCCGGCCCACTAGTAGGAGTCATATGATAGATGACTGTCTGTGTGATAATCATCTAGGTTTGTTACTACCTGATATGCTTTATGTGCTAGCAGATTATGATGTATGGGTTATGTGATATGTTATTATGTGGTAGTAGTAGTAGGGGGTGAAACAGTCCCCGATCCGGTCGACAGGACCGAAGGGGTAGGCCAGCACCTAGATATGCTAGGCAGTATCCGGTCGACAGGACCGAAGGGGAAGGTCGGGCACCCAGAAATGTCCGGCAGACATGTATGCTATGTGATTGTATGGTATGAGGTTCGTTGGGGGAACTCACTAAGCTTCGTGCTTATGTTTTATAGTTTTGTTTTCAGGTACCTCTTCAGCTAGGGGAAAGGAGTCGGCGCGGTAGCGGCATATCACACACACTCTTGTTTCCGCACTATGGATTTTCTGGGATGTACTCTGAATATTTTACTATGATGTTACCGGTTTTCAGACATGAATTAATATTATGAATGTTTTGTAACGATGTTTTTATGTATTAACCTAATTTAAAAATGAAATTTTTAGCTGGTATTTTTGGGATGTTACAGATTACGTGATGCCCCGGTATTGACCCTCCCGGAGGGAATTGAGGATTTCGTGGTATTCTGTGATGCTTCCATCATTGGCTTGGGGGCAGTCCTCATGCAGAGCGGGCATGTGATTGCTTATGCTTCGTGGCAGCTGAAGCCGCACGAGACGAAGTATCCCACTCATGATCTGGAGTATGGGGCGATGGTTTTTGCCCTCAAGATTTGGAGACACTATCCGTATGGGATCTGTTGTACTATTTACACGGATCACAAGAGTCTGAGGCATATTATGGATCAGCCGAACCTGAACATGAGGTAGCGCAGGTGGCTGGACGTAGGCAAGGACTTGTTGGGTTTTGAGCATTCTAACACTCCTAAGTGTACATGCAACCCTAAATACCTTGGATCTATGTTTTCTCTATTATACATGCAAATATGAACTTTCCAAGGTATTCATCCTAACTAGCATAATAACATTGATTCAAATTAATATCTCAAGTTAGAATTACATACCTCTTTGATGTAGAATGTCTTCATGAAGCTTGAGTGCCTAGTGCCCCAAGTGTGACACCTCACATGGTTCACACAACATCAAATGCACATGGAATGACTTGAGAGAAATTGGAACACTTCATAAAATCGGCTAGCCCTTTTTCCTCACATATAGTCGCCGATTTCTTGAGCCATGGGATTCTTTTATATGGTGGCTATTAGGGTTACACCATGTAACTCATAACTTTACCCATTCCTTATGCTCCATGGATTTTAACCTCCATGGAGTATCCATGGGTCACCCCATGGACTTAGTCCAACATAAGGAATCTTGGATCACAAGCCCACATATAAAAGAATGAATGATTTACACAATCAACCCATATATTTAATTAGTCTCCTTTTGATCACTTAATTAATTCCAAATTAATTCTTGATCAATACTAATTAAAAAACCTTATTAATATATTAGAACTTATAATATATTAATAAACCTTAAGTGTTATTTCTCTCATTTTAGTCTATCCAAATGCATGATGACATGCAACCCAAATGGACCATGCCGGGTCGGGTCAAGTCTTACCAATTATAGTTATGGACTTAGACATTAATCCAACAGGATTATGACTGCAAGATCATTTACCATTTGGGTAAAGCGAATGTAGTGGTGGATGCTTTGAGCCGCAAATCGGTTGGGTCTTCAGATGGGGTGTCATGTATGAGGATATCAGTGGATTCCCCGCTTTTGGGATTGATCAGGGAGGCTCAGGCTGAGGGTATTTTGGAAGCTACTGCTTAGGAGTTATGATAATTTAATAGATTGCTTAGGAAATGTCTAGAAACATTGTTTTCATATTTTTGCATTGTAAGGACAAAAAAAATTTCGCTTATTATCAATAAAAGTGAATTTTGATTTACTTTATATTTCCTTGCAATGGTATTTATGAAAGTGTTGGTTACATTTCTATTATTAGCAATGTTAAAATTGGATTTGTTTCTTAATTATGTCGTTTTTGGAAATTTCATAATCAACCAAGTGAAAAGGAATTCTCATCACCCAAGTTTCGATTAGATAGAAACTTGGAGTCATACAATTCGAATTTTGTGATGTACGAGAATCTTGATCTTTGGAAGATTATGACTAATTTGTTGATCACATGTTTATGTGAGTCAAAGTGAAGGACTATTGGATCTAGTACATATTGATATGGACTCTTGGGATCCACCGCAAAGGACGATAACTCTATTCATCATGGTTTACCGATGTTTCAGTAAACATGGTTGTTTTTATAAGATTAAACATAATTCTAACACTTTGAAAAGTTTCAAAGAGTAGCGGAACAAATAAGAAGAATCTATTAGGCAGAGGGATAAAAGTTTCTCCAATCTGAAAGGAAAGGAGAATACTTTAGTATCATGTTTTATGATCAACCTAATGATTGTGGAACCACGTCACGCTTGATCCTCGAAAAACATCTTAGTGCAATTGTTTGACTAAGAAGAGGAATCAGATATTGTTGAAATGGTTCAATCAAGAGATGAGTCGTACTTCGTATCCAGTTAAAATTTTAGAGCCACGCTCTAGTGACTATAAATCGTATCTTGAAGTTTGTTTCGTACTAATTAGGTTTATAACACCTCATGAAATGTGAAGTAATAATTTTTTCTTACTCTAGCACATTGGAATTGGAAGTTGTGATGTTTTCATTAAAACAAAGGATACGCTAACACCAATTCTGTGAAGTGTTTTCTTGTTGAGAATCCACTCTGAATTTTGAATATTTGTTTAAGCTTGTCGAGGAATGTTCCTTAAAAGGAAAACGTATATGTCAAGAAGTCATTGGGAGTCTTATTGATCTTGAATAGTTTCAGGAGTCAATCAATAATAAACCTTTTAGTTATCACTAGCACACGACCTGAGGTTGATAACTTATCGTGTTAAGTTGACATATTCTTGTTTCTATGCATCTTCCAGTTGAGTTGGAAATGCTTATGAGTTCTATGGTTCTCGTTTGACTGCAAAAGGCAGAGCACGTTGGTCAATGAAAGTACATTGATCAATATGGGTGAACTGCTTAACAACATGGAAGCACTGGTAGGACCTTGTGCTACTAGAGGGCAGGAAATTAAGAACAAGCAAGTTTAGTCCATGAAAGATAAATTTGAATTTGTCATAAACCTTGTCTTATGATTGTAGGTTGAAAGTGATAGATTCACATGGATGGGAACACTTACACCATAAAATCTAGGTAGCAAAAGGTTTCGCTCTAATTCATGAAAATGATTATGAGGAAACACTTTCGCTAGTACATTTTAAAGATTTGATAAATATCATTATGGTTAGTAATTGTGAAAATTGCATTCTCAAATTTTCAAGATGATTACGGCATCCCTTTTCATAGTTCGGATTGTGAGAAATGGCAAGGTACAGTTTGAACGTTCAGGACTTATAGCTATAAGATTTGAAAGGGTTTGAACACACACATATGCTATCTAATGAAGGTGTATACGCTTGAGAAGTCTGACTGAAGACTTATCAAAGCATTACGTGTCAGGAATCTGCACTATAGAAATAAAGTCAAAAAGTACTGATTTCTGGAAGTCCAGTTGATTTCTGGATACATGTCAAAGCTAGTGGGAGCATAATTGTTATGCTAGTGGGAGCATAGTTGTTATGCTAAGTGTTGCAAGTTGGCAATGCTAATTATAGGAAACAAAGTTTTCAAATTGCAAGTTGGAAAGTTTGGAGATTGTTTCACTACTGAAAGATTTAGGGGAGAGGGCACTCATACTTCATTTCAAATCTAAAAGTTTAGATTGAAGTTTTAATGGAGCTTAGTCTTGGACATATATGAATGTCGTGTTGAAATGATTCAACATAGGAAATTCGATATATGGAAATATTATAGCAAGAGACTGGCCATACATCAGGTCTCTATGTAATACATTATGTGTCGAGTCCCATATGCTTCGGATATAGGATTGTTTACATATGTTATAATATTCACTTGTTCTGATTTTTCCAAATGCCTTGCATATTGAGAGGGAAAAAGGACTAGAACTTGGTGTGACTAAAGTTGTTAAACAACTGTCAAGAACAGTCTGAGGTTTACCTGAAGACTGATTACCTGTGGACAGTTTGAAGTATAGTATTAATTTGGACGGACCACAATGACATATTTTAGATTGAGATGATTCTTAATTTGAATTAATGGTCATATAGGAATATGGAAATGTTTCCATAGTGGAATTCGATAACGAAATCTACATGTGAGTTAGGAACTTTAATGCAAGGAAGGTGTTCAAGGAGTGTATCTTGAATTTGAGACTTCGTTACCATGAAATTGTTTTAAGTAATAAAGTTTCAATGGAACATTTTGTAATATTGTTGGCAAAGTCTTTGTGACTTTGAAGCCTCGACATCACAAAAGGATATTGCATGTAAGGTTGAACTCTAACACATTTAGTAGTAACAAATTGTGAAATGGGGATCATTGGAATAATATTCGATCGATCTGTTCACAAAGGAAGGACCATAGAGAGACATAGTATGCATGTTTATAACATGGCATGACTGATGTTTAATTCAAGTGTTTAGTTGACTACTCGAAACATTATACAATGAATAAAGTGTAATTAATATGGTGATTAAATAATAAGGGTTTTATTAATATTCAATAGTTCTGAGACCATAGTTAATTAGGTTATTATTGTGTTTCACTTTGCATGTTTTACTTCTTGAATAATTGGATTATTCAAAACTCCACAGTCGATCGTACTTTTGGAAGTAAGTAGCGAATTAAGGCTGTCATGAATTGAATTGTAGATTGTCTATACAGATTAGACATAGCAATAGTTTTGTTGCAATGTTCATGAGTACTTGGAAATGGGGATTTTGAGTATTGGATAAACCCACGCTTAAAGAATTACTTCATGGATTTTATCACGAGTAATTTTGATACGATAATATCTTATATTCCTGAAACCGAGATATATGAGTTGTTGTTTACAAGTCAGTTATGCATTGATAATACGTAAACGCATCAGTAACTTGATGTTATAAAACATATTGTTGTACATGATTTGATAAGTGAATAGTGCAAGCATATAAGTCGAAGTTTATCCGTTCCTTTTTCCCTAACGGGAAAAACGATATATGTGGGCCCCTAGATGATTTGATGTCGACATCTAAAGCGTTTAGCCAAGCATGGACTGAATTGATGTGTTCAATTGGTAGTCTGAATTAGTCGTCATAAATCGGAAATCGGGAAACAAAACTTGGACATTGAGATTGATTATAATCCATGTCTCATGTGAATAAGATATCTTGTAGAATGGAGGGATATTTGATCACTTATCTTAGGACACATAACTGACTGGATCAGAGTTCGTCAATAGCTTTGAGAGCTACAATTTGCTAATCACTTTTTGAAGTTATACTAGCAAATATAGTTATTAGACTTATCCAAGTGGGAGACTGTTGGATTAGGTGTCTAAGCCCATAACTATAATTGGTATATACTTAAATTGATAGTAGCACGGTTCTTTTGGGTTGCCCTCAAAACTAGCAACTAGATAGGATGACTTTTGGAGAGAGAGGTTGAATTTATTATTTGATTAATAAATTGAAATAAATGATTTATTAATGTATTATGAAATTAGTATATTAATTAGAAATCATATTATTTAATTAATATTAATCAGAAATTAATTGGAATTAATTTTAGGATTAATTGTATTAATTAAAAGTGCAGGGGTTGTTTGGCAATTTATTGATAGTTGAGGAAATGGGCTCTAGAACCTCCCTTGAAGAGGTTGGACGAAAATATCTAGGAAGGCCCTATAATTTTCGTCCAAGGGCTCTTGGATGGGGATTCTTAGGCGGTTTGGTCCCTAAGCTAAGGGAATTAGGGTTTCCTCCTAAAACCCTAGCTTTGGCTCTAAGCTACCTCACTATATAAGGAGCCTAACCCCTTCACAATTTCGTTCACTTGATTCCATAGAGGAATCGCCAAAATTCTTACGCCTCCTCTTCTCTCTCCTCTCTCATCCTCTTGCTAGTGTTGGGTCTGGACCATTAGAGGCGTGACACTTGTGACGCTTGCTCTCAATGTTTCAAGAAGACTAGTAATTCATTGTTATTGCAATATAACAATTAAGGTATGTATTCTAACCCTAGTTATATGAATTTTGAAAATAGAATATACCTACTAGGGTTTTCCATTTGATGTTCAACAGTTGTATGTTCAATTACAGAAAACATAGATCTAAGATTTTAGGGTTGCATACACACATAGGAATTGTTTGTTGTGCTCAAAATCCATCAGTGGTATCAGAGCCTTGGCTTGTTTTCTATTGAATATGATTGCAAATTGTTTTGAATTTGATCAATTAGGGTTTATGGCAATTAAACCCTTTTGGGACTTAGGATTTTTTATTCTAGGGTTTTTGAACCCTAGATTTCGAAAATTTTGGAAAGGATCTTATCCCTTTCCTTTATCCCTCAAATTTTGAATTAAGGATTCCTTAACCCTCAAGGATTTCGAAATATGGCAAGTGTTGAAATCCTTGCCTTCCTCCCCAAGATTTGCCAAATTTCAAAAGTTAGGGTTTCTTGGTAGGGTTTCTTATTTTTGGTAATTATCTCCTTATTTGATTAACTAAATAATTATAAAATTTGCATTATCCCTCCCATGATTTTCGAAATTTAGGGGGAGAGGATTAGGTTAAATTATTTGATTAATTTAATTGGATAATCCTCAATTGGTTTAATAAATTAATTAAAGGTTTAATTAATAGATAATTATCAAATCATTTTTTAATTTTTAAATTTAAATGAAATTGTTTTAATTTCGAAATTTAAATTTAAAATTTAAAAACTCTAGTATTTTGAAAAGTTTAAAATACATCCTTATGGATTTTATTATTAATTTAATTAAGTGATTAATTAAAAGACAATCAATAAATCCATAAAAGGGTTTAAATTTAATTAAATTAAAAGTTTAATTTATTAAAAGATTAAACCATTAGAATTTTAAAATGTTTTAAAATACACCTTATACTATATGTAAAATTAAATGTTTAATATTTACTATATGTATAAGACTAAATCAGTCGAACCGCTAGTACGACTCATTCACGAAACCGATCTAGAAGGGGAGTTTAAGGAAGCGGCCTATAAAATGACCAACATTGGGTATCCACTCTTACCCACCGCTCCCTTGATTAGTGGAGGGTCGTTAGCCGAACGGGTTTGATAGGACATAACCTCATTAAAAGTATAATGATGAAAAATAACTAAACTATTTTCTAAAATCTCACTCTTAGTTATTTTAGGAAAAATGTGAATTTGATGCTAATCCATTAAATTGCACATTAAACTTTATAAGTCGTTAGTGGAGCGCGTGTGACTAACCGGCACACTAATATTAGTAAGTGGTGGTAATGGGTGTCTCAAAAATTATCGTTGATTAATGGAGCGGATGTGGTTAACCGGCACATTAAAAGGAGATGATAAATGACATCGAGAGTACCTAGCTAATTTGCATGGTTATTCACATCTCGTTTGTGATCCTCGGCATCCCAGTCATATAGTGAGAGCATAATCGAGATTAAACATGTCATTGATTAGATTCAATGAATCTCAAATGATCTAGGAGTTTCATGAGATTGAAATTGGTAAATGCCTTACCTACCTAAAATAGATTCGAATTTGATTACGGGATCCCTCTTCAAAGTTCGAATCGAAAATATGGATCCTCGCCTTAATTTAAAATTTTGGGTTAATAATTAAGGAATAAAATCAACTAACTTGAATTCTTTTTTCTCCTATTATAGATGTCAAGTTTAGACAACAATGGTCTTCCTCGTTCTTCTGGAAATGTTTTCCTCTATCGGAAGATGATCTTCCACATGTTGATCAAGGTGAAAGAATGTTCCCTTTTTGAGCAATGGTGGAACTCGATATCATGTTTCTTTAACTCTTCCTCCTCCTCCAGTGACTCTCCCCAAGTCATGTTTCCTTCAAGCTGAAAAATACGAAGTCACTCAAGCCTTGTTGGCATGTAAACATCAAGATGGAAAGTCCGTGTGAGCGCATGTTCTGAAAATGAAATCACATATTGACGGATTGGGGATGTTAGGTGTCGTTTTCCCAAGGGAGCTGGCGATTGACTTGGTTCTACTTTCGCTTCCTGAGTCATATAGTCAGTTCATTAAAGACTACTATGTGAGGGACCACGACGTAACCCTAATTGATCTAACATATATGTTGATTGTTGCTGAAGCAGAAATGCTTAAAAGCACAAGTCAAGCAAAAGTGTTTGAAGGATCTGTCTCCAAAATTTCCATGGACATTGATAATGGCAACAATGGTAGTCCAAAAAAGGTTTCTCTTCCCAATGGAAAGGGATCGACCAAGGTCAAACCATTTGACCATATGGTAAAGAGAAAGGCTAGTTCTGAGATAGTTCCATGTTCTATTCCTGAAAGGTCTATATGTTTTTATTGCCAATTGAAGGGGCATTGGATGCGAAGCTGCCCAGACTACCTGAAAGATCTTAAAGATAGTAAAGTCAGGTCGTGTGACTCTACTTCAGGTACATCCACTATCTAACTCCATTATTTTACTAAGTTCTTAGTCATAGATTCTTAATACATGATGTGATAGTCACATTTTGATGTTTTGCAGGATCTAAGAAAAAAAAGGAAGCTTAAGAAGAGTAAGTTGAATATGATCACGAGAGATGGATTTTGGTCGCATGGTTCGATGATCAGATTTTGGAAGCTACTGCTTAGGAGTTATGATAATTTAATAGATTGCTTAGGAAATGTCTAGAAACATTGTTTTCATATTTTTGCATTGTAAGGACAAAAAAAAATTCGCTTATTATCAATAAAAGTGAATTTTGATTTACTTTATATTTCCTTGCAATGGTATTTATGAAAGTGTTGGTTACATTTCTATTATTAGCAATGTTAAAATTGGATTTGTTTCTTAATTATGTCGTTTTTGGAAATTTCATAATCAACCAAGTGAAAAGGAATTCTCATCACCCAAGTTTCGATTAGATAGAAACTTGGAGTCATACAATTCGAATTTTGTGATGTACGAGAATCTTGATCTTTGGAAGATTATGACTAATTTGTTGATCACATGTTTATGTGAGTCAAAGTGAAGGACTATTGGATCTAGTACATATTGATATGGACTCTTGGGATCCACCGCAAAGGACGATAACTCTATTCATCATGGTTTACCGATGTTTCAGTAAACATGGTTGTTTTTATAAGATTAAACATAATTCTAACACTTTGAAAAGTTTCAAAGAGTAGCGGAACAAATAAGAAGAATCTATTAGGCAGAGGGATAAAAGTTTCTCCAATCTGAAAGGAAAGGAGAATACTTTAGTATCATGTTTTATGATCAACCTAATGATTGTGGAACCACGTCACGCTTGATCCTCGAAAAACATCTTAGTGCAATTGTTTGACTAAGAAGAGGAATCAGATATTGTTGAAATGGTTCAATCAAGAGATGAGTCGTACTTCGTATCCAGTTAAAATTTTAGAGCCACGCTCTAGTGACTATAAATCGTATCTTGAAGTTTGTTTCGTACTAATTAGGTTTATAACACCTCATGAAATGTGAAGTAATAATTTTTTCTTACTCTAGCACATTGGAATTGGAAGTTGTGATGTTTTCATTAAAACAAAGGATACGCTAACACCAATTCTGTGAAGTGTTTTCTTGTTGAGAATCCACTCTGAATTTTGAATATTTGTTTAAGCTTGTCGAGGAATGTTCCTTAAAAGGAAAACGTATATGTCAAGAAGTCATTGGGAGTCTTATTGATCTTGAATAGTTTCAGGAGTCAATCAATAATAAACCTTTTAGTTATCACTAGCACACGACCTGAGGTTGATAACTTATCGTGTTAAGTTGACATATTCTTGTTTCTATGCATCTTCCAGTTGAGTTGGAAATGCTTATGAGTTCTATGGTTCTCGTTTGACTGCAAAAGGCAGAGCACGTTGGTCAATGAAAGTACATTGATCAATATGGGTGAACTGCTTAACAACATGGAAGCACTGGTAGGACTTTGTGCTACTAGAGGGCAGGAAATTAAGAACAAGCAAGTTTAGTCCATGAAAGATAAATTTGAATTTGTCATAAACCTTGTCTTATGATTGTAGGTTGAAAGTGATAGATTCACATGGATGGGAACACTTACACCATAAAATCTAGGTAGCAAAAGGTTTCGCTCTAATTCATGAAAATGATTATGAGGAAACACTTTCGCTAGTACATTTTAAAGATTTGATAAATATCATTATGGTTAGTAATTGTGAAAATTGCATTCTCAAATTTTCAATATGATTACGGCATCCCTTTTCATAGTTCGGATTGTGAGAAATGGCAAGGTACAGTTTGAACGTTCAGGACTTATAGCTATAAGATTTGAAAGGGTTTGAACACACACATATGCTATCTAATGAAGGTGTATACGCTTGAGAAGTCTGACTGAAGACTTATCAAAGCATTACGTGTCAGGAATCTGCACTATAGAAATAAAGTCAAAAAGTACTGATTTCTGGAAGTCCAGTTGATTTCTGGATACATGTCAAAGCTAGTGGGAGCATAATTGTTATGCTAGTGGGAGCATAGTTGTTATGCTAAGTGTTGCAAGTTGGCAATGCTAATTATAGGAAACAAAGTTTTCAAATTGCAAGTTGGAAAGTTTGGAGATTGTTTCACTACTGAAAGATTTAGGGGAGAGGGCACTCATACTTCATTTCAAATCTAAAAGTTTAGATTGAAGTTTTAATGGAGCTTAGTCTTGGACATATATGAATGTCGTGTTGAAATGATTCAACATAGGAAATTCGATATATGGAAATATTATAGCAAGAGACTGGCCATACATCAGGTCTCTATGTAAGACATTATGTGTCGAGTCCCATATGCTTCGGATATAGGATTGTTTACATATGTTATAATATTCACTTGTTCTGATTTTTCCAAATGCCTTGCATATTGAGAGGGAAAAAGGACTAGAACTTGGTGTGACTAAAGTTGTTAAACAACTGTCAAGAACAGTCTGAGGTTTACCTGAAGACTGATTACCTGTGGACAGTTTGAAGTATAGTATTAATTTGGACGGACCACAATGACATATTTTAGATTGAGATGATTCTTAATTTGAATTAATGGTCATATAGGAATATGGAAATGTTTCCATAGTGGAATTCGATAACGAAATCTACATGTGAGTTAGGAACTTTAATGCAAGGAAGGTGTTCAAGGAGTGTATCTTGAATTTGAGACTTCGTTACCATGAAATTGTTTTAAGTAATAAAGTTTCAATGGAACATTTTGTAATATTGTTGGCAAAGTCTTTGTGACTTTGAAGCCTCGACATCACAAAAGGATATTGCATGTAAGGTTGAACTCTAACACATTTAGTAGTAACAAATTGTGAAATGGGGATCATTGGAATAATATTCGATCGATCTGTTCACAAAGGAAGGACCATAGAGAGACATAGTATGCATGTTTATAACATGGCATGACTGATGTTTAATTCAAGTGTTTAGTTGACTACTCGAAACATTATACAATGAATAAAGTGTAATTAATATGGTGATTAAATAATAAGGGTTTTATTAATATTCAATAGTTCTGAGACCATAGTTAATTAGGTTATTATTGTGTTTCACTTTGCATGTTTTACTTCTTGAATAATTGGATTATTCAAAACTCCACAGTCGATCGTACTTTTGGAAGTAAGTAGCGAATTAAGGCTGTCATGAATTGAATTGTAGATTGTCTATACAGATTAGACATAGCAATAGTTTTGTTGCAATGTTCATGAGTACTTGGAAATGGGGATTTTGAGTATTGGATAAACCCACGCTTAAAGAATTACTTCATGGATTTTATCACGAGTAATTTTGATACGATAATATCTTATATTCCTGAAACCGAGATATATGAGTTGTTGTTTACAAGTCAGTTATGCATTGATAATACGTAAACGCATCAGTAACTTGATGTTATAAAACGTATTGTTGTACATGATTTGATAAGTGAATAGTGCAAGCATATAAGTCGAAGTTTATCCGTTCCTTTTTCCCTAACGGGAAAAACGATATATGTGGGCCCCTAGATGATTTGATGTCGACATCTAAAGCGTTTAGCCAAGCATGGACTGAATTGATGTGTTCAATTGGTAGTCTGAATTAGTCGTCATAAATCGGAAATCGGGAAACAAAACTTGGACATTGAGATTGATTATAATCCATGTCTCATGTGAATAAGATATCTTGTAGAATGGAGGGATATTTGATCACTTATCTTAGGACACATAACTGACTGGATCAGAGTTCGTCAATAGCTTTGAGAGCTACAATTTGCTAATCACTTTTTGAAGTTATACTAGCAAATATAGTTATTAGACTTATCCAAGTGGGAGACTGTTGGATTAGGTGTCTAAGCCCATAACTATAATTGGTATATACTTAAATTGATAGTAGCACAGTTCTTTTGGGTTGCCCTCAAAACTAGCAACTAGATAGGATGACTTTTGGAGAAAGAGGTTGAATTTATTATTTGATTAATAAATTGAAATAAATGATTTATTAATGTATTATGAAATTAGTATATTAATTAGAAATCATATTATTTAATTAATATTAATCAGAAATTAATTGGAATTAATTTTGGGATTAATTGTATTAATTAAAAGTGCAGAGGTTGTTTGGAAATTTATTGATAGTTGAGGAAATGGGCTCTAGAACCTCCCTTGAAGAGGTTGGACGAAAATATCTAGGAAGGCCCTAGAATTTTCGTCCAAGGGCTCTTGGATGGGGATTCTTAGGTTGCTTGGTCCCTAAGCTAAGGGAATTAGGGTTTCCTCTTAAAACCCTAGTTTTGGCTCTAAGCTACCTCACTATATAAGGAGCCTAACCCTTTCACAATTTCGGCCACTTGATTCCTTAGAGGAATAGTCGAAATTCTCAAGCCTCCTTTTCTCTCTCCTCTCTCATCCTCTTGCTAGTGTTGGGTGTGAAACATTAGAGGCGTGACACTTGTGACGCTTGCTCTCAAGGTTTCAAGAAGACTAGGAATTCATTGTTATTACAATATAACAATTAAGGTATGTATTCTAACCCTAGTTATAAGAATTTAAAAAATAGCATATACCTCCTAGGGTTTTCCATTTTATGTTCAACAGTTGTATGTTCAATTAGATAAAACATAAATCCAAGATTTTAGGGTTGAATGGACACATAGAATTATTTGTTGTGCTCAAAATTCATCAAGGATCAGGGGTGAAATTGGCAGATTTGTCTCAGATAGTCGTGGTTTGTTGACCCGATGTGGTCGGGTCTGGGTTTTGATGTCTGGCGGGGTCATACAGATTGTGTTAGAGGAAGCTCATAAGTCTCATTTTTCTATTCATCAGGGGGCCACCAAGATGTACCGGGATTTGAAATTGAGCTATTGGTGGCCGTGTATGAAGAGAGAGATATTTTGGTATGTTGAGATATAAATGACCTGCATGATGGTCAAGGCTGAGCATTAGATGCCGCATGGCAAGCTGCGGCCTATGGAGGTTCCCATGTAGAAATGGGAGCCGATTTCGATGGATTTTATCACCAAGTTGCCGAAGACGGCAAAGGGTTTTGATGCTATTTGGGTCATCGTGGATCGATTGACCAAGAGTGCCCACTTCCTGGCGATTCGGGAGAGTTCTTCGGCCGAGAAGTTGGCCGATGTGTATGTTCGCGAGATCGTTGCTCGCCATGGGGTTCCGGTATCCAATGTTTCAGACCGCAATGTTGGGTTCACCTCCTGTTTCTGGCAGAAGTTCCATGAGGAACTGTGCACGAAGTTGCACTTCAGCACTGCTTATCATTCGCATATCGACAGCCAGAGTAAGCGGACGATACAGACCCTTGAGGATATGATGTAGGCATGTGTTATCGATTTCGGTGGGAGTTGGGACTCCTACCTACCTCTTGTGGAGTTTTCCTACAACAACAGTTATCACTCCAGCATTGGTGCTCCGCCTTCCGAGCTCTTGTATGAGGAGATGTCGTACCCCGGTTTGATGGGGCGAGGTTGGTCACAGGGTTATGGGGCAGACCGAAGTGGTCCTTCAGACCATGGAGCTGATTCAGTAGATCAGGCAGAGATTACAAACCGCTTAGAGTTCGGCAAAAGAGTTATGTCGACCATCGCCGATCCGAGTTCGAGTTTCAGGTCAGCGACATGGTATTACTGAAGGTCTCACCTTGGAAATGTGTGATACGCTTCAGGAAGATGGGGAAGTTGGGTCCCCAGTATATTGGGCCTTTTCAGGTGATTGTCAAGGTTAGCAAGGTTGCTTACAGATTGGATCTTCCCGGGGAGCTCAGTCAGATTCACAGCACTTTCCATGTTTCGCAACTGCGAAAGTGCGTATTGGATGTGGATGCAGTGATTTCCTTGGATGACATTCAGGTCGATGAGTGTCTGAACTATGTTGAGAGGCAGGTGGCTATCATGGAAAGGAAGGTGAAGGTTTTGTGTAGCAAGGAAGTACCTTTGGTAAAGGTACAGTGGCAGCACCGGAGGGGCTCCGAGTAGACCTGGGAGCCGGAGGCTGATATGCGGGAGCATTATCCAGATTTGTTCACCGCAACATACTTCGAGGGCGAAGTCTAGTTCAAGTGGGGGAGAACTATAACATCCCAATGTTCAGATACTTTTAAATTTATCCCTTTAAGTTTGTTATATGACATTTTGGTCCCTAAGTCCAAGAGAATGGGCCTTAAAGCCCTAGTGGCATTCTTGTAATTTTGGGCAGGAGAATGGACCTTAGATATGGGATTCATCTTTCATTTTCAAGCCTTTCAAGGTATAAAGCTTGCACCTTTGTCTCTTAATCTTGTAGATCTAGTTATGGGGGTTTTATGTCATCTTTTTGGTCCCAAAAATCTCATCTTGAGCATGGCCTGTTCTGGACGTTTTGAGTTGTCCTTTCAGACCCTAGGAGGGGTCCTTAGCCATAAAAATGAAGTCCATTTAGTTAGTTTTGTTCCATGCATCTTGTAGGAGGTCTTAATGTATTAAGACCTTGTGTTAAGCTCTTATTAGGCGTGGAAAGTCATAAAGTTGGAAACTTTATGACTCTAGGGGGCATTTGGACCTTGGATCTGAAGTATGGGCTTGAGTGCTTAAGCCATTAAGCACTTAATGAAGATTTTAGGGTTGCGAGGTTATGCCCTGCGTAAGTGAGAGTACGACCCGCGTACTCGGTCAACCACCCCAATGGTGGTCAATGCGAGGCTTCGCATGGGTCAGCTTTGTGAGGTTACTCGGCTGAGTTGACTCGGTTGGGTTGACTCATTTGGCTTAGTGGGTTTGACCAGTGGTCTTTGACTTTGACTTTGACCAAAATTGACCTTGAGGGTATTTTAGAATTTTGATGGAATTCGTCATTTGATGGAATTAGGTATCGGTTAGAGAGCTAAGATTCGGAGTCGGACCTTATCAGTTTTGTTTAGTTTACGAGGTGAGTTTTCCTCACTGTACTTACGAGTCGAAAGCACCAAGGTCGGCCCATTGAATTTTTATCCTGGTTTATCGTATGATTGTGTATTGTAGTGATCTCCTAGATCTGTATCTTGGTAGATAGGATGTTAGCATGCGGTTGTGATCTATGAATCTGTCTGTTTGTTTGATGCCTGGTTAAATGTTTATTAGTTATGTGTATGTCGGCATGTCATGGTTGGTTAGGTTGATGCGGTCCTGCTTTGTGTTGAAGGCCAAGATACACGGTGAGGACCGGATAGACTGTAGGCCCTTCGAGGCGGTCCAGTCAGGCCGAAGGCCCGGAGAGCAATCCAGATAAGTTGAAGGCCTGTAAGGCGGTCCAGTCATATTGAAGGCTCTGTATGCATGTTGTTTGTTATTGTTATATGTATTGTGATGGGTTATGGGCATAACATCATTCCTATGGTGTACATGCAACCCTAATTGCTTTGATCTAGGTTTTTCTAAGTTGAACATACAACATTGAATACCAAAGCAACAAACCCTAAAACTAGCATACCAAATATGAAAATCACATATGATTAGGGTTTAGATCTTACCTCTCTTGTTATGTAGTAATAACAAGATTAATCCTTCTTAATCTTGACTTCTGAAAGCCTAGTGCCCCAAGTGTTGCACCTCTAATGGAGTCACAAACACTCTACGCAAAGGATGATGTAGGAGAGAGGAGGATTTCGATCACTTTGGGGTTTCTTAAAGCCTTGGACGAAAATCCCTTGTAATGGGGTCTATTTATACTTGTGGCTGCTAGGGTTTTAGGTGGAAACCCTAATGTGACTGCTTAGGCCTTAAGCAGCCCATGGACCCCTTCTAGAATAGCCCTTGGACGAATTCCTTATGGGTTTCACATAGAATTCGTACAACCTTATTCCAAGGTAATCCATCAGCCCAATTGCAACTATCAAATAATTACAATATCAGTACCGTTTATTTAATCAGTCTCTTTTGATTTCCAAATTAATTTATGATCAATACTAATTAAATAATATGATTTCCAAATAATATATTAATAAAACCATTTTGAGTATGAATTTATTATTCATATAATAAATTCTACGCTCTCTCCTCTTGTCATCCTATCAAGTTGCATGAGTGAAGGCAACCCAAAAGGACCATGCTCATAATCGGTTCAAGTACCTACCAAAATAGTCATGGGCTTAGACACCTAATCCAACAGTCTCCCACTTGGATAAGTCTAATAACTATTTTGCAAGTACGACTTCAGAACCTGATTAGCAATCGTAACTTTCAAAAACCACTGTCGAACTCTGATCCTATCAGCAACATGTCCTTTAGATAAGGGATCGTATATTCCTCCATTCTAGATATCGTATAGACATGAGACATGGATTATAATCATTCTCTCTGTCTATGTGTTGTTTCCCGATTTCCGATTTAAGACGACTGACAATAGACTTCAGTTGAACACATCAACTTAGTCCAGGCTTGGCCAAGCGCTTTAGGGTGTCATCACTAAATCATCGAGGGGCCCACAGATATCGCTTATATCCCTATTATGGTAAAAGGAGGGGATAAACTTCTACTCAAATACTTGCTTGTACTTACTCATCAAATCACACACAACAATATGTTTTATAACCCCAAGTTACTGGTGCGTTTACATATGTCAATGTGCAACCGACTTGCAAACTACAACTCACATGTCTCCGTTTCAAGAATATAAGATATTATCATCTCACAATCACTCGTGATAAAATCCATGAAGTGATTCACGTGAGCGTGGGTTTAATCCAATACTCAAATCTTATTTCATGAGCACTCATAAACACTGAAGCATACTTTTGCTATGTCTAAAACGCTTTAGACAATCTACAAAAGGATTCATGACAGTCTTACCTCATTACCTACTTCCAAAGTATGATAGATTGTGGATGTATTAATAACCTAGTTATTCTGGAAGTCAAAACATGCAAAGTGAAACACAAGAATAATCGAATCTAATATGGCTTCAAAACTTTTGAGTATAAATAAAACACCTTTTGTTTAATCAACATATTGATTACACATTATTCATTGTATAATGTTTCGGATAATCAACTTGATACTTGAATTGAAACAATAGTTATCTCATGCTCCAAGCATGCATACTATGTTTATCTATGGTCCTTACTTTGTGAAATAGATCAATTGAACACATTTCCAATGATGCTTATTTCACAATTCCTAATCCTTATCACAAGTGTAAGAATACTAAATTCTTGCCACTATTAGAATATGTTAGATCCTAACATTTTATGCAATTACCCTTTTGTAATGTCACAGCACAAAAAGTCATAAAGACTTTGCCAATGATATTACAAAGTGCTCTATCGGAGATTGTTACAAGACAACTCCATAGACATGAAGTCTCAAATTCAAAGTACATTCCTTTGAACATCCTTCTTGCATAAAAGTTTCCAACCTACACATAGATTCTTAATATCCAACTCCCATTATGGAAACATTTCCATATTTTCCATATGACAACTTATTCTAAATAGAATCCTATTTATTCATAATAATGTTGATATGGTCCATCCATTACTATACTTCCAACTGCCCACAAGAGACCAATCCTTGGCGAACCTTAAATTGTACTTGACAGTTGTTTAACTTACTTTAGTCATATCCGTTTCTGGTCCTTTATTCCCTCTTAATGCCCTAGACATTTGGAATAGAAAGAACAGTCGAATATTACAGCATATGCAATCGATCCTATACCCGAAGTGTATGGGATACGATACGCAATCGAAACGTGATACTTTACCAGTCTCTTGCGATAATATTTCCATATATAGAATTCCCTTATGTTTAATCTTTTCAACATAAAATTTATATATGTCCTTTGACTAAATTTGATTAAAATTTATCGATCTAAGCTTTTAGAATTGAAATGAAGTATAAATTTCTATCACTTAATTATAGCAAAACAACTATTCAACCTCTGCAACTTTGTGAATTGAAACTTTTGTTTTTTATAATTAATATTGCTAACTTGCAACATTTAACTTAATAATCATGCTCCCACTAACATGATAATTATATCCTTTCCAACATAACACTTATGCTCCCACTAGCTTTCACATGTATTCAAAAATCAGCTGGACTTCTAGAAATCAATACTTATTGACTTCCTTAACCAAAGTTCATATTTCTGACACGAGTTGCTTTGATAAGCTTTATCTAAGCTCATACACCTTTTATTAGAAAGCTCATATGTGTGTCTAAACAATTTCAAAACTTATATCAATAAGTCCCAAATGTCCAGACTAATTGCCAAATCTCACAATTCGAACTATGAAGAGGGATGTCGTAATCATAATCGAATTTGAGAATGCAATTTACACAATCGCTATCCCCTTAAAATCTTCCTAGTGAAAGCGTTTCCTCACAATCATTTTCATGAACCGGGAGAAACCTTGTCACTTAGATTTTATGGCGTATGTGTTCTTATCCATGTGAATTTGTCATAACCATAATCATAAGACAATGTTTGTGACAAATCCAAACTCATATGGACCGAACTTGTCTAATCTTAATTTCATGCCATCTGGCAGCACAAGGGCCTACCATGTCTTCCAAGTTGTTTCAGCAGATCACCCACACAGATCAATGTACTTTCCATTGATCAAGGTGCTTTTCCTTATGCAGTCAGATGATAACTCATAGAACTCACATGCATGGTCTGGAATAGGCACATAAACAAGAATATGTCAACACGATAGGTTATAAACCTCAAGTTGTGTGCTAGTGATTAACAATAGGTTTATTCTTGATTAGTTCTTGAAATCTTTCAAGATCATTAAGACTCCCACTGACCTCTTGACATATAAGATTTTCTTGTCAAGAGACATTTCTCGACAAACAAATATTCAAGAGTTAGTGCAGATTCTTATCAAGACAAAACACAACACACAATTGGTCTTAGTTGGTCTTTGTCTTATTCAAGACATCACAACTTACCAATTTCAAATGTGCGAGAGTAAGAAACATTTCTATTCCACATTTGATGAGTGTTATAAACCTTCTTAAGATGTGTCACTCAAGTCACAATCTTGGAGTTCAAATCTAAGACTCGATTCTGGAACGAAGTATGATTCACCTTTTGATTTAACCATTTCAACAATTTTCGATTCCTCTTCTTAGCCATACTAGTGCACTAGGGTGTCCATAGAGGATCAATTGTAACATGGTTTCAAAATCACTAAGTTAATCATAAAACACGATACTTAAGTACTCTCCCTTCTTTTCAGATTGGAGAAACTTTTATCTTTCTGCCTAATTGATTCTTCCTATTCGTTCTGCTTCACATTGCAACCCTTTTCAACGATTCAGAATTACACTTAATCCTGTAAGCATAACCATATTTACTAAAATTTTAGCAAATTATGACGAATATTCTTATCGTTCTTTGTGGTGGACTTGACCTAGTGCACAACAATGCGTACTAGATCCTTTAGTCCTTTACTTGAATCACATACTTATGTGAACAAGGAATTAGTCTAAATTTCCCAAATACGAAGGTTCTCATTCATCACACAAAACAAGTTGTATGATTCCAAGTTACTGTCCAATTGAAACTTGGGTGACGAGAATCATTTCTAATTTGGTAACTTTTCGACACTACCACAAACAACATAATAAAGAATCACATCCATTTCAATATTGCTAACAATAGAAACATACAAACATCAATTTTCACAAAATTCATTGCAAGGATATATATATAAGACAAAAAAATCAAAATTTATTTTATTTATAAAAACACGGAAAAACATGTCCTTACAATGCAACTACAAATGAAAACTATGTTACTAAATATTTCTAAGCAATCTATTCTAACTCTTAAACAGCAGTTCAAAAATCCGATCTTCGAACCATGCAATCGAAATCCATTTCTTCGTGATCAGACTCAGCTCACTCTTCCTTTAAGCTTCCTTTCTTTTCTTCGATCCTACAAAACATGAAAATGCAATCTTATCACATCATGTATTAAGAATCTACAAATAGGAACTTAACAGAGTTAGATAATGGATTTACCTGAAGCAGAGTCACACATCTTGACTCTCCCATCCTTGCGATCTTTCAGGTACATATGGCAGCTTCGCAACCAATGCCCCTTCTCTTGGCAGTAGAAGCAAACAGACTCCTTTGGAATAGCACATGGGACAATCTCAGATTCAGCCTTTCTCTTTTCCATCCAGTCAAACGGTTTGACCTTGGCCGATCCCTTTCCATTGGGAAGAGAAGACTTTTCTGGACTTCCAATGTTGCCATTGTCAATGTCCATGGAAGTTTGGGAGGTTGATGTCAATGAGGGTCACGTTGTGGTCCATCATATAGTAATCTTTTATGAACTCACTATATGATTCGGGAAGTGATTGAAGAACCAAGTCAACATCTAACTTCCTTGAGACATTGACACCCAACATTCCCAACTTGTCAATATGCAACTTCATGTCCAAGACGTGAGTACATACAGACTTTCCATCTTCGTGTTTTCTAGCCACTAGGGCATGAGTGACCTTGAACTTTTCAAGTCTTCGAACACGTGGGTCAGGGAGAATTACTGGAGGAGGTGGAGGAAGTGAAGCATGATTTCCATTTCCACAATCCAATCGTGAAACATCACCTTCACTTGGAAAGCTTTTTCCATAAGGTTTGGTAAGACCATAGTTGTTAGAATTTGACATCTACAAAATGGCAGAAATTCAAGTTAATTGATTCAATCCTTAATATAACACCCAAATGAAATATTAAGGCTAGGATCCAACACAATATTCTACAACTCGGAAGAGGGATTCCGTAATCCAGTTGCAGAATATTTGACGATAGGTAAATGACGATTTACCAATTTCCACCATGAAAAACGAAAATGAACATTAGGTTTTAAATGAATTGAAACTCCTAGATCTTTTGAGATTCATTGAACTTTTCAATGGCATATTTAATCTTGATAATGCCCTTCATGTTTGCGACTGGGATGCCGAGGATCACAAATAAGGTGTGGATATGTAACATCCGTACTCCCAGGTATATTAATTATTTATCTATTTTTGAGGACTATTGAGAAACTCGAAGGGTTGGTGCTACAACTCATCGAGTAGAGTCGTGTTTGGCCACGTGGGATTAGTAACCTACTCGACTAGTCAGAGAGTCGACTCGCCGAGTAGACGCTGAGTGATGAAAAAATAAATCCCCGGGTTTGGGGCCTATTTAAGGACACTTATAGCCTCATTTGCGGCTAACCAGCTGCCCAACTTCACTGAGAGAAAACCCTAATCGGCCGTTGAGCTAAGAGAGAGTATTTGAGCTAACTTTGAGTGTTTGGTGCGTCTTTTGAAGAGAAAGGAAGGATTCCAAGCCAAAGGACGAGAAGAGGCTGCTAGATTTGTGGCTATTTCATCCAGGAGCTTCTGTGAAAGGTAAAAAGTCCACACCTTTCTCATTTTGTTGGGTAGACCTCATATTATTGGAGTTTAGGGCTTTTTCCATCTAATATTGGGACTTCGAGTGTATTGAGTTCATATAGAGATTTGGAAATCATATCTGGACCTTGAGAGGTCCCTAGAGTCCAAAGATCCCTGCTTTATTCAACCATAATAAAGCTTTTGAGTGAAAAACCTTTAGAGCATGTTCTTGGCATTTCAAGCCCTAAGTGTCATTCATGGACGTAAAGCTCGTGACTTTACGTGATAATCGAGCCTTGAGAGTGTAGATCTAGAGTTTGGGAAGGTTTTCTGCCTTGAAATTGTCTGAATGAGAAATGAGTCTGAATGGACTCGCCGAGTCGATGAGCCGACTCGACGAGTCGGTTAGGGTTGTCCCGATAAGCTTGATCATACGATAGCTCGGCGAGCTGGGGGTTAACTCGACGAGCTGAGTTGGACCTTCACGAGACTTCTGAGGAAAACAAGTGGACTCGACGAGTCACATGGGTGCACTCGGCGAGTCAGGTCAAACATGGACTGTTGACTCGAGTTTGACTTCTGTTGACTTTAGGGTTTGGTCAACATGAGTAATGGAGACCATGGAGGGGTAAAAAGGTCTTTTACCCATTCCAAGAGTTAGAGAGAGAGAGAGATAAAGATCAACCTTTGGTATATTTTGAGTATGAGTAGAGTATTGATTTGAGCTAATTATTCTATGTGTTAGGCGGAGGCTAGTTCAAGATTCCGTGTACGAGATTGTTACTTGCTAGCTTACGAGGTGAGTTTTCTCATTATACTTACCATGAGTGGTATCTATGTGTGACCGGAGGGTCTTATGTGCTTATTTGAGTTATGTGATATTATGCATTTTGTCTGTGTGATATATATATATATATATATATATATATATATATATATATATATATATATATATACTATATTCTGTGTTTTACTGAGATAGGACCGGAGGGTCCAACCCGAGTTGTGGGATCGGAGGGTTTCCACTGAGACAGGACCGGAGGGTCCAAACTGAGTTGTGAGACCAGAGGGTCCTCATTGAGACACATGACCGGAGGGTCCACACCAAGAAGCATGATACCGGAGGGTCCATGCTGAGTTATAGCCATGAGAGGCTTATTATTTGTGTATGTGGTATTTTGGGGAACTCACTAAGCTTCGTGCTTACCGTGTTATGTGTGATGTGTTTCAGGTACCTCTCAGGACCGCAGGAAGGCACCGGCATGATTGTACACACTTGTTCGAGACTTTGTTGAGGATTCTGGGATTTGACTTTATTTGTGGTTTTGATGTTGACATTTTGAGATACATGTGGTTTTACAAAAACAATATATGAGTTTATTGTGCTTTTAAAATGAAAATTTTGGTTTGAAAAATTTCGGTGTTACAAGTTGGTATCAGAGCCTTGGTTTGAGGGTTTCGGATGCACCTTCGGGTATGTCTGGACTCAAACTGAGGATTTGATGAAAATTTTCAAAAGAAATGATCTTTCTAAAATCGAGTAAGAGATTTCAAGAGAAAACGAGAAGGAGCAGTGTGTACAATCAGCCAGAGCCCGAACGATGGTTTCCCAAAATACCCTTAACTGTTTATTTTCTGAGATATTCTAGGGCTAGAGTTGCCTGATTTGTGATGCCTTAGCCTAGGAGATGCTTTTGATCAGTGTTATCTGTTATTTGCTCTGAGTATGTGTTGAGTTCTGAGTCGAGAGGTAATCTAGGAAGATACCTAGATGAGCATATGAGTAGCCTACTGGGAGAGTAGCCTGATATTTGTGAGAGATAGAGTATTGTGAATTAGAACCTTAGGAGGAGGACTTGGGATGACTACAGGATGGTGTGGAAGGTAGTATTGGGCCCGTACTACTAAAAGCACCGAATCTGTATGCCACCCAAGTAAGAATCCTTAGGATGCTAAGGAACAAGTAGGGATGAGTGATCGAGTGTGAGTATGCTTGAGCGAGTCTCTGATGATTTTTGTGTTGTGTTTCAGAGACATCATGGTGGGTACACGCCACAACCCCGGAGGCAATGGGACTAGTGATGATTAGATTCGCAGGATGATTCACGAGGAGGTGGCCGCAGCTATTCGAGTGGAGATTCCTGAGATGTTTGGGTCTATTAAGACCACCCTGATTGAGACGTTTGACGAGCGATACGTTATTGTTACTGAGGCCGCTGCTGCTACAGCCACTGCAGCTGTTGCTGCTGCTAGGCCACAGGGAGGTGACTCGTTGTTGTTTCAGGAGTTCAGCAACACAAAGCCACCAGAGTTCGATGGGACACATGATCTCATTGTTGCCATGATATGGATCGCTGATATTGAGGGATTCTTTTATACTTGTTCATGCCAAGAGCATCTGAGAGTCCGGTTCGTCCTAAACCAGCTTTGCTTGGGAGCGAAGGACTGGTGGAATTTTGTGACGACTGATTTTACCCCTGCAGATCATGCTGCAGTGACTTGGGAGAGGTTCACCAAGTTGTTTCGATATGAGTATGTTCCCCAGGTGGAGAGGGAACGTTTGGCGCAGGAGTTTATGTCTCTCAAGAAGAAGACAGAATCAGTGACTGAGATTACTAGGATGTTTCATGAGAGGGCGATGTTCTGCCCTGAGCACGTGTCCACTGAGCAGGCACGTGTGATCCGGTACTTGAGCATTTTGAGGAGGGATATTCGGGAGTTCGTGGCGAACTCGTCATATCGGACATTGGCTGAGTTGCAGACCAATGCCAGGAGAAGGGAGATTGAGTTGGAGATTCAGACCAGAGAGGAAGGAGAGCAGCAGGGGAGAAATAGGAGACCGACACAGTCGCAGCCAGCGGCTAAGTGGGCTAAGCCTGCTGATTCGAGGACTGGAGGTCAGAGAGGCCGCGCTTGTAGCAAGTGCGGCAAGACCCACGAGGGATCTTGTCGAGCAGGGATTTGCTACAAATGCGGCAAGGAGGGGCACATGGCGAGGGACTACCCCCAAGGGATTTTCTGTTTGCTTTCACTACAACCAGACCGGCCATCGGAAGGCCGAGTGTCCTCAGCTTACCCAGGGATCCACCCAGGCTACCACTCCTGTTGCTTTGCGTGTTACTCATAGCAGGCCAGGGAAGGTCGAGCCTCCGAAGGCTCGTGGGAGAGCATTTCAATTGACAGCGGAGGAGGTCCGCACCGCGCCTGATGTTGTTGCTGGTACGTATCTCCTTATTATGTTATTTGAGATTGTTTATACTTATATTGTGTTGTGTATAGGTACTTTTCTTGTGAGTTCTGTACTTTCTTTGGTGTTGTTTGACTCAAGTGCAAGTCGATCTTCCGTGTCCTTAGCTTTTAGTCGTCACATTAGTGTCGAGCGAGAGGCATTGAGTCGACCTCTGAGGGTTTCTATAGCCGAAGAGCATGAGGTTTTTGCTACTGACGTATTCCGAGAGTGTGTACTAGAGATTTTCTGTGTTGAGTTCCCGATAGACCTGGTACCGATTGCGATGGGTGATGTCTGTGTCATAGTGGGCATGGACTGGTTGATTCGGTTTGGAGTTGTGATCGACTGTGACCGTCAGATGGTGACCATACGAGACCCTAGTGGGGGAATGCTTACAGTGTATGGCGAGGGTACTAGATCTGGATCAGCTTTTTGCTCTGCTGCCAGAGCGAGACAGAGTCTACAGCAGGTTGTATGGGTTTTCTGGCGTATGTGATGGATACGCGGGTTGCTACGGAGAGACCGAGTTCTATATCTGAGGTTCCGATAGTGTGCGAGTTTCCGGATGTTTTTCCCTAGGAGTTGCCGGGTATGCCTCCCGAGAGGCAGGTGGAGTTCCGGATTGATTTGATTCTGGGTGCGGCGCCTATTACCAAGGCACCTTATCGCCTTGCGCCGCCATAGATACAGGAGTTATCCTCACAGCTCCAGAAGCTGCTGGGGAAGGGGTTCATCAGACTGAGTAGCTCACCGTGGGGAGCTCCGATCCTTTTTGTCAAGAAAAAGGATGGTTCACAGCGGATGTGCATTGATTACCGGGAGTTGAACAAACTGACGGTCAAAAACCGCTATCTACTTCCGAGGATCGACGATTTGTTCGATCAGTTGCAGGGGGCATCTTGGTTCTCCAAGATTTATTTGAGATCTGGATATCATCAGATGAGAGTCTGCAAGGAGGATATTCCGAACACGGCCTTTAGGACTCGTTATGGGCACTACGAGTTTGTGGTGATGCCTTTCGGGCTCACCAACGCACCGGCGGCGTTCATGGACCTCATGAACCGGGTGTGCAGGCCCATGTTGGATCGATCGGTGATCGTGTTCATCGACGATATACTTGTGTACTCGAGGTCCAGGGAGCAGCACGAGGAGCATCTTAGAGAGGTTCTTGGAATTTTGAGGTCGGAGAGGCTATATGCCAAATTCTCTATCCAACATCCTGTTCTGAATTGTTTTGTGATTTAAGGCCCGTGGGCCTTAATCCGAGTATGAGAAGGTTTTGAGGCTTTTAAAGAGAAAGGTTTAGGCCCTTTTGGGATGTGGGTAAGGTAGGTTGTGTGATAAAATAGTTCGGTTTGTGCTTTAGGGCCCAAATGTATTGTTAAACGCGCTGGTTCGGGCTTTTCATGAATTTTGGATCTGATTTCGAGTAGGCTTCAGGAGGAATAAAGTTGATAGAAGTGTAGGGCTTCTCGTTACCTTTTCGTGGATATAAGGATCGTCGGAAACGGATTTATAACGAAGACGTTATGGCCTTCAGAAGTTTTGTGGTTTCAGGCTTAGCCGGGTACGCTGGGCGTACACAAAGAGTACGTTGGGCGTACTAGTGAAGAAGGAAGTATGTTGGGCGTACTTTGGAGTACACTGGGCGTATTGATCAGGGGTGGTCGTGAATGTTCTTCGGAGTACGTTGGGCGTACCATATGTACGTTGGGCGTACGCCAATCAAACCTTAACCCTATTTTAGGGTCTTGGACCCTATTTAAGCTCCTTATCTCATAACCTAACCCTAGTATCTTCAGCCTCCATCCCTCTAAACCCTAGAAATCGACCCTAAGACTCCATTGGAGTGATTCTTGAGATTTTTGGTGATTTAGTGAAGTTTTTGGTGCTTATTGTGGAAGAAGGAGTTCCTTGAGGAAGCATTGTTTGGCTTGGAGCTTGTGGATCCAAGCCCTAATCATATTGATCTAGCTCCAGGAAGCATAAAGTTTGAATATTGGTGGCTTTCTTATGTGGATCTAGTGGGGTGATGACTTGTTATGTTTGTCCTTGGAAGAAGAAGGAGCCTTGAAAGAGAATAGCTTGAGCATCTAGCTTTTGGATCTGAGTTAATCACTTGTTGGTGCATCTTCCAGAGGTATCAAGTTCGAAACTTGCTCATTGTTATGCTAGTTCTTGTTTTGAGTCCATTTTTGGGGTTTTATGTCCCAAGCTTGGAAATTTATGAGTTGGATGAACTCCAGAGTATAATGCATGTCCTTTTAAATGCTTTTAGTCGTTTGGAGTCATAAAATGAGATCTTGGTTGTCAAGATCTCCCCATGCATGAGATATGAGCATTTTTTGGAGTAAAGAGTGAGTTTATTTGGGTTTGGGACTTTATCAGCCATGTAAAGTCTTAAATTCATGAACATTATGGAGTATGAGCCATTAGGGAGTCCAGATCTGGGATATGAGTTAATGTCTTAACTGATTAAGACCAAATGAGTAGAAAGAGTGAATCTGGGGAGTAAGTTGAGCGTAATTCCTGTACGCCCCGCGTACTGCCCCAATGTCCCCGATGGCCAATCTGGATTCATGAGTACGCTGAGCGTACCAAGGGAGGTATGCCCCGCGTAACCTCACTGTGGACTTTTTGGGCTAAGTCTCATTTAGGGCCTTGAATTTTAGGCCTAGAGTTTGGGCTTGTTGTAATAGAGTTTTGGACCAGAGGAATATGTTTATGTGCTTTGGGCCCTTGAGTTGGGCTTGCCATTTTAGACTTGAGAGTTGGGCCTCGGGAGAGCCCGTTTGTTATTGGGCCTTGGTGGGCCCAATGGGTTTTGGTTATGGATGGGCTGGTTAGTTGTGATATCCCCATAATCACGGCCAAAAAAGACCGGTTTCATTTATGCTTTTAAATAAAATCAGAGTAATCCTTTGATTAAAAGAGTTGCGAAATTTGTTCCCAAAACAAAATATGATAAGATAAAATTTATCAAAGCATTTCATAAAGAAATGTATTTTCATTATATAACAAAACCTCGGGATGTCATGTTCCGATACAGACCAAAAGCATAAACAATACAAAATAGACCGTACAATAGTTACATATAACTACTGGTCTATAATCCAAAAATATCTTGACAATGTCATCCAACTTATGCTCTCGGGCCACTACCTGTAATACAAATAAAAACTGAGTGGGTCAGGCTTGAGAGCCTGGTGAGCATATAGGGTTTTCAACCCACAATAAATAATTATATTTAATTTCACCAACCAACAATAACCCGATTACCCATTCCCGTTACCCTCACTTTACGTCCCTATGACAACAACTATTTCAAGGGACCTAATCTAGGATTTTCATCGGGGTAGACATTACTGCAAAGGGGTTTCCTTGACAATAGATGTCCTAAAGGCAACCATGAGGGGGATAGAGTACACCGGTGAACACATCGTTCACAACACCTACAGGTTATGAGCCTGCTAGCGTTCCACTGGACTGTCTAGAAAGAGTCTGTGGTCGTCATCCATCCTCCGCTAGATGACTAGATCAACAACAACATCGAGGCCTCTCATCATTTTATTTTATCACACACCAACTGTCTACCCATGTTCTACCCAACATATTAGTAGATAAAATATATACATTTATAGACAACTTAAAACTTGTACGAAACATCCATTCAACAACTGGTTCAAATAAACAAATAATATATAAGCACATAGCACGTATTTTATAAAGAATACTTCATATCTATGTGTTAGAAGAAAACGAATATACACTCACTTGATCAGAAGATGATCGGACAGCACTACGGCTCTAAAAGTAGTATTCTTCGGTGAAACCGGGAGATCTTCACACACCGGGCTTCTCGCGGGCAAAGCTTCAGCTCGGAAACTCTTTTCTTCTCGGGATCTTCGGAGCTTCGGGACTCGCTTCAGGTCTCGGGATGATACCGGGGCTTCGGGGGTACATCGAGATGGCTAGAGAGAGTATCGGGAGTGAGAGAGAAGAGATAGGGCAACCAAAATCGGCTGACCCTCGATTTCTATTTATAGGGCCAACATTCTGGATTCACGTCGTGAGTTTCCAATTCTCACATCGTGAGCCTAGTAGGTCACTGCGTTCGTCACTCGTCCACTTGCTCTGGAAGACGTCCATCACTTGCTCACGTCGTGAACATTGTGCTCACGTCGTGAGTTCCGACACAGCCTCGAATATTGTGTTGTGAACTTCAAAAATTCATATCTTTCGCATACGAGCTCCGTTTTCGATGTTCTTTATATCCACGCGTAGGTGAGATCATGCTCTACAACTCTCGTTTAGACTCCGTCGACTAATTTTGAATTTAGTTTTATTATATTCTTTTGAGTAGGCCGGGACAGGAAAACTCCGTTATAAATCCATAACTTCTTCATCCGACGTCTGTTTTCGTCTGTCTTTTTACCATTGCACCACTATTGACGAGATCTTCGATTCTCATTTAGATTGTTTCGGCTAGAAATCAATTGATCTCAAAATCGAACTTCGGGTTGCATACTGCTAAGCTGAAACTTAGAAAAATCATAACTTCCTCATACGAAGTCAGATTTAGATATTCTTTTTATGCATGCTCTTGGTTTAATGTATTCTACGACTTTCGTTTAGATCACTAAAGCTAAATATCGCTCTATCTTAAATTCATATTTTACGTCATTCAGTGTCGTGTCGGTTCTGTCGCGAAACTTCGACAGGTCATAACTTCTTCGTTATAACTCGGATTTCAGCATTCTTTATATATTCGGAAATCTCGTCACGACCACTACCACATCCTTCATAGATATCGGGTTTATCTAACATTTCATTTTGACGCTTATTTTTATCCTTAATTCATTTAAGTCACACAATTAAGCACAAACACATAATACTCAAATAATACATTCTTATTAATTCAAAATGAGTTACAAAGGTTAACCTAGACTATTACATCAACATTAATGCCTAGCCCAGAAATGCGGGCGTTACAATTCTCTCCACCTTAGGATGATTCCGTCCCCGGAATCACACATCAACAAACAAATGCGGATAGCGAGTCATCATGTCACTCTCCGTTTCCCAGGTGAGATTTGGCCCATTCGTATGTTTCCATCGGACAAGCACTAATTCGATCATCTTGCGTCGCAACTTCTTACTCTTTCGGTCAACGATTGCCTCTGGTTCTTCAATTAACCTTTTGTTCTCATCAATTCTTAACTCAGAAATTGGAATTATATCGGGAACTTCTCCCGTGAACTTCCTCAAATAACACACATGGAAAGTGTTATGAATTCCATTCAGTTCTTCGGGTAATTCCAGCTTGTAAGCTTGGTTCCCAATCCTCTGGAGAACTTTAAACGGTCCAATAAACCTTGGACTCAGTTTTCCCCTTTTACCAAACCTTATAAGTCCCTTCCATGGCAAGACTTTAAGTAAAACCGAATCTCCAACTTCAAAAGTCATCGGTCTTCGCCTTTTGTCAGCATAGCTCTTTTGACGATCCTGAGCTTCTAACATTCTCTCCCTGATTATTTTCAACTTTTCAGCAGTCTGATGGACTATCTCCGGTCCCATAAACTGCTTTTCTCCAGCCTCAAGCCAACAAGACGGCGTACGACATTTTTATCCGTACATAGCTTGATAAGGTGCCACCTTTATGCTCGAATGGAAACTATTATTGTAGGAAAATTCTACCAAAGGTAAATGCTCATCCCAGTTACCTTGGAATTCCAGGGTACATGCTCTCAGCATATCTTCAAGCGTTTGTATCGTCCGTTCGCTCTGACCATCAGTCTGTGGATGGTAAGTTGTACTTAAACACAACTTGGTACCCAATTCCTCTTGTAGACTTCTCCAACATCGCGAGGTGAAACGGCTGTCACGATCTGACACAATCGTTAACAGAACACCGTGAAGCCTCACAATTTCCTTCACGTAAGAATTCGCAAGCTTATCCATAGACCATTTCTCATTGGCTACTATGATATGCGCACTCTTAGTGAATCGATCAACGACCACCCAAATCATGTCGTGACCATTCTTTGTTCTGGGCAGTTTAGTGACAAAATCCATAGCAATGTCTTCCCATTTACCCATCGGCACAGGTAAAGGTTCTAAACTCCCGTATGGTTTCTGATGTTATGCCTTCACTCTTGCACATGTCACACACTCAGCCACATACTTTGCAATATCAAGCTTCATCGTCGGCCACCAGTAATAGGGTTTTAGGTCCCTATACATTTTAGTGCTACCAGGATGAATCGAGTACATGGTTTTGTGAGCTTCTTCCATCAGAAGATCTCTTATTCCTCCTGACTTAGGTACCCAAATACGATCTTGGAATACCTTCAGTCCATGATCGTTGGTACCGAACACCAACGTTTTGCCCAAACGTTCCTCCTTCCGGTCATTCTTTTCAGAAGCTTCCTCTTGAGCTTTCTTTATACTTTCCACAATGGTCGAGACAACTTCTATTCTCAACGCTCTTGGCCTTTTTCTCTCAAGATTGACTTTCCGACTGAGAGCATCAGCGACAACATTGGCTTTACCAAGGTGGTAAAGTATCTCACAGTCGTAGTCCTTAAGTAGTTCTAGCCAGCGTCGCTGCCTCATATTCAATTCTTTCTGACTAAAGAGATATTGGAGACTCTTATGATCAGTGAAAAGTTTGCACTTCGTGCCATAGAGGTAATGCCTCCATATCTTTAGAGCGAAAACTACCGCTGCCAACTCCAAATCATGAGTGGGGTAGTTCTTTTCATGCTCTTTCAGCTGTCGAGACGCATATGCTATCACCTTTTCTCTTTGAGTCAAAACACAACCCAACCCAACACCAGACGCATCGCTATAGACAGCGAAGTCTTCAACTCCATCGGATAGAGATAAAATCGATGCCTCACATAGCTTCTTCTTTAACAACTCGAATGCTTCTCTATGCTTATCACTCCAAGCATAAGCAGCTCCTTTGTGGGTCAAAGCTGTTAATGGACTAGCGATCGAAGAAAAACCTTGGATAAACCTTCGGTAATATTCGGCTAATCCCAAAAAGCTTCGAATCTCCGTGCGACTTTTCGGTTGTTCCCACTTCATTACAGCTTTAATCTTTGCTGGATCAACCATTATCCCTTCTTGGTTGACCACGTGACCCAAGAATTGGACTTCTCGAATCCAAAAATCACATTTGGAGAACTTAGCATACAGCTTCTCCTTCTTCAAGACTTCCAACACTTCTCGCAAGTGTCGGCCATGCTCCTCTTGGCTTTTTGAGTAAATCAGAATGTCATTTATGAACACTATCACAGATTTATCAAGGAACGGATTACAAACCTGTTCATTAAATCCATGAATGCTGTTGGAGCATTGGTTAGTCCAAATGACATAACCAAAAACTCGTAGTGTCCATATCGTGTTCTGAATGCAGTTTTCTCGATATCCTGCTCTCTCACCTTCAGCTGATGATATCCTGACCTTAGGTCGATCTTTGAAAAATAACTTGAACCTTGTAGTTGATCGAACAGGTCATCAATCCTCGGCAACGGATATTTATTCTTTATCGTTGCCTTATTCAGCTCTCTGTAATCAATGCACATTCTCATACTCCCGTCTTTCTTCTTCACGAATAACACCGGAGCTCCCCAGGGTGATGAACTAGGTCTTATGAAACATTTGTCCAATAACTCCTGAAGTTGCATCATCAGCTCCTTCATCTTCGTTGGTGCTAATTGGTAAGGTGCTTTTGCTATTGGCGTCGTTCCTGGTAACAGGTCAATACGGAATTCTCCTTGTCGATCAGGCGGTAATCCAGGAAGATCTTCGGGAAATACTTCCGGATAATCACACACCACCGGAATGTTCTGCACCTCCTTTTTCTCCTTCTTTGAGTCAATCACGAATGCCAAATATGATGTACATCCTTTGGCCAAACACTTTCTGGCTTTCATTAGAGAAATGATCCCAGAACTTACTCTGCGTTTGTCCCCATACACCATAAATGATTCCTTCCCTGGCGGGTTTACTTTGACTATCTTCTTTCTGCACAATATCTCGGCGTCATTGGCGCTAAGCCAATCCATTCCCAGCAGGATGTCAAAACTGTTGGATTAATATCTAAGTCCATAACTATATTTGGTATGTACTTGACCCGACCCGGCATGGTCCATTTGGGTTGCACTTCACCGGCACAATTTATATGGATAGTCTTTTGAGAATAGTATATTTATGATTTATATTAATATATTATAAGTTCTAATATATTAATATGGAATCATATTATTTAATTAGTATTGATCAAGAATTAATTTAGAATTAATTAAGTGATCAAAAAGAACTAATTAAATATGGACTCTTATATATATGGAATGGGCCAAGTTCATTTAGGTTGGGCTAAGCTTTCATGGATGGTCCATGGAGCTTTTAACCCATGGATCCTATGTAAATGAAAGGTCATGGGTATTAGGGTTTACATGGATGTAACCCTAATCCTCCATAATATATAAATGGGTCCTTGGCTCACAAAATTGGCACAAGTGTGTGAAAATAAGAGTGGGCCGATTTTAGTGTCCATACATATTCTCTCAAGTTCTTCCAAGGTGTTTTGGTGATTTGTGATTTCATTTGAGGCTTCCACACTATTGGGGCTAAGCTCTTAAAGCTTGAAGACATCAAGCTACATCAAAAGATATGTCATCTAACTAGAACTTTGTAGTATAGGTGCTTCATAATATGCTAGTTAGGATGAAACCTTGGAATAGTTAATATTTGCATGTATAATAGAGAAACATATATCCAAGGTTTATAGGGTTGCATGTACACCATAGGAGTGTTAGAATGCTCAAAACCCAATAGTGGTATCAGAGCCATAGGTTGTTTTCTGTTATATTGATGCAAATGTTTTATTTTCAAAGTTGGAAAAAAAAGAAAAAAAACATGACGTTTGTCAAATTTTAAGATAATTACTTGTTTTTGTGAAAAACTAACTATGTGTAAAATTTCAATCATTTGCTATATGAGTTGAATTAGGTCAAATTTAGTAAAAGATAAAATGATATGATTATTTTATTAGTTTTAAAAGTTTGATCTAAAGAGTTTTTTGAAACCTCCATAAGTTATGGATATGAAAAGGTTTTTAAAAAAAATTGATTCAAAGTTTTTTATGGAGTTACAAAACTTGGTCTTAATGTTTTAAAGAATTCCATAACTTGTTCTTAAGTTATGGAACATGAAAAGTTTCATCATAAAACAAGTATTTAACTCCATAAGTTATGGAATCCAAAAGTTTTCAAGAGTTACAAAACTTGCGCTCAAGTTTTGGAATTTGAGAAAAGTGTTTTATGAAAAAAAAGAATTGAATTCTAAAACTCTTGGGTTCATAACTTAAACAATTAATTAAATGGTTTTAATTTTGAGTTTAATAATTGGAATTATGATGTTTTGTTGAATAGTTCAAATTAACTCTTATGGACTTTATTAATAGTTAATTAAAGCGTTTAATTAAAAGAGTATTATTAAATCCATAAATATATGGTTTGAGTTTAATTAAATTAAAAGTCTAGTTTAATTAATAGATTAAACCACCAAGTATTTTAAATGTCTAAAATTCACCCTTATACTATTATAATATTAAAAGTTTAATATATTATATGTATAAGAGCAAGCCGTCTTACCATTAGTAGGCCTCATTCACGAAGCCGGTCTATAAGGGGGGTATAAGGTTACTGCCTATAAAATGGCAGTTTAATGGGTGTCCACTCTCACTCACCGCTTCCTTGATCGGTGGAGGGTCGTTAGCCGAACAGGTAGGACAAAGACTATAATTCTCCCTTCATTATAAGTATAATGATAAATACTAAGTAACTAAACACTTATAAATTCTCAATCTTAGTTACTTAGGAAAATGTGAATAAGGTGCTAATCCATGAAATTACACTTTGCACTTTGTTTAAGCTGTTAGTGGAGCGTGTGTGGTTAACCGGCACACTAACCTGGACTTAACAAGGTAGGCAAAGCTGCCAAATTTACCTAAGGATGTTAAAGTCAATAAGTTTGACTCTACATCAGGTAGAGCCCATTATCTAACTCTGTTAAGTTCTATTCTGAGATCCTCGTTACATGATGTGACTGGGTCACATGTTGATGTTTTAAGAATCAAAGAATATAGAGTGAAATTTTAAAGGAAGTATATGCTGATTCTGATCGCGAAGGTGGATTTCGATCGCATCAGAATGTTGAGCAGTTGCTTAAGAAGTTATGATATATTGCTAAGGAATAGATAACAACAATTTTCCATGTGGATTGTAAGGATAAGTTTTTCCGCAAAGTTTTAAAATAAAAGAAAATTGTTTAATTTTATTTATTTGAAGTATCCTTACAATGGCATTTGTGGAAAATTGTTGCTTATATGATTCCACTGACAGCAATATTGGAAAATGGATTTGATTCTTTAATTTGTGGCAGTGTCTAAATTTACCAAATCAGGAAAGTTCCTCATCACCCAAGTTTCAATTGGACCGAAACTTGGAATCATGCAAGTTGAATAGTATGATGAATGAGAACTTTCAAGCATTGGAAAATCAAGACTAATTACTTGTTCACATGGATGTGTGAGTTAAGTGAAGGAATAAAGGGATCGAGTACACATTCTTGTGCACTGGTCATGTCCACCACAAAGCTCGTTAAGACTATTTGATTTACTAAAGTTTTGTAAATATGGTTATACTTACAAGTTTAAGTATAATTCTGAAACATTGGAAAAGTCTCAATGTATGGCAGAACGAATAGGAAGAATCAAATTAGGCAGAAAGATAAAAGTTTCTCAAATCTGAAAAAATGGGAGAGTACTTTAGTATCATGTTTGTGATCATCTTAATGATTTAGAAATCATATCACAATTAGTCCTCTAAAGGTCATCTTAGTGCATTCTTATGACTAAGAAGAGGAGTCATGAATGGTTGAAATGGTTAGATCAGGAAGATGAGTCATACTTCGTTCCAAAACAATTCTTAGAGTCATACTCCAAGATTGTAACTTGAGTGACATATCTTAAAGAAAGGTTTAAAACACTTGTCAAATGTAAGAGTAAAAGTGTCCTACTCTTGTACATTTGAAATTGGTAAGTTGTGATGTTTTGGATAAAACAAAGACCAACTAAGGCCAATTGGCCTGATACCAATCATCACTTCGTTCCAAAACAATTCTTAGAGTCATACTCCGCATATTAGGCATACTTTCACAATCATCGCTTAGCATTCTAAGTTTAAGTCTACAAATCCTAAAAATTCCTAGTTTGCTTAAACTAATTCTCTGATACCAACTGTGACATCCCCATAATCACGGCCAGAAAAGACCGGTTTCATTTATGCTTTTAAATAAAATCAGAGTAATCCTTTGATTAAAAGAGTTGCGGAATTTGTTCCCAAAACAAAATATGATAAGATAAAATTTATCAAATCATTTCATAAAGAAATGTATTTTCAATATATAACAAAACCTCGGGATGTCATGTTCCGATACAGACCAAAAGCATAAACAATACAAAATAGACCGTACAACAGTTACATATAACTACTGGTCTATAATCCAAAAATATCTTGACAATGTCATCCAACTTATGCTCTCGGGCCACTACCTGTAATACAAATAAAAACTGAGTGGGTCAGGCTTGAGAGCCTGGTGAGCATATAGGGTTTTCAACCCACAATAAATAATTATATTTAATTTCACCAACCAACAATAACCCGATTACCCATTCCCGTTATCCTCACTTTACGTCCCTATGACAACAACTATTTCAAGGGACCTAATCTAGGATTTTCATCGGGACAGACATTACTGCAAAGGGGTTTCCTTGACAATAGATGTCCTAAAGGCAACCATGAGGGGGATAGAGTACACCGGTGAACACATCGTTCACAACACCTACAGGTTATGAGCCTGCTAGCGTTCCACTGGACTGTCTAGAAAGAGTCTGTGGTCGTCATCCATCCTCCGCTAGATGACTAGATCAACAACAACATCGAGGCCTCTCATCATTTTATTTTATCACACACCAACTGTCTACCCATGTTCTACCCAACATATTAGTAGATAAAATATATACATTTATATACAGCTTAAAACCTGTACGAAACATCCATTCAACAACTGGTTCAAATAAACAAATAATATATAAGCACATAGCACGTATTTTATAAAGAATACTTCATATCTATGTGTTAGAAGAAAACGAATATACACTCACTTGATCAGAAGATGATCGGACAGCACTACGGCTCTAAAAGTAGTATTCTTCGGTGAAACCGGGAGATCTTCACACACCGGGCTTCTCGCGGGCAGAGCTTCAGCTCGGAAACTCTTTTCTTCTAGGGATCTTCGGAGCTTCGGGACTCGCTTCGGGTCTCGGGATGATACCGGGGCTTCGGGGGTACTTCAAGATGGCTAGAGAGAGTATCGGGAGTGAGAGAGAAGAGATAGGGCAACCAAAATCGGCTGCCCTCGATTTCTATTTATAGGGCCAACATTCGGGATTCACGTCGTGAGTTTCCAATTCTCACGTTGTGAGCCTAGTAGGTCACTGCGTTCGTCACTCGTCCACTTGCTCTGGAAGACGTCCATCACTTGCTCACGTAGTGAACACTATGCTCACGTCGTGAGTTTTGACACAGCCTCGAATATTGTGTTGCGAACTTTAGAAATTCATATCTTTCGCATACGAGCTCCGTTTTCGACGTTCTTTATATCCACGCATAGGTGAGATCATGCTCTACAACTCTCGTTTAGACTCCGTCGGCTAATTTTGATTTTATTTTTATTATATTATTTTTAGTAGGCCGGGACAGGAAAACTCCGTTATAAATCCATAACTTCTTCATCCGACGTCCGTTTTCGTCTGTCTTTTTACCATTACACTACTATTGACGAGATCTTCGGTTCTCGTTTAGATTGTTTCGGCTAGAAATCACTCGATCTCAAAATCGAACTTCGGGTTGCATACTGCTAAGCTGAAACTTAGAAAAATCATAACTTCCTCATACGAAGTCAGATTTAGATGTTCTTTTTATGCATGCTCTCAGTTTAACGTATTCTACGACTTTCGTTTAGATCACTAAGGCTAAATATCACTCTATCTTAAATTCATGTTTTACGTCATTCAGCATCGTGCCGGTTCTGTCGTGAAACTTCGACAGGTCATAACTTCTTCATTATAACTCGGATTTCAGCATTCTTTATATATTCGGAAACCTCGTCAGGACCACTACCACGTCCTTCATAGATATCGAGTTTATCTAACATTTCATTTTGACGCTTATTTTTATCCTTAATTCATTTAAGTCACACAATTAATCACAAAACACATAATACTCAAATAATACATTCTTATTAATTCAAAATGAGTTACAAAGGTTAACCTAGACTATTACATCAACATTAATGCCTAGCCCAGAAACACGGGCGTTATATTAGTGGACTACCTCTAGACCTAATGAGCGAGAATTTGGACTTAGTTCTTAATTGAGTTAATTGTGGGTTTGGCTCAGAGATAGAGACCGGTGGGCAGCAGCAGTGTATATAGGGGTTGTTCATCATCCGAGGTGAGTCTTCTCACTATACTTTACCTAGAGTGGTATTTATGTGTGACCAGAGGGTCGTATGTGCTTACTTGAGTTATGCATTTGTCTGTGTGATATATATGCTATATTATGTGTACTGAGACCGGACCGAAGGGTCCAACGAGCTGTGAGACTGGAGGGTCCTCACTTAGACCGGACCAGAGGGTCCAACGAGCCATGGGACTGGAGGGTCCCACTGAGACACATAGATCGGAGGGTCTTACAGAGTTATAGCCTCGAGTGGCTAATGTGTTGTATGTGGTATTTTAGGGAACTCACTAAGCTTCGTGCTTACCGTGTTATGTGTTATGTGTTTCAGGTTTTTCTCGGGATCGCGGGAAGGCACCGGCTTGATCAAACACACCAGAAAAAGAGTTATGCTTCGAGGATCGTGGATTATTAATCAAACAAACATGGAGTTGCTTTTTGTAAATTAAATAAATGAGATTTTTATAAAATGTGTTATGAGAATTATGTGATTTAAAAATGAAAATTTTGTTTGAAAATTTATGGTGTTACAAGTTGGTATCGGAGCCTTGGTTTGAGGGATTCGGATGCACCTTCGGGTATATCTGGACTCAAACTAAGGATTTGAGAATAATTTTCAAAAGAAATTATTTTTCTAAAAAAAGCAAGAGTTTCTAAGATAAAAACGAGGAGGAGCAGTGCGTACAATCAGCCAGAGCCCGAACGGTGATTTCCCAAAATACCCTTACTTATTTGTGTTATGAGTTATTATTAATATATTAGTGATGCATGCTAGAAGATAGGCTAGGTATTTCATATTTTAGGGCTAGAGTTGCCTGATTTGTGATGCCTTAGCCTAGGAATTTTGCTATTTGTTATGTGTTGTGAGTATGTGCGCAGTAAGAGTATCCAGCAGAGATCTATTAGAGAGAACTTGAGTAGAGGAGTAATCTAGGAGAGATACCTAGATGAGCATTTGAGGATCCTACTGAGAGAGTAGTTAGATACCCGCGAGGGGGTAGGGTTGCTTGAGTTTGGTGATACCCTTTGAGGGAGCAGATCAAGTGGAGTTGTAACCTAGAGTGGTTTTTCGTGCTGATAGAGATTATTTGATGCCCGAATGTTGCTTGCTTCGTGCTTTGTGGGACTCTTGATAAAGGGAGTCAGCTACTAAGTGAATATGACGATATTCAAGAGGTAGATGATTGGCATCATAAGGAGTTCTTCAGCAGCTGATGGCAGAGAAGTGAGGAAACCTAGGAAGAGCCTAGGAAGTGGCCTTAGTCAGATGAGTATGCTGATAGAGGAGAGTATTCGCTGGGAAGCGACCATATTTAGCGGGTTTGGTGGTCGGGAAGGTTGAGAAGCTACTTAAGAATTTTGGGACGATCCGTGAGGAAAGTGCAGGTAGATGTGGCAGGTAGTATGGGCCCTTACTACTGAAAGCATAGGACCCGCACTCGAAAAACGGAGAATACCAGAGATTCTAAGCAGCAGATTGAGAGGAGGTATCATGGTTCGAGTACCATGATTCGTGGCGGTTAGTGCTTCTGGTTTTACCAGTTGTCCTGTAGTGGTTGATTAGTCTGAGATCAGGTGATAGAGTGTGGGGCCAGAGGCCCATGTCGAGAAAGTTTTAATGGAGTATACCTTGAAAAGGAAATTGAGTTCGTTTCCAAGAGATTTTATTGGTGAGATGCCAGTTGGAGCCGCAAGGCTCAGGGATGAGTAGAGATGATGCTTATTGGAGGAACGAGGTTTGAGTCGAGCCATTGGCTGATGGATGAGACGTCACCTTCTGTGTCAAGATTTGCGTTGTTCCCGTTTCCTAGGAGAAGCGAAGCAGATATCGAGTTTTCGGTTTCAGAGTTTGGAGGTAAATCCCGTGGGGTAGCATAAGGTTGCAACCTTTTCACCAGAGTATTTGGCCAGTATGTTTGCTGCGGGGTATTTTTATACCACGAGAGAGTCGTTAGTGGGACCAAGATGGAAGAGAACAAGAAGGTGCCTTATTGAGGGAAGCATACTTTTAGCAGTAGTTCCAGGTGATCAAGAGGAGTATATCGGGGCGGTGGCCCTCGTTGTTTACGTTGTGTATCTACTGTGATAGTGAGGTCTCTTGCTTTTATGATGATTCCCGCGGTGGGAGGCTGGTCGAGGAATCAGAGATGAGGTGCGTGATAGTGCATTATTCCCGGACCGAGAGTCAAGGCTAATTCGGAACAGTTGGGGTATCCGGCGGTGTGTCGGTCGGAGGCTTCGAGATGTCTAGAGACACTCACGTGGGAGGATTCTGAGATTTTGTCTGACTTACAGGATATTTGGAGTTGCTTGGTTTCCATCGGGAAGATCATTAAAGTGATTACGTGGTACATTCCAAGAGTCAAGTGTGATATACCTGGTGAAACAGTCTATGGAGTAGATTTTTGGTATGCCAATTGGTGATGGTTCGAACCCTGAGTGAGGGAGAACTGGGTATTCTGTTGGGAGGATCAGCGATCCGTTCAAGTGCGGTTATAGGATTGGTTATGGAGATCTGCGGTGCGGACACATGAAACCTGGGTATTTGGTGAAAGAGGTGAGGTTCGATGCAAGATGATGTATGTGTATGTGCTTATAGAAGGGTGAGTGAATCCACGACGGTTGGCCGTTGGTCAGAGAATTTATTGTGGCTAGGCATTTTTCGGGTTTGCAAATGTTGAGTTCGAGGCGGTTGGGTCGCTGAGTTCAGGGTGTAATAGTTGAGGTTTGTGGGTATAGGTATAGATTGTGATCTATACTTCAGGAGGGGCAACAGTTGATTTGTCAACCAATTTCAGAGTCGGTCTGAGTAGTTCATATGGGCGGTGATTAGTAGAGGGTGGAGCTTTGGATTTTCTTCAACATGTAATCAGTCGTTGACGATTCCTCTGTGTTTCGATGTGTAAGATGGGAGCATTTCGAGGTTTCGAGTTGCGTAAGTGGAAGATCAGTGGTTGAGGCAAGACAGCGTGAGATGCAGTGATGATGTACCGAGGTACCCGAGTGATTTTGTTCCAGTGGGAACCCATCAGTTAATTGTCGCTGGAGTGGGACTGTCTAAGGGTGTATATGTGTTGAGACTAGTACCTTGCCTACGAGAACTTTCATCAGGAGTGGTGGTGCATAAGCTGGGTGGGTGTAAGCACCTATCTATGTTAAGCCGCGGAGCATGAGTTGGTGAACTCAGTGTAGTGATGACTTGATGATGAGATTATGTGGGATAAGAGAGCAAGTGAATCCGAGTGGGAGTAATCGCTTGGGATTATCAAAAAAAAACCATAGAATGGGCCCATGGTGAGCCAGTGAACGAGAGAGTGTTGTAAGACTACGGGGAGCCGTAGCACCCATGAGTCAATGGGAGATAGTGTCGTGGTACTGCGGAGAGCCGTAGTATTCGTTATTCAGTGAGAGAGTATCGTGATACTGTGGGGGGCCATAGTATTCACTGGATAGCGGGAGAATCGTATGATTACGGAGAGCCGTAACGTACGTGAGTAAGAGAGAGGGAGTATCGTAAGACTGCGGGGAGCCGCAGTCTTATGAGTCAGAGCGTGACGCAGAGGGGTTCTTAGGCTTGGGTAGCCTTGCCAATTGAGTCTTTGGGAACCTGGTGTCCGGACCAGGGGCGAGACTGGGGTCTCCGTGATGGTCGGGGACCGTTATATCACGATTTTAGGGAGGGTTGTCGTTAATCGGAAGGGATTGGAGAAGTAATGTATACGAAAATTCACGGGTCTCGGGTTTTGAATTAAGTATCAGATTGGATATGAGTGGTTCCAATTCTGTTGTTGAACCAGACTCTCGAGTTCGAGTTTGGATCTCTTTGAGCATTGGGTAGGCAGATGAGATTCCAGATTTTTAGATGGATTTCATTTTGAGTGGTAATGGTTTCCGTATGATGTTTTTAGACCTGAGTGGGTCGATTTGTTGGTTGGAAAGGACCACGAGATGCATACAACTAGTAAGTGGTAGACGACAAAAGCCGGAGGTGAGGCGACATCAGATGGGTTGAAGTATTCGCGTGAGGTGAAGCGAACTTCGTGACTTTTTGTGTCATATTATGGGCTGAGATAGCTATTGTGAGAAGGAGGATTGTAAAGTCATCTTATTGGGTGTGCAAGGGGTATCCCTTGGAGGTTCAACCGTTGGGTAGGGAGCTGAACTGGTACTCAAAGTTTTATCCGAGTCTGTTAGTCGACGAGCGATTATCAGGGTGATATTCTGCATGGGCGGTCTATCGGGGAGACAGACCACTATAGTTTCCAGTTCTAGGGAGTTAGAGCAGGTACTTCCACGGAAAAGGGTTCGTCCTTCTTCGGCTTGGGAATTTCTATTTGGTTTCGGATATCTTGGGAGAGGGATCGTTGAATGTTAAGAGATTTTCCGGTTGTGCTTCTCGGGTTATTTGTTTCGATCTATGTGAAGATAAAGAACGATTTCGAGGGCGAAATCTAATTCAAGTGGGGGAGAATTGTAACATCCTGTTCTGGATTGTTTTGTGATTTAAGGCCTATGGGCCTTAATCCGAGTATGAGAAGGTTTTGAGGCTTTGAAAGAGAAAGGTTTAGGCTCTTTTGGGATGTGGGTAAGGTAGGTTGTGTGATAAAAGAGTTCGGTTTGTGCTTTAGGGCCCAAATGTATTGTTAAAGGCGTTGGTTCGGGCTTTTCATGAATTTTGGATCTGAGTTAGATTGGGCTTCAGGAGGAATAAAGTTGATAGAAGTGTAGGGCTTCTCGTTACCTTTTCGTGGATATAAGGATCGTCGGAAACGGATTTATAACGAAGAAGTTATGGCCTTCAGAAGTTTTATGGTTTCAGGCTTAGCCGGGTACGCTGGGCGTACATAAAGAGTATGTTGGGCGTACTACTGAAGAAGGAAGTACGTTGGGCGTACTTTGGAGTACGCTGGGCGTACTGACCAGGGGTGGTCGCGGATATTCTTCGGAGTACGTTGGGCGTACCATATGTACGTTGGGCGTACGCCAATCAGACCTGGACCCTAGTTTAGGGTCTTGGACCCTATTTAAGCTCCTTATCTCATAACCTAACCCTAGTATCTTCAGCCTCCATCCCTCTAAACGCTAGAAATCGACCCTAAGCCTCCATTGGAGTGATTCTTGAGATTTTTGGTGATTTAGTGAAGTTTTTGGTGCTTATTGTGGAAGAAGGAGTTCCTTGAGGAAGCATTGCTTGGCTTGGAGCTTCTGGATCCAAGCCCTAATCATATTGATCTAGCTCCAGGAAGCATAAAGTTTGAATCTTGGTGGCTTTCTTATGTGGATCTAGTGGGGTGATGACTTGTTATGTTTGTCCTTGGAAGAAGAAGGAGCCTTGAAAGAGAATAGCTTGAGCATCTAGCTTTTGGATCTGAGTTAATCACTTGTTGGTGCATCTTCCAGAGGTATCAAGTTTGAAACTTGCTCATTGTTATGCTAGTTCTTGTTTTGAGTATATTTTTGGGGTTTTATGTCCCAAGCTTGGAAATTTATGAGTTTGATGAACTCCAGAGTATAATGCTTGTCCTTTTAGATGCTTTTAGTCGTTTGGAGTCATAAAAATGAGATCTTGGTTGTCAAGATCTCCCCATGCATGAGATATGAGCATTTTTTGGAGTAAAGAGTGAGTGTATTTGGGTTTGGGACTTTATCAGCCATGCAAAGGCTTAAAGTCATCAACTTTATGGAGTATGAGCCATTAGGGAGTCCAGATCTGGGATTTAAGTTAATGTCTTACATGATTAAGACCAAATGAGTAGAAAGAGTGAATCTGGGGAGTACGCTGAGCATAATTCCCGTACGCCCCGCGTACTGCCCCAGTGTCCCCGATGGCCAATCTGGATTCATGAGTACGTTGAGCGTACCAAGAGAGGTACGCCCCGCGTAACCTCACTGTGGACTTTTTGGGCTAAGTCTCATTTTGGGCCTTGAGTGTTGGGCATGGATTTTAGGCTTGTTGCAATAGAGTTTTGGACCAGAGGAATATATTTATGTGCTTTGGGCCCTTGAGTTGGGCTTGCCATTTTAGACTTGAGAGTTGGGCCTAGGGAGAGCTCGTTTGTTATTGGGCCTTGGTGGGCCCAATGGGTTTTAGTTATGGATGGGCTGGTTAGTGGACTACCTCTAGACCTAATGAGTGAGCGTTTGGACTTAGTTCCTAATTGAGTTAATTGTGGGTTTGGCTCAGAGATAGAGATCGGTGCGCAGCAACAGTGTATATAGGGGTTGTTCATCATCCGAGGTGAGTCTTCTCACTATACTTTACCTAGAGTGGTATTTATGTGTGACCAGAGGGTCGTATGTGCTTACTTGAGTTATGCATTTGTCTGTGTGATATATATGCTATATTATGTGTACTGAGACCGGACAGGAGGGTCCAACGAGCTGTGAGACCGGAGGGTCCTCACTTAGACCGGACCAGAGGGTCCAACGAGCCACGGGACTGGAGGGTCCCACTGAGACACATAGACCGGAGGGTCTTACAGAGTTATAGCCTTGAGTGGCTAATGTGTTGTATGTGGTATTTTAGGGAACTCACTAAGCTCCGTGCTTACCGTGTTATGTGTTATGTGTTTCAGGTTTTTCTTGGGATCGCGGGAAGGCACTGGCTTGATTGTACACACCAGAGAAAGAGTTATGCTTCGAGGATCCTGGATTATTAATCAAACAAACATGGAGTTGCGTTTTGTAAATTAAATAAATGAGATTCTTATAAAAATGTGCTATGAGAATTATGTGATTTAAAAATGAAAATTTTGTTTGAAAATTTACGGTGTTACACTCCAAGTGTGATTTCTGGTTACGAGAGGTCCAGTTCCTGGGACATCTCGTTAATCAGAATGGGATATTGGTCGACCCGTCTAAGATTGAGGCAGTTATGAGTTGGGAGGTGCCGAGATCTCCGACCGAGATCAGGAGTTTTCTGGGTTTTGCCGGCTACTATCAGAGATTTATCAGAGATTTCTCCAAGATTGTCCTTCCTCTCACCAGGCTGACCCGGAAAGGTGTTACCTTTACTTGGGGTCCCGAGCAGCAGGCCTCATTTGAGACCCTTCGCCAGAGATTATGCGAAGCCCCGGTGTTAGCCCTTCCCGAGGGAGTGGAGGGCTTTGTGGTTTATTGTGATGCTTCTGTATTTGGAATGGGCGTGGTGTTGATGTAGAGGGGGCACGTGATAGCATATGCATCGAGGAAGCTGAAGCCTCATGAGACGAGGTATCCCACCCACGACCTGGAGTTGGGGGCGGTGGTATTCGCCCTCAAGATTTGGCGCCACTATCTCTATGGTGTTCGGTGTACCATATACACGGACCATAAGAGCCTAAAGTACCTGATGGATCAGCCCAACCTAAATATAAGGCAGAGGAGATGGTTGGATATAATGAAGGACTAAGACTGCGAGATCTTATATCACCTAGGCAAGGCTAATGTGGTAGCCGCTGCCTTGAGTCGCAGAGCCGAGAGCGCTCCGATCCAGGATATGTGTATGAGGATGACGGTGATGACTCCAGTCTTAGATACCATCCGAGAGGCTCAGGTGGAGGCTGTGACACCGGAGAACCGCAAGAGAGAGTGGGTGATTGGGCAGGTTACCGAGTTTGTGACGAACAGTCGTGGGCTTATGACATTCCATGGGCGGATTTGGGTGCCCTGTACAAGTGGAGCTCGATGTGTATTGTTGGAGGAGGCGCATAGATCGAGGTTCTCGATCCATCCAGGAGCCACGAAGATGTATTTGGATCTGAAGAGAGATTACGGGTGGCCCTGTATGAAGAGAGATGTGGCATGGGTAGTTGAGAGGTGTTTGACATGTCGCCAGGTAAAGGTCGAGCACCAGCGCCCTCATGGCAAGCTGCAGCCACTAGAGGTTCCCCAGTGGAAGTGGGAACAGATTTCCATGGATTTTATCACCAAGTTACCGAGGACTGCGCATGGGGTGGACGCAATTTGGGTGATTGTAGACCGGTTGACTAAGAGTGCTCACTTCCTTGCTATCAGTGAGAGCTCTTCTGCAGAAAGGTTGGCCGAGATCTACGTACGAGAGGTGGTGGCACGGCATCGGGTACCGACATCGATAGTGTCAGATCGGGATGTATGTTTTACTTCCAGGTTCTGGAAGAAGTTTCATGAGGAGCTGGGTACCCGACTGCACTTCAGTACAGCTTACCACCCACAGACAGACGGACAGAGTGAGCGGGCGATGCAGATGCTCGAGGACATGCTGTGTGCATGTGTTATGGACTTCGGTGGAAGTTGGGACACTTATGTTCCCTTGGCTGAGTTTTCTTATAACAACAGCCATCATTCCAATATCGGCATGCCTCCCTTCGAGCTTTTGTATGGAAGGAGATGTCGAACTCCCATCTGTTGGGGAGAGGTGGGGCAGAGAGTGATGGGGAGCACTGAGATAGTGCTCAAGACGACCGAGCAGATTCAGCAAGTCAGACAGCGGCTACTGACGGCCCAGAGTCGTCAGAAGAATTATGCAGACCGGAGACGATCTGAGTTAGAGTTCCAAGTCGTAGATTATGTTCTCCTGAAGGTATCCTCATGGAAAGGGGTGATCCGATTCAGGAAACGGGGCAAGTTGGGCCCTAGATACATTGTTCCTTTCAGAGTGATCGCCAGGGTGGGTAAGGTAGCTTATCGGTTGGAGCTACCTGTAGAGTTGAGTCAGATTCATAACACCTTCCATGTGTCCCAGTTGAGGAAATGTGAGGCCGATGAGACGGCGGTGGTACCCCTAGAGGACATTCAGGTGGATGCGAGCCTGAATTATATTGAGAGGCCGATCGCGATCTTGGATCGGAAGGTGAAGGTTCTGAGGAACAAGGAGGTGCCCCTAGTGCAGGTTTAGTGGCAACATCGGAAGGGATCCGAGTGGACTTGGGAGTCGGAGTCCGAGGATGCCGAGGATCACAAACAAGGTGTGGATATGTAACATCCGTACTCCCAGGTATATTAATTATTTATCTATTTTTGAGGACTATTGAGAAACTCGAAGGGTTGGTGCTACAACTCGTCGAGTAGAGTCGTGTTTGGCCACATGGGATTAGTAACCTACTCGACAAGTCAGAGAGTCGACTCGTCGAGTAGACGCTGAGTGATGAAACCCTAAATCCCTGGGTTTTGGGCCTATTTAAGGACACTTATAGCCTCATTTGCGGCTCACCGGCTGCCCAACTTCACTGAGAGAAAACCCTAATCGGCCATTGAGCTAAGAGAGAGTATTTGAGCTAACTTTGAGTGTTTGGTGCATCTTTTGAAGAGAAAGGAAGGATTCCAAGCCAAGGGACGAGAAGAGGCTGCTAGATTCGTGGCTATTTCCAGGAGCTTCTATGAAAGGTAAAAAGACCACACCTTTCTCATTTTGTTGGGTAGACCTCATATTATTGGAGTTTAGGGCTTTTTCCATCTAATATTGGTACTTCGAGTGTATTGAGTTCATATAGATATTTGGACATCAGATCTGGACCTTGAGAGGTCCCTACTTTATTCAGCCATAATAGAGCTTTTGAGTGAAAAACCTTTAATAGAGCATGTTCTTGGCATTTCAAGCCCTAAGTGCCATGCATGGACGTAAAGCTCGTGACTTTACGTGATAATCGAGCCTTAAGAGTGTAGATCTAGAGTTTCGGAAGGTTTTCTGACTTGAAATTGTCTGAATGAGAAATGAGTCTGAATGGACTCGCCGAGTCGATGAGCCGACTCGACGAGTCAGTTAGGGTTGTCCCGATAAGCTTGATCGTACGATAGCTCAGCGAGTTAGGGGATACCTCGACGAGCGGAGTTGGACCTTCACGAGAATTATGAGGAAAACAAGTGGACTCGACGAGTCACATGGGTGCACTCGGCGAGTCAGGTCAAACATGGACTGTTGACTCGAGTTTGACTTCTGTTGACTTTAGGGTTTGGTCAACATGAGTAATAAAGACCATGGATGGGTAAAAATGTCTTTTACTCATTCCAAGAGTTAGAGAAAGAGAGAGAAAGAGAGAGAGAGGGAGAGAGAGAGAGAGAGAGAGAGAAAGAGAAAGAGCAACCTTTGGTATATTTTGAGTATGAGTAGAGTAATAATTAGAGATAATTATTCTATGTGTTAGGCGAAGGCTAGTTCGAGATTCCGTGTACGAGATTGTTACTTGCTAGCTTACGAGGTGAGTTTTCTCACTATACTTACCATGAGTGGTATCTATGTGTGACCGGAGGGTCTTATGTGCTTATTTGAGTTATGTGATATTACGCATTTTGTCTGTGTGATATATATACTATATTATGTGTTTTACTGAGATAGGACAGGAGGGTCCAACCCAAGTTGTGGGACCGGAGGGTTTCCACTGAGAGAGGACCGGAGGGTCCTCACTGAGACACATGACCGGAGGGTCCACACCGAGAAGCATGAGACCGGAGGGTCCATGCCGAGTTATAGCCATGAGAGGCTTATTATTTGTGTATGTGGTATTTTGGGGAACTCACTAAGCTTCGTGCTTACCATGTTATGTGTGATGTGTTTCAGGTACCTCTCAGGACCGCGGGAAGGCGTCGGCATGATTGTACACACTTGTTCGAGACTTTGTTGAGGATTCTGGGATTTGACTTTATTTGTGGTTTTGATGTTGACATTTTGAGATACATGTGGTTTTATAAAATACAATATATGAGTTTATTGTGCTTTTAAAATGAAAATTTTGGTTTGAAAAATTTCGGTGTTACATGATAACCATGCAAATTAGCTTGGTACTCTCGAAGATGTATATCACCTAATCAATGTGTCGGTTAACCACACACGCTCCATTGATCTATAATAATCTTCGAGCCACCCATTTCCATCCTTTATTGGTCCCATATTAGTGTGTCGGTTAACCACACACGCTCCACTAACGACCAACAAGGTGCAATGTGCAATTTCATGGATTAGCACCAACTTCACATTTTTCCTAAAGTAACTAAGATTTGGGAATTTATAAAAGTGTTTAGTTACTTCGTATTTCATTATACTTATAATGGAAGGTTTGTGTCCTATCCTACCCGTTCGGCTAACGACCCTCCACTAGTCAAGGGTGCGGTGGGTAAGAGTGGATACCCAATGGCGGTCATTTTACAGGCCGCTTCCTTAAACACCCCTTATAGACCAGCTTCGTGAATGAGGCCTACTAACGGTAAGACTGACATTTACTTATAATATATTAGACTTTTAATTTTATATAGTATAATGGTGTATTTTCTACTTTTAAAATACTAGGTGGTTGAATCTATTAATAAATTATACTTTTAATTTGATTAATCATAAACCATATTATTATGGATTTATTAATTCTCTCTTGTAATTAAACTATTAATTAACTTAATAAAATCCATAAGGGGGGTAATTTGAACTTTTCAAAGCACTGGGGTTTTAGAATTTAATACTTCAAAATTAATACTTTTTAATTAAATTTTAAATTCCAAAACTTGAGGACAAATTTTGAAATTTTTCAAAATATTAGGGTTTAACTATTTAAATTTCAAAAACTAAAACTTTTAAGTTTAAATTTAAACTATAAAACCTAAAGGGTGTAAATTGAAACTTTTTAAACTTACTAGGTCAAATATTTGAATCATAATAATCCTATATTATCCATATTTAACCAAATCTACCAATTTTGATAAGGATATCCATACCAAACTGAAAAAAACCAAATTTTGGCAAGAAAAACGAGTTTTGGTAGTTATCTTCATCAAAATCTGGCCGGAAAATCGAAATTCCCGGCGACAGAACCCTGGACTCGCCGAGTCCACTGTGGAACTCGTCGAGTTCATGCAACTCGTCGAGTCCACTGATGGACTCGCCGAGTCGGACCTGTCAGACAGCAAATTTCGACTTTTGATCCTTTGGCAGTTCACTTTTTGTATCTATTCAACTAGAAAAACGACCTAGGCTCTGATAACACTGATGGGTTATGGGCATAACATCATTCCTATGGTGTACATGCAACCTTAATTGCTTTGATCTAGGTTTTTCTAAATTGAACATACGACATTGAATACCAAAGCAACAAACCCTAAAACTAGCATACCAAATTCGAAAATCACATATGATTAGGGTTTAGATCTTACCTCTCTTGTTATGTAGTAATAACAAGATTAATCCTTCTTGATCTTGACTTCTGAAAGCCTATTGCCCCAAGTGTTGCACCTCTAATGGAGTCACAAAAACTCTATGCAAAGGATGATGTAGGAGAGAGGAGGCTTTCGACCACTCTAGGGTTTCTTAAAGCCTTGGACGAAAATCTCTTCTAATGGGGTCTATTTATACTTGTGGCTGCTAGGGTTTTAGGTGGAAACCCTAATGTGACTGCTTAGGCCTTAAGCAGCCCATGGACCCCTTCTAGAATAGCCCTTGGATGAATTCCTTATAGGCTTCCCATAGAATTCGTACAACCTTATTCCAAGGTAATCCATCAGCCCAATTGGAACTATCAAATAATTACAATATCAGTCCCCTTTATTTAATCAGTCTCTTTTGATCACCAAATAAATTTATGATCAATACTAATTAAATAATATGATTTCCAAATAATATATTGATCTTGTAATATATTAATAAAACCATTTTGAGTATGAATTTATTATTCATATAATAAATTCTACTCTCTCTCCTCTTGTCATCCTATCAAGTTGCATGAGTGAAGGCAACCCAAAAGGATCATGCTCATAATCGGGTCAAGTACATACCAAAATAGTTATGGGCTTAGACACCTAATCCAACATATTGTGTGTTGGTACTTTGGGGGAAAGCTCACTAAGCGTTGGCTTATAGTTTTGGGTTATGTTTCAGGTACCTCAGATGATCGCGGGAAGGCGAAGGCGCGATCGTGCACATCTTCGTGTTTTGAATTATGATTTTGGGAAAACTATGATATTGAACATGTTTTGAAAACTAAATTGTAAACAATAATGGTTTGTGGATTGGTTTTAAAAGTTTAATTTTTCATGAATTTTGTGGATGTTACATCCGTTCTTCATTAGCTTTGAGAATGCGCATTTTTTGTTCCCGGTACGGTTGTCTCTGTTCCGCCTCTATATCGGTTGCAGTCTTGATGTCGTCAATTTGTTGACGAGATCAAACATTTCATTTTTTGTTGACGATGTCGATGTCGCTTTCTTTCCTTTTCTTTTTCTATAAGGATGTGAGTCTTCACCACTAAATGATTGTTGTTGTTGGGGGAGAATCTAGGAGGATACTGAGGATCGGAAGATGTTTTGTAGGCTTTGGATGAAGATTTTTTGCTTCGTTTTGAAGAAGGAGGCAGGGAGTCGTCACCAGCTTTTGTAACAGTGCCATTTTGCGTTGTCTTTCAACTACTCCCAAGCTTGCTGATGAGGAAAAGATTTCTCATTAATATTCCTCTGATACTCGCTTAGTGAAGATTGTAAAACATCAACCTCATGGAGCGGATCTGGACACCGAAACACGGTGGTTTCAGAGACTTGATCATGACTGAAGCTCACAACACTCGATATTTCATCCACCCAGGTTCAGATAAGATGTATCTGGATCTTAAAAAGTTATACTGGTGGCCTAACATGAAAGCAGAGATTGCTACCTTCGTAAGTAAATGCCTTTCCTTGCGCCAAGGTTAAGGTCGAATACCAGAAACCCTCAGGTTTACTACAATAGCCGGAGATACCGGAATGGAAGTGGGAGCGGATCACGATGGACTTCATAACCAAGCTGCCCAAGACAACGGGTGGTCTCGATACCATTTGGGTGATCGTAGACAGGCTAACAAAGTCCGCACACTTCCTGCCTATCAAAGAGACGGACAAGATGGAGAAACTAACAAGAACCTACATAAGGGAGATCGTACGACTGCATGGTGTTCCCATATCCATTATCTCTGATAGAGATAGTAGATTCACTTCGAGGTTCTGGCAATCGCTACAAAGTTCCCTAGGAACTAGGTTGGACATGAGTTTAGCCTACCATCCACAGACCGACGGACAAAGTGAGAGGACTATACAAACCTTGGAAGATATGTTGCGAGCCTGTGTGATCGACTTTGGGAAGGCATGGGATACTCATTTACCCCTTGTCGAGTTTGTTGGGTTTTGGGCATTCTAACACTCCTATGGTGTACATGCAACCCTATAAACCTTGGATCTATGTTTTCTCTATTATACATGCAAATATTAATTATTCCAAGGTTTCATCCTAACTAGCATATTATGAAGCACCTATACTACAAAGTTCTAGTTAGATGACATACCTTTTGATGTAGCTTGATGTCTTCAAGCTTTAAGAGCTTAGCCCCAATAGTGTGGAAGCCTCAAATGGAATCACAAATCACCAAAACACCTTGGAAGAACTTGAGAGAATATGTATGCACACTAAAATCGGCCCACTCTTATTTTCACACACTTGTGCCAATTTTGTGAGCCAAGGACCCCTTTATATATTATGGAGGATTAGGGTTACATCCATGTAAACCCTAATACCCATGACCTTTCATTTACATAGGATCCATGGGTTAAAAGCTCCATGGACCATCCATGAAAGCTTAGCCCAACCTAAATGAACTTGGCCCATTCCATATATATAAGAGTCCATATTTAATTAGTTCTTTTTGATCACTTAATTAATTCTAAATTAATTCTTGATCAATACTAATTAAATAATATGATTCCATATTAATATATTAGAACTTATAATATATTAATATAAATCATAAATATACTATTCTCAAAAGACTATCCATATAAATTGTGCCGGTGAAGTGCAACCCAAATGGACCATGACGGGTCGGGTCAAGTACATACCAAATATAGTTATGGACTTAGACATTAATCCAACAGTCTCCCACTTGGATAAGTCTAAAACTATTATTGAGTATGACTTCAAAACCTAACTGGCAATCGTAGCTCTTAAAGCCGCTGTCGAACTCTGACCTTGTCAATGACTTGTCCATTAGATAAGGGATCATATATTCCTCAATTCTAGATATCATATGGACTGAGACATGGGTTATAATCATTCTCTCTATCCATTTGTTGTTTCCCGATTTTCGATTTATGATGACTGACTGATTGAACAAATCAAATCAGCCCTGGCTTGGCCAAGCACTCACATGTGTCATCGCTAAATCATCGAGGGGCCCACAGATATCGCTTTTATCCCGAAGGTAAAAGGAATGGATAAACTTCGACTCATATGGCTTGTTCTACTACTTGTTGAATCATACACAAAGGCACGTTTTATAACATCGAGTTACCAAATGCGTTTTCGTGCAATCAATGTATAACCAACTCATAGTAACAACTCATATCTCTAGGTTTGAAGAATATAAGATATTATCGTCTCATGATCACTCGTGATAAAATCCATCAAGTGATTCAAATGAGCGCGGGTTGAATCCAATACTCAGAACTTATGAGCACTCATGAGTGTTGTAGCACCACTTTGTCCACCAACTTGGACCTCTACAAACCAACCCATGACACTCTTGATTCATATCTACTTCCAACATATGACCGACTGTGGATGGTTTGAATAACTTAATCATTCAGGAAGAGCGACTTAGTTATTCTAGAAGTCAAAACATGCAAAGTGAAACACAAGAATAAATGAATCAAATATGGTATCAAACCCTATGAGTATAAATAAACACTTTTACTTATCACCATACCGATTACTCATTATTCATTGTTTCGGTTTTATCAACTTTATACTTGAATTAAAAACACTAGTTGTCCCATGCTCCAAGCATGTACACTATGTTTTTCTTAAACAATAGCTTTGCCATACACCAAGTATGCACTCTATGTTTGTCTATGATCCTTACTTTGTGAAATAAACCAATTGAACATAATTTCAATGATTCTAATTTCACACTCCCAAATCCTTATCGAAAAATGTGAGAATTTCAAATTCCTATCATTTATCGAAATCTGTTTAGATTTTAAACTTATATGCACTGACCCTCCTGTAATGAATATGTACAAAGTCACAAAGACTTGTCAACAGTCATTATAAGGTATTCCAATGGCGATCAACTCCATGGAAACTAAGTCTCATATTTAAAGTACATTGCTTTGTACATGCTTCTTGCATTAAGTTTTCTAATCTTACACAGATAACTTCCACCTATGGAGACAACTCCATATTCTCATTTTGACTATCACTTCTGAATAAGAGATGCCTCTTTTCAGAATATGTCAATATGGTCCTTCCAAAATTAGCACTATACTTCCAACTGTCCCTGAGCAACCAATATTTGGTAAACCTCAGATTGTCCTCGACAATTGCTTAATCATTTTAGTCATATCCAATTCTAGACCTTTTCCCTTCTTAATGCCTTTGGGCATTTGGAAAAATTTAGAAATGACAAATATTATAGCACATGCAATCGATCCTGTACCCAAAGCAAATGGTACACGATTCATGATGTCACACATAAAGACATGATTCTAGACCAGTCTTTTGCTACAATATTTTTATTTGCCATCTTTCAAAATTTGACTATGAAGAGGGATGTCGTAATCATAATCGAATTTTGAGAACACAATATATAGAATTTCCTTAAGTTGAAACAATCCAACATGAAATTCATATATATATTCTTGACTAAAGATGATTAAGGTCTCAATCTAAGCCTTTAGAACTGAAATGAAGTATATCCTCTCCCTTAATTATAGCAAAACAACTTTTTCAATCCCTGCAGCCTCACGAATTGAAACTTTTGTTTTCTATAATTAACATTGCTAACTTGCAACACTAACAATAATTATCATGCTCCCACTAACATGATGATTATTAGCATAACACTTATGCTCCCACTAGCTTTGACATGTACTTAGAAATCAGCTGGACTTCTAGAAATCAATACTTTATTGACTTTCTTACCAAAGTTCAGATTTCTGATACGAGATGCTTTGATAAAACTTTATCAAAATCATACACCTTTCCTTAGATAGCATGCATGTGTGTCTAAACAATTTCAAAACTATGAAAAGGGATGCCGTAATCATAGTCTCAATTGTTTAGACCTTTTGCCATCTGCTTCAAATCTACTTGGTGGAAGTGTTTCCTCACCATCATTTTCATGAATCGGAGAGAAACCTTATGACCCTTAGATTTTATGGTGTATGTGTTCTTATCCATGTGAATCGTCAAAACCATAGTCACAAGACAAGGATAATGTCAAATCCAAACTCATATGGACTGAACTTATGCAATCTTAACTTCTTGCCACCTGGCAGTACAGGGCCTGCCATTGCTTCCAAGTTGTTATGCAACCAATTGAGAACTTTCAGAACTCCTATGCAAAGCCAACTTTAACTGGAATGGGCACAGAATATGTCAACACGATAGGTTATAAACCTCAAGTCGTGTGCTAATGAAGAACCTCAGGTTTTATTCTTGATTAGTTCTTGAAATTCTTTTTAGGATCTTTAAGACTCCCACTATCCTCTTGACATATAAGACTATCTTGCCAAATATTCAAGAGATAGTGCGGATTCTTTATCAAGACAAACACTTCATACAATTGGCCTTAGTTGGTCTTTGTTTTATCCAAAACATCACAACTTACCAATTTCAAATGTACAAGAGTAGGACACTTTTACTCTTACATTTGACAAGTGTTTTAAACCTTTCTTTAAGATATGTCACTCAAGTTACAATCTTGGAGTATAACTCTAAGAATTGTTTTGGAACAAAGTATGACTCATCTTCCTGATCTAACCATTTCAACAATTCATGACTCCTCTTCTTAGTCATAAGAATGCACTAATATGACCTTTAGAGGACTAATTGTGATATGATTTCTAAATTATTAAGATGATCACAAACATGATACTAAAGTACTCTCCCATCTTTTCAGATTTGAGAAACTTTTATCTTTCTGCCTAATTTGATTCTTCCCATTCGTTCTGCCATACATTGAGACTTTTCCAATGTTTCAGAATTATACTTAAACTTGTAAGTATAACCATATTTACTAAACCTTAATAAATCAAATATTCTTAACGAGCTTTGTGGTGGACATGACCAGTGCACAAGAATATGTACTCGATCCCTTTAGTCCTTCACTTGACTCACACATCCATGTGAACAAGTAATTAGTCTTGATTTTCCAATGCTTGAAAGTTCTCATTCATCATACTATTCAACTTGCATGATTCCAAGTTTCAGTCCAATTGAAACTTGGGTGATGAGGAACTTTCCTGATTTGGTAAATTTAGACACTACCACAAATGAAAGAATCAAATCCATTTTCCAATATTGCTGTCAGTGGAATCATATAAGCAATAATTTTCCACAAATGTCATTGTAAGGATACTTCAATTAAATAAAATTAAACAATTTTCTTTTATTTTAAAACTTTGCGGAAAAACTTATCCTTACAATCCACATGGAAAATTGTTGTTATCTATTCCTTAGCAATATATCATAACTTCTTAAGCAACTGCTCAAAATTCTGATGCGATCGAAATCCACCTTCGCGATCAGAATCAGCATATACTTCCTTTAAGATTTCTCTCTATTCTTTGATTCTTAAAACATCAACATGTGACCCAGTCACATCATGTAATGAGGATCTCAGAATAGAACTTAACAGAGTTAGATAATGGGCTCTACCTGATGTAGAATCAAACTTATTGACTTTAACATCCTTAGGTAAATTTGGCAGCTTTGCAATCAATGCCCCTTCCTTTGGCAAAATAAACATATGGACCCTTTGGTAATGGGACTATCTCAGACTTAGCCTTTCTCTTTACCATTTGGTCAACCGGGTTGACTATGGCCAATCCCTTTCCATTGGGAAGAGAATGCTTTTTATGGATTTCCAGTGTCACCATTGTCACTGTCCATAAAGTTTTTGGGAAGTTGATCTTCTAATCAAATTTGCTTTACTATCGTTCCAAATCATTGCTGATTCAGCAGCACCAAGCAAATAGATATGATCATTAATGTTCATATCATAGTCTATTTCATAGTAGTCCCAAAGGAACTCACTATGTGACTTAGAAAGTGATTGAACATCCAACTTTCTCAAGACTTTGACACCCAACTCTCCCGGCTTGTCAATATGTGACTTCATCTCTAAGATGTGATCACACATAGACCTTGCTTGCCATTAGGGCTTGAGTGACCTTGAACTTGTGGGTTAGGGAGAATAATTGGAGGAGGTGGAGGAAGAGAAGTATGACTTCCATGAGCCAAACTCGGGAAGTCATATTCATTAGGAAAGCTTGGTTTGGGAAGATCATTGTTGTCTAAACCAGACATCAATAATGGGAGAAATTCACGTAAAGTTGATTTAAGTCCTTAATATAACACCCAATATGATATATTAAGGCTAGGACCCAACAAACTATTTTATAACTTGGAAGAGGGATGCCGTAATCCAAGCTATAAAATATTTGAAGGTAGGTGAATGACGATTCACCAATTTCCACCAAGATAAACGAAATGTATTATTAGGTATTAATTGGTTTTGAAACTCCTAGATTCTTTTGAGATTCATTGAAGTTTTTCAATGGCAAGTTTCAATCTCGAGTGTGCCCTTCAGGTTTTGTGACTGGGATGCCGAGGATCACAAAACAAGGTGTGAAGTAACCATGCAAATATACTTGGTACCCTTAATATTTACCCCTCAATCGATGTGACGGTTAACCACACGAGCTCCACCGATGCTATGATAAATATTAAGTTACCCTTTGCCTACTTTGTTAAATCTAGGTTAGTGTGTCGGTTAACCACACACGCTCCACTAACGGTTTAAACAAAGTGCAAAGTGTAATTTCATGGATTAGCACCTTATTCACATTTTTCTAAGTAACTAAGATTGGGAATTTATAAAAAGTTTAGTTACTTAGTATTTATCATTAATACTTTTAATGAATGAAGAATTATAGTCCTTGTCCTACCTGTTCGGCTAACGACCCTCCACCAGTCAAGGAAGCGGTGGGTGAGAGTGGACACCCATTAAACTGCCATTTTATAGGCAGTAACCTTATACCCCCCTTATAGACCGGCTTCGTGAATGAGGTCTACTAATGGTAAGACGACTTGCTCTTATACATATAATATATTAAACTTTTAATATTATAATAGTATAAGGGTGTATTTTAGACATTTAAAATACTTGGTGGTTTAATCTATTAATTAAACTAGACTTTTAATTTAATTAAACTCAAACCATATATTTATGGATTAATAATACTCTTTTAATTAAACGCTTTAATTAACTATTAATAAAGTCCATAAGAGTTAATTTGAACTATTCAACAAAACATCATAATTCCAATTATTAAACTCAAAATTAAAACCATTTAATTAATTGTTTAAGTTATGAACCCAAGAGTTTTAGAATTCAATTCTTTTTTTTTTTGATAAAAAACTTTTCTCAAATTCCAAAACTTGAGGGAAAGTTTTGTAATTTTTGAAAACTTTTGGATTCCATAACTTATGGAATTAAATACTTGTTTTATGATGAAACTTTTCATGTTCCATAACTTAAGAACAAGTTATGGAATTCTTTAAAACATTAAGACCAAGTTTTGTAACTCCATAAAAAACTTTGAATCAATTTTTTTTTTAAAAACCTTTTCATATCCATAACTTATGGAGGTTTCAAAAAACTCTTTAGATCAAACTTTTAAAACTAATAAAATAATCATATTATTTTATCTTTTACTAAATTTGACCTAATTCAACTCATATAGCAAATGATTCAAATTTTACAAATAATTAGTTTTTCACAAAAACAAGTAATTATCTTAAAATTTGACAAACGTCATGTTTTTTTTCCTTTTTTTTCCAACTTTGAAAATAAAACATTTGCATCAATATAACAGAAAACAACCCATGGCTCTGATACCACTGTTGGGTTTTGGGCATTCTAACACTCTTATGGTGTACATGCAACCCTATAAACCTTGGATCTATGTTTTCTCTATTATACATGCAAATATTAATTATTCCAAGGTTTCATCCTAACTAGCATATTATGAAGCACCTATACTACAAAGTTCTAGTTAGATGACATACCTTTTGATGTAGCTTGATGTCTTCAAGCTTTAAGAGCTTAGCCCCAATAGTGTGGAAGCCTCAAATGGAATCACAAATCACCAAAACACCTTGGAAGAACTTGAGAGAATATGTATGCACACTAAAATCGGCTCACTCTTATTTTCACACACTTGTGCCAATTTTGTGAGCCAAGGACCCATTTATATATTATGGAGGATTAGGGTTACATCCATGTAAACCCTAATACCCATGACCTTTCATTTACATAGGATCCATGGGTTAAAAGCTCCATGGACCATCCATGAAAGCTTAGCCCAACCTAAATGAACTTGGCCCATTCCATATATATATAAGAGTCCATATTTAATTAGTTCTTTTTGATCACTTAATTAATTCTAAATTAATTCTTGATCAATACTAATTAAATAATATGATTCCATATTAATATATTAGAACTTATAATATATTAATATAAATCATAAATATACTATTCTCAAAAGACTATCCATATAAATTGTGCCGGTGAAGTGCAACCCAAATGGACCATGTCGGGTCGGGTCAAGTACATACCAAATATAGTTATGGACTTAGACATTAATCCAACAGAGTTTTCCTACAACAATAGTTATCACACGAGCATAAAGGCTGCTCCATTTGAAGCCCTCTATGGCCGAAAGTGCATATCCCCTCTATGATGGGCTGAGGTGGGTGACACCCAGTTAGCTAAAGGACGAGTTCCTGGCAGCACTCTCACCGGTCCGGAGATCATTCGGGAAACGACAGAGAAGATCGTTCAGATTCGTGAACGATTGAAACCTCTAGAGACCGACAGAAAAGCTACGCAGATAAACGAAGGAAACCGTTGGAATTCCAGGTGGCCGACCGTGTTCTATTGAAGGTCTCACCCTGGAAAGGCTTAATACGCTTCGGAAAGCGTGGAAAGCTAAATCCAAGATACATAGGGCCTTTCGAGATTCTCGCTAGAATCGGCCCTGTAGCTTACAAACTCAACTTACCTCGCGAACTCAGTAACGTATATTCTACTTTCCACGTCTCAAACTTGAAAAAGTGTCTATCCGACGAGACTCTTGTAATCCCACTCGACGATATCGAGATCAACGAGAGCCTCAACTTTGTGGAAGAACCTGTAGAGATCATGGACCGAGAGGTCAAGCAAACGAAGCAAAGCCGTATCCCGATAGTGAAGGTTCGCTGGAACGCCAAGCGAGGACCTGAATTCACTTGGGAGCGCGAGGATCAAATGAAACTGAAATATCCTCATCTTTTTACTTAGTTATTTGTAACTACCTATTTGCTTAAACTCTAATTTCGTGATGAAATTCCCCCTAACGGGGGGATGATGTGACAACTCGAAATTTCTATCTTGTACAACCATTCACTTCAATCTAAGTCAGACTGATTTCTGCTAACTTTTAGCACTGTTTAGAGTCTGTTTGAGTGTTCTAAACCTAGTACCTTCAAGAGGTAATTATAGGATGTATACTCTAGAGTTTATTGTGCAACATTTAAGTCTCAAAACTCCAAGAGTTTGGAGTTTACGGCCATAAAATGGAGTTTACGGCCGTAAACTCTAAGGTATAAATATGACACTTAGCCATTTTAGTCATTTTTACCATTTTCAAGCCTAGAAGTCATTCTCTCTCAAGTATCATCCGATTTTTCACTAAGATCTTCAACTTTGTAAGTGATTCTTTCCTTGATTAGTTGGTATACTTCAATATCTAGTGATTGTACATGATTTCATCCATAAAATCTCTTCATTTTGATAGATCTTCAAGTGTTCTTCATTTCACCAAGAACACCAAGAACACACACTAGTGTTCTTGGATCTTAAACACCCTTACAAGCTTCTATATTGTAAGTACTCTTGCCTTAGCTTGTTATATGCTTGAATCACTTAGTTTACACCTAGAAAACATCAGGAAAACAAGATCAAAAGGTGTTTACGGCCAAGGCAATCTCCTTGGGCCGTAAACCCTAATTAAGGGTGCAAATGAGCCCTAATCCCTTCCAAAGCCTTGGAACCAAGTCTAGAATACTTCCAAGAAGAGTATAGGACCTTAAACATCAAACGAACCAAGAATAAATGGTGTTTACGGCCAAGGCAATCACCTTGGGTCGTAAACACTAGTTAGTGGTGCATATGTGCCACCATTCCTTCCTAAGGCTTAGACTTGAACATAGAACACTTCATTGTGAATTATAAGACCTTATATCACAACTTGGTACAAAATACCATGAGTTTACGGCCGTAAACTCATGGGGATTTACCCCTGGGCCGTAAACTCAAGTGATGCATCCATATTGGCCATAAACTCCAATGAGAGGCCATACTTCCCTTAGATGCAACCCTTTGGTACTTCTAGCACTTGAATTAAAGTGTTTTCCATGTCCTAGGGTGTCTTCACTTGCTTAATTAGTTGTTAATTGACTAATTGGATACATATATGTGTCATTATATGTTAAATAGGATCCGTGTGTGTGCTCAAGTCTTCACTTGACACTTAGCATCCTATACCATCCGTTCATCCAAACCACTCACTACAGGTGAGTTCATACCCCTTAATCAACCTTTTAAATTATTTTAAATGCTTTTATGGGGGGAATACAAGTTGAATTATTATTTATATCAATCACATGTGAATAATAACTACCAAACAAGTGGATTTTCTTACTTTTCAAACTGTGTTATCAAAAAAACTACTTCAAATCGTTTTACCAACTCTTTTACATGTTAAATACTTTGATTAAACTCTTTTAAACTTATATTTTGTCAAATGTGTATCTATATAGATATAGTTATATAAGTAGGATTGAAAGGACTTAGGACTGATAGCTCACCTTACTCCCTGTTCCTTGTTTGGTTGTGGACTTAGGGTATCGGTTGTTTGTCCGAAGGTCGTTTGAATCTTAGTTATATATTATGTATATGTATATAGATATAAAAGTTCCTTCATTCAGTTCAATACCTTTGGGTAGCAAGGGTATACAATCATGTTCATTCATACAAACAACATTACTAGTAAACTATAATAGGTATAGTTTAGGAAGTTACTAATACTATTACAAGAACAATGAAACATACAAAGAGTCAGTTCATACATGAGTCAATACATACTATTATGAGAAACTAAGAGAACATACAGACATACTAGACAGAGAAAACATACAATACAGCTAGTACATACTATACATTATACAAGAGAACATACTATTATGAGAAACTAAGAGAACATACATACATACTAGACAGAGAGAACATACAATACAGCTAGTACATACATTACATATAGAAGTATACAATAACATAAATGTGAACCATCGTTCGGGGCATGGCATCACCTGTCATGGCTCGATTTGTAGCCAGAATCTCCTAGAGGGAGAGCGTGAATTTGCGTATAGATCTATATTGGATTGACTATCCTACACCTTGTTGTTCGCTACAGTGGGACTTGCAAGTCTACGGGTGCCAAATGTCATTTCTTCCGACGTCTTTCATCGTCGTGTTATTAGTCGATAGTATGGTACAATCATGTCACATCATACCTTAAATATCAATTGGTTTAAGGTAGAAAGTACAGCAATAGTTACTATAATACAACACTACAGTACTTTATTATTTCCCCATTGCATTCATATTGTGATCTTTTCCCATAAAAGATAATGTAAAACTATATTTTTGGTTAATGATAGTCACACTTGGGAAAAATATACATTCTTACAAGAAATAAACATACATTTCATTTGATGCCTTGGTAGAAGGCTACGTTTAGTAGAAAATATAGGATTTTCTAGGAGATACAAACATTTACAAACTTATACATCAAGTACTTACAAACACTTTCATACAAACAATGACACTAAAATGCTTATGAACTCATCAGCTTTAAAGCTGATAAACTCTTTCAAAATAACTTGTATTCTCAGGTCATCAGTAGACAGGTACCGATGCCAGGTTTTGAGAAGATGGAGCTCGTTCAAGACTCATCTCTTATTTTTGATTTACATTTTTGGTGTCTTATAAACTTCACAGAACACACTTGTATGAAATTATATTATTAATGCAATTGATGATGTTGTTGCTTGTTTACTACTATGCTTTGTTGTGATGCTGTACATGACGTCCTCCACCCCCGAACGTTTCCGTCGTTCCGGTTTTGGGGTGTGACATTTTGGTATTATTGATAGTTTGGATTTTGAAAATCTGGAGAAAAAATGGAATATCTTGACTTGAACCGCCTTGTGTGAATTTACGTTTTTTGCTAGAACCGGTTTGTTTAGCTTTGCCCCGGGAATCCATTGAATGTAATTGAAGAAATTGAGCAAATTATATAATTTTTTAGAGAAAACAACTAGAATTAAGTGAAATGAGTATTAAGTTTATACAAACTTATATTGTCAATAAATTTGAATGCAAAGTTATATTCAAGTTTTTTGAAATTTAAATGATATATATATATATATATATATATATATATATATATATATATATATATATATATATATATATATATATATATATATATATATATGCAATCATACATTTAATTTCAATTGTCAATAAATTTAATCAAAAGTGAGTGGGTTGGTGAACCCAATTTCATGTTTTAAACCAATGAACCCGTTGAACCCTCTTAAGATGGAACGGTGAACCGGTGATACCGCCAGTACCGCCCTTTCAAGCCTTTACGGTACCTTCCTCCCTAAGGGAGGAGGGAGTCATTCTCTCCCAACCCACTGAACCAATGTCACATCACTTTTTCTCTTTTATTTTTCTTCATCTTTCTGAACCCACAACACACGGAAATCTTATCTTTTTGAACCCACTCAACCCACTCAATTAAAAAAAATACAAAACAATCAAATGTAAAATCTTAATTAACAATAGAGTTATCGGCGGTACCATTCCCGCTTCAACGAGTGGGTTGATTGGTTTCACTATCTCACTTCATCATCTCTCTCTACTTTCTCTTTCTTATTTTCTCTTGTACCATGTGTTTTAAAACTTGTACCTTAGTAGTTTTGTATTTTTTTTTAATTAAGTGGGTTCAAAAAGATAGGATTTCCGTGTGTTGTGGGTTCGGAAAGATGAAGAAAAATAAAAGAGAAAAATTGATGTGGCAGTGGGTTCGGTGGGTTGGGAGGGAACGACTCCCTCCTCCCTAATCAACGACTGTGGACTTGGACAATTGAGCTAACATTCATTCAATTGTTGGCCTAACCTCAATATAGTATAAAAAAATTGGCTCCATAAAAAAATGGGCCTTGTGCCTATGCCCATTTTGCTCATGCTCTTCACCGGGCCTACTACAAAATAGAACATTTTAAGGAACAATATAATGTAATTTAAGTCACAACACCTTCTCTAACATATGGCTATTTACACAAACTGCCCCAACTAAATAATTCCATCTTGTTACATCCAATATTATAACTTTAAATGTGATTAAGGGCCTGTTTGATTTCATGTTAACCCAGTTTGGTTAGACCCTTTTAACTGATTTGGTCCGGTAAGTGCCATTTATTTTGTATCTTACTCGGCCCACAGTCAGATCCTCTTATTCGGTCCGCCGGAAAAAGACGATGACTCGAAAAATGGACGCAGTTGCCCCCTTGACTCATGTCCGCCATCTCCTTCAATCGATCGATCTGTTCCTACCACCACCACCACCGGTCCTCTTCTTATTTAACTATGCTTCAATAAATTTCATGAAATCGATACTTCTCCATCCACCACCACCGGTCGTCCTCCTCTTTAATCCATTTTTTGGATTCGATTCATAAAATCGATTTCATGAAATTAAGGTAAAGCCCAGGGCTTCTAAAGATGCAGCTTCATAAAATCCATTGTTCCTTTTCGATTTTGTTGTTAATAGTTGTTCCTTTTCGATTTTGTTGCGACTTGTTTTACCTTGCGACATGTTGCTTTGTTGTTGCTGAATAGTTGTGAGTTTTTCGATTTTGTATTTTGCTAAGTTTTTTTTTTTTTGTTGAAATCGATTCTTCAATATCAATTATGAAATCACATTTATGTATGATTAATTAGTTGGTTTTTTTCCTATAAGATCTTTAATATCATTTATGAAATTTTTAAAAGATATATGAGTAACGTTAAATGATCTCATCAGATGGCAGATGGGAAATGTTACTCGAGGAGTGAAGATGAATTTAGATTGGTAGAGATAAAATTTGTGTTGTAATATCATTGTCAGAAAGATTTTATAAAATGTTCTTCTTTTGCAAATTGAAATTGCAAGTCGTTTATATGTGAAGAGTGATGTTTATGGTTTTCTGGTGGTGATGTTGGAGATGATAACAGATGGCATGAAGGTTAACTTGATGGAGGTAATCAGTCCAAAACAGAAACGAAACTCTAGTGAGGTTTCAAAAGTCGTTGGTTGATTGAAGGTGCAAACTCATTACTCATGCACATGAACTGTTTTACATACAAAGAAAGCTGAAAATTAAGTGGTTAATTAGGAGGAATTTTTATCTACCCTACAGCCAATATTTGGTTGGGTTATATTACCTCATTTCATGTAAATAACTTTTAATGAGATTTTCCTTGGAAAACTAAGATATTTGAGGATGTAGAATTTACCAATAATTGTAGTTATTAAAAGTTAACATGTATAGATTATGGTATCCTATAATTTTATAGATACTACCTTTATATCCTATAATTTTAAGAACAAATACTAAGAGCACAAAAAAAATGCATAACATAATCAATAGTGACTTGTTGCTTGCTAATATAACCAACCAAAACTGAAAAAAATTGTGACATAATCAAACTCATGTATCTTGCCTTTGAAAACATATAAGAACTTAAGAGGTTCTAAACACAAAGCTTTCAAGATAATGAAGGGTATTTATGTCAATCTCTGAGCAGCCTCCTTAGCAAGAACCCTCTCTTTTGCTTTGGTTTTAGCCTGTGATTTAGACCCCATTATTCCACCACCCCACTTCTTTCTGTACTCCTCATACTTATCATTAAAATTGGCCTGAAACAACAACAGACATTCAATCATTTCAGAATCAACCATTAAAATTCCAAAAATTCTTAAATCCATTAAACTTTATATGAAAACAAACCTTGATGGCTTCCAAGATTCTACTGAACTCCATCTTATCTTCATTCTTAACTGTAGTCAAGCAGAGAGCAGCTGCAGTTTTCTGATGAACAATCTGATATAATATAACAACAAACATGTTAGAACTCAAGCAAAGCAATTAAGGGTATTTAAGTAAAAACACTTACAGTTCCCAAACGAGATTTTCCCTTCACAATGCAGTAAGGGATTTCCATCTTTCTGCATAAAGCAGGAAGCCAGACAACCAATTCAATGGGGTCTACATCATGAGCAATGATCACCAATTGAGCCTTGTTCTGAAATTGGGAGTGAAAATAAGTAACATAAGCTTTTTGTTTCAGAAAGATTAAAAAGTTAGTATATTTAGATGGTGGTAATGAAAAACTCAAAAACCTGTTCAATAAGATAGGTGATATGATTTAGACCATATTTGACAACAATGGGCTTCTTGGCTTCAACTGTCTTTCCTTCAGATTCAGCTTGAGCCCTTTTCAGAATTCGTTCCTTTTTTGCTGCTTTATCCTCAGGTCTGTATTTGAGAAGCATCTTGAACAAGGTTGTTGCTAAATATTACATAAAAAAGAGCTCAATGATCAATAGTTTATCAAACCATACAAATAAATTGTCTTCAAATGTTAATACAAAGTTTAAGCTGGTTATAGACTTTGACATAAAGGAATAGGGGAACTTGTGAGATAATATCATAGATGATTACCTAGATTCTTGTCGAGGGTCTTGGTGAACTGATTAAGAGCAGGTGGAACCTTCAAACGCTGCTTGAGAATCCTCCTCTTCCTCTGAATACGAACAACTTGTGGCCATCGCACAAATCTGTGAAGATCCTTCTTCGGAGGCAATGCTCCACCAATGCCGAATTGTTTCGGCCTTTTCTCGAACAAAGGGTTAGCTACCTTCTCCTGGAGGGAAAAATGACATCAAATTAGAAAGCGTGAATCAAACAATATAAACGAGTTCAAAACATACTTAAATCAAAGGCAGCGAATGGTTGTAAACTAGAAACGTATACTAATCTAAGTAATCATACCGTTTTCTTCTTCGTTGCGACTGCCTTCCCACCCTTTTTTGGAGCCTTCGAGGAAACAAAATCAAACAAACAGAGTCATGTCATAATCAAACAACAGAAAATGAGAATTTGTGAAAAGAACATACGCATTTAAGAAATGAAGAAATCTAGTTGTAATTACAATAGCAGAAAACATGAAATTATAACGATTAACAGAGATAGAAGATGGAGTGGCTCACCATTGATGAAAGTTGGAGATCCGAAGTTCCAATACAGCGATGAGAAGGTAGACAATGGAAGATGGAGTTTTTAGGGTTTTTACGCAAATCTAGAGTGGGCTGGGCCGGTGGGCCTTGCTCTGTTTTTCCAAAAATCAGGATAAGGGGTGTTTGTTTTATTTTATTTTTTGGGTTGTTAGAAAGTTATATGTAAATATTGTTTTTTGAGTAATTACACGGATCGTCCTTTGTGCAGGTGTCAAAATGCACGTTCGGTCCCTACTTTCAAAAATTAACTCGGACCGTCCCTTGTTTGTTTAAAACTTGCACAATCAATCCCTCCGGACATAAAAAGACTATTTTGCCCTTAATAATTTCTTTTTTATTTTTTTATTTGTTTATCATTTTTAGATTAAAAAGAAAAAGAAAAAAAAATATTTCTACCCACCCCTCCCCCTTCAATTTTCCCAGTTTTCTTTCCCTCTTTCCCACCCACTTCCGACAACCAACAACTCCCGCTCCCAGCTCAGCTCCTCCTCCTCCTCCCTTTTCCGGTGAGGCCAAGCATAACTTCTCTTTCTCTTACTCTATTTTCCGATCGCCAAAGAAGAGATCTAGTGGGATTATCAGAATCTGCCACCTACCTGTTATTCTCTCTCAACCTATCTTCTTTACTTCTTTTTCCTGAACTAATATCGACTATGACAACACCACCTTCCCTACTCCTGCTTCAAGGATCGCCGCCAATTGCTGGTGAACCTAAAGATCCATCAACACCGAACCCAACATCAACATCCATCACACCTGCAACACCATATCTTAAAATGCGAGATGATGAAATTGATTCCAAGAAATTCACAGGAGGGGTGGGGATTGTACATCAATGGGAAATCGAATGGGTTTAGGTATTGTCGGTATTTACTCCATCTCCATCTTCTCTACGTCCATCATCAAACTAGATTGCAGGTTTTGAAAAAGGTCTGATTTGGAAATCGAAATTGTACTAATGCAATACCAAGAGAGCGACAAGAGAGATGGAGAGATATGAGTGATTTTTAAATTTTGCTGGGGCGTTTTTGGAACCATTTTCAAAAACCTCCGATTTTGCAGGTTTTCAAGATGACCCACCACCATTTTTGATTTCTTGAACTATTTCGATTTCAAATTGATTTTCATTTTGAGTTTCATTTTTGAAACGATTTTGAGATTTCTGAAATTGTTTTCATTTTCTATAATCATTTGGGTTACACCTTTCAGTTTTTTTTTATTTTTGATTTTCGATTTCTGGAAATGGAGGTGGAAGGGTGCAAATCTGGGGTAGTTGGAGAAGATGACCGGAGTAGAGAAGAGAAGAGCATATCGGGAGTGGAAGAGAATGGGTGGGTGGGGTGGGTTTGGAAATTATTTTTTTCTTTTTCAGTAAATACAAAATAGTTTAAAAACAAACTAAAAATAAAATAATAAGGGCATTATAGTCATTTTATATATGATAAAGGATGAAACGTGCAAAGTTAAATTAATGAGGGGTGAAACATGCAACTTTTAACCAAATGAGGGACGGTCCGAGTTAATTTTTGAAAATAGGGACCGAACGTGCCTTTTGGCACCTGCACGAGGGACGAATCGTGTAATTTACTCTTGTTTTTTTAACAAAATAAGCTGTCCGAATAAATGAATATGTTTTTTTCTTTTGACTAGATGTGTGTCCGCGCAAAGCAGCGGCGATAAATAGTTTTTTTTGGCGAATAATTTTCTTACGTGAAAATAATTATTAGATTTTGTTATTAGTTATTATTTAATAAGAAAATTACCATTTTTAATTAAAATATTTATGTTTAGAACTTATATTTATATTGTATGTTTATACATTTGATGTAAATTAAATATTATATGTATCTAGTTTAAAAAATATAAATTAACTTATATTCATGAATTCAATATTTTAAAATTGTTATTTTGCTCCAAATAATTTTTTAATAATCTTCTTTAATTCAAGTTTTTAAAATTTTGGTAAGTATTAATGGTTTTGTTATGCATAATTGATTTATACAAAAAGTTTTGTATCTTGTACTTCTTAAAATTCAAGATATTACTAATATTCTTTATATATAGTATAAGATATGGAAATCAGTAATAACTAATATCTGTTTATTCAGAACATGTTGAAAGTTGTCACACCCCCAAACCGGAACGGCAGAAACGTTCGGGGGCGGAGGACTTCAGGTAAGTATCACAACACATGCAATATAGTAATCAAAGTACAAACAACCATTGCATTAATAAGTATAAGTTTTACATAAGTGTTTAAACATTACATATTCAAACACTAAAGTAGGTACAGTAGAAGACAAGAGTCGCGGTACGGTACTAGGTAGTCTTCTCAAAAGCTTCGGGAGTGTACCTGTCTACTGGATTCCTGAGAATACAAGTTATTTGGAAAGAGTAGATCAGCATTTAAGCTGGTGAGTTCATAAGTATTTTAGTTCTGTTAAGTATACCCTAAGTTCTTTGGATAAGTTCACTGGTTTCTCCAGGAAATCTTATATTTCCTGAGGTGATTAACTGATAACCTCAATAGTTTCCCTCTGTAATTACTTAGTTTATACTGATTATATATAACCCAATATCGAATGGACAGTTAAATGGGTGTATCTGCCCTAAGTCCACAACCAAACAAGGAACAGGAAGTAAGGCGGAAGTCACACATTTCACTGTCAATCGGATATTGCTTATGTATAACTATGATGTAGCAACTAAGGAATTATAGAATTAACCACTAAAGGTCCTTTATGTTATACTAGTTTACCGAAAGTAAATGACTAGGTTCCCATTTGTAAAAGTGGTTTAATCCCATAAACCGTTCTCTTTGTATTAATGTTTTGTATTTGTATTCCTTTATGAAAACATGTAACTGAGAGTGTGCCTGGCTCCACCAGCTGTTATTGAAAATTGTATTGCACCATTGTATTTTGTATTTTGTAAACTGGTACTTTGAAGGTGTACTTTCGTTTAGTTGTTTATACACTAACGTATTGTAAATATCTTTTTAATGAGTTATTATAACCATACTATGACGGATGGCCTGAAACAAACGCTTTGTGGGCGTTTAAACTGTTGATAACAATTGCCACCCACTAATTGGCGTGTATACCGGACTGTAGCTAGCAGCCTGAGTGCGGGGTTGTCAATCCCGATATAGATCTACACACAACTTGTTTCGATCCTCGAGGTTGGAGATTCTGGTTATAATGTCAGGGCTTTACATTGGTTGTCTAAAATGAATTAAACAACCTGAATTGAATGTCTCAAAAAAAGCATATAAACGTTACATGTATATTAGTTATGAAAACCCAATCATTCTGAAATAAATGATTGATAGTATGTTCTTGAATTAGTATTCCGAACATGTATTTGACAAGTATAAACCCTTGATTTGTTCTGAATAAAAACCCTTGTTTCTTGTAAAACAGTGTATTCTAGTATGCTTGAATCATGAATTATTGTTCTATGTATCATAAATTATACCTATTATAATTTATATGTACTTTCTGAATCTGTATTTAACTGTATTTAGCATGTAACCCCTTGTTCAACGTGTTACAAAGGTATTTGAATTGATGAAATAACTTTTATATTTATATACATACACAATTGTATATATAAGTAAAATTTAAACGACACTCGGACAAATAACCGGTACTATAAGCCCACATCCAAACAAGGAAAAGGACCCAGAATGAGTTATCAGTCCTAAGCCTTTTAAATCTTATATATATATATATATATATATATATATATATATATATATATATATATATATATATATATATATATATATATACAAATATGAATTTGGGGGAAAAACATAAGATTATAAAAGAGTTTTATGTTTTGAGTATTTTTGGATGATTTAATGTTGTTTTATCATGATTTGAAATCATGATTTTATAACACAAAGTTCTTGTGTTATGCTTGTATTCCCCCCCCCCCCCCCCCCTTTTAAAACAATAGAAATTATGAAAATACGGGGGTATGAACTCACTTGTTAGATGGTGATTTGGGTAGCGTTTCGTTTCACGAAAAGGAGTTTGCTTGACGAGAAACCGGCTCAAATCGGGCAGAGTTTCGACTGGAGAGAGGATAACTTCTCGAGAATTCCGGGGCTCTGGGGCTTGCTTCGGGCTTTAGACACGATACCGGGGCCTTGGGGGTCGTGAGAAATTCTAGGGGGTGAAATGGTGCAAAATGGAGAATTTAGGGGTGAAAAATCCTTCTTAGCCGAGAAGTCTCGCACCCTTTATATAGGGGTGCGAGGGTGCGGTCCGAAGGCGAGTCAGCAGCCACCTAGCGAGGCGAAGAGGTGAGTCAGCAGGACACGCGGCAGCTCCGGCGAAGGCGGTGCGGATTCGGACCCGGTGCGAGGCACGTGCTTCGGACAGGTGGGGGCTTCTAAGTGGACCGGACTTCGGTCCAATAGGGAAAGAGGATGATGACTTTAGACCAATCAGGAGATGCCACGCGAGGCTGCAGTCCAATGAGAAGCGAACACGTGGAGGCTGCATGCGAAGATGACGTGTCCGAGGATGACTCATGCGAAATTTCCCGGTTTTCAACATTTTCTTGATTTTTGTGCCAAAAACTTGCGAAAATCATAACTTTCGCATACGAGCTCTGTTTTTGACGTTCTTTATATGCACGTGTAGGTAAAATCATACTCTACGACTTTTATTTAGACTTCGTCGGCTGATTTTGAATTTATTTTTAATATTATTATTTTTAACAGATCGGGACAGGAAATCCGTTAAAAATTCATAACTTCTTCATACCGTTTCCGTCTGTCTTTTTACCGTTGTGCTACTTTTGATGAGACCTTCGATTCTCGTTTAAGTTGCGTCGGCTAAATATCGATCGATTTATATTTCGAATTTTTAGCTGTCTACTGCTAAACCGAAACTTCGAAAAATCATAACTTCCTCATACGAAGTCAGATTTTTACGTTCTTTTTATGAACGTTCTCGGTTTAACATATTCTACAAGTTTCATTTAGATTGTTAAGGCTAAAAAGCCTTTTATCGAAAATTCACTTTTTACACTGAACAGTGTTTTGCCGGTTTTATCGCGGATTTTCGATTGGTCATAACTTCTTCGTTATAACTCGGATTTCAGTGTTCTTTATGTTTTTGGAAACCTTGTTACAAACTCTACCACTTGGTTCATCCCAATTACGATTATTGATCAATTTATTTTTGACCAAAATTTGACGGGTGTCACATTATCCCCCGTTAGAGGGAATTTCGTCCCGAAATTAAGTCTAAAGTGATACTCATGGACCAGGTCTAATCTCTTCTTCCCAAGTGAATTCAGGTCCTTGGTTTGTAATCCATCGAACCTTCACTAACGAGATAAGACTTTGCTTGGTTCTTTTGACTTCCCTATCCATGGTTTTCATTGGTTCTTCTACAAAGTGTAGACTTTTATTTAACTTGATTTCATTGAGTGAAATAACAAGTGTTTTATCGGATATACACCTCTTTAGATTAGATATGTGAAAGATGGGATGAATGTTATTAAGTTTTTGTGGTGGTTTAAGTTTAAAAGTACAAGACCGATTCTGGTAAGAATCTCAAATGGTCTTCTGTACCTTGAATTTTGTATTCCACGCTTTCTCAAGCGTATCTTGTCCTTCCAGGGTGAGACCTTCATATGACAAGGTCATCAATCCTGGAATTCCAAGGGTTTTCTTTTATCGAAGCCGTAGCTTCTCTGATTAACTCTGGAAGGTTTATGTCGCTTCATGATTCGTATTTTGTTTTTGGTAGTTTCTCGGATGAATTCCAGATCAGTGAGGGTGATGTGTGGAAATTGGACCTCTAGTTAGTTGCGTATTACCTAATTTAGTCCAGTGCAGATAGGATCTGCACTTATGACCACAGAAGGTTTCGAATGAAGCAACTTGAATGCTAGCGTGATAAAGGTCTCGACTAATTGGTAAATGGGTATCCCATTCTTTACCATAGTCGATCACATAGAATCATGACTACTCTGGTTCCTAGAGATTTTTGAGTGACTGCCTGAACTGGGAGATGATTCTATTATCTCAGTAGGGATAACAAATATTGGCATACCGTACACTCACACGTTCTAGTTATCTTCTCTACTTGCCACATTTTCAGGTTTCAAGGCTTCCTGTTGAGCCTCCTTACTTTGTGTGGAGAGATTTGAATGGGTTATCATAGTCAATGATTGGCACTATGACCTGGGTACTCTTTCCGACTTAGGGTGTCAGCTACTATATTGGCTTTGTCGAGATGATAACGAATTTCGAATTCGTAGTCATTTAGTAGCTCGACCCACTGTCGTGGTCCCATGTTGAATTCCACCTGGTAGAATACATGATGCTGGCGTTTGCTCCGAAGTTCATGATCAGACTCATACTTGGCTCATCCACCATTACCTCGTGTATACAAGTCGTATATAATTTAGATTTCACAAAACGTTCGGATGGGTGACTCTGCCCCAGGTCCACAACCAAACAAGGAACATGAGATAGGGCGGAATCACACCTCCTTAATCTTGTTAAGTCTAACTTATATACCACTCTCGTGTATACACTTAGCAGCGATAGATTAACTTAATGAGTTCTTAGTCTCTATTCTTGAACTTGACCTGCGGTACAATGATTTTCCTATGAGATCTATTGAGGTACTTCGGTAGTTACTAACTTCTATGACTACTTCGATGCTTTTTGTTTGAAGTTTCTTGTCTACTGAGTAGGCTAGAATGGCGTGGCACCCTTCGTATGGGTACTTCTGAAGTTTTGAAATGAGAGACAACCTAAGGGTTTTGTGTTATGGATTGGAAGAATTTCATCTTACAACTGATTAAGGAAAAGTTCTCTTATACAGCATAAGAATTTTCACATGGTAAGGGCTAGTCCAAACCATGTCGAATGAGGATGTCAGAATTTTCTCGATGAAATAGATATTAAGTCGTTCTGGGACGAATGATTACTAGGATGATATCCTATGTACCTAAGTTTTCAACGCTTCTGATTTTATTCTGTTATTATCTCTACGAACCCCTTTTTGATTCGAAATTAGCGGGTACTACCAATACGAGGGTTCTAATAATTTGAAATTATGAACTTTCATGAAATTATCCTTACTAGGTCTCTCTATAATCGCTTGGTGTATACAAGTCATGTATAATTAAGATTGGTAAGACCTTTGACTGAGCAACCCTGCCCTAAATCCACAACCAAACAAGGAACAGGAAATGAGGCGGGATTACTCACTCTAAGTCTACAAATCTTAATTATAAATGACCCTTATGTATACACTAAGTCATCATAGCTTACCTGTTAGGGTTTCAAATTTTATATAATTGTTGTGATTTAATTTGAACGAAAGAGTAATCATAATTATAGCTAGTTATCGGGGTTTGGAAGCGTACCAAAATATAGCAGGGTTCTTTGATGCTTTCCCATGTATTGGGGTCAAAATCCTCCTGCTCCCCCGTCGTTATTCTCTGTTGGACAATCCCTCTTGTAATGTCCTATTTCACCACAAAGGTGACATATGGGAATGGTTCTAACTTTGGCAGTTGAAGTGATGAACTCAACCGGAGTTCTACAGAAGCGGGCGGTATGCCTCTTCAAGTTGTATCTATTGCAATGCAGCTTTCGGCAAACTCCATGATGATGGTAGTTGCACTTGTTGCAGTGTGGGAGGTTTCCTAAATACGGTTTAGTCGGTGCTAGAATAACAGGGCTGATGAGGGTATTGACTGCCCTAGTTCGTTGCCCTCTGTTAGATTCTTGAGTTGAACAACTACCTTTCTTGTTCTCGAACTTTCGTTTCAGGATATTAGGCTTAAGGTTCAAGGTGTCCTTACAAGTAGGTGCTCGTTGTTGTACTTGGCCATCACCACGATCGGGGTTACCGATAACATTACTACTAACATTTGCATTGTTAGCATTAAGGTGTGCCATGACAGCTGCTACAGCTGCTGTGACCGCAGCTTGAAACGTAGCCGCATCTATCTGAAGGATTGGTGTTTCGCTGGTGGGTTGGTTACACTTCTTTGGAGGCATGATTCTGTTACATGATAAGAAAATGAGCTCGTGAGCGACGATAGTTGTCTCTAGATGTATTCTAACCATTTGTATCTATGTATAAATCTTTCGTTTTGTTATATTGTTCTCAATGATTCGACCTGCATCCCTATGATGCAGTCCTGGTAAGGAATAGAAATAAGTTTATAGAGTGGTTATGAACCGAGTATCATCCGAACTAAGTCACCTTTGTTTGGTGGATATCGTTTCCCAATTTTCGAAAATAATTCATAACAGTGTCTACATAAAATAGACTTATGAATTTGAGAAGTAATCACTATCAATTAAGATTTCGTGATCTGATTTATTGTTATTAGCCGTGACCGGAAAAGAGGATAAACTCAAAACCTAATGTGAGTAATGAAATCACTAACTCACTAGGTTGAATCGATTTACTAGTTATTACTTAGATGAAAAGGTGCTTAAACACTTCACATGAATCATGCGTGGTTTTCCTTTGTCCTCTGTTCTATTCTGAGTGGTAATGATTTGTTTCCTCCTGGTATATATAGGGTGTCCTTCTCCTCTGTAGGTATATTGAATTCCTGAGTTGTCTTACTTCCGATTCTGACACTGATCCCCATTACTTCGTAATGAAGATTTTGAATCTCGGAAGTTCATGCGAATCTCTCATTGGTGTCCTTAATAGGGTAAGGGCACTACATGATTTCTATAGTTTATTTACTTGTCATCTGTTTCTTTCTCGGAATTCTCTTAATGAAATTTTGTTGGATCCTCCTTGACTCTTCTATTGATTGCTGGAGTAACTATGTTTATCTAACAGGTTTATACGAGAATGGGAATGTCTAAAGAATCTATGAGAAAATTTAAATTTTTACGAAGGTGATCCTTTCTGGTTCTTCTATAATCACATGGTGTGTACCGATTATATATAATCCAGATCAAATAGACCTTTGAATAAGTAATCCAACTCTAAAACCACATCCAAACAAGGAAAAGGAAGTAGAGTGAAAATCACATATTCTAAGTCTATAAAATCTCGGCTATATATAACCTTAACGTATCCACTTAGTAATTATAGATTTATCAGAAAAGATCTTTTTAACATTTCCCCAAAGGTATGTAAAATACCTCCATGTTATTTTAGTTATGAGTTTGATTATTGGACTTCTAGATATAAGAACTTGACAAGTTTTCAGTCTTCTTGTTATAGCATCCTAAAATACTCCCATAGTATTTTAATCCTTATGTTTGGTTCTAGAATTCTTCTGGTGCTTAGGTAAGTTTTAGACCAATTGCAACACTACAATCACTCCCCAAACACATGTTGGTCATATCTCGGATGAATATAGTTGATCAGGCTATATTGATCCCAGATATGATTACGTCACTGTCTAGGTTTAACTACAATGTCCAACATCCAAATACTTTTGTTTTGTTCTTCTTGTGATACTTATTCTAGTATATATACTCTGCATGTATTTATACTTTTATAAAATATTGTTATATTTTTAAAGTATAACTCTTGGTCAGAGTGTTTTTATCCCAATGGGTTTATAGTTGTATATCTTTTATGACTGATATACTGAGTTCACTATAAACACTGCTCTGATACCAATCTGTCACACCCCCAAACCGGAACGGCGGAAACGTTCGGGGGCGGAGGACTTCAGGTAAGTATCACAACACATGCAATATAGTAATCAAAGTACAAACAACCAATGCATTAATAAGTATAAGTTTTACATAAGTGTTTAAACATTACATATTCAAACACTAAAGTAGGTACAGTATAAGACAAGAGTCGCGGTACGGTACTAGGTAGTCTTCTCAAAAGCTTCGGGAGTGTACCTGTCTACTGGATTCCTGAGAATACAAGTTATTTGGAAAGAGTAGATCAGCATTTAAGCTGGTGAGTTCATAAGTATTTTAGTTCTGTTAAGTATACCCTAAGTTCTTTGGATAAGTTCACTGGTTTCTCCAGGAAATCTTATATTTCCTGAGGTGATTAACTGATAACCTCAATAGTTTCCCTCTGTAATTACTTAGTTTATACTGATTATATATAACCCAATATCGAATGGACAGTTAAATGGGTGTATCTGCCCTAAGTCCACAACCAAACAAGGAACAGGAAGTAAGGCGGAAGTCACACATTTCACTGTCAATCGGATATTGCTTATGTATAACTATGATGTAGCAACTAAGGAATTATAGAATTAACCACTAAAGGTCCTTTATGTTATACTAGTTTACCGAAAGTAAATGACTAGGTTCCCATTTGTAAAAGTGGTTTAATCCCATAAACCGTTCTCTTTGTATTAATGTTTTGTATTTGTATTCCTTTATGAAAACATGTAACTGAGAGTGTGCCTGGCTCCACCAGCTGTTATTGAAAATTGTATTGCACCATTGTATTTTGTATTTTGTAAACTGGTACTTTGAAGGTGTACTTTCGTTTAGTTGTTTATACACTAACGTATTGTAAATATCTTTTTAATGAGTTATTATAACCATACTATGACGGATGGCCTGAAACAAACGCTTTGTGGGCGTTTAAACTGTTGATAACAATTGCCACCCACTAATTGGCGTGTATACCGGACTGTAGCTAGCAGCCTGAGTGCGGGGTTGTCAATCCCGATATAGATCTACACACAACTTGTTTCGATCCCCGAGGTTGGAGATTCTGGTTATAATGTCAGGGCTTTACATTGGTTGTCTAAAATGAATTAAACAACCTGAATTGAATGTCTCAAAAAAAGCATATAAACGTTACATGTATATTAGTTATGAAAACCCAATCATTCTGAAATAAATGATTGATAGTATGTTCTTGAATTAGTATTCCGAACATGTATTTGACAAGTATAAACCCTTGATTTGTTCTGAATAAAAACCCTTGTTTCTTGTAAAACAGTGTATTCTAGTATGCTTGAATCATGAATTATTGTTCTATGTATCATAAATTATACCTATTATAATTTATATGTACTTTCTGAATCTGTATTTAACTGTATTTAGCATGTAACCCCTTGTTCAACGTGTTACAAAGGTATTTGAATTGATGAAATAACTTTTATATTTATATACATACACAATTGTATATATAAGTAAAATTTAAACGACACTCGGACAAATAACCGGTACTATAAGCCCACATCCAAACAAGGAAAAGGACCCAGAATGAGTTATCAGTCCTAAGCCTTTTAAATCTTATATATATATATATATATATATATATATATATATATATATATATACAAATATGAATTTGGGGGAAAAACATAAGATTATAAAAGAGTTTTATGTTTTGAGTATTTTTGGATGATTTAATGTTGTTTTATCATGATTTGAAATCATGATTTTATAACACAAAGTTCTTGTGTTATGCTTGTATTCCCCCCCCCCCCCTTTTAAAACAATAGAAATTATGAAAATACGGGGGTATGAACTCACTTGTTAGATGGTGATTTGGGTAGCGTTTCGTTTCACGAAAAGGAGTTTGCTTGACGAGAAACCGGCTCAAATCGGGCAGAGTTTCGACTGGAGAGAGGATAACTTCTCGAGAATTCCGGGGCTCTGGGGCTTGCTTCGGGCTTTAGACACGATACCGGGGCCTTGGGGGTCGTGAGAAATTCTAGGGGGTGAAATGGTGCAAAATGGAGAATTTAGGGGTGAAAAATCCTTCTTAGCCGAGAAGTCTCGCACCCTTTATATAGGGGTGCGAGGGTGCGGTCCGAAGGCGAGTCAGCAGCCACCTAGCGAGGCGAAGAGGTGAGTCAGCAGGACACGCGGCAGCTTCGGCGAAGGCGGTGCGGATTCGGACCCGGTGCGAGGCACGTGCTTCGGACAGGTGGGGGCTTCTAAGTGGACCGGACTTCGGTCCAATAGGGAAAGAGGATGATGACTTTAGACCAATCAGGAGATGCCACGCGAGGCTGCAGTCCAATGAGAAGCGAACACGTGGAGGCTGCATGCGAAGATGACGTGTCCGAGGATGACTCATGCGAAATTTCCCGGTTTTCAACATTTTCTTGATTTTTGTGCCAAAAACTTGCGAAAATCATAACTTTCGCATACGAGCTCTGTTTTTGACGTTCTTTATATGCACGTGTAGGTAAAATCATACTCTACGACTTTTGTTTAGACTTCGTCGGCTGATTTTGAATTTATTTTTAATATTATTATTTTTAACAGATCGGGACAGGAAATCCGTTAAAAATTCATAACTTCTTCATACCGTTTTCGTCTGTCTTTTTACCGTTGTGCTACTTTTGACGAGACCTTCGATTCTCGTTTAAGTTGCGTCGGCTACATATCGATCGATTTATATTTCGAATTTTTAGTTGTCTACTGCTAAACCGAAACTTCGAAAAATCATAACTTCCTCATACGAAGTCAGATTTTTACGTTTTTTTTATGAACGTTCTCGGTTTAACATATTCTACAAGTTTCATTTAGATTGTTAAGGCTAAAAAGCCTTTTATCGAAAATTCACTTTTTACACTGAACAGTGTTTTGCCGGTTTTATCGCGGATTTTCGATTGGTCATAACTTCTTCGTTATAACTCGGATTTCAGTGTTCTTTATGTTTTTGGAAACCATGTTACAAACTCTACTACTTGGTTCATCCCAATTACGATTATTGATCAATTTATTTTTGACCAAAATTTGACTGGTGTCACAAAAGTTAAAATTATAGATGAACATACTAAAAAATTAAAAAATAAAATGTTAATAAGATAAGTAATAATGTGAATGGAAACCACCAAATTTACAACCAAAACACCGACAAAGTATGTTTGATAATCTAAGTCGGGGATTTTGATTTATCGGGTTCGTGGGTTTGGGTTAGGCTATCCTGTGTGAGCAACGCCCCACCGACATTTTTATCGGATTTAGGAACGTCGGAGGTTGTTGTGGTAACGGGAAGCAACGCCAAGCCTATAACGCGCAAAAACGGTGAAGGGGGCGGTGTTTATGCCGTGGTAACGCCATTTTTTTTGTGTCATATCAGAAAAACGTCGGTGGGGCGTTGCTCGCACCGGATAGCCTTACAAATGCCGAGAGTTGAGAAGGAGATGGACATGCTTCTAATTTTACTCTAAGTTATAAACCCAAACCTAAGTTTCATAAAAAAATAAAACATGTTTATGTTAAGTTTTAAAAAATACACAATTTTTGGTCAATTTCGGTTTCATAAGTCGTTTTTAGTTTGGTTTTACATATTGGATTAGTTCGGTTTTCGGGTCGGTTTGTAAAGTACTCCAATTGATTTTTTCGGTTTTAAAAAACCAAAACCAAACATATGGTTTGGGTTTGGTTTTCGGATTTGATTTTATCGGGTTTTGGTTTTCAATTTCGATTTTGCTCACGTTACATAGAATATAGGTGTTTGAACCAAGGCTGCCAAAATTGCGATCTTGATCGTAGGATCGTATGATCCTACGATCCTAGGTATGAAAAACGAGTCGTATCGTATACGGATAATATTTGGGGTAGAATCGTAGGTAGGATCATAGAATCGTAGGTAGAATTGTAGAATCGGGATCCGATCCAATCTGAGCCTACATTCCCTTGAATTTTTATTCTTATTTTTTGAAAAAAAAAATGAATTTACTATTTTATGTCTTTTATCACTTTTATCATTTATCAATTTACCATTTATCATTTTGTGTTGTGAATTGTATCTAATGTATTGAAGTTTTTATAGTTTATGAAAGGAAAACAGAATCTTAGATATATTTTCATGTTTTAAATTATAAGTTAAATTTATGTTTTATTTTGTAGAATCTTCTAATTATGATCTCGATCTTGTAAACCCAAAAACGATCCTACGCACGATTCCGATATTGACAACCTTCATTTGAACCTTTTAGACACTAAAAAAGACATTTAATAAAAAATAAAGTAAATAAATAAATAAAAAATAAAAAACGATTGATAAGTCTCGTCTGTAACATAAGTGAATTGAAGTAATATTGGATTAGATTATATTTATCTTTCCAACTATATATATATATATATATATATATATATATATATATATATATATATATATATATACACACACACACACATACACACACACAGAGAGAGAGAGAGAGCTACGTTCAACCTTACAAAAATATCGTCATTTTCATGCATTCTTGCTAATTATTATTTATTTTTATTCTCACACATCGTTTTTCACTCATTTTCATTCTGACAACATTCTGACAGAAATGAGAATAATAATAATAATAAATGTATAATAACCTTATAGAAGATTTAATTGGTGAGAATGTGTGTTGATGACAATAGTTATGTAAGATTGAACGTATTTATATTATCAAACAACATATTTTATTTATCATTCTTAAAGAATAGCATTGTTCATACGTCCACACAATAATTAGTTAAAATAAAATAACTTAAGTATATATATATATATATATATATATATATATATATATATATATATATATATATATATATATATATATATATATATATATATATATATATATATATATAGTCTGGATCCGGTAGGAATCCAAAAATTAGTAGGAACCGTGGGACTATTCTCTACCAATCATTTCGCCACTGGCACAAACGTCATACTCATTTACTTGGTCGTAACGCGTTCACACGCGACGCACGTGCATGGAACGTAATACGGACTCAAGAGAATAATCATGTACGACAAACGTCTATGGAACGTCATTTAAATGAGTTTTTCTTTTCTTTTTCATTTATTTTGGTTTTTTTCGTCTTTTTTATTATTTTTCGTTAAAAAAATCAATTTTTTTAAATAGATATATGCTCTATTTTAACGTTTTTATTTTTTTCATTTCTTTTTATTTAAATTTTTTTTTTCTTTTTTCTTTTACTAAATTTACTACATACATGAAGATAGTAGGGTTTTTTCGTTTTTCTTTTGTTTTTATTTTTTTATTTTTTTTTTGTTTTATTATTATTATTTTTTAAACTTAATATCGGTTTAACTTTTTTAATGTTTAAAAATTATAAAATTTTAAATAAAAAGAATATTAAGGATCATAATAATTTCGGTTCATACTTTTTTTGAATTATATTATTTATGGATTATAAAATTTTGAATCATAATATTTTGAATCATAACGATATTATGCATCATATATTTTTGGATTATATTAATTTGGATCATAATATATTGAATTAAATAAAGTTTTTGTTCACTACAATATTTGGATCATTATATTTTTTGAATCATAAAAAATATAATAATTAATGATCATTAAATATTTGAATCAAAATATTTTTAGATCATAAACATATTGAATTATAAATATTTTGAATCATCTCTATTTGCATCATATTATGTAAATATTTTTTAAAAAAAAATAATGTTTTAAAATCAAGTTTGGTATCTAAAAACCTTATTTAAAAAAAAAACAATTTACAAAGTCATTAGAATAATGAGTACAAGTATTCCTTAAATTTTTATAATTTTAGATAAAAAAAAATTCTGGCTTTTTTATAAATATAAAAAAAATAAAAATTTCATGATTGTGCTCATTTTGTAGAGAATTAAATTTTAAGAACTTTGGTTTTTTCAGATATTTTTTTTCAGAGAAAAAAAATTATGGCCGAAAAACTAAGTGGGTGAAAGAAGAAAAAAAACTCAACCAATAAGGGTTTGACACTTGTCATGTTGGAGGGTGGAGGCACGTGTCAGCTCCTGCAGAGGCCACATGGCCGAATTATCCTTTTCTTTTTTCTTTTTTCTTTTAATCTTTTTGCATTTGTCATTTGTATCCTCCAAACAATCAATCTTGCCCTCAAATTATCTATATAGGTACCAAATTATCCTTTTCGAGTTCCTACTTGATCATACTTATATATATATATATATATATATATATATATATATATATATATATATGAAAAGTGAATATGTGGTTGTTATGTATGTAATATTATGTATAGAACCATCAAAATTGACTTCATTTTGATTAAAAACATAATTTTCTTTCATCATTAGGTTTTTTATATTGTTTTTGAACTCATATTATTTCAAATTTCATGATTTATCCCAACATCTATGTATTTCGAATGTGTTGTTTTACTAGACCTCTAATAGGCTTCATAACTTCCTTCGACACCGACCCTATGTATACTTTCATGGTTCTTTTTGATGGGTTACGGTAAGAATATTATTGGGTTTATTAATGAATAGTTTCAATATCTCCTTATAGTTTCCTATATTAAATTTCTATATGAAAACCTACAGGTAGTTGGTAAAGTATTCTTATACACGGTTTGTGGTGAAAATTAAAGTTTTAAAAATCCATAAAATTATGTACAAAGCCTATCATCTACTCTAATAGAGGATGCAAGAAAGATGGTATAGAGATTTGATTGTATCTTGTTAAAACTATGTAGTTTTTGATGGTTGTATACTTAATATTAAGTGCATAACAGTCACATACTCCCCAAGCCCATATATATATATATATATATATATATATATATATATATATATATATATATATATATATATATATATATTATGAGATTGAGTTTGTGAGATAAGTTTACTATTCATCCCATTTATTATTTTTAGAGCCAAAATAACTAAAACCAAATTAAGTTATATATTTTCAAGCATGCAAAACAAATTATAAAATAAGAGTCTCTTTGGAAATATTACATTATGGTCATATCAGATTTTTATATTTATACTTCTTCTTCTCATAAATAATTTGTTCCGATAGTTTTCATCATTTATAATTTTAAAGTTAAATTATTTGTATTTAATAAGTTACAGTTTTGGTCATTTACTATATTTTAAAGTTATTTTTTTGTCCATTACATAATTTTTTTTTATAGTTTTTGGATTTCCATATATAAGTCTTGTGCTTTGCAATGTTGTGATTTTGAGGTTTTCCCGACACCACGACGTTGTAGGTCCTAGACCGCGGCGTGGGACACGTCATTAAATGAACACGGCGTAGTCATCCCCTCACTACGGCGCGATGGAGGATCGGGTTCAAAACCTTAGATATCGGGCCTTTGGCCCTATTTAAAGGATGTGATGGTTAGGGTTCCTCCACCCTCAGCCTCCATGACGTCTAAGTGCATAAAAAAACAAACCCTAGCCTCATCTTGTTGTTTTTTTTAGCTCATTTTGCTTCTTAGTGGCCATTAAAGAAAGAAGGAAATTATTTGTGGTGAAAGGGACCATCTAGCAAGATCAAGCAATTTTTTTTATAATTTTTGGATTCCATATAAAGTCTTGTGCTTTTGCAATGTTGTGATTTTGGGGTTTTCCCGACACCACGACGTAGTAGGTCCTGGACCGCGGCGTGGGACACGTCATTGAATGACCACGACATGGTCATCCCCTCATTACTGTGTGGTGGAGGGTCGGGTTCAAAACCTTAGATATCGGGCCTTTTGCCCTATTTAAAGGATGTGATGGTTAATGTTCCTCCACCCTCAGCCTCCATCACCTCTAAGTGCATAAAAAAACAAACCCTAGCCTCGTCTTGTTGTTTTTTTAGCTCATTTTGCTTCTTGGTGGCTATTAAAGAAATAAGGAAATTATTTGTGGTGAAAGGGACCATCTAGCAAGATCAAGCAATTCCTTTAAGCATCCCATAGACCATTGTAAGTCTTCTGGACTCAATCTTTGTGGTTCAATTATTGCATATCTAGATTTTAAGCTAGTTTGGTCCATTTGATGAGTTTTGAGTGAGTGGTTGTAATAAAGTTTGCACCTTTATTGATTACTGAGGTCCCAATAGTACTATATGTTTTAGATTTGGACTCCCATGTTGTTTTGGTGCCATGCATGGGGTTTTAACCCCATTTCTTACCATTTTGACCTAGTTTGGGAAGGATATGTATTGGACATCCATGTCCATAACGTTATGATTTTTATAAACCAATAGGGTGTCATGAAGCTATCTAGAAAGTATTAGTAGTTGACTTATCAGATTAAGAGCCGAATAAGGATTTGAATTTGCCAGACAGACTACAGCATGGTCAAGGACTGACCACCTCATGGTGGGGAGATTCATCGTGATCTTCTGATCTGAGCTAGACCACGACATTGCCAAGGTCTTGCCACGACGCAGTGGTTTGTATGATTGATCGTTAACTTTGACCATCGGATTTTGACTAGTTTGATTTTTGGTCAAACTTGGGTAGAATTAAGTATTTTTACTTAAGACAGATCTCGGTTTGACTTTAGGTAACTTGGGTTAGTTGTTTAGTTGTCGAGGTTATTGTTGAGCTTCTGTTGAGTAGTTCATGCGAGTCCTATATACTATATAGGATACTAGGTTTTTTTTTTATGAAACTTGCATGTATTTTATGTATGTTGGGTGAGGACCGTAGGTGAGACCCATTATAAATGTTGGGTGAGGCCCGTTGACCCGTTATATTATTAGGAGAGACCCGTATTGGTATGTGGTATCCTAGGGAACTCACTAAGCCTTATGCTTACGGTTTTAAGTTTAAATTGTTTCAGGTTTTATGGTAACGAAGGAAGGGTGCAGCTTGATTGTATCGCGTTCATTAGAGATTTCCGCACTTAATAACTCGTATGTCTAAACTCTGATAAATGTTTTGATTTAAATGGTCTTATTTAGATCTTTGAAGTTGTAATTGGAACAAATGCTTTTATTAATTAAATGAAAATTTTGGTTTGAAAGTTGGAATGTTACGAGTTGGTATCATAGCCTTAGTTTGAGGGATTCGGGAGCACTCTATAGTGTGTCTGAACTCATACGAAGAACTAAAGGATTTCTTTTTACACAAACATTTTTTGAAAAGTTTTTACGAAAAGAAAAGGATGTGATGCATGTAATAAGTCGGAGCTCAAGTAAGTGATTCCCAAAATACTCATACATGTTGATATGTTATATGCGTTATAATATGATATGCATGCTAGAAGTTAGAATAGGGATCTGCTCAGGGTTGCATGCTAGAAACGACTGCTTAGGAGAAATGCCTTTTGTGTCTCATATGTGAACTGTTAGAGATGCATGATAGTGTGTAGGCTAAGGATCTTTAGGAATTGCATGTTAGAATTTTCTAATCTTTATGATGCCTTGTTGCCTGAATGTTGCTTTATTTGTGCTATGTGAAACTCATATTGATATTAATTAACCATTAAGCGAATATGTTAGGTTACATGTGTAACAATTGAGAATTTTTCATCATTGATTGTTACTAGAAGTTAGGATCGACTCATAATAACAAAAACTTCCAATATTGAAAGATAATATGGAAAGTTGAGTCGAAAATAAAGTAATAAAAAGTTATAATGGTTAGTGTATTTGGAAAATATGTGACCTAATGGTCCCAAAAATATAAACGTCGAGCCTTGGTGTGTTATGGATATTTGAGCATTTCATCTATAACCTTTATGAATAATCTATCAAAGAACTAAGCATTATATGATTGGTCATATTGTTAATTTATTCTAACAAATATTTAATTGTAATTATCGTACATGTATTACACCTATAAATATCTCAATTAAATACATCACCAAGATCAGATGGTTATTTTTAAAACCTCACACTTTTATATTCAACTAGATTATAGCCCACGTTAAACGCATAAAAAACATATAATTGTCTACAGATATTGCATAATGATCATAAAAAAATATATGGTTATTGGTATTATTGAAATGTGTAGAAAATACATTGAAAACGATAAATATCTATAATCATTGAAGGACCTCTTTGTAGACAACATTTTTTGTTTTATTAGTTGAAAGACTTTCCTCGTCTCATATAGTTATGATATTGTTATATAATTATAAACATTTTAATTAGACGTTCCTTCCATAATAAGGTTATCTAATTTAAACATATATTGACAACCAATATACCGTTTTTTCCATTGCATTAAATATTGACAATTGTTTCATTTATTCAAATAAAGTCATATAATATAATTTATAGAATGTTAAATGTTATATGGATTTAATTTTAGTATATCATCAATGGAGATTTTTTCTAAATCATGATTGGTTTATTTTAAATTGATTATGAATATAAGTGCTAGCTTTTATGTTTGTTCTTATTTATTTGGTGTTCGCAAGAACTTTGCATTAGTTTTGGCAACTTTGAATTATTTTAGTATATCATCAATGTAATTTGGTATATCTTTCAATTATATGAAATATCAAATAATGACATCTCTAAATATTATTAAAAGAGAACCCTTAATTCAGCAATGAAGCAATCAGGGTCAATGATTGTATTTCAATCTTATGTTTTTCACCCTTAGATCAAATTGCTGACATCATCTTCCCAAAAAAAAAAATTCAAACACAATTACATTTAATTATAAAATCTTTAATAATTATAGAATCTTTAAATTCAACAACTATGTTATCAGCATATCATTCTATTTATATACGAGATATCAGTTTCTCTAATTAATAATGTTCCTAATTTAACTCTCTTATTTATAGCTTTTGGCTTTAAAATTCAAATCCGTTTAACTCTTTTTTTTTTTGAAAAAACTCATTAAATAAGTATATCAATAATTTAGTTATTAACCTATAAAATCTAATCAGATCCCATTAAATCAACAAAATATTTTAGTGTCAAAATTAAGGTCAATATTATTCATAATTTATCCCCCAATATATCCCACATAAAATGAATCAATTTGAGATATTGGTTTGAATTTTAAAACTCATTAAATAAGCAAGTCAATTAATTTAAAATTTTGAATCGGTATAACTGATATCTTCTTTTTTTTCCAAATGAATAGCCGAAAATCTCCAAGATAATATCTTAGGATCCCAATTTTTTTGGAAGATAATGATTTTTTTTATTCAAAAACACCCTATATATATATATATATATATATATATATATATATATATGATTACATTAAAGTTGTTATTCTTAGGATTTTGGATTGTGTTCTACGATTTACAGTGTTTTCTTCAGCGGTCTTCTTCTCCGATTTCTTTTACCAGGTTCTTTCTTTACTTTGTTCTCCTTCTTCTTCTCCAAATTCTTGCATTTACTTTGTTCTTATTACCTGTTATTACTGTATTTCTGTTGAGAGGTCATAAAAAAATTAATCAATCTACTTTAAGCATATTAGTTTCATTCATTTAGTTACAAAAACAAAATTATATCCTTTATATCGATTTTTTAATGTGTTCACCTATGTTTGTTTACGAGTCTGTGTATAATCAACGTTATATCCTCTGTTTGCAACATTCCTGAAACTTGTGTAATCGATGTTCTTAATATGTGAGGGTTATCAAATGTAATCATGAATCAAATACAATGGTATATATCAATGAATGGAACTGGTATATTTCTATACACCATATAAAAAAAAATACTCTTCTACATTGAATTTTATTTGCATGATGAATGAGGGCGGAACAACATCTATGTATACATTCTCTTTACCTGAAATACCCCTACCCCTACCACTGATGCCCCCTTCTACTGCTTGATATGTTTTCTGATGAGCATCAACAAAAACTATTTATACTTACTTTATTGTCAAGTTTGCATTATGAGGTTTTTTAAAAGTATATATAACATCATTCATATTTGGATGATAAGAATTTTATTTTATTTTTATAATTTTGATTTTGATTACATACAAAAGACTTTCTACATTATGTGTTTTAGACTAAATTACATTCGGCGTCCTTGAGTTATGTCAAAAGTTATAAATTTCGTCCCTAAAACTATATTTTCACTTCGATCCTATGATTTTGAATTGTTCTTGTTTTGCCTATTTTACCCGGTCCATATTAATTACTTGGTTGGGTCACATGTGTTTAACAATCATTAGTTTTTTCACAAACAAAAACATCATTCATATTTGGATGATAAGAATTTTATTTTATTTTTATAATTTTGATTTTGATTACATACAAAAGACTGTCTACATTATGTGTTTTAGACTAAATCACATTCGGCGTCCTTGAGTTATGTCAAAAGTTATAAATTTCGTCCCTAAAACTATATTTTCACTTCGATCCTATGATTTTGAATTGTTCTTGTTTTTCCTATTTTACCCGGTCCATATTAATTACTTGGTTGGGTCCATATTAATTACTTGGTTGGGTCACATGTGTTTAACAATCATTAGTTTTTTCACAAACAGAAACATGGCTCAAAGCAACATTACCTTCATAGACCAACTTGATGTTTCAAAAAGTCAATTTACCATGAGAGTAAGAATAATCTGTCTCATGAAACATCTTGCTTATGGATCTTCAACAAAGACTTATAAAACTAATATGATTCTCATTGATGAACATATAATAACATTTTTTTATGAATTTTCTTACAATTTCATTCGAACCACATATAACAATATATAACTGTGCATTTAGGGAAGGAAGATCGAGACAGAGGTTACTAATAGATAGGTTGAAAGATTTTAAAGTTTGTTTCATGAGGATGGTTGTTACTACATCCAAAATCCACAACTTGGTATTAATCAAAACGAAAATAGTTTTGTTGATAATGAAAACAAAATCAATATTTATATCACAACCAAAGTTACACCATGCAGTCAGTGGACTGGATTACTTTATGGATTCTCTTTGGCAAACTTCAACGCCATTTTGGATGGTGTTTTTATTGAGAACACACCTGTTGGTTAGTTTATATGTTACAATCTAACGATCTATATAACGATATTTTGTTATTTACCATCACTCACCATAACGAAACTTTTATACTAATCTTCCATTTTTTATCTTATATAATAGATGTTATTGGAGATGTTGTGACATGCTTCCCAATGGAAACCCTTATGAACAAGAAAAATAAATTATCAAAGAGAGTCAATTTGAGCTTGGAAGATCTAGAGTATGTTCACTTTTCGAAATTTTGTGTCAAATTTTACTTTATAATGTCATTTTATATTGTATATTTATTATGTTTTTGGCTTTTGTAGAAGCAAACAAATAAATGTAACACTCTGGGATGGGTATGCACAACAGTTTGCTGACTATTTGGAAAATAAGAAACAAACTCGTATGATAGTTGTTATTCAATGCGGAAAAAATATCTTATTATAGAGGTTTGTTCATACTATGATTAACAACTTACATCTTAAAAAAATTTCAAAATATTATTATTCCTTTTACTATAAATGAATATACATTTATACCAACTTCATTATGCATCGTTTCATAACGTTTCTCCGTCACAAATTGCTTCACTACGACTAGGATCTTCATCAATGATCCTATTTTAAAGCAACAAAAATAACATCTTCTTTCTTGTTAATATTTCTTGTCAAATCCAGTCCAGAAAGCACATCTGCTAATTGTAGAAACGCTTCGTCCTCTATCCTCTACTCTGCAAATGACGATTTTCCTTCATAAGTTTGATCTCCAACAAGTAGATGGAGTTTATATACTTAACTTTCATTTATGAAATATACATTATGTCAAATAGTTTTTGGATTATTTTTACCCTCATATTTTATTTTACTTTTTTTATTATATAATTTAAACTTACATCAATATTTCTTAGAAAAAAAACATTGATTGTTGTCGGTACGATTAACCATGTGTGTACGTTATAGTTATTTTGTGTCACTACAATAGGACAGAAAGAGGTGTTAATGGCCATTAAAGATGAAAATGTAAGATATAATTTAAGAATATTATATAAAATGTAAATTGTAGATTTGTGATATTTATTTCTATGAAAAATATGTTGTTTGATTGCTAGGTTACATATCTGAGTTTTTTTTTTTTTTTTTTTTGTAAATTGATTTTGACAAGTTTGATCTAAATTTGATAATCGAAGTAGGTAGGAAAGATATGTGCTAATGATTTTGAATATGTATTGCCCTCCAGAAACCAACCGTAGTCTCACAGACCGTTCCCTCATATCTCAGTAGGTCTTAGCATTTCCCCAAATTCAGCTACAAGAAGCCATGGATACACTTCTTGAATCAATCCTCTAAATTGAATTTCATTTGTTAGTTGGATGTAGTGACCAAAATGCAAGATTTGTGAAAGTTCATTATAATTTTCTAGTGTTAACCTTTGGCAAATTATGAAACTAATGATATATTTTTTTTCATAACATGTCTTTTTTTTTTTTTTTGTAATAATTTCTTTGATCGAAAGATATGTATATATGATAGGGTGTAGCCTGAAAAATCATATTTTAATTCTTATAAGAAAAAAATACTTTAGAAATTGACCAAATTACAATGTCTGAATTTGATGTTTATGGTTATAGCAATGCACTTTAATTATAATGTTTATCGAATTTCTTTGTAGAATTTAACGTTGCTGGTACATATAACAACTTATTGTTGCTTTTGGTTTTACATGACCAATATGAAAAGAGCCATATGAGCTTCCATAGAGGTTGGTACACCGAACAAAATCAATTCATAAAGCTACTATACAACATGTTTTAAATAATGAGTCGCATCATGTTGTGATAAAACAAAGATCATGTGGATCATTTATATTAAAAATTATTGTATTAAAAAATCAAATTACTCTAATATAAATATTAAATATTTTTTATTTAACAAGTTTGGTTCAAAAACTCTAAAATGAATCTAACATTTTTTATTAAAATTCTACCTAAGACAATGCCACCTATTAGTATGATACGTATTTAATTTATGTTCCCCGCGTTTAACGCGGGTCATAATCTAGTTTCATTACTATTGTGATAATTTAGTTTATATATTGTATTTTTACTAATCTTAACGGTCTTATTTTTTTTTCTAATAATCGTAACGCTTTTACTAATTGTACTTTTTACAAATCTCCTAATATCTTGTAATTTTTATCTTACTTTATAATTTTTCATAACTATGTTATTTTCAAGATTGATTGTCTTAATAGTTTTTTTTTAGTCTATTCAATTTTATATTTCATTGTACAACATCATCGTTTGTATGTATTCTGAAATTTCACTTTAAAAATGATTAATGTTTACACCTTGATATTAATTTTTTTTTAATAAACTCGTGTAATAATTATGGAATATATATCTCGTTTTAATTAACATTTACTTCCTTCATTAAATCAAATTCCTCATTAAACGGATATATTTTTGGAAAGTAATAATTATAATGGGGCAGCATTATCTAAGACGTAAATGCTTGATATACTTTTGAAGGAAAAAAATCAAGATCATTAAAAAAATTTATAAAAAAAAAATACAAATTTAAATTTGGTGAAATTATGGATGAAATTAATGGCGAAAATTATGTATGAGGGAGTTGTATTTTGTAAGGTATAATAATATTACAAAATTCGAAATATGTATATTTGTTGTGTAAATTTATAAATTTTATTTTTACTATATAAAGATAAACAAGTAGGTTGGTATGATATACAAAAACATAATAATTTCAATGATATTTTAAAATCATGCCAAAATTAACCGGATTCTAATGACATAAAAATTAAAAAAAAAAAATCATAATCATCTCTAATATATAAAAGTAACATTTTTATAATTAATGTCAGTTCCCAAGATAGTTAATTTATGTTTTGTTAAAGGGTACGTAATATCTTTTACTGTTTATTTGAAAAGTTTCAGAAAAGTAGTTAAATGATTTCATGTAATTTGTGACAAAGAAAATCGAAATATATGAATACATATATTTGATATAGGAACAAAAAAATAATCGAAAAAAATATAAAAAGCGAAAGAAGGTACTGACCTTCTAGTGCACAAGAGCGAATGTTTGAAGTAGAGAATGATGATGAAAGTTATAAGCAAAAAGAATGATGTTGTAGGAGAAGGTTTGAAGAAAAGAAACGATTGAAAATAAGTGTGAGCCGCGGATTCAAGGATGAATCGTATATGTATGTGATAATTTGAATATGATTTTTTGGTATTAATGATTTCCTAATAAAAATAGATTTTATATTAATGGTTTACTAATATAAATAGATTTATATTAATGGTTGATATTAATGCCTTGATTGAAATGGTTTGTTAGTAATATGCTTTTAAAATTGACCATATTAAAATCTTCATAACCAAAAATTCAAGATTTAAAATATGGAAAACTTTTATTGGAATTAAATACATTCCATTTCAACGAATGTAAGTTATTGTTTGACGATTGGAAAACATTTATTGGAATTAAATACATTCCATATGGGGAAGATGATGTCAGCAATTTGATCTAAGGTGTAAAAAATTAAGATTGAAATACAATCAATGGTCAAGATTATTTAAGATGATGTCATAAGGTTTCTCTTTTAATAATATTTAGAGATTCAATATATATTAATAAAAAAAATACAAATAATAGTGTATCATAAAAAATTACACGTTCATGTGTCGACTTCCGGATTCCACGTTTTTGCAACTATTTTCACGTGAGGACACATTTGATACGTGACACTAACGCTATATCCACAAGTTTCTTTTCACTGCCACGTCATACGGATGAAACTTCCGTTATGTAATGGCCCCACTCTGGTTTTTTAATACACGCGTGGACCCCACTTTTTTGGTTTTCTCTTCCCCGGGACGACAAGAATCGGCGTTGCTTATAACTCTCCACGTTACTCATTCATCATATCTGATATTTCTCTCTTTACACCTATACTTTCTCTCTCTCCAATCGAGTAAGAAATCCGAATTTTTAGGGTTTTGAATTCGATTTGGATCTGGGTTTTGATGCTGTTTTGCTACTACCCAGAGCCAACAAATCTAATCTAACAAAAATGATTCAACGGGTCGTTGACAACCTCCTTGCTGTCACCAAAGAGTTAGTTTCTCCCTCTTTTTCTCTTTCCTTCGATTAAAATTCAAAAGTTTTTTTTTCACTTTTTGGTGCTTCTGTTTGAATCGTAAGTCATAACGTGCCGATTTACATAATCATTTGCTGTATGATCGGTCCAATTTGTAAATTCATTTGTTGTTGTTGTGGTAAATTGAGGGTTTAATTACATACTAGAAGAACAAAAGGGATGTTCGCGATCTTGGAAGGAATATCATACGTTTGGATTGATCCTTCTATTTTGGAGTTTCTAATTGGGGAAATATTCACTATTCACATCTTCAGATATTTCTTAAAATTATTTTAGGTTAGGGTTCATATATATATTTTTTCGTTTCCTTTTAGATTGTAGTTTGGAATTTTAGAATATGTAGGCTAGGATTGAATGATTGGGTATAACGAGAGCCATAGAACATCAACCTCTTTATGATTCATTCATCCATGATTGTGCCGTAGGGGACACGTCAGACGTTTACCTTACTCTTTAGTATAATACGTCTATTCATGACGACTTCTACGAAAGTTCTTAAAGACCATTTGTATTGAATGCAATCTCACATTTAGAGTATGTCTTAAAACTGTAGTTCTTTAAAATTGTAAAAAGCTGTGAATTTTCTGTCTTCTAACGTGCAAGTATGGTGGCTTTCTATTTTCTCTGGCTTTTCATCCAGTAAACAAATTTTGGGGAAGACATAAATGACAATTTTCTTGTATTCTTCAGGTCTGTGAAAACAATTACTTATGAATCATTGAACAATATTTTGAGGCTGATAAATGGATTATCAGCAATGTTGTTGGCTATATTGCCTGGAAAGACTAACATGCTTGAAGGGATTCATGGTTGGGAGCTCCGACCTGCTTTTCGTGGACCCCGCCTCCCTCGTTGGATGGAGAAGTAAGGTTTTCATTTTTGTTTTTTTTATTTTTTTTAATCTTAACGCATATAAAGTCATTTCATTTTTCAAATCAACTGTTTGTCATGTTTTGTGTTCCCATACATGTGAAGATCCCTTATTTTGAATTGTATGAATCTTGATTTCAATACTTTTTTATTTGATTTGTTGTTGTGCCACTTGTGGAATTTGATATATAAACCAGATTTCATATCCTAAGTTAGCATCAATCTATTCCCTTTTCCAAAGTTTAAAATTTTTAACTCTAGTACAAAAGAGGAAGATATAAGACAAAATTTCTTAATCCCATAACTTTTTTGTATAATGCCATTTTCACAGAATACACTAAATCATTAAATGACTTTGTTATAAGTTAACTCTGAAAATATTATTGTCTGACATGTGGTCCATTTTTCTTGTAGTGGGGTGTCATCCTTTAACCAATTCGTTCATGAGTTATCCATGGAGTCTGACTCAGCATCAAGTGAAGATTATTCATCTGGAGAAGAAATGGATGATGATGATGATGATGATTACATCTCTCCTGCATCTCCATCATCACAAAGCTCTCGATTCTCCAGATCAAGCAGCTACACCAAACGTAGAAAAGACTGGCCACACTGGATTCTATCCATATTCATGTGGCTTTTACTTCCTGCAAGGCTAATGATTGGGATCCCAATTTATCTGTATAGCTTAATTTTTACTAGAGACTCAAAGGGAGCCAATAGAATTGCAGGAAGATTGCAGAATTCAAATGTGCCAGGTGGCAGGAAAGCATTGGATCATGTTGTTGAACTGGCTACTGACAGAAGACGTGGAGTTATAGAGGTTTGTTTGCTTGTGATTTAATGCTAATGATTTATGGAAATGATAATGTTATGTTGAGTTGACATGGGTATTTTTGTAATTTTAGGATTTACATCTTGGAATAGAGATTTTTATAGAAACCATATTTGATGGGATTCATAAGATGACTGCTTGTGTTATTTCTCCATGGGAGTCTTTAAGGGTGTTTTTGAAGTGGTCTTCTCCTGATGATTCAAGTGCCTATGTTGCCACTGCTACTCTTGCAAAAGACGATCCTACCCCTACAGAAAGGAAAACCAGATTGAATAATTCTTTAAATACAGATGGGCGTACATGTGAAGATGTCATTACAGAGCTTGGGTAAGAGTTCTTTTTGTATGTTTTATTTAATCTAAAAAAAATTGGACATGAGATGATGAGATTGTTTTCTTGTCCCAAAATAGACGTTGGATCTTTCTTTTGAGTGAGATTCTTGTCCAAATTTACCTTTTTGCCCATTAATAATTATTACAAAATATCAGTGGCATTGACTTGGGCTACTAGAAGCATCTTTAGTACACTTGAAGTTGAAATTATGGAAAAAAATTACTCTTTTCAGGTACCCTTATGAAGCTATCAATGTGGTTACTGCTGATGGATATGTTCTTCTTTTGGAACGGATTCCTAGGTAGAAATTAATGCTGTATTCACTTTCTAAATTTACCCGTTTTTTCTTCAAGTTTACATTGACTAATGATTTTCTCTTCTTGCTATAGACGCGATTCAAGAAAGGTGGTTTATTTGCAACATGGAGTTTTTGATTCATCCATGGGGTAAGTTTTATCTTTTTTTACTAAATCTTGGATAAGTTAGTAATCTTGAACTAGAAAAGTGTATATATATCTTTTTCAACTGCAAAACATATAAAACTATTATTTAGCTATGCATAGATAGAAGACAACTTCAATTTCACTTACAATTAGGCATTCATTCACTGTTCTATATTTTTTTACTAAGAATAGTATGCATTAGAGGGGCATTATTTGTGCAAATTCGTAGGAATAGGTGAAATTGGGTAAATATTTCAACGGGTAATGTCATAATTGGGTTGCAAACATTGTTTTAAAAAAGTACCATGAGAAGGTGAACAACTGAACTTTTTTTTTTTCACAAAATACCCTTTACATAATGGTATTTTATGAACAAATTGTTCTAACTGCTTACCTTCTGATGACATTTTTTGTAAAACAATTAAAAAAAACAAACAGTTTGTTATCCATATATGACATTAACCCAAATTTTAATCTCTTGGCTTTATTTGGACCATAATTAAATTTATATTAAGTCAAAACGTTGACTGTAGTTTTCTTATTTTTGCTTCAGTTGGGTGTCTAATGGAGTTGTTGGGTCTCCAGCTTTCGCAGCTTTTGATCAAGGTTTGTAAATCATAATCTTATTCTTCCACCACCATCCATATTTATAAACACAAACAATTTAATAATAATTATTAATCATAAATTTATAACATATCCTCCTCTTTCAGGGTACGATGTTTTTCTAGGCAATTTCCGTGGTCTTGTTTCTAGAGAACACATCGACAAAAATATATCTTCACGAGAGTAAGTTCCTTTCACCTTCACACTAAATTCCTCTTCGTATTTCTTCATATAACAAATAAATAAATTTTTTTTTTTAATACTCTACAGGTATTGGCATTACTCCATCAATGAAAACGGAATCGAAGACATACCTGCAATGATTGAAAAAATCCACCAAGTAAAAACAACCGAATTAGAACACAACACAGAAGAATTAGAAACCGAACAACCATACAAACTGTGTGCAATCTGCCACAGCTTAGGCGGTGCCGCCATCCTCATGTACCTAATAACCCGCCGGATTCAAGAAAAGCCCCACCACCTCTCTCGACTCATCCTCCTCTCCCCCGCCGGATTCCACCACGACTCATCATTCCCCTTCACCGCCCTCGAACACCTCCTCTTCTGGTTCTCCCCAATCCTACAACCTCTCGTCCCCGCCTTCTACATCCCCACACGCTTCTTCCGAATGTTACTCAACAAATTAGCACGCGATTTCCACAACTACCCTGCGGTTGGTGGTGTAGTCCAGACCCTTTTTGGGTATTTACTAGGCGGTGATAGCTCAAATTGGGTTGGAGTCATCGGGTTGCCCCATTACAACATGAACGACATGCCAGGTGTCTCGTTCGGGATTGCGCTTCATTTAGCTCAAATGAAGCGGTCGAAAAGGTTTAGGATGTTTGATTACGGAAGTGCTCCGGCGAACATGGCGGTGTATGGGTTGCCGGAGCCGCTCGATTTGGGGGAGTTTTACGGGCTGATTGATGTTCCGGTGGATGTGGTGGCCGGAAAGAAAGATAAGGTGATTCGGCCGTCGATGGTGAGGAAACATTATCGGTTGATGAGAGATGCGGGTGTTGATGTGTCGTATAATGAGTTTGAATATGCTCATTTGGATTTTACGTTTTCTCATCGGGAAGAACTTTTGGGGTATGTGATGTCGCGTTTGAGACTTGTGTCGCAGAATATGAAAAAAGAGATCAGGTTGAAGAAGAAAGATTTGACTTCTTGATGTTTTGGTGTATAAAATGATAGGTTTTTCTTGAGTGTAAGTTGTAATTTTCGTATGTGGTGGAAGTTGTAGATCGTTTTGTGTTTTGTGTGTGTATATATCGTGTCGAATTCTTCCTTGGTTTTAGAAGGGGATGGAGATGTGTGTGTGTGTGTGTGGGGTTAGTATGTGAATGTTATAGGTCTATACGAAGATAATGTTGGTTATCTCTTATAGTTGATGGTGGTGTATGTTACTCGAGAAATATAATCTAAGTTTCGTGATACCATAGAAATCTACTGGGGTTTTCACTTTGGGCGTGTTCGGCAAAACTAGTTGGTAGCAATTAGCTTGTAGCTTGTAGCGTTTTGTTAAACGCTACATGAAGTGACTTTTGGATTTGGAGCGTTTTGTTTAAACTAAACGCTAGAAGCTTGTAGTGCCAAACAAGACTTTTTGTTCAAAACGGAGCGTTTTGTCAAACGCTTAGAAACTAGAAGCTCTCAAACGCTCGTAAACGCTCTGTGCTGAACACGCCTTATATCAATTATTATTTGAGCATTATTATATTATTCATCACTACTGCATATACAAAACTTTCGACGGTTTGTTCAATAGGTGTTATATAGTTCTGTCGTAGTTTTGTATTATATGAAAGATACTGTTTGACTTGTGTTTATTTATTTATTTATTATTGTGTAAGCTGTGAAACGGTTCAAACTCGTTGTTGTGTTGTTTGCATGGAGCTACTGATATACAATAGATCGAGAGTGAGCCTTCGCAATACAAATACAAAAAATAAATAAATAAATACAATTTTTGGAGCCTTCGCAATACAGAAAAAAAAAACAATTTTTGTAACGTTGACATCGTTTCCATAGCATAATAAAATTGGAACGGTCAAAAACCTAGGCCAACTAGACAAGATTGTGTCTGTTTTCAAGGCTTTACAAAGTACATGTTATCAGTCAAGCCAAAAAGTACCATATGAACCCAACATCTTTGCTTGCATTATGAAATATAAACTAAGGCTCATCGGAGTGGAGTGCGGTTTGGAACCGCGTTCTTGCCACGTCGACCGCAAACACCGCCCCTGGGTGTGGTTTCGTGCGGTTTTGGCCGCACTACGACTAGAAAGAACCGTGTCCTCTTATTGGATGGTGCTTGTTGACCGTTGAACGGTCATTTGACTGAATTCATTTAATTTTTTTTACTCTATATATATACTTACCCTTTTTTACATAACTTTCAACCAAAATCCTTAAAATTTTACTCTCTTTTCCTCCAATTTTTTTGAAAATGATTCTTCCAAAAGGCCCAGCAAAGAAAAAACACTCGTCAGAAACACCACAACCCCAATCCCTTCATTTGATCAACTGATTTTTTCACCTCCGTATTACCACTACGGCGGTATGCTTTCGTATTTTCCACAACGACCAGCACAACCACTACCACAAACACGACCACTACCACAAACACTACAACAACCCGACACAGATTTTAATCCATTTGATTTTTTGTCTCAACCCGAGTTTGTTCAACAAACACAAACACAACCAGAAACGGTCGTTTCAGATTCCGAACCGGAATTCGTTATAGAAACTCAGCCCACTCGAGCAGCACCTAAAAGAAAAGAGAAGACGGAGGCTAAATGTTGGGAACCCCTGGAAGTGTTAGTGTTGGCACAATCTTGGATCGATATTTCAGAAGATGCGACGGTTGGAAAAGACCAAAAGCATGACCGCTTTTGGATTCGCGTTTTACATAGGTTCCATAAAGGAATGAACCGTGGAGAATCCCGTTCAAAACATCAAGTGTACTCCAAATGGGGGAAGATGAACAAGGAAATCATGTTGTTTAATGATTTGTATAACAACATGAAACGTCAATGGAAAAGTGGAGAAAGCGATGAAGTGATTTTGAAGAAAGCGTTGAAAGTGTATCAAAAAGAAAATCTGAAGGCTTTCAAGTTTCTTGAAGTTAGGAATTTTGTGAAAGATAACAAGAAATGACAAAGTAGCAAAACATCAGACGAGCATATCGACAGTGGTTCAAAACGTAGCAGAACATCTGAGTCCGACCACACTACATCAGATGCTCATGTTCAATTTGGTCTGAACGAAGATGAACCTATTCCAGTTTCACCACCTTCCCGACCAATGGGAAGAGACAAAACAAAAGGCAAAGGCAAAGACAAAAGCGTCGGATTCAGATGAGTTGAAAGAAATGGGGGCCGACATGAAGGGTATAAAAGATAGAATGGACAAGATTTTGCAAATTGCTTCTGAAAGAGAGCTTCGGAAACAAAGGGACAGCGACATGCGAATACTAGCGATGGACACGTCGAATATGACTGGGGACGAGCTTCAAGTTATTTTGGCGATGAAGGAGGAAGTGAAAAAACGTTACGTAAATCGTGGCTAATTTCTAGTTTTTTTAAGTTTTTAATCGTTTGGTGTTTTTTTTAATAAGTTGTAGGTTTTATGTTTTTAATCTGCTTTTTTTAAATTTTTAGGTTTTTTTTTTTTTTTTTTTTTTTTTTTTTTTTTTTTTTTTTTTTAAGTTAAACAATGTATGATATTTGTATTTTTAATTAATGAAATATTATCTTTTTAAAATTATGTTTTTTTTGTTAAAAAAGAAGTTTTATAAAATTAAAATAGTTAAAAAAAACAAAAAAAAGAAAAGAAAATAAAAGTGTGGCATCACTCCCTTGGTGTGGCAAGAAACCACACTAGTGTGGTAAAAAATGACGTGGCGCTTATGTGGCGGTGAAGGGAGTGCGGTTTCGGTGACACCACTCCCTCCAGCCTAAGCCGATTGGGTCTGTCTACTTTGAGGTTAACCCTCACGACTTGACAAACCGTGTCTTGCATTATGAGATATAAACTCATCTCCTCTTCTTGTGAGCAATGTAGGACAAGGAATATGAATACACCAAACATATCAAATCAATTTAAATATTTATTCCACATAGTAAGCCATGTGGAACCTAGAGGTGCACGGAAAGATTTTTTTTTTCTTCAGATCTTAATTGGTTTTAAAACTAGTTTAGATTGGTCAACAAAGTCAAAACCAGATTTAGCTCAAGTTGGTTCAAATTAAAATCAGAATTGGATCAAAATAATCCGAACCTATATGAAAGGGTTGGGATCATATTGAAACCTGATTTGAAAAAAATTAAAAAAGTTCATTATAGTTTTGATATACGAAGTTACAAAAATAGAAATTGAAATACATGTTTAAGCTTAAAAACGTAAAACAAAAAAGTTTCTAAGTGACAATAGGCACCGTCATCGTCTTCATTTTGGTAGTCATGTTCGTCGTTTGTCAAAAGTTTGTTTGGAGTTAAGTATCCTCAAGGTTGTTGCATTTTTGAGGGGTGTGACCAAACTATTGTAAATCCAATACCTATATACACTAACAAATGAGCCTTTGTGACCAAACTATTGTAAAGTCCCCGTGCGGCATATCTTTCCGGTGGCTATTTTTCTCTTTTTTGTTTTGTTTTTTTAAATTGTTTAAAAAATTATTAATATGTATATATATCAAAAAATTATAAAAAAATAACAAAATTCACGGTGCCACTTCAAAAGTACGATTGTTTTCAAACCTTTTTTATACACAAACCTAATTCCGGCCCAGATATACGCTCGTTACTGGGCCTTGTCCAAAGCCCAAGTATGGTATTCTAAAAGGCGCGAATAACTCGATAACTGATTACAAAGTTCGGGGAGTTCGAATAGCGACATCAAAGACGAAGAAGATGGACGATTCAGGCGCGATTCTCTGTCAACTATCTGCACTAAAGGATATGCTTGATCAGGTTCAATATGAGTCGTTTGTTGTGTGTGTTTTTCTCTTCATCTGGAATTGATTATATAGGGTTTTATTGACGTAATTGCTGATTTAATTTTTACCTAGGTGAACGATGAAATAGAGGCGAACTTCCAAATCACGAGAGAGATTGAATCAGAAATTGTCAAGTGTTCTGAATTCGAGAGAGCTTTGGCATCTAGAGAGTCGGAGCTGATGAAGACCGTGTACATGCTTCAGTTTGAAATCAAAGGATTGATCGCTGTAAATGGTAAGACGAGGTTTTCTTTTATGTTTGTATATGTATGGGTTGTGATTTATTTGAATTACAGTTGAACTAAGTCTATGATCCATTTTTGATTTGATAAACACAAGAAACAAACAAAATGTAATCAAGGAACAAAACAAAAATCATTTGATATATTTCTGTTTAAAGAAATACTCTCTGAGGCTTTTCATGCTTCATGTTTTAGATGAATCAAGAGCAACAAGGGAATGCCTAGAGAAGGAGTTGTGTTGTTTAAGAATGAAGCGAGATGAGACACTTGAAGGAATGAACGACAAGAGGTATTTACTGAGTTCATCCCAAATTCTTATTGTGAAATTTCTTCATGAATTCTTTTATGCTGAGGAACTTTTATCTGAAAATTCTTGGCACTAACAATGTGTTAGAATCTATTTGAATCTTTTCTTGTTTGCTTTATACAGGGAAACATTTAGTACAATGTGTCTAGACTTTCAAAAGGAGATTAGTGAGGATGGAAACAATAAACTAGGCAAATTATTGTCTGAGAAAGAGTATCTTGAAAATGAGGTTCATCTTCTGAGGGGGAAAATTAATTCCTTGCAAACTTCAATGTCAGATTTTATTGATGAGATTCTTGAAGGTATCAATGCACATAATTCAGGTAATATTATCTTTCTTTCCTCTAAATTTGCCTATAAATTAGATAAATATTAACCCGAGTTTGGTTTTCTTGAATAATATGAGGTGGGGGCTGTTTAGCATTTTATTGCTAGCAAGATTACATTTTTGCATAGACAAGAGTGATTATGAGGAGAGATTAAATCTATGTAAACTTACATTCTTTTTTTTCATGAATAAAATTGTGATGATTTCGATTATAACTTTGATGGTTGTTGTAGATTTGTATTTATTACAAGGCCTATGATTTGTGTAGGAGTACTCATGTTACAAGTTGTTGTGAAATGCAGCTTTGGTTGTTGAGATAGAGAGTGGTAATCTTGAGAATGACAAATTGGTCAAAGATATAAATGAATTGAAGACTACAATGCTTGTAGCAATGTCACATTCACCATGAAACGAGGTAAAGTTACTATTGTTTTCTTAGTATTAGTGATGTTACTTATCGATATCTTAAACTTATATGATATACAAATATCAACATAAATATAAAAAAAGTAGAAGGTTATTATATGTAGAATAGTTCTATTTGATTATATGATAATTCGACATGACACAACGAAAAGTAATTTTTAGTTGCGAGCTTCATGATGGTTAAATAGTTCATTGTGAACCATTGCAAATCCTTTGAGCTTGCTATCAACCTATTGTGAATTTTGATTGTTTTCTAAATACAAAATAAATTTTGTTAAAAATTGTTTGTATATGATTCGACCTTTGATCTTTTTACATGTACAATTTGAGAGACAACTTATAGATGTGATTGTACAATGAAAACTACTAGTCACATACAATAAAAATTATAACATCTATTTAAAGTCAATGAAAATTGAGAATATAATTAAGTGGAAGACACTTCGTATAAGAATATGCAATATCAAAATCAAAAGTAGTACAATATAAGAAAAAAAAGTCGAATATGAAAGTAAATAAGGGTTCATCGAACATTTACATTTGTAGTATGTTACACAACGTTGTCTCGTGGCTAAAGATAACTAGGGGTGGGGAAAACCGGATACCCGAAAATTCGGATATCCGAAAATTTTTACATAAGATTTTAGTATCCGAATCCGTATCCGAATTTCGGATATCCGAAAATTCGGATATCCGAAATCCGGATACGGATTCGGATACCAAAATCATATATCCGAAATTTTTGTCTAATCTATTAAACAGTCAAAAAACTCAGTAAAGTAAAGATTAATCAAAAACTAATAAGCCATGCAACTTTAATATTACAAACCACAACAAATATTAGTTTTTAACTAGTTCTTACCAATAATTCAAAAGTTCAAACCGGATAAAAAATTACAAACCACATAACTTAAATATTAAAAGTTCAAAACTATCATATTCTTAACAGAAAACCAACAAATAACCAAAAAGCAGCATCCAAAAGTCCATTCTTTTATTCCTGATTAACCAGTAGCATCACTTCATCAATCATCATTCAAATACTTGTAGGCTGCATTTCGAAAGGATAATTATTAATAACAACTTTATAACAATCAAACACACCAGGAGCTTTGAAATATAGCACATATGAAACAAAAACAACAACATAAATATATACATAATTATATAAATGTCATAAAAAAAAAACATACCCATAAGCCTTAATCAACTTTAATACTTTACTTACTCCTCTGTTACATCACTTTCATTTACACTTTCATCAATGATAATGATTGGTTGCTCCAAAGTTAATTCCTTCAAACCTATTAGACATAAAAATTACGAAATTAAAACTATATACAATTAGAATTTAAATAATAATATTCATAAGTTACAACTAACCATTTTCTTCCAGCTTCTCTATCTCAAGCAAGATATCGTCGATCACAATCGGCTTACGCGAAGAACGTAGCCAATCTTGTGCACAAACGAGGGCTTCCACCATTCTTGGAGTTAAGGAAGTACGGAAAGAATCAAGCACCCGGCCCCCGGTGCTAAATGCCGACTCTGAGACAACCGTGGAAACCGGGATAACAAGAATATCTCGGGCCATCTTAGAAAGAATCGGGTATCTACATTGTTGAATTTTCCACCACAACAATATGTCGAAATTGGTGTCCATTGGTTCACGTTCTTCCCCCAAATATTTATCTAATTCTGTTTTCTTCGATGTAGTATCCGAACTTCCCATTGCCATTTTAATTTTTTTTGTCATGATAACCTCAATATCCATTACCATATCACCCCCCCCCCCCCACACACACACACACACTGAATTAGGATCAGAATGAGAGTATGTAGATGACACCTCAACATCCTTCTCTTTTTGAGGCATAGAAGACTGATAAAAATCAAACAAAGCGTGCATGTTGTAATCTAAGTTGAAAATGAAACGATTGGCACTATCTTTCTCGAAGTTTTCTTTAACAACCCACTGGATATATTGCCATTTACGCCTTGGGTCGAGAACTACACCAATAAACATAAATTGATTAAGCTTTGTAACGTCCCCCCAATACTTCTTCGATGTAGTATCCGAACTTCCCATTGCCATTTTAATTTTTTTTGTCATGATAACCTCAATATCCATTACCATATCACCCCCCCCCCCCACACACACACACACACTGAATTAGGATCAGAATGAGAGTATGTAGATGACACCTCAACATCCTTCTCTTTTTGAGGCATAGAAGACTGATAAAAATCAAACAAAGCGTGCATGTTGTAATCTAAGTTGAAAATGAAACGATTGGCACTATCTTTCTCGAAGTTTTCTTTAACAACCCACTGGATATATTGCCATTTACGCCTTGGGTCGAGAACTACACCAATAAACATAAATTGATTAAGCTTTGTAACGTCCCCCCAATACTTCTTCGATGTAGTATCCGAACTTCCCATTGCCATTTTAATTTTTTTTGTCATGATAACCTCAATATCCATTACCATATCACCCCCCCCCCCCCACACACACACACACTGAATTAGGATCAGAATGAGAGTATGTAGATGACACCTCAACATCCTTCTCTTTTTGAGGCATAGAAGACTGATAAAAATCAAACAAAGCACGCATGTTGTAATCTAAGTTGAAAATGAAACGATTGACACTATCTTTCTCGAAGTTTTCTTTAACAACCCACTGGATATATTGCCATTTATGCCTTGGGTCGAGAACTACACCAATAAACATAAATTGATTAAGCTTTGTAACGTCCCCCCAATACTTCTTGTATTTCAATTTCATTTTTTTTGCCATTTCCATGATGGACTTGTCGGGATGCATCGTGAAGCCATCAATCACATTACCAATACCAAATATTTCATTTCATGTACATAAGCATTTGATGTTACATACTTTGAACCGGAGAACCTTGATGTAGCATCAAAAAATATCTTCAAAAAAGGCAATAAACTTTGCACATTCATCCAATCCATGTCGCCAATCAACCCACCATCAATCTTTCTTAGCTCCTTGACACAACTTGAATCTTTCAAAAGCAAGTTTGAGAACGCTTTCCTAAATTTAATTGCGCTCTCAAGCATTAGGTAAGTCGAATTCCACCGTGTTTCAACATCCATGGAAACCAAACTCTTGCTTTCTATTTTTTCCTCTTGAATGCACTTTTTAAATCTTTGCAGCCTTGCAGGAGAAGACCTCACATATTTCACAAGTGCACAGATTTTCTTTATAGATGAACTAATATCACTTAAACCGTCCCTAACAACTAAATTTAATACATGAGCAGCACATCTCATATGTAGAAAAGATCCTTTTAACACATCGCTTTCCCAATGGTTAAACACCTTTTTCAAATGGTTAATTGCTACATCATTTGAGTTAGCATTATCAACCGTTACAGTCAATATGTTTTTCAATCCCCATTTAATCAAGCATTGCTCAACAGATCTGCCAATTAGTACCCCTGACCAATGATTGGACAAAAATTGATAATTCTTTTATGTAAACGCCAATCGTTATCAATGAAATGTGCGGTCAAACACATATAACATAAGTTTTGCCCTGAAGTCCAAGTATCTGTGGTTAGGCAAACTCTGGAAGACAAATTTTTAAAAATATCTGTTAACTTTCTCCTTTCATCAATAAAACAAGTGTAGCAATCATTGGTAGAGGTCGAACGTGAAGGAACAAGAAAATGGGGATTAACTACCTTCATAAATTCACGAAAACCCTCACGTTCCACAAAAGAAAATGGCAACTCATCAACGATTAGCATTTTAGCTAAGGCTTTCCTAATTATGTCTTGGTTGAACTCCCACAGCTTAGGTATTGTTACAGTTTCAACAGAACCATCATCACTTGCATGTGTTTTGGACTCGAGATCGATAAGCTTTTGTTTCTTATCAATATTTGATTGGTATTTTTTGCAACTCAAGACATGATTTTTCAGAGGGGAAGTACCATATACAGTTGCACAACCGATCCTACGTTGACAATGTATACACTCTGCAATATCTGGAATGCCTGTATCTTGAAAGTGACCCCACCAAATAGATTTTCTTTTCCTCACATGTATAGAAGGGGATTCACTTGCAGAAGGAGCACGAGGTGGTTTTTTAACCTTTTTCGGGTTTGAGGTCTTTTTGTTTTGTTTCTCTTTCCCTTTGTCATTAGTCGTCACCTCGTTTTCAGATACAAATTCGCATTCTGAGCTAACTTCATCAACAATTTCCATTGCGAAAAACCTGAAATAATACATGTTATTGAAGTTGAAAACATAAACACTAAATATGGTTTAAAATGGCAGCTTTTGAAAAATGAAAGCTGTTATGATGATGTAATCGAGACCAATAGACAATAACATACTAACTAATTAGTGATTAGTAATTACCTTTAGGTTTACCGGTCGGCACTCGGAATCAACGGTAATTAGGAACGAGGACGTGAAATCTTGAGCGAGTGAATGGTGACCTTAACTGTGGTTGTTAGACTTGGGTGGACTTCGGTGAATGTCGCCAACCGGTGCTCGAGCCTTGAATCGATTGAGCAACTTCAGAGTTAAGAAGTGCAAGAACTTGATATTAGAAGAGTGGAGGCTGGAGAGTGGAGACTAAACCCTAAAACGTCGATAACTTTCTTTCATAACCAGATAACCCCATCGACTATCGTACCCCTTTTTAATTTTTGAGTTTTATTATTACTTTTTATGATAATATTTATTATTATTTACCCTATTTAAAACAATAAAAATATCAAATTTGTATTTATACTTCGGATTTCGAATTATCCGAAAACCCGAAAATCCTCAATATCAATATCCGAATCCGTATCCGGAATTTCGGATATCCGAATTTCGGATATCCGATAAATCGGGTATCCGGTTTTCCGGATATTTTCGGATCGGGTTTTTCGGTTTTCGGATCGGTTTTCCCGGATACGGATATTTTTGAGCGCCCCTAAAGATAGCTCACTATCAAGCTACAAGAGCTTTTTCATATTTTAAAAATGTTAAAATGGATAAACCATGCCTAATTATTATTATTATTATTATTATTATTTTTTTGTATAGAGTTTAGGTAAAAGTTTCTAGAAAATTACACAATTTTATTTGTTGTTAAAATAAATTTCAAACTCCAGGCGCTTAAATATAAATTTATAATTTTATTACGTAACAAAATACTCGATAACAATAATTTTTAAAATCACTCAAGTCGTACTTCGTTTTCTATCAAACAGTTGACTTTCATTCAAGATAAACTCGAGGAATTGCCATAAAATGATACCTCAATCCGTGCTCACCTCGCAAACCTGAAATCAACCTCTGTTCTTGTGAGATGGAGCTCTCTATTCACGACTATGGTTATGTGAAAAACCTATCTTCTTCATTGCAATATTCGCCCACCAACTGTTTGACGAAATTCCTGAACGAACGCCAACACCCTTTCTCAAACCCATCGTCTTCGCTTATCACAGCGGCCAAGAAGAAGTCTCCCGTTCCTTCTTCGAAAGGTATCCAAAAGTCCACCGACAAACACTTGTCTCATATTCTGAGGTCAGAGGCTGCCATCGAAGCAATTGAGAGAAAAGCCAATTCCACCTCTGTCAAGCGTAACCGCTTTTCTCCTAAACTTCTTTTGGAAGCTTTGGACAACGCTATCAGCCATAGACGCTGGGAATCTGCTCTTAAGGTTCGTTGGATTTTCTATATGCCACTTTAATTGCAAGTCGTTGACTTAAACCTAATCAATCTGTAACGTTTTTGTCATTGAATCTACACTGATTGTGTCTAGATATTCGATCTTCTTCGTAATCAACACTGGTATGAACCAAGATGCCAAACGTACACAAAGCTACTAGTAATGCTCGCGAAATGCAAGCAACCCATGAAAGCAAGCTATCTTATCGAGGTCATGTTGCAGGATGGGCTCAAACCCACCATTGACGTTTACACAGCCCTCGTTAGTGCTTATGGCTACTCTGGTCTCCTTGAAAAAGCCCTAGAAATCATCGATGATATGAAATTAATCCTCGATTGCAAACCCGATGTTTACACCTACTCAATCTTAATCAACTCTTGCACTAAACATCGCAGATTTGATATGATTGAACATATTCTTGCTGACATGTCATATTTAGGAATCAAATGCAGCATTGTCACATATAACACCATAATTGATGGATATGGAAAGGCTGGATTGTTTAAAGAAATGGAGAATATGTTAACAGAGATGCTTGAAGAAGATGAAACTTGTCTTCCAGATTCTTTCACATGTAATTCAGTTCTTGATGCGTATGGAAATTCAGGGATGATTTCAGAAATGGAAAAATGGTTTGATGAATTCCAACTAATGGGGATAAAACCAAATGTGATGACATTTAATATTTTGATTAAATCATATGGGAAAGCAAAGATGTATGACAAAATGGGGTATGTAATCGACTATATGACAAAAAGATTTATTCCTCCAACTACAATTACATTCAATATAATTATCGATACATTCAAAAGGATTGGAGATATTGAGAAAATGGAAGAGTTTTTTATAAAAATGAAGCATGTAGGAATGAAGCCTAATGCAGTTACTTATTGTTCACTTGTGAGTGCTTATGGGAAAGCCAGACTTTTGCATAAGATTGATTCGATTATGAGGCAAATTGAAAATTCTGATGTGATTCTTGATACGACTTTTTTTAATAGTGTTATTAGTGTTTATGGACATGTGGGTGATGTGAAAAAAATGAATGAAATATTTTTGGCTATGAAGGATAAAGATTGTGAACCTGATAGTATCACTTTTGCTACCATGATACATGCTTATAAAACCATGGGAATGATGGAAGCTGCTCAAGATTTGGAGAAAAAAATCATTAAGGTTGAATATAATTTAGGTACTTCCAAATTACCTGTGAAAATTTGTAGTTATTTGTTACTTTGTTGTGAAATCATTGATATGTTGTGTCTTATTGTTTAGATTCAAGGACAAGGTTGATTGAGGGGTAGAATGGTCAATTCTAATATGGATGAGATGCGGTCAAATATGCAAGGCATGATAAAATCATGTCCGATTGATGCATTGCAAACTAACATATCATGTATATGCCTTTCAAGTGCTTACAGATTGAGTTCAATGTTGAATTGGAAGTTGTTGACCAGTTGTTGACCATGGAGGGAGTTGCAAGAAAGAGGGAAGACCATTGTTTTGAGGGATATCTTGGATTATACAAGAGATTTCTAAAGTTAGAAAGCACGATTCTTAGGGGGGCCTACGTGTTAGAATTGTATCTATGTTTTGTGGCCTTAGGACCATTTCTGTAAGTATTTTGTATTAGTGGTATATTTAGGATTTATACCATGTAGTATGCCATGATGACATAAGTGGTCCTTTAACTTATGGGAGATGTTGCTTGATGGAAGTGACTATGTTTAATTTAGAAATGTGGTTATTTCCTTTTAGATGTCGTAAATGTGTAAAGACACGGACTATTGTTCTCTCTCACATAACACGATAAGTCAGTGTTATGATCTAACCATTAAGAATATCGGCATCTTAACAGGAATACAAAGTCGATAAGGAATCACTAACCATGACATCATCATCTTCAAACGTTCTTATGAAGATTGGATTCCCTCTAAGCATGTTTTAGTGTTCTATATGTTAAACGGAAGATTAGTGTGCATTGATTATAGATTAATTAAAATATTGTGTATAGATATTACATTTTTTATTTAGGGGAAGACCTTTCCGTCGCTCAGCATACCAAAAGCAAGCATAACAATGCTCATAGATTTGGTCACAATCATTGTTTTATTTATAGTGGGGAAATAAAAGAAAGGCAAAAAGTTTGGTTTACCATATCCTTATTGATTATCAATCCATGAGAATTTGTAGGGGGTGTTGAAGCATAACAGTTTGTACTTAAAAAGCAATCAAGATCCATGCCAATCCCATCTCTGTAATTTACTTCACTATTATTATTATTAACATCATCATTAATAGATAGGAATATTGGATGTTCATAATTATGATTAAGCCTTTTCTTTTTTTGTTGCATATTGTTGTGAAGCAAATTAGTCAAAGAACTAAATCGGCTTTTAATATAATGCAAAATCATAATGTCATAAGATCAAAGCATCAAGATATAGCAAAAACATATCAGTTAGTAAAGGAAAAAAGGGCAAGCTGAATAAGCAATGAAAAAAAACATCAAACATAATTAGAGGATACCTTTTCGAAATCCAAAGCTACGAAAAACAATTAAAGCCACAAATAAGATTGTAAGGAACCTGAAACAAATAACTAACGGCTAAGAAGGTAGACAGAGCCATTAAATGATTTACATAATGAAGCTAGGGAACATCATATTGCATTGGATGCAAGATGTCTAGAATTGTTCAGAGAATATGAAGACCAAGAGAAAAAAACAAATTGATGATCAGACAAAAAGACAAAAATACTTGTACCCAATCGAGCATAGCTTCATATTTATAAAAAACAATGGTATATTTTTTTGTATGTATTTTAAGTTAATTTAATTTCTATTTCTATAATTTTATTCCATGTGACTCAAGAACTTTTTCAATAATTGACCATTTTCAAACCGATAAATTTTGTTAACTTCATCAAAATTGAAATTCGCATAATGATAGATTCTGCTAACCTGGTTGAGGCGTTATAAAATAATGTTTGGAAATAAATTTGGAAGGTTCGATGTTTCTAAAACATGACAAAATCTAATTAGTTATATATAAATGTAGTTTTTTATGCAAACCAAATCTAATGAGTGCTCAAAGAAACATATTAATCAAAATTTAATTATAAAACTATAAAAAAAATTATATGGTTCTTTTGTGTAGGTTATAGACAGTTTATAGGGAAATTCTATTAAAATAAGAGGTGAAAATAGCTACAATTTGGCAAAAATAGTCGATTCCTTCATCATAAAAGACTTTAGACTTATGCCTTTTTTACTTGCAAATACAAAGGTTCTTAGATATGCATTTTATAATTAGAGGATAAGAAGTCTATATAAGGAAGTATAAAGAGACTTGGGACCAGGAATAGAAAGCGCAAAACCAACTCCTTTGCATAAACCATGTATCCATTTAATGGAGTTTTCTTTATATTATTTAACTGTATATATAAACTCATATAAAGTTGGGGCCACTCAGGTCGCCCCTAGCTGTATTGGATTTGAGTTTTTTTTATCTCATCTTCAAACTGGATTTCAGAAATACGGAGAGAAGAAGAAATGTGTAACCAAATGTCAGAAATACGGATTTGAGTTTTTGTTTATCTCATCTTAAAGTTGTTGGTTTTTTTTACTGAATTTGTTTATTGCAGGTCGACTTTTACTCAAGCCTTAATTTATAGAATCAGTAGAATCCATGGAAACTTTAGCCCTAATTTATGGCCATGGATTTTTTTTTTCTGCCATACCAACACAAAATTTAGAGATGGGAAATAGAAGGGAACGCAGATGATCAAAAAAATATTTGAGGAAGATGAAAACGATGTAAAAGAATGTGATAATGAGTTTTCCACACCAAGAGGCATGGAGGTTATCTCATATATATAGTCAATAAAGATACATATACACCCCTCAAGTATACAACAAAGAATAAATTACTATACAAATAAATAGCTAGACTAATATCATTATCCCCTCTCAAGCGGGAGGAGGTGGACCGAGACGAAGCATGCGACGGAACTGCTCAAACTGTGTAGACTCTTAGTGAAGATGTCAGTGACTTGAAGCTTGGTAGGAACAAACATAGTGACCACCGACCAGTTTGCCTGAAGCGACGAGCTCTCGAACAAAATGATAGTCAAGATCAATATGCTTAGCACGCTTATAAGCCACTGGGTTCTGGGTGAGAAATAACGCACTTGATTGTCACAGAGAAGCGTGGGGCGATCGGTGGGCAAAGCATGCAGCTGTTGCAACAAATGAGTGATCCAGATGATTTATGCAGCCGTATTAGCCATGGCTCGATATTCAGACTCACAGCTGGAGCGAGAGATAGTAGGCTGCTTCTTCGCACTCCAGGAGACAAGATTACCCCCCAAGAATATCGAGTACCCATAGGTGGGGTGGCGAGTCTCAAGGCAGCGAGCCCAATCAGCATCAGAGTAGCCAACAAGCTTGATATCCGGAGGTCGTGAGAAAGTGAGACCAAACGAGAGGGTGCCCTTGACATAACAAATTAGTCGTTTAACAGCTTGAAAACGAGCAATCGTCGGGGCAGCAAGAAACTGGCTAACTTGATTAACGGCGTAAGAGATATCCGGTCTCGTAATCATCAAATATTGTAGTGCACCAACCAAGGACCGATAGAGAGTCGGATCCTCATGAAGAGGACCACCACTAACAATAGAGGTGTTGGTAGCAAGGAGGGTCGGCATAGGCTTAGCATCGAGAAGACCGGCGCGTGAGACGATGTCGTGAGCATACTTTGCTTGACTGAGAAACAAGTCGGTGGAATGATGAGTAGCCTCAAGTCCAAGAAAATAGTTCAACCGCCCAAGATCCTTAATTCGAATTTTACGTGCAGCCGAGCAATGAAGGACGACACAACTGCATCACTCGAGCCAGTAATAATAAAATCATCAACATACACTAACAAATACAAGATACACGAGTCCTGGCGAAACACAAAAAGAGAGGGATCCGCACGACTGTTGGAAAAACCTTGTTGCATCAAAAACGAACTGAGCCGATGAAACCACGCACGAGGATCCTGTTTAAGCCCATAAATAGCTTTATTTAGCTTGCAAACATAATCAGGATAACGGGCATCCGCAAACCCAGGGGGTTGAATCATAAAAACAGTGTTACCCAAATGTCCGTGGATAAAGGCGTTATTGACGTCAAGTTGACGCAACCGCCACCCGTTGACAATCGCAAGAGTGAGAACAATACGAACGGTGGCCACCTTGACAACAAGACTGAAGGTGTGAGAAAAATCAAGCCGCAGAACTTGACTAAATCCTTGAGCAACGAGCTGAGCCTTGTGACGCTCCACAGTCCCATCGGCCCGGTGTTTGGTGCGAAACAACCACCTGCAACCCATAATATTGGCCTGGGTAGGACGAGGAACGAGAGTCCACGTCTAATTATGATGAAAAGCCGCCGTCTCAGAACACATCGCTTCACACCATTTAGGATCACGCAAGCCAGTGGCATAGGATGAGGGAATATCTGCAGAAAAGACCTGCAAAAACAAGCCATGAGAAGTGAGATGTGCCAAGTTAGAACGGTAACGTGGCTTAAAAATCCTGGCTTTGGCGCGAATGATCATCAGATGCGAAGGAGGAGGCGGATAGGAGGCCGTAGGCGGATCAGGCTCGGAACCCGGTTGCAGAGCAAAATCAGACAGCAACCCAGACTCGGAGTCAGACCCGGAGGTGGTAACCGAAGCTGAATCAGTGGACGGTTCGGAGTCAGACCCGGAAGGCGACCCGGTCTCGGGTCCCGGCGAGGCAGCAGTAGGGAACTCAGAAGCAGGAGTCGTTACCGAGGGAGCCGGCGGATCCGGTTCAGCACACACAACGCAAGGAGCATGGGCGGCGGGTCTTGATTGAGCACTTGGAGAGGCCGGGAGCCTGGGACAACGTTTTCATGGATTGGACCGGCAGGGAGCTGATCACCAAGGAATGTGTGCAAGCAGAGGCGGAGCCAATACGAGGGCTAGCAGGTGTGCTGCCCCCTCCAACTTCTCTTATTTGATATAAATAAATATTAATTATAAACACATATTGTTTTAAGCCCATAATAAAAATGAATTTCAAGCCCACTGGCCACCCTTTAGCTAGCCCAATTTATTTGATATTGTGTTGCACGATTACAAATAACAAATATATTATTTGCAACAATTATCAATCGGCAGACGACGAATCTTGCTTGCAATTTACAAATCATCGGCAAAGTAAAGGAAGTACTGCAAATATAGTATTTAATTATTCATCACAATTACCTATTTAAATTGATCGACATGAACTCTCAAAAGGTAATTTCCCCTTTTATTAGTTAATACATACTCTATTTATGTTCTTTTTTGTAATTTCTAGTTAATATTTTTTTAGCAGTATAATTTGTAATTAATGATAGTATTATGATTGGTCAATTGGTTTCTTAATTCTTATAATCATAGGGTAAATCATGAGAAAAAAAACTATAGATTCTTTTTTCAAACAAAGAAGACAGTAATTACCGACAACCATATTTTGTTAGGGAGAATATTAGACATTTTTTTTTCTTTATCATATCTCTTTCAATTTTACAAACTCAAGCCCCCTTTATCCTAAAATCCTGGCTCCGCCCCTGTGTGCAAGGTTAAGGACCCAATAGGAGCATTTGTATGGGTGTCACGAAACGGGAAGCACTCTTCATCAAACCGGGCATGACGAGTAACAAAAACCCGTGTTGAAATCGGATCGAGACACAAGTAACCTTTATATTGAGCGTGATAACCCACAAAAACACAAGGTATGCTCTGCGGAGAAAGCTTATAATCCGCATAGTCACGTAAATATGGATAGACCCAACACCCAAAAATGCTAAAATTCTCATAAGATGGTACCCATCCGAACAAAACCTCAAAAGGTGATTTCATGGATAACACCTTCGTAGGGAGATGATTAATAACATGCACGACGAAGCTGAAGGCATGAGTCCAATAAGAAACTGGAAGATGAGCGTGAAACATCATAGCGAGGCCCGTCTACACAATGTAACGATGTTTGCGTTCAACCCACCCATTTTGTTGGGGGGTATACGGACATGAGATGCGATGAAATATGCCATGTTTATGTAATAGTGCCGTTACTTTATTATTAAGAAATTCCTTACCCCCGTCACTTTGAAAAACTTTAATTTTGGTGGAGAATTGAGTCTCCACAAAGGTGATAAAAATCTCTAAAATGCTAAAAAAATTCGATTTAGACTTGAGCGGGTAAAGCCATGTACAGCGGGAGAAATCGTCCACAAAGGTGACATAATATCGGTAGGACGCAAACGAATCAACCAGGGAAGGACCCCAAAGATCACAATGGATCAAATCTAGAACATGGGCGGATCGTTGGTCATTAATTTCAAAAGGCAACCGATGAGACTTAGCAAGTTGGCAAGGAGAACACATAACCGGTTTAGGTAAAATAGAAGAAACCATTACATGACCAAGTTTATTTAATATTGAAATAACATCAAAAGACACATGCCCTAAACGTGAGTGCCATAATTCAAAAGATGTCGTGGGTCGCTTCCTAGCATAAGACGCACAAGCCACCGATGTATTGGGAAGAAGATAAAACCCCCGAATCATACTTTCCTTGAGCCAGAACTTGTTTCGTTGCCCGATCCTGAATGTAAAAGAAATAGTTGGAGAAAAGCACATCCACGTTATTATCATATGTTAACTTACTAATAGACAATAATTTTTTAGTAAGATGAGGGACCACCAAAACATTCCGCAATCGAAGACCATTGGGAAGAGAGGAAGTCCCAATATAAGTAATGGGGAGAGTATTACCATTAACAAATTGAACCGATCCATCAATAACAAAAGGTTCGTGTTGAGTAACCGAGCCCGAAGAAGAAACCATGTGGTCCGAGGCACTGGAATCAACATACCAATCCGGGTTGGGTGGGGTCACACAACAAATTGCAAAGAAGGCCTTGTCTAAGTCGGCTTCACTAGGGGCGGACTTAGAAGCAAATGTCGAAAGTTGAGGACAAGCATTAGCAAAATGACCGTTCTGTCGGCATAGTTGGCAATGGGGTGGCCGACGGCCACGACCACGACCACCACTGTGACAACCGTCAAGTTTTGGTCAAGTCAAAGTCAAATAAAGTCAACAAGTCAAACCGGTCAACTCAATTAACCTTCGTATATTAGGGTCTACTTCATGCTTACTATTGTACAACTCACTATTTTAATGAAAATTATCATTTTGGGATATCACGTGTTTGGAAAATCTAGACCCTAATCAGAATAAAATGATGTAACTACTCGATAGAACATTAATACATACCTTACGGGAGCGTATAAAACTCATAACAAGGCAAAACGGGGTTTACAAACCTTGTTTTTCGAAGTTAAACACTCGCAAAGGTCACAAACAAAGTCTCTCTCAATCTCTCTCACTATATATATATATATATATATATATATATATATATATATATATATATATATATATATATATATATATATATCTCCCAAATCTCTCTCAAAATCTATTTCAACTTTTTATAATCACTCGGGGCATCCCGACCCTTAATTTATTCGAAAACAACTCGAAACGGGAAGATAAATGGAGAAACAGCCTTAAGGAACCGAACCCTCTTGAGATTCGAACCTCTCTTAAGGAACCTAACCCTCTTGAGAACCGAACCTCTCTTAAGGAACCGAACCCTCTTGAGAACCGAACCTCTCTTAAGGAACCGAACCCTCTTGAGAACCGAAACCCCCTTGGGAACCGAAACCTAATAGGACCGAACTCACTTTCGGTCTGAAACAAGTCCTTTCGGTGCATTTCGGTCCATTTCGCTCCAATCCACCTTCGGTTCCCTCCTGACCAAGTTCGCATGCAAGCCTTTAGGACCGAACCTACTTTCGGTTCTCACTCTATAGGACCGAACCTTCGGTCTGGTCTCGCAAGTTCGCTTCTTTTTCCCGGTTTTCGAGTATTTTCGTCTTTTAAGCTCGTTTTTCATGATTTTAACATGGGATTTTCACCCAAATTCGTATTTTGACATATAAGACCCTATATTATCATAATTTAATCACATTTTGAAGGGGGAGGATCTTAAACTAAAAATAATATCTATTGGGTGAGATATTGTGTTAGAGTGTTGACTTTCCATAAAGTGTGACACAAGCTATCCCCCATACCCACATAGGATAACCCTCAGTCACTATTCATCCCTACCTAGTCAACTATTTGTCTTTTCACACCCCTCCTCCAGCTGGATAGCTTGATCAAAAGCTGAAAACCCCCATCTCCCCTTCCACTTTACTCACTCTCTCACCAAAAAGCAAACACTTCTCTCTCACTTTCCCTCTCTAAGAACTCGAGACTCCAAGGCTGACTTTGAGCTTTTCACCCACATTCAGTAAGTATTCTCATCCTACAATGAACTTTCTTCACTCCTTCACTCAAATTATGAATCTCTCATAACAAATGTCGCCATATTTGTTCTTAGATCTTCAACTCTCCAAGCTTGTCCCAAGTGTTCTTGACTTTGAAACCCCTTTTCTTCATCATCCATCTCAGAAAATCACTCAAGGTGAGTTCATACCCCTTACATTTTCATGTTTTCTTCAAGTTTTAGGGGGGGGGGGGAATATGTAACATCCTGTTTCGGGTCGTCCGTGATTTAAGGTTCGTGGTCCGCAACCCGAGCATGTGGAAGCCTCGGGGCAGCGACGAGTTCCTAGAAGCGTAGGGCTTCTTGTCGCCTTTCCATGGATATGAGGTTCATGGGAACGGAAGTATAACGAGGAAGTTATGATAGTTTGAAGTCTTGGCGAGATAAGTCCCTTAATTGAGAAAAGTGGCAGCTGAGTACGCTGGGCGTATATGTGTGTACGCTTAGCGTACTCATCAGCGTGAAAATGAAGCGGAGCCACCTAGTAAGCTGGGCGTACCAGAGGGTACGTTGGGCGTACTAGGCACATAAGGAAAACCCTAATTGAGGGGAGTGTCTCTATATAAAGAATGAGATGGCCTCATTCCTGGCCACCATCCTCAGTCAATAAACCCTCTCAAACCCTAATCCTCGTTCTTGAGCTTGTGTGTGACCATTGTGAGCTTTTAAGTGTTCTTGTGGGATTATTGGAGTGAAGGAGGATCATGGAAGAGAATAGAGTTGGAGTCCAGGGTTTGGATCTGAGCTTTTCTGTGGTTGGAGCATCATTTGAAGGTATAAAGCTCAAAGCTTTCCCATTCTTTTGTTTTGTGCATGATATGGTCCATTTTAGGGTTTTTGGTCCCAAAGCTTGAGGCTTTATGAGTTGTTGCACTCCAGAGCTTAATATCTGTCCTTTTAAGTGTTTCTAGTGGAGAGGATCCATAAAAAATGAGGTCTTGAACGTGAGAATCAGCCCATGCATGACATATGAGCATCTTGAGTTAAGAGAGTAAGAGTTTTGTGTGTTTGTGACCTTATCGGCCATGCAAAGGCTTAAAGTCACTGACTTTATGGAGTAAGAGCTATTAGGGAGTCTAGATCTGAGAAATGAGCTAAGGTCTTAACGGATTAAGACCAAGAGAAAGGACTAAGCAAAGCTGGGCGTACGCCCATCGTAATTCCAATACGCCCCGCGTACTGGGTTGGTGTCCCCGATCAGATTCGTGCATGCTAGTGTACGCTGAGCGTACCAAGGGAGGTACGCCCCGCGTAACCCCACTGTGAGCTTTTGGGCTGAATTTGTTAATGGGCCTTAAGGGTTGGGCCTGGATGTTTGGGCTTGTGTATTAGAGACTTTGAGCAGAGAAATATTATATTGTGCTTTGGGACCTTGAGTTGGGCTTGCCATTTATATTGAGAATTGGGCCTTGGGAGAGCCCATTTATTATTGGGCCTTGGTGGGCCCAATGGGTTTTAGGTCATTGATGGGCTGGTTAGTGGACTACCTTTAGACCTAATGAGTGAGAGTTTTGGACTTAGTTCCTAATTGGGATAATTGTGGGTTTGGCACAGAGTTAGTGTGTGACAACCCGAAAATCTTTGCCTTGTAAGTTTAGCCATTCAATCCAACCGAGTGTCAGACCCGTTTCTGCTATCAGTTAGCATTGTTTAGAGTCTGTTTAAGGGATCAAAGCTCAGTACATTCAAGCATTGGGTATAGGATTGAGTTGCGTAAGTTCTTCGCGTCGAAATCGAGCTGAACACTCCATTAGAGGGAGTGTACGGCCGTACACATGAGTGTACGGCCGTACACACTTGTGTGTGCGGCCGTACACCCATGTTGGCCGTACACCCCCTCCATAAGAGTGATATCCTTCCATTTCTAAGCCATTTCCTCAGTTTCCAAGTCAAGAACATCGATTTCTCTCTCAACTATCATCGAGCTTTTCACCCCGATCTTCAAGAATGTAAGCCTTTCTTCCGTTTGATTTGTTGTTATTCTTCTTAACCTAGTAACACCCTTTGATTTCATCAATGGAAATCATCTTTTGACTAGATCTTCAAATCTCACCAAGAACACACACTTGTTTTTGGTGATTGTGAACCCTCTTGAGCCTCCAAATCGTAAGTACCCCTTCCTTATGCTTAGTACTTGTTAGGAACACTAGTTTAACACCCTAAAAATGACCAAAACTCAAGATCCAAAGGAGTGTACGACCGTACACTCATGTGTGGCCGTACACCCCTCAAAACACCCTTAAAGGGCCTCCAAAATGAAAATCTAGCTTCAACACTTGATGAGAAATAGTCCCACAAGCTTCCCTATCATTAAAGCAAACTTTTGTGCACTTGTTGCCATGAGTGTACGGCCGTACACTCCATGGCCGTACACCCATGGCCGCACACTCCATTTAGTGGCCGTACACTCCCCTTAGATGAATTACATGTGATTCTAACACTTGGCCCAAGTGTTTCCTAGTCCCTAAAGGTGTTTCCTTGCATGTGGTTGCTTCTAAACACTATATTCATGCCCATATATGCCATTATATGTCATTTAGGACTCGTATGTGTCTCGGGATTTCACTAGTGGAGTTTCTCATCCTTACGCGCTTATTCGTTTGAATCACCCACATAAGGTGAGTTCATACCCCTATAATCAATCTTTTAAACTGTTTTAAATGTTTTTAAGGGGGGGAATACAAGTTGAACACAATGATAATTGTGTAAATGTTTGTTATAAACATCTTTCAAAAGATTACTTATGTCTTTTATAAGTGATCAAAACATTTCAAAAACTCTTTTTAAGTTATGTTACTTTATAGTTTATAAAACTCCGTTTTTAAAATACAATCATAACTTAGTAGATAAATGAGTCTTTTCAAGAACAGTTCAAGTAAACATACTAGTAAACTATAATAGGTATAGTTTAGGGGTTCAGTTCATACTAGATGCTAGAACATACTATAAAGAGAAACAGGGAGGTAGATACAATGCACGATAACAAAGAGAACATACTATAAAGAGAAACAGGGAGGAACATACTAAGATACTATAACAGAAAGAACATACTAAATGCTATAGCAGAAGAACAATACAAGATCTAATTATACCAATAATCACTAACTCATTGTTCTAAACAAAAGGTGATAATAAATTGGGTATACATGATCATATAACTTTAATGTGAATTTACACGGCCTAGCAATTTGTTTGCGGAAGTCGCGTTTGGTCCCCAAAATCTCTTGCAGGGAGAGCGTATAGTATGGGTACTATCCATCACATTATGACCTTACTAAAACAAACATGTTTTAAGGTAATCAGTACGTCAGGATGTTAATTCAAAAGACAACTGTGTACTTACATTTTTCCCATTACTTTCATATTGTGACAGTTCCACTTGAAAGTTAATGCAAACTATTTTCGAGTTAAGATAGTTATAAACTAGGGAAAACTTACATCTTTTCAACTACAACCCGAGCAGTCGAGTCTAGTACATTCAGTAGAAAGGGGACTATAATGCTAACTTTATGATTCCTTAGTTTATACATCAGGAATATATATTAATCGGATTCGACAGGTAGTAGGATGTGTGCTTTCCGCTTCATTTCCTGTTCCTTGTTTGGTTGTGGGCTTAGAGCAGATTCACCCAGCCTACTATCTATCCGATCTTAGCTATATATATATGTTCCGTATACACCAAGTAATCATAAGGGGTACCAGGTATGGGCTAGGTCATAGGACACTAATTCAATGCACCGTTTTCTAGTACAAAACATACTTTTTAAATAGTGAAAGGTCCAGTTAATGTGGTTTGGTCTAGGCTTTCAATGTAATAGTTCAGTATGAGTCTGTAATACATTTTGAGAGTTGTTTAGGTGTTTACTGTTGGAAAGTGTGTTTACGACCGTAAACAGAGTTTACGGCCGTAAACACGTTTACGACCGTAAACCCAGTTTACGGTCGTAAACCCTGTTTGCGGTCCTGTCCAGTATAAATAGCGGAGGTATAGGTTTATGTGAAGTTGTTGATGCCATTACGTTTACAGAGTGTTTCATCGAGTTGTACCTGACGTTTTTCTGAATATAAATGTGTGCAAGCTCGATTTCTTTTCTTCTTCCTCTTCTATTGTGATTGTTTGTTGCTTGATCATTGGTAAAGATCCTTTTCAGGACCTTACAATTGGTATCAGAGCAAAAACCGGTGTCAAAGCTTCATTCAATCAAGATTTGGGGTGCTTAAACTGATATTCTTATTGTTCGAAGATTGGTTTTAGTGTTTTAGTGGTTAAAGGAACTGAATCTACTGCAAAAACGTGTTTTTGAAGGCTTTCTGGGAGTTTACTGCCAACCGTAAACCCTTTTTACGATTGTAAACTCAAGATCTTCAACAACCGTAAACTGTGAATCTTCAAAAACCGTAAACCAAGCTTCATTAACCGTAAACGCTTAAACCGTAAACGTACAAACCGTAAACTCATCAACCGTAAACGTAGTTTACGGTCGTAAACAGCTCAACCGTAAACCCAGTTTACGGTCGTAATCACTTGAACCGTAAACCAAGTTTACGGTCGTAAACTCTTCAACCGTAAACCCAGTTTACGGTCGTAATCACTTGAACCGTAAACCAAGTTTACGGTCGTAAACTCTTCAACCGTAAACCCAGTTTACGGTCGTAATCATCATCAAGCTTAAACTTTTTTTGTGACTTCAATCTGCTTTAATTTTAAATGGAATCTCAAAGTCAAAATCATTTTCACGAACTTGATACTGTCATGGGCACTACTACGCGTATTCCAAGATTAATGTCTGCAGATGGTTTTCCTGAGTGGAAGTACAGAATTAAAAAATACATTAAGATGAAGGATTTCAAAGTCTGGAGAAGCATTCTTAGAGGCCCTGTTAGAATCACTATGACAGTCGGAGGCCAAGTGATTGACAAGGCTGTTGAAAACTACACTGATGAGGAGTTTGAGAAAGTTGAAGAGCAGGAAAGGGCTTTAGCCACTCTAACCATGGCATTATCTCCTGATATTGCTCAAGGGTTCCGAGAGTACACTTCAGCTAAAGATTTGTGGGAAGCCCTAATTGAGGTATATGAGGGTAATGAAGATATGAAGGAGAGTCGCCAGGACATGTTGAGACAAAAGTTCAATATGTTCAACTACATTCCAGGAGAGACTCTTGAGGCTCAGCTGTATCGGTTCACAACTCTCACCACTCACATGAACATATCTGGGATTTTCTTGAACAAGTCAGAGATTAACAAGAAGCTTCTAAATGCTCTTCCCAGATCATGTGTGACAACCGTCAAATTTCGGTCAAGTCAAAGTCAAACAAAGTCAACAAGTCAAACCGGTCAACTCCAATAACCCTTGTATGTTAGGGTTTACGTTATGTAATCATTATACAATTCGCTATTTTAATGAGAAATCATCATTTGGAAAGTTCATGTGTTTGATTTTCCTTAGCCTTAACAGTGCTAAACAACGAACCAAAATGATAAAACATTATTGCACACTCATCGGGAGTGTGTACGACACTAAAACACGGTTTAACGGGGTTTACGAACCTTGCGTTATGAAGCCGGACACTCAAATTAATCACAAACGAAACCTCTCTAAATCGTTTTCACTCTATCTCTTTCTATTTGAAATCTCTCCCAAATCTCTCTTAAAAGTTCCCATAACTTTTTGGAATCATTCGGGTCATCCCGACCCTTAACCGGGTCAAAAACCACTTGAAACGGGGTAAAAACGGGTAAAATAGCCTTAAGGACCCAAAACAGAAACTTCAGGACCGAAGCCTCTCATCCGAGGCCTCGGATCCGAAGCCTCTCATCAGGACCGAAGCTGAAGCCTCTCAGGAGACCGAATCCGAAGCCATCAGACAGCAGCCTCGCATGCGAGGGTCCGAAGTCTCGGCCCCCATCCGAGAGGTCTCGCAGACGGCCCCTTTTTACCGGTTTTTCGACTACGACTTCGTTTTAACTCCGTTTTTCATTATTTTAACGTGGGATTTTCACCCAAAACTTTATTTTATAAACTAAGGCCCCAAAATATATAAATCTCCAGGGTTTTTATAAAAATATATTAAAAGAATTAGTGGTTGAACTAATTATTGAGGGAATATTTGCTTTTCCTTAATTTATGGCAAAAGCAAACCACCACCACCTCACTCTATGATTAGCCACTCTTTCCCACTACCCCTTGTCACCTTAGTGGACCTTTACACCCAATCTCCAGCTCTTCCCACGTTCTAAGAGCTGGAGAATTGGTCATCTCTCCTCATTCTCATTAGCTTCTTTCATTCTACACTTAGCAACCAAAGAACACTCTCCAAAATTCTCTCATCTTTTCTCTCAACTTCAAGAACTTCAAGGCTTTCTCCAGGGATTTCTTTCTTCAATTAGTAAGTATCTTCATCATTCATATAATTATTACACTCCATTCTACTCAAATCATTGATATCTTACACAAATTCCATCTTATTCGGTGTTAGATTCTCGAATCATCAAGACATCTTCTTAGTGTTCTTGGGTTGAACACTTCCTCTCTCTTACTTTCATCTACTGAAACCACATAGGGTGAGTTCATACCCCTACATTTACATGTTTTTCTTAAGTTTTAAGGGGGGAATACAAGTAAAATCATCAAGAACACAATTAAACTTTTTCTATCAGATTACATCAGAAAAGATGAACTTCGATCACAGACTGTTTTGGTCAACTTAAATATTTTAGTTTTCAAAACTGTTCCAGGTGCAAGTAGTTCAAACTCTTAGCTTTAAAATGGCTACTTGCACATCTCCATATGATTTTTCTACAAGTTATGGTGATTTTTACAAAACTGCCTATCATTTCAGAGGCAAACCCGGACCAGTCTGTGATTATGAACATTTTCACCTCTGTTAGAGATCACTAAAAATCATGATAAAATTTGCGAACAAACTAGACTCGTATTCTAAACTCTCAGAATTTGCGGATTTGGATTTAGAGCTTTGATGATTTTTCTATAAATTTTCTAAGAACAGTAACAGAAACTGTATACAACAAAAAGTTGCTGTCAATTTCATCTCACCTTGTAACATGTTGAGCAAGGTGTATATCTTTATGTGGATATATGTTATTGCAATATATGACATTTTATCTTAATATTTAGACACACATCAGTTTACAAATGGATTTGGACATATAAAATATAAATAATAACAAGTGATTATAATCAAAGTACAACCGATACATTCAAACGTTTAATAAACTATTTTGAATATAGTTTGCATACATTACTACGTACTACCCTTGGTTGATAAACTATAATAGGTATAGTTTATGATACATTACATAACACATACATTTAAAAAGGGTACATTTATACAAAGGATATTTTCATTAAGCAAGGTACGGCCATACGGTACCAAGTTTTCATAACACGTAATTCCGTTAATGACTTTTTGAAACATTACATAACACATACATTTAAAAAGGGTACATTTATACAAAGGATATTTTCTTTAAGCAAGGTACGGCCATACGGTACCAAGTTTTCATAACACGTAATTCCGTTAATGACTTTGTGAGACATTTACTTCAAATTACCATTAAGTCCTGTATTGTAACCAGAGTCTCCTTGAGGGAGAGCGTGATAGTTGTGTATAGATCTATATTGGGTTTGACAAACCCACACCTAAACTGCATGCAACAGTTAGACCGATAGGTCTGGGGTGACAAATGTCATAACATTTCCGACGCCTGAAGAACGTCGTTTCAGGCCAACTAGGTCATAGCATGGTTATAATAACTCACATGTGGTATTAACAAACATAGAATTTACGGGGATTTCACTAAAATCAAACGAGTTTATGTCGATTTAAACTTGCATTGTTTTACTATAAGGAACGAACACTACTTGTACATTTCGGTCTTTGGGTTTTAAGACTACATTTACACATTAAGGAAAATATTGGATTTTCTGGAACGAACACTACTTTTACAAGAAAAGGCTTTAATAAACTCACATAAAGTATTAATGAATATTGGAATTTACGGGAACTTCATTAAAATTAAATGAGTTTACGTCGATTTAAACTTACATTATTTATTATAAGTAAGAAAAGTTACTTATATATTTCGGTCTGTGGATTTAAGACTACATATACATTTTAAGGAAAATATTGGATTTTTCTAAAACAAATACTACTTTTACAAACGAAAGGCTTTTAATAATACCAAACAAAAGCTTATGAACTCACCAACCTTTGTGTTGACACTTTTTCAAACAACTTGTATTTTCAGGAAATCATTAAACAAGTAACCAAGTGCTTTTGAGGATGGGACTTTAAGGCGTCTACTATTTCATATTTTGTCAACATATTGTAATTGATTCGTAAACATGTAATTCATACAATGATGTAACTTTTTCAATTATATATATGTTGGTTGTGTTTGCTTGAATTACTATTACAATTGTTGTTATGATACTATACATGAAGTCCTCCACCCCCGGACATTTCCGCCATCCTTGGTTTGGGGGTGTGACAGATTGGTATCAGAGCACAGTTTATAGTGAATTAAGTATATCAAACCACATAAGATATACAAACTATAAACACAATTGGGACTAATAGTCTCTGATTTGTGCATTTTTCAAATAAATATACTTTTAGAAAATGAATGGTTTCTTATTAAAAGTATAAATACATGCATACATGCTCACATAGTGTCATAACTAGAAGAACATAAAGTAAAAGAAGAGGAGTTGTACATTATGGGTATGCCTTGGTATATGTAAATCAAGTCTGGGAAGGATATAGCCTGATCAACTATATCTGTCCGAGGAGTGACTTGCATATATTGGGGGATAGTCATAATGGGCAATAAATCTAACAACCTAACTACACCCTACAGGGAATACTTTAAGAATCGAATCTAAACACCTAAAAATACTATAGGAGTATTTGGTGATACTATAACCAACTTATGTGAAAACTAAAGACCTCTATTAGTAGGCCTATGATAACTGAGTGCATACGCCAAGGTTATACATAATTAAAGATATTATAGACTCAGAATCTATGACTATTGCTCTACTTCCTGTTCCTTGTTTGGTTGTGGACTTAGAGTAGAGTCATTTATTCGAAAGTCTATTCTATCTCAAATTATGTATAACTGATATGCACTACGTGATTATAGACGTAATTAATAAGGATCACCCCTATAAGTAATTATAGGATTAGGCGTCTATTAATTATCTCTTCTACCCCTATTCTCGCACGAGCAACATGATGTGTAAATTTTAACGCCCGTACAAAACCTACTTCTACCCACTACCATAACTCCGTCTCCAAGACGTTAACAGAAACACCAAGAATAGTTCACTAAAGTGCGAAATTATACATGTGTATATAAATTGTAAGGATATTTACTAAAAGGTTTATCAATGAAATAGGCATGCATTTTATTTCATTAAATCTCACTACTTGGTATTACAAACAATTTACAACTGGTAACTCTAAGATTCTTTAGGTGTACCTCGAAGTTATGTGTAATTAAGGAATGATTGACCTAGAAATGGTGAGTCCGCCTTAGGACCTGTTCCTTGTTTGGTTGTGGACTTAGGGTAGACTCATTAGGATCAACAGTCTAATAAAATTTTAATTACACATAACTGGGGGCATGTCAAGTGAATCTTAGGGGTGGATCAGACATGGAACAAATCACAAGATTATAATCAAGTTATTCCTACTAAATTCATAAGTCTATTTATATAGACCTCTGGTATAGAGTCGTCGGCGTAGTCGTGTCGGCAATCTAGAATATGGCTAAATACATAATACAAACTATAATACCCAAATTATACAAAATTTTCTGCATTAAAAATCAATAGACAAATACATAAAATGAAACTAAAAAGGGTATCAAACTATCAAGAGAAAAACACATACAATGTAGATTAAAATCCACTAATTATAACAAAATGGCTAAGGATTGTTAAGTCCTCTCTTCTTATAAATAGCTTTGAAGCAAGCTTGCCTAAGCTTCTTTGTTCTTTCTGTCAATTCCATACCTGACAATTTCTCCATCATCTTCTTGTGCCTTTCTAACGTCTCTATCTCCTCCTTTAATCCCAACTCCTATTTTTTTTTAAAAGGTAGATGCAATATATTTTTCATGTGAGTTCACAAAATTTACAATGAGTTAAGTTTATATAAATATAAATCAGGAAATCGTAGTAAATCAATTGATTTGATGTGGCATATGCCTAGGACCTATGTTTAGTTATAAAGAAACTAACAATTAAAATTTTAGAAAATACCAAAACTACTTTGGTTACCAAGTGCATGAGTAATGTATAGAAGGTTATTATCATAATTTACCTTGGCATTTTCAATGAGGGATTGAAGGCTCTTAAGTTTTCTATGAGGCCATCTGTTTATGTTTAGCTCTCTGCACCTTTTCTTCAACACTGTTAAACTTATCCCTAGTTCCTTTGCTGCTATGATTATCGGCATCTCAAAGTACTTCTCTATCTCTTCAAACTCCAATGGTCTCAATCTCTTTGCCACCTTCCGGCCACCGTGATCAGTGGTGGCAGCACTAGAACTACATGTAGCCTCACCACCGGATTTACAGTCTTCACTGAAACTAACCAATGGTAAATTACCATCCTCCCAACAATCCCATAAGCTTATATCTTCAATGGGATCAAGATCGTGAAACTCATTTCTAGAAATGATGTTTTGATCTTTGTTAAGTACTGTGGAAACGTTCTGATCGAGCACTTCATGCAATTTTTCCGACAACTCGTAATCATGATGGTTGAGCATGTCACCACTGCAAAAATCCAAAAAAACTCAAGATAATCAAATCCAACACGATGAAAGACTCTTTTTGATCACTACAAATCCAAACCATGTTTTGATCAATGTCGACAAAATCACTTTTCTGTGCGTAAGATGGTGTAATGAGTGACGTTTATATATACCTGAAAAGATCTTGATGATCAAAGTACTGAAACCAATCGAGGTCATCTATGGGGTTTTGATGATCTGCAGGTGGATCCATTTGTGAGGGAGAAGTTAAAAGTCGCGGTAAGAATGTGATGATTTATATAAGTAAAGTGGGAGAAGTAATTAATAGCAAATTGTTGGGAATGCAACAAAACAAGTTAAGCACTTCTGAAAAATTGATAAATGATTTCGGTAACACTCGCGGAATATAAACTAGTGAAAATTACAAATGAAATGGAATATATATAGTCTATGATGTTATGGTTATTGTGTATCTAACAAATGAAGAGAAAATGAATATATATATATATATATTCTTTGAGCCGTAACCTTCTTCTTCAATTCACACACATATACGGATATGTTGCTGCAAATTATGACTTGTGTGCCTCATGCATTTAATGCATCACATGCCTACTGCATATTCTTGACTTTGAAGCTACGTACCAGTTTCCAATTTCCCCAGTAGCACAGTTTTCATTAGAAAGTACTCCAAGTCTTCACACATGAACCAGTTAGAAAGTACTCCAAGTCTTCACACATGAACCAGTTAGAAAGTACTCCAAGTCTTCACACATGCAAATTATGACTTGTGTGTCGCTATAGGTATGTCCTTGGCTCTTGTTAAAAACCTATAGCGACAACAAGTCATCGTAATAGATTAAACCTGTGGTAACGACAAGTCGTCGCTATAGGTAACTAATAAAACTTTATTTTTTTTAACCCCGAGAATATGATTGACAAAATCTATCCGACGAGACCCTCGTGATACCTCTTGACGAAATTGAAATCAACGAGAGTCTCCACTTCGTGGAAGAACCGGTAGAAATCATGGATCGAGAGATCAAAAGAACAAAGCAAAGTCGTATTCCCATTGTGAAGGTCCGCTGGAACGCTAAACGAGGACCCGAATTCACCTGGGAACGCGAGGATCAGATGAAACAAAAGTATCCACATCTCTTCCCAAACTCTTGAAATCCCAGTCAAAATGAAAATTTCGGGACGAAATTCCTTCTAACGGAGGGATGATGTGACAACCGTCAAATTTCGGTCAAGTCAAAGTCAAACAAAGTCAACAAGTCAAACCGGTCAACTCCAATAACCCTTGTATGTTAGGGTTTACGTTATGTAATCATTATACAATTCGCTATTTTAATGAGAAATCATCATTTGGAAAGTTCATGTGTTTGATTTTCCTTAGCCTTAACAGTGCTAAACAACGAACCAAAATGATAAAACATTATTGCACACTCATCGGGAGTGTGTACGACACTAAAACACGGTTTAACGGGGTTTACGAACCTTGCGTTATGAAGCCGGACACTCAAATTAATCACAAACGAAACCTCTCTAAATTGTTTTCACTCTATCTCTTTCTATTTGAAATCTTTCCCAAATCTCTCCCAAATCTCTCTTAAAAGTTCCCATAACTTTTTGGAATCATTCGGGTCATCCCGACCCTTAACCGGGTCAAAAACCACTTGAAACGGGGTAAAAACGGGTAAAATAGCCTTAAGGACCCAAAACAGAAACTTCAGGACCGAAGCCTCTCATCCGAGGCCTCGGATCCGAAGCCTCTCATCAGGACCGAAGCTGAAGCCTCTCAGGAGACCGAATCCGAAGCCATCAGACAGCAGCCTCGCATGCGAGGGTCCGAAGTCTCGGCCCCCATCCGAGAGGTCTCGCAGACGGCCCCTTTTTACCGGTTTTTCGACTACGACTTCGTTTTAACTCCGTTTTTCATTATTTTAACGTCACCCAAAACTTTATTTTATAAACTAAGGCCCCAAAATATATAAATCTCCAGGGTTTTTATAAAAATATATTAAAAGAATTAGTGGTTGAACTAATTATTGAGGGAATATTTGCTTTTCCTTAATTTATGGCAAAAGCAAACCACCCCCACCTCACTCTATGATTAGCCACTCTTTCCCACTACCCCTTGTCACCTTAGTGGACCTTTACACCCAATCTCCAGCTCTTCCCACGTTCTAAGAGCTGGAGAATTGGTCATCTCTGCTCATTCTCATTAACTTCTTTCATTCTACACTTAGCAACCAAAGAACACTCTCCAAAATTCTCTCATCTTTTCTCTCAACTTCAAGAACTTCAAGGCTTTCTCCAGGGATTTCTTTCTTCAATTAGTAAGTATCTTCATCATTCATATAATTATTACACTCCATTCTACTCAAATCATTGATATCTTACACAAATTCCATCTTATTCGGTGTTAGATTCTCGAATCATCACGACATCTTCTTAGTGTTCTTGGGTTGAACACTTCCTCTCTCTTACTTTCATCTACTGAAACCACATAGGGTGAGTTCATACCCCTACATTTACATGTTTTTCTTAAGTTTTAAGGGGGGAATACAAGTAAAATCATCAAGAACACAATTAAACGTTTTCTATCAGATTACATCAGAAACGATGAACTTCGATCACGGACTGTTTTGGTCAACTTAAATATTTTAGTTTTCAAAACTGTTCCAGGTGCAAGTAGTTCAAACTCTTAGCTTTAAAATGGCTACTTGCACATCTCCATATGATTTTTCTACAAGTTATGGTGATTTTTACAAAACTGCCTATCATTTCAGAGGCAAACCCGGACCAGTCTGTGATTATGAACATTTTCACCTCTGTTAGAGATCACTAAAAATCATGATAAAATTTACGAACAAACTAGACTCGTATTCTAAACTCTCAGAATTTGCGGATTTGGATTTAGAGCTTTGATGATTTTTCTATAAATTTTCTAAGAACAGTAACAGAAACTGTATACAACAAAAAGTTGCTGTCAATTTCATCTCACCTTGTAACATGTTGAGCAAGGTGTATATCTTTATGTGGATATATGTTATTGCAATATATGACATTTTATCTTAATATTTAGACACACATCAGTTTACAAATGGATTTGGACATATAAAATATAAATAATAACAAGTGATTATAATCAAAGTACAACCGATACATTCAAACGTTTAATAAACTATTTTGAATATAGTTTGCATACATTACTACGTACTACCCTTGGTTGATAAACTATAATAGGTATAGTTTATGATACATTACATAACACATACATTTAAAAAGGGTACATTTATACAAAGGATATTTTCATTAAGCAAGGTACGGCCATACGGTACCAAGTTTTCATAACACGTAATTCCGTTAATGACTTTATGAAACATTACATAACACATACATTTAAAAAGGGTACATTTATACAAAGGATATTTTCTTTAAGCAAGGTACGGCCATACGGTACCAAGTTTTCATAACACGTAATTCCGTTAATGACTTTGTGAGACATTTACTTCAAATTACCATTAAGTCCTGTATTGTAACCAGAGTCTCCTTGAGGGAGAGCGTGATAGTTGTGTATAGATCTATATTGGGTTTGACAAACCCACACCTAAACTGCATGCAACAGTTAGACCGATAGGTCTGGGGTGACAAATGTCATAACATTTCCGACGCCTGAAGAACGTCGTTTCAGGCCAACTAGGTCATAGCATGGTTATAATAACTCACATGTGGTATTAACAAACATAGAATTTACGGGGATTTCACTAAAATCAAACGAGTTTATGTCGATTTAAACTTGCATTGTTTTACTATAAGGAACGAACACTACTTGTACATTTCGGTCTTTGGGTTTTAAGACTACATTTACACATTAAGGAAAATATAGGATTTTCTGGAACGAACACTACTTTTATAAGAAAAGGCTTTAATAAACTCACATAAAGTATTAATGAATATTGGAATTTACGGGAACTTCATTAAAATTTAATGAGTTTACGTCGATTTAAACTTACATTATTTATTATAAGTAAGAAAAGTTACTTATATATTTCGGTCTGTGGATTTAAGACTACATATACATTTTAAGGAAAATATTGGATTTTTCTAAAACAAATACTACTTTTACAAACGAAAGGCTTTTAATAATACCAAACAAAAGCTTATGAACTCACCAACCTTTGTGTTGACACTTTTTCAAACAACTTGTATTCTCAGGAAATCATTAAACAGGTAACCAAGTGCTTTTGAGGATGGGACGCTAAGGCGTCTACTATTTCATATTTTGTCAACATATTGTAATTGATTCGTAAACATGTAATTCATACAATGATGTAACTTTTTCAATTATATATATGTTGGTTGTGTTTGCTTGAATTACTATTACAATTGTTGTTATGATACTATACATGAAGTCCTCCACCCCCGGACATTTCCGCCATCCTTGGTTTGGGGGTGTGACATCATGGGACATGAATGTTGCTGTGATTAAGAAGACCAAGGATCTAAATCGCCTCACTCTTGCTGAAATCATGGCGATCATCAAAGCTTGTGATATTGATGACAAACAGAGAGAAATAAACCATGTGAACTCGTACTCTACTGCAAACCTTGGAATCTCATCCAACAATGCTTTATCATCAATCATGACTTCCTCAGGCCAAGTGTTTGCTGCTCAACAACCTCAGATTCAAACCTTTGTTGCCGCATCATCCATTCCACAAAGTCAGCCATTTATCACTCCACAAGTTGTTCCCTCTCCAAATGTGCCTGTTGTAGCCTCTTCATAAAAAACTAAAGACACTGATGAAAATCTGGCTCTAGCCACTGGGCTTGTTAACTGCTACAATGCCTTTGTAGCTGGAGAGCTTCCACCTCAGCTGTCATTTGCCGACCTGGATCAGATTCATCCTGAAGATGTGGAGGAGATGGACATTACCTGGCAGATTGATATGGCTGTTTTCAGGGCCAAGCAGTTTGCTAAGAAGACAGGGAAGAGCAACTGGGACATGAATGCTGACAAGAAGGTGGGTTTCAACAAGGGCATGCTGCGATGTTTCAACTGCCACGAGCCGGGTCATTTTTCTTGTGAGTGTCCAAAGCCAGATCGCAAGATAAACAACAACAGGACAATGGTTGCAGTGGGAAATAATCGTGCAGGTGCTGCGGTAAATGGTGAAACTGCTATGGTTCCTTTGACTAGGAGGACCAGATTCAGGCTTTGAATATCTCAGGGCTAGAAAATGCTCACCTAGCTCAGATCGATGATGCTTCCTTGAAGAATGATGCAGCTGATCCCGAAGCAGAAATTATGGAGCTGCAGTTTGCTCTAATGGTGTCTTCTACTTCCGAGCCCAGGAAAAATGAGGTAAATTTACCGTCTTGTTCTCAGGCTTGTAATGAATATGTTAAACTTCTTCATGATGAAATTCAATTATTACGTAGAGAAGTAGAGGACCTTAGATATGAGGGCTATCAGCTTAGGAAAGGACAGAAACCCCTTAAGGCCCAGTTAGAGACAAAAATAAAGGACTTTAAGAGAATTCAAACAGAATACAATGAAAAGTGTGAGCTTTATGATTATGTTACAAGACAAAACTATGCGCTAATTACCGAGCTTGATACATTAAAAAGACAATTTGAAACTGCAAATTTTGATTTTAGAAAATTTGATGGATCAAGCGAGGTAGTTGCCAACATGATCGATCACTGCATGCAGTTCAAACGAAATCAGTCAAAGGGTTTAGGATTTGATAGTGTACCTCCTCCTTATAATCATACATATCAGTATCAACCCTTATTCAAGGATGAGATTGCCAATGAACCGTTTATGGTTTATGGCAAGCCATCTGGTTTCGTTTCAGGAGGATTTATTAATGTTGAAAGTACTGACATTTCTACTTCCCCTGCAGATCAACCATTAGATCAGGCAAAGCTTGCAGTTGGAGAATTTGTTTCTGTTTCTGTTTCTAATTCTGATATTTCTGTTTCAAATGAAAATGTTTGTGGTTCCGATGTTAAAAATGATAATGTTTCATGTGATGTTTCCACATCTGCTACTGTTGAACTTAATTTCTTTGATATGTTTGATGAATTGTTTGGTAATTTTGATGCTTGTGATTCTCATGAAAACCCATCAATTCCACAAGTCACACCATTTGAGGCACCCTCACTTATATCACAACCTATTTCTCATGCATGTTCTTCTGAGAAGAGTAAGAGTGTCTGTCAAGAAAATGAATCTGAGAAATGTAGTACAAGTTCAAATAATAAACAGATTTATTTTAATTGTGGTGTTGGTGGTCATATAGCTAGGAATTGTCAAAATAGGATCTTTGTGAACTATATGTCACCAAGAGGAGAGAATGAATCTCGAGGAAGGTCTTTAATTAGAAAATCCTCAAGAACTCGTTCTCGAAATGATGATTGGAAAGATGATCGAAGCAGAAAAAGGGCTATTTTTCAAAAGAATAAAAAGGTTTTCACTAACAAAGCTCAAAATAGTTTGCCAAAACCGAACAAGGCTCCGCCAAGATCGGTTTCGTCAAAAAGCAATTCTAGATCTTCAACCACTTCGGGTAGAACATCCAGAGGCTCTGTGCAAACTCATAAGAAACCTATTTCAAAACCACCTGAGAATGTTGTAAAACCTAAATATCATTGGATGCCCAAATCAATTTTCAATCCATCATCTCCATCCTCTGAAGTGATTAGAAACGAGGATCCTAATTTGAAATCTTTAAAAGATAAATCAGAGAAAGCGAAAAGGAAACCCATGACAGTGATGACCTGGGTTCCCAAATCTAAATGATCCCGCTCATTTTGCAGGGACAGTTGCAGAGGAATATCGTCCGTCCTTGGTACGTCGACAACGGCTGCTCCCGACATATGACTGGAGACATCTCCCAATTGAACGACATTCAATCTTTTAATGGGGGGTATGTTTCCTTCGCGGGCGGAGATGGTGGCAAGATCACTCAAAGAGGAACTGTTACAAATGGAGTGCTAAGCTTTGAGAATGTCAACTTTCCTCCCGAGTTAAAGCACAACTTGTTGAGTGTTTCCCAAATTTGCGACAAAGGCTATTCTACCCATTTTACCGATAAAGAATGCATGATTCTCAAGCCAGGCATTGTCATCCCGGAAGAGTGGATTCTCGTCAAATCTAAGCAGGATGGGAATGATTACATTATTGACATGAACAGTAACATCCCTGAACAAGTCACTTGCCTATTTTCAAAAGTCTCCGAACAAAATGCAATGCTGTGGCACCGACGACTCGGTCATGCTAACGCGAAAAACCTGAATCGCCTTGCTAAGGATGAGATGGTCCGAGGCTTACCTGTTAGAGACTTTATTACATTTGAGAAGTGTGTGTCCTGTGCCCAAGGAAAGCATCATAGAAAACCACACCTGCCCAAGCAAGTCAACTCAATCAGTCAGGTGCTCCAACTATTGCATATGGACTTATTTGGTCCGGTCAACGTCCTGAGCATCAACAGAAGCTCGTACTGTCTAGTTGTGATCGATGATTTCTCTCGTTTCACGTGGGTCTTCTTCTTATCCAACAAAGCAGGGTTGCTGATCTGATAAAGAAGTTCATTGTGATGATTGAGAAACAAACCAACAACCAGGTGAAGGCGCTTCGTACTGACAATGGAACTGAGTTCAAGAATGCGGTTCTTGACCATTTTTGCGCAGAAAAGGGGATCGTGCGTCAATACAGCTCTGCTCACACGCCTCAACAAAATGGCGTTGCTGAAAGGAGAAATAGAACTTTAAAAGACGCTGCAAGGACAATGCTTTGTGATTCAAAATTACCTGTTTTCTTTTGGGCCGAGGCGATTAACACTGCTTGCTACGTGCAAAATCGTGTTCTAATCAACAAAGCACAGATGAAGACACCGTACGAGATTCTCTATGGACACAAGCCTTCAGTTAGCCATTTCCGTGTATTTGGCTGCCCTTGCACCCTTCTTCACTTGGAATCCAACCCTAAATTCAATGCCAAAGCCGATGATTGTTACTTTATAGGATATGCTGCGCGCACCGCGTATAGGGTGTACAACAAGAAGACTAAGCAGATTGTTGAATCCTATGACGTGCGCTGGTTGGAGGAGAATGAAACAGACGCTCGAGTGGGTCCTGACTGGTTATTTGATTACACATCGCTTTTCAAATCCTTAAATGTGTCTTCAGATGGCTCAAATGGATCCTCTTCTGGTTCGAAGATTGTTTCTGAAGACGAAGACGAAGACGAAGAAGTTGTTTACAGACCTCCAACGGTTGAGGGGGAGTCCTCTGCTCCATCTGAGGGGGAGTCCTCTGCTCCACCTGAGGGGGAGTCATCTGACCAACCTGATAGTCCAGAGTCTAAAGTTCAAGATGGAACTCTTGGTGCTGATGCTACACCTCTTACCCCTATTGAAAGAGAGTTCATGTCTAGAGATGCTTCCACTGTCAATCCAACTTTTATGGAACTACTCTTTCCTGAAGAAATTGCTAATGAGTTTGTAGCAGATCCATCTAATGTGGATCAATCAGCAAATGATGGAGGTTTCAACATTCACACTCTTCCTGTTTCACTCAATGATATCAGCCAAGACATTCCTTCAAGAATTCAACGCGATCATCCGATCGATAACGTCATTGGCCAGCTGGGTGACGGAATTAAAACTAGAAGTCAGAGTGGAGATGTCAATGCATGTCTCTATTCTTGCTTTATATCTCAAATAGAGCCCAAGAACGTTGACATGGCTTTGAATGAGCCCAGCTGGGTAGATGCGATGCATGAAGAGGTAAATCAGTTTGAAAAGCTCGGGGTTTGGAAGTTGGTTGAGTTACCGAAGGGCAAAAGGTCTCTTGACACGCATTGGGTCTATCGTAACAAGCTAGACGATTCTGGTGTAATAGTGCGCAATAAAGCAAGGTTGGTGGTTCGCGGGTTTCGACAAGTTGAGGGTCTTGACTATACTGAGGTTTATGCTCCCGTGGCTCGATTGGAGGCTATTCGTATCTTTCTCGCATATGCTTCCTACATGAACTTCACGGTCTACCAAATGGATGTCAAGACTGCCTTCTTGTATGGCAAGGTGAAGGTAGAAATTTATGTTGATCAACCCCCTGGGTTCGTTAACTCCAAGTTTCCTAATCATGTCTACAAGTTGGACAAGGCATTGTATGGGTTACATCAAGCTCCTCGAGCATGGTATGCGACTCTAACAAAGCATTTGCTCGAGCATGGATACTCTCGCGACACTATTGATCAAACTTTATTCATCAAGCATGTTGGTAATGATCAGATACTAGTCCAGATCTACGTTGACGACATTATCTTCGGGTCTACCAGTCCACAGCTTTGTAAAGAGTTTGAAGGCGTGATGAAAAAACGGTTTGAGATGAGTTCACTGGGTGAAATGACCATGTTTCTGGGGCTTCAGGTCAAACAAAATTCAACCGGAATCCTGCTACATCAAGCTAAGTATGTGGAGGATATTCTTGAGAAGTTCGGGTTTCAAGATGCGAAACCTGCATCGACACCAATGGCTGAAAGACCCTTGCTGAATCCAGATATTGATGGCGAATCCGTAGATCAGACACACTACAGATCGATGATCGGATCGTTGATGTATCTTACTGCAAGTCGTCCCGACATCATGTTTGCAGTTTGTCAATGTGCTCGCTATCAGGCTAATCCTAAACTCTCTCATCTTATTGCTGTCAAAAGAATTTTTCGGTATATCAAAGGCAGCCCAAAATTGGGTCTTTGGTATCCGAAGAATTTTGAATTTGATTTATATGCTTTTGCTGACAGTAATTATGGAGGCTGTGAGCTTGACAGGAAATCAACATCAGGAGGGTGCCAATTCCTTGGCGATAGGCTGGTGTCGTGGCAATGCAAGAAACAGCATACCGTCTCTACCTCAACAGCAGAAGCGGAATACGTTGCTGCATCTGCCTGCTGTTCTCAAGTTATATGGATCCAACATCAGCTGTTGGACTACAGTTTGAATTATCTAGAAACCCTAATTCACTGTGATAATGAGGCCGCAATTCAAATAACTAAAAATCCTGTCCAACACTCCAAAACCAAGCACATTGATATCAAAATTCACTTTATCAGAGATTGTTATGAGCGCTCGCTCATTAGGCTAGAACAGGTTCCCACTGCCAATAATGTGGCGGATCTGTTCACCAAGCCTTTTAACAAAGCTCGATTCGATGTGCTTGTGGGATTTTTAAAAATGATTCGTTTTGAGGATTAAATTTTTGTTATTCATTAGGTTAGTTTAAATTTGCGCATTTTAGTGTTTTCATTCTCACCCATGCACAAATTTAGGGGGAGAAATAAACAAAAACCAAACAAAAATTAAAAAATTAAAAAAATCCAAAAACATTAAAAATTCAGAAAAATCAAATATATTGTCCCTTTCAGTTTTGCTTGTTGATATAGTATTGGGAAGTGATATTATCAAGTGATAACAGGCAATCTGAGTCTGCGTAACGTACCCAAAGTTGAAGGGTCTATGCTCTGGGTTCGATGCGCTGGTAGGCATGAAAGATTCTAAATGGACATGACTAGGCAGAGTTGAACTTAAGGAATTCATAGACTTGACAAATCTTGACCTAGTTAGATCCGTTTAGCCTGACAATACGACGCTTGGATAGGTTGAGCAGGGAGATATATATATGGGAATCTACTGGTCACATTAAAGAACCTGTACTTGGAACCGTGGATTAACTTTTCCTCGATGTGCGGATTCTGTCCTTAATTCCGGTATTGATGGGGTGACTGGTAAATTCCGATGAATTAGGTCTGTAGAAAATTGTTTTCTTTCTCTATCTATCTGTTAGTCATATGTTACCTCCTCTGCGTGACTCAAAATCCGACCTGGACTGTAACATATGCAATTCTATTTCTCTGCATCCTCTATCTATGCAATTCTTCATGTCTGTTAGTCATATGCTGTCTCCTTTGCGTGATTGAAATACATCCGACCTGGTACACAACATATGCACAATACTACTTCTCAATCCCTCTTGATCTGGTTAGTCATATGTTTCACCCTCTGCGAGATTGGAAGAGATCCGACCTGGGTGTATAGCATATGCATTCTAAATCTGACTTCTCTCTTAATAATTGTCTGCTCACCCGATGTAAGGAGTATTCTGGAAGTCCTTGATTACTGAAGCATATTAGGAAGCGGGAAACATGTTCTAGTACAATTAAAAATTGAACACTTACAGATTGTCTATAGATCTCGCTGCTAAATTTAGGTGGACAACAATATCCCTGGTCGTCGTCAGCTGAATGGTCCTTAAGATATAGTATCTAGGAACTTAGGATCACTTTGTCTAGTAACTAATAGTATGTCCTAAATCTGTCATAATTTTTCGTGTTTAAGTGGACCACAATACCGGCGATCAACCAGACAAAGACGTGAAGATTGACGGTACCGACAAGTGGAGTAAGGCTGTCTAACAACTTTGATCCCAGTATCGAAAGATAATTTTCAGTGAATTTTGAGATAAATTTTGTCTGTGTTTATTCTAATTTTATTTTTATTTTTATTTTATTTTAATTTTATTTTTATAATTGTCAAAAATTTAATTTTTAAATCTTTTACTTCTTAAATTTTAGAAATTAGTTTATTTTATTTTTAGTTTAATTTTAATTTTACTTTTATTTTAATATCCTCAAAAGTTTTATTTTTGAAAATTTAATCGGGATTTGGACTGTGCCTTACACTGTGTGGGAGACAGGTAAAATCAAGGGAGGTATAAAAGGTGGAGTTTACTGCTGTAAACCCTTTTCACCTTCCCCTCTCCCTTTACAGCCGCAAACTCTTTCTCTCTCTACTCTCTCTCATCCTCGAAATTTTTGTGAAGATTTTGCGAAATCAATTAGTCCACTTCAAAGGTATGCTAAAACAGACTGGGGAAAAGCTATTTGTTCATCGATTCGACTGAAACTGGAGGATTAATCGTCGGTTATGTGCTCGTCGGCGTTTACGGTTTGGGGAGGGTTTACGGTTTGGGGAGATTCAAGAACCGTAAACTGCTTTTGGGCTTACGACCGTAAACTCCTTTTGGGCTTACGACCGTAAACTCCTCTGAGTTTACGACCGTAAACTCAGTTTACGGTCAGGTGACCATTGCAATGGGTTTACGGCCGTAAACCCACTGTGGACCGTAAACTCTTGACCAATATTGACCGTAAACTCAATTTTTTTGATCAAATTTTTTTGAAGGCCAAAATAAAATTGTTTAATTAAGAAAACTTAAAGCTTTAATTGTTTAAATACTTTGTTTTCTTACTTGGCCTGGTTTAGTGCAGATCAATGGCGAGTCTAAGAGAATGCTGTCTGGCTTGTGCCATCACTGTGAACCCAACCATTTATTAGAACATTGTCAGGGAGTTCTGGCAGACGGCCAAGATGTCAAAAGACAATGGTGCGTTCGCTGTTAAAGCTGTGGTTAAAGGATGCAAGATCATAATCACTGAGCAGTATTTCAGAGAAACACTGCTGATCAATGATCAACCCGATTTTCCTACTGAAATTGGGATTGATGATGTTCAAAAGGTTCTCAAAAGGATGGGATATGAGGGCATCTACCCTCCCACGGTGAAGAAGCTTCTGCCTCCCTACTGGAGATTTTTGGCGCATGTGTTCGTGAGCTGTATCTCGGGAAGGAGATCAGGAGCTGATGAAATCTCTCTCAGGAACACAGGGGCTATCGTTTCACTGGCTGCTGGCATCAAATTCAACTTCTCGAAGTTCATTTTGGATGAGTTCTTGGTAAATATCAACGCTATAAGCCGGGAGACCAGAGATGCATTCTTGCTATATCCGAGATTTATTCAGACGTTCATCGACAACCAATTCCCAGAGATGATCAAAGATGGTGACAAGCTGGATATAAAGTCATTAGGCCCGCACACGATTGGTCTCATTAAGCAGAATCGAAAGGGCAAAGTCGTCTTCCAAGGCTTACATCCTCTCGTGAAATTCGGGAAATTTGCTGAAATAGATGAATCTTCCGAATCTCATGGAACGTCTGACAAGATGTCTTCTGAGCCCACTTCCTCCGAGAGAGTTGTTTCTGAAGATGTCATCACAGTTTCAGATCATGATGAAGAAGAAACTCCAGCTGCTAATGCTCAAGTAGCTGAGGAACACGAATTGACATCTGTTCAGGTACAAGGAGATTACAATAAGGGGTCTGGAACGGAGACTGATTTGTACGAAGGCCTCGACCTCACAGGATTTGATAACGATGAAATTCCTCTCAACTTCGGTAGCAATGAAGATTTCATGACCGGTGTAAACCTCAACACACTGCTTGAAAATATCGATGAAGTTGCTCATCCAGCAACGGAGATAAGGGAAAAAGAAGACATTCTCGAAGCCACGCCTCCTCCTACCAATCCAACGGCGGAAATAGCAATTCCTATGGTGACAGTATCAGGGATTCCTCCCCTTGATGTTGTTTTTCCTACTTCTGAGCCATTGGAAAGTGATCATACAACTACACAAGCCTCTCACCCTCCATAAAAAAGACGAAGACTTGACCCTAGACAGGGAATTCTTGATTCGAGTTCACTTCAAAGTTTTACAGCTCCACCAACAACAACTCCAATTATCATCTCATCTGAACCTATCAGTGAAGGTCCTAGTACCTTCTATGAAGCTGGTGGATCTTCATTCCTCACAGATTTCTCTCCTCCCAGGCCAGAGCATGATGCTGCCTCGGTTAAGTTAGCCAGGTTTTTGGCCAGAGAACAACTCACAACGCCTCCCTCACATGGCAAAGGAATTTCTATTGGGGGTGGCAGCTCAGGAGAAGAGAATCCTTCACTTCTTGGACTCCAGAAAGAGATCGATGCTCTGAATCAGAAAAATGTTGATTTAGATCAGAGAAATATTGAGCTGGATATCAAGGTCGCATACCTTCAGACTGAAAATACAAAGCTCAATATTCAAGTCGCTGAACTTATTGAAGACAAAGCTCTGAAGTCAAAGCAAATTACGGATCTTCAGACACATTTTGGCTTACTGACCGCCAGCTACTACGATCTAAAGAAGAAGCTGGAAGAAGAATTTGGCAAAAAATTCAAATCATCCGTTGACGAGCCAAAGATCTATCTTCCCGACCAAGATGCTCCCATAGCTCCACGACCTACAAGAACAACCACCGTTGTTGACCGTTTTGAAAAAGAACCGGCTCAGGCTCCAAGTGTAATGGCATTAAAACGCGCTAAATTGGCCAAGTCAGCTGAAAAGGGTCAACTTTTATTCAAAAGGAGCTCAGAACATAATGCCCCCTGGGATCAACAAAAGATCACCGTTACGGATCTGGGCGAACATCGTTTCAGAGACGTTTATGGTGATAGGTCAGGAATCATCTCGTGGGGATTCCATGACACTATGAATATGTTTATGGTGAGAAGAAAGAGCGGCAACACTGAATTATACAAAGATGCTCATGATTTTCATTCCTTTACTAGGATTGATCTTACGGAGCTGTCTAAAGCTCCTTTCTCAAATCCATCAAACAATCCCAGGGCGACTCAGTTTAAATCATTTTTGGAAGATCAAGTAGCTAAGGGTTTCCCTTCAATGAAGACTGCAGAGTCTATTATCAAGATTTATCCTAGCGTCATTGATCCCAAAACAAGTCAGCCACTTCGATCAGTGATGTGGCCCACTACTGCTCAAGTAAAGCAGGTTCCCGTTCTTCAAAATTATCCAGATGGATCTCTCGCATCCATGCAATACTGGGTGTTTGATGAATCTGCTGCTGCTGCTGTCATCAAGCTTAAAGACGATTGTATCCGCTTGTATGACAAGAGGGATTTGCTTCAATTTGGCAAGTGGGACATACATCAGCTCTCCATTCATCAGATCAAGGTGGATGAAGACATTTTTGAGCCCGTTGCAAAGGAATACACTTCAATGGTTGCTGAGATTATCGAGAAGGAGATGTGGAACGGAGCTATGGGAAAATCTGATGTGCTGGTGGTCGACAAAAGCTGAGTCCAAGCTAGTACCAAACCAAGGGGGAGATTGAAAGGTCCAGTTAATGTGGTTTGGTCTAGGCTTTCAATGTAATTGTTCAGTATGAGTCTGTAATACATTTTGAGAGTTGTTTAGGTGTTTACTGTTGGAAAGTGTGTTTACGACCGTAAACAGAGTTTACTGCCGTAAACCCAGTTTACGGTCGTAAACCCTGTTTGTGGTCCTGTCCAGTATAAATAGCGGATGTATAGGTTTATATGAAGTTGTTGATGCCATTACGTTTACAGAGTGTTTCATCGAGTTGTACCTGACGTTTTTCTGAATATAAACGTGTGCAAGCTCGATTTCTTTTCTTCTTCCTCTTCTATTGTGATTGTTTGTTGCTTGATCATTGGTAAAGATCCTTTTCAGGACCTTACAAATAGAACTTTTAGTAGACAAAACTAGAAACTTACCAGTAAAGGGTTTAATCCATTTTATTAAACCAGTATAACTTAAAGGACCTTAGGTGGTTAATTCTATAATACCTTAGTTAATACATCAGGGTTATATATAATTAATACCCGATAGGTAGTTGGATGTGTGCTTTCCGACTCATTTCTTGTTCCTTGTTTGGTTGTGGGCTTATGGCAGATTCACACAATTAACTATTTATTCGATATTAGATTATATATAGCTAATATAAACTAAGTGATTATAGAAGGAACCACTGTGGTTACCATTTTTACTAAAAGAAATAAGGGTTTTCTTAAAGAATGTTTTCATCAATATAAAGGAACTATTACAGTTAACTCCGTGAGTACCAAGTGAATACACCAGGGTTATATACATCAAAGATCTAACAACCAATGGGATGTGTGCCTTCCGCCTCATTTCCTGTTCCTTGTTTGGTTGTGGGCTTAGGGCAGATACACACAACCGATTGTTTATTTACTCTGAGTTTTATATAACTTGTATCCATTTAGTACCCATAGAAAGGATTGTAGAGTCATTTTTACTTATCTTTCATCAAAGCAGGAAATATAGGATTTTCTGGAGGAACATGCGAACTTTTCTAAAAAGAACTTACAACTTACTACAACTTTCTTACAACTTACTTACATCACTAAAATCTTATGAGCTCACCAGCTTAAATGTTGATCTACTCTTTCAAAATAACTTGTATTCTCAGGAGACTAGTAGTCAGGTACGCGCACTGGGATTCAGAAGATGGAGCAGTATAGCTTCATGTCTTATTTTGTTATTTGCTTTGTAGTCTATGTTATGTGAACACATACTTTGTAAACACTTTCTTTCTAATGAAATGGTTGTTTATTACTTTGATTACTATGATGCATGTCTTGTGATACTAAACATGACGTCCTCCACCCCCAAACGTTTCCGTCGTTCCGGTTTTGGGGTGTGACATAGTGCTCGGTGCGTAGCAACAGCGTCTATAGGAGCTGTTCGTCATCCGAGGTGAGTCTTCTCACTATACCTTACCATGAGTGGTATTTTCGTGTGACTGAGATGTCTTATGTGTTTATATTGAGTAATTGTGATGTCCTGCATTATGTTTATGTGATTTATGTTGTGTATTATTCTGAGCTTACTGAGTTAGGGCCGGAGGGTCCATCTGAGTTAGGACCGGAGGGTACACTCGAGTTGTGGGACCGGAGGGTCCCACTGAGACACATTGACCGGAGGGTCTTACTGAGTTATAGCCTCGAGTGGCTAATGAGCTGTGTATGGTATCTTGGGGAACTCACTAAGTTTTGTGCTTACAATGTTATGTGATATGTGTTTCAGGTTCTTTTCAAGATCGCAGGAAGGCGCCGGCTTGATTGTACACACCAGAGAAAGAGTTATGTTTTGAGGATCCTGAAGTTTTAATTAAACAATTATGGAGTTGCGATTTGTCAATTAAATAAATGAGATTTTTGTGAAATGTGTTATGAGAATTATATAATTTTAAATGAAAAATTTGTTTGAAAATTTACGGTGTTACAGAATACAAGTTAATACACCCAAAACTTAAGTAAATTCAAACAACAGCTTTCATCAGAAAAGTTGAGTCCTATTCACAGACTGTTTTGACCATCTTAGACTTAATATCTTTCAAAACTGTTTCATATGCAAGTATTTCAGGTTTATACCTTTCTAATGACTACTTGCACATCTCCATATGATTTTTCTACAATTTATGGTGATTTTTATAAAACTGTCTATCATTTCAGAAATGAATTCGGACCAGTCAGTAAATATGAACATTTTCACATAAGTTAGAAACTTCTAAAAATCATAATAAAAATTATGGATAAACTAGACACATTTACTAAACTCTCAGAGCTTACGGATTCAGTTTTCGACTTCGTATGATTTTTCTATGATTTTTCTAAAACAGTGCAGAAAGGTTAAAAACTAGTTCACAACTTACAACTTTCATAACACTTTGTAACATGTTGAGCAAAGTGTTTGTCTTTGATGACTTCATATTGTACATATGTTTTCTGTTAAGTTACATTTAAATAACATAAATTACTTCCTGAATTGTAAGAGTCCTTTAACATTACAAACATACAAGATGAAACGTAAGAAGCATAGTTATGCATTACTAAACATACTACACGTAAACTCGTTATCGTAAATTATGAGACACGTCTTCATTGTACTCTTAGAGTACGGGTTAAAATTCCTGTAAGTTATAACCAGAGTCTCTTGTAGGGAGAGCGTGATAATTGTGTATATATCTATATTGGGATTGACACCCCACACCTAGCTGCTAGCTACAGCGGGACCTGCAGGTCTACGGGTGACAAATGTCATAACAAATACTAAACGTCCGAAAAACGTTATAACAGGTCATCTAGTCGTATTATGGTTATAGCGACTCACATAGGGAGTTAACAACACTAAAAGTTTACGGGAAATTCTATTTTAAAAAGGGTTTTATCTATTTAAAACTGCATACTTCGTTAAAATTTCGAAACGCACTCATACATTCGGTCTTGGGATTTAAGACTACATAACATTTTATAAGGAAAATATTGTATTTTTCTGGTGTATGCAATACATTTACAAATGAGGGTTTTCCAATCACTACAACCAAAAGCTTATGAACTCGCCAACTTAATTGTTGACACTCTTTCAAAACTACTTGTATTCTCAGGAAACCAGTGAAACAGGTAACCAACTACTTTTGAGGATGGGACGCAAGACGTCAATTTATACATTTTTGGTCATCATAATGTAATTGATTTTGAAACATGTAAACTCATACTATGGTGTAACTTTTTCAATTATATTTATGATGGATGTATTTACTATGAGCACTATTATACTTGTTGTTGTGATACTATACATGAAGTCCGCCACCCCTGGACGTTTCCGCCATCCTTGGTTTGGGGGTGTGACAACCACGAGGGCCACCACGACCACTGTAGTTACCACCCCGACCTCGACCAGCAGAAACTGAGACAACAACCCCGAGGGGCGATGATTCAGCAGCAAAGTCGACATCGGGTGCAGAGTTTGCATGGATAGACTTCATGAAGAGCTCGTGACCTTCGGCTTGTGCAAGAAGGTCCCGAAAAGTGTGAGTAATACGAGAGGTCCGAACCCTAATGGAGAAAGTCTCAAAAGCACCACCAAGACCACATAAGAACCAATGATTTTTATCAGATTCGTTAACGGCTTGACTGATAGCCGCAAGTTGATCACTATTAGTGATTAGGGTTTAGGCTCAAGCCCTTTAGGGTTTAGGTATTCTCTATATATTCCTATGTAATTGTCTTTTGAATATCAATCAATCCATTATCTTTCATGGTATCAAAGCTCTAGGTTAAAACCCTGCTGCAACCACCGCCTTCCACCTCCGACGACCTTCTTCTACTAGTCGTCGGAGGTGCCTTCCACCTCCGACGATCTCCTCTACTAGTCATCGGAGGTGCCTTCATTATGTTTGATATTTTTTTTCACTTTCTTCTCTTTTGCACCTAAATAATAAAATAGCCGCCGACAACAATTCTTCTACTGCATCGTCTACTTCTGCCTCCTCTCCTCCTTGGCTGACAACTTCTTCAGATCTCTTTTCTAATTCAGCCTCTTCTGATATTGCTGCTGCTGCTGCCTCCCTCTAATGGCACTTCTCTTCTGGGCAACCTCTGATATGCATTCGTCTCTTTCTCTATCACCATTATAGTCGCCGATCTCACTGAAATTGGCTCTGTCCGCTGCAGCTCGAGCCCTCTTTCTTTATCGCTGCCTTTTTCCGGACTCCTCTGCCGCCAGATGCATTGTGACAACCCGATACTTTCTAGTCAACAAAAGTCAATTTCTGTTAAATAAAATTTCAAATTTTATTTATTTCGTTAAGTCTTTGTGGTGGGAAAACAATCTAAAATATATATTTTGAGGTTATATAACTTCTCGGAAACAAAAACACTCGAAAGATCCCGTTTTCCTTCGAAAAATCAACAAACTCGTTCCAGCCAAGTGTTTACGGCCGTAAACCCGTTTACAACCGTAAACTCTTGGACCGCAAACCGTTTACCGCCGGGGACCCACCTCCGACCGTAAACCCAACCGGTATATATATTTTTCCCAGAGAGATTCCTTATTTTTCATCTTTTTCACCCATAGACTCTCTCAAATCTCTCCCAATAACCTCCCAAGAACATTCATATCATCAAGATCGAATCTTCAAATCTTCAAGTTTTTCACCAAGAAAACCAAGAACAACCTTCAAATCTTCAAAGGCTGCAAACCGATCATGGCCGCAAACCCGTTCATGGCCGCAAACAGTTCACGGTCGCAAACAGTTCACGGCCGCAAACAGTCTTGAGTCGTGAACTTTGGCTGTAGACCTTCTTTTTCCACTTCAAACAAGTCTCGGTAACATTCCTAATCCGAAAACAAGTGTTTTCTAACACTATAATTAATGGTTTCGTTAATTTAAATACAATATTATGCTTAATTATCATTAGAAATCCATTAATTCCGCGTACTCCAACTCGAGGGTCATCTTTCCAGTTTCGTTGTCGAGCACGTACACATAATCAACGGTGAGTTCATACCCCTACACTTTTACTGTTTTTAACATTTTCAGGGGGAATACAAGCAAAACACAAAGGAATTTTATGTTCTTATATAAAGGATTTCAAAAGGGTTAAAACTTATGCAATTGATACAACCAAGAGATCACCACACTTTATAAAATATTTAGATATTATATCCCTTTTGTAACATGCTGAGCATGAGGGAAGTTTTTCAACCTACAACCATAATTGCAAAGTTTTCAGTACAATACATGAACCGAATACATAACATACATGCAAACTATAATAGGTATTGTTTGGGATTCAACACACGATTTTATCAAGTCCACAGCTTATACATTAACAAACATATTAACTATGTTAGATATAGTTTATGACATACATTACTACTTTCTGAGAACAAGAGTACAATACTAAATAATTATTTAAGTATAATTATTTTACTCTACAAGTATACATACGGTTTCAAGTACAAGAGAACATGACAATACTACACGTAAACTAGTTAATACAAGGTTGTGAGGCACTACTTCAATTGTACCCTCCGGGATACGGAACTAAATTCTAACACAGTATAACCAGAGTCTCCTGGAAGGAGAGCATGAGATTTGTGAATAGATCTATTCGGGACTGACACTCCTACACCTGAACTGCTAGCTACAGTTAGGCAGACATGCTTGGGGTGACAAATGTCATAACATCCGACGCCTGAAGAATGTCGTAGAGGTCACTAGGTCATATCAAGCATGGTTATACCAAACTCACAACAGTATAAACTAACCATTTGTTTACGGGATTTTCATTTCTTCAAATAGTTTTATTTTCATTAATAGAACTATCATACACTACAACTGGAGGATTCCAGGGGATACAAATACATGGTTTTATTTTAAGTAATAAAACTACTATACATACTGGTGGCAGCCATGGTTTTCATACAAAGGTTTTCTTACAGAACATACTATACATACTGGTGGTGGCAAAGGTTTTCATACAGAACATACTATACATACTGGTGATAGCCAGGGTTTTCATACATAACATACTATACATACTGGTGGTAGCCAGAATTTTCATACAGAACATACTATACATACTGGTGGTAGCCAGGGTTTTCATACAAAGATTTTCATACAGAATACAACATACAACACAACTGGTGGTAACCAAGCATACAGACTAACATTTTCATATACAACTACAACATACAGTAACGAACATACGTTTTGGTCTTAGGGTTTAAGACTACCTTTCATTACTATAGAAAATATTGGATTTTCTTGAGAACGTGCAAACATTTTACAGATTCACAGACAGGTTTTCAATACAAAAACATACTTATGAACTCACCAGCTTTAATGCTGATACTCTTTTAAAACCGCTTGTATTCTCAGGGAACCGGTAGACAGGTACACCCGCAGGCTTTTGAGAAGACGGAGCTTATAGTGTCTCGTCTTTTATACTTTTGGTTTTACATTTTGCTGTATACAAACTATGTATCAAACAGATGTAAATATTCTATATATTCAATGTAATAGTTGTGTTTACTTTGATTACTATGATGCAATTGTTGTGATACTGTACATGACGTCCTCCACCCCTGAACGTTTCTGCTGTTCCGGTTTGGGGGTGTGACATATTGGTATCAGAGCATTGTTTATAGTGAATTAAGTATATCAAACCTTACATGGTATAAACTATAAACACTAAGGGGCCGAAGCGCTCTGAACTAAAAATATACTTTTAAAATCTAAGTATTTTATAAAAAGTATACAAGTATACATACATACCAGAACCAGTATCACAAGAAGGACAAAACAAAAGTATTTAGATATTAGACACTACTGTTAAACCTGAGCCGTTATGTAATCATATCTGGGATAAATATAGCCTGATCAACTATATTTATTTGAGATACGAGCAACATGTGTTTGGGAGTGATGGTGGTGTTGCAGCAAGTCTAAAACTTACCAAACTCCATACAAAAGAGATCAATAAAACCGAACACACAACCTAAAATACTATAGGAGTATTTTATCTAGATCCAAAAAAATTGTAGACATTTCATTCCAAGTGTTGCTATTCATTATCTAGCGATTGTTTACTTGCATTAAGTAGACTTCCTTTGTAAATCGCTTGATATAACACTATAACTGTCAGAATAAGATATACACTGTTCAATATCACCTGACTTCTGACAACTATAGAGGACTTATCTTCGTTTTTCTCATAAATTATTTTAGAGAAAGATGCCTCCAAAGAAGAAGTCCAACCGAAAGAACAACAATCCTCCACCGCCGCAACCTCCTCAGTTTGATCCTGATGTGTTCCAAGCAGCAGTTACAGCCACTGTGGCTGCCGCAATGTCGCAGATCAATTCTAGCGGCACTAGCGGATCGGGAAGTGGTACACATCCCCTCAACCTCGATGGTGGCCAGGAACACCCGAAGGAGTGTTCCTACAAAGATTTCATGAACGCAAAGCCCAAATCCTTCGATGGAAATGGCGGTGTCATCGCCCTAACTCGTTGGTTCGAGAAGATCAAATCAATTTTCGAGAACTGTGCGTGCCCCGAGGTAAGCAAGGTGAAGTTTGCCGCCTGCACCTTCACAGATAGAGCATTAACTTGGTGGAATAGCCGAGTCAAATCCCTAACTCTGCCGGTGGCCAATGCCATGAGTTGGGAAAATCTGAAGGAACTGATGCTCACTGAGTACTGCCCACGGGGCGAGATGCAATAGCTGGAGTAAGAGCTCTGGAACTTGAAGATGAAAGGTTCCGACATTGCTGCGTACACTGCTAGGTTGAACGACGTGGCTCTTCTGTGTCCCGGGATGGTCACCCCGGAAAGCAAGAAAATTGGGAGGTACATATGAGGATTGACACCCCCAACTCTGGGGAACGTCTTGGCTGCTAAACCTCTCATATTTGACAGTGCCAAGTGCCTGGCGCAAACATTGATAGATCACGGGGACAGTCATGAACCCATAGCAGCCGCTCTCGAACCACCTAAGGAGGGTGGTGGAAAGAAAAAGTTTTGGAACGAACGCAAGGGCCAGTCTTCACAAGAGCCCTCCAAGAAGCAACAGATAGTGGCAGTCTACACTGCTACCATTCCTGCTGCTGTTCCTACTATTCAAGCACCTACCAGTAGATATGTTGGTACTCTCCCAAGGTGCGACAAGTGCAACTTTCATCATCACAGACCCTGTCGTGTTATGCAATGCAACAATTGTGGCAAAAAGGGGCACACAACTCGTTTTTGCAAGACTCCGGCACAAGTCCAACCAGCCAATCAGGCTCCTGGAGCAGGAGTAGGCCAAGCCTGCTATGGTTATGGAGAAACCGGGCACTTCAAGAGGAATTGCCCCAAAGAAACGACTGCTGGCAACACGGGGAAAGTGCTAGCAATGGGCCAGGAGGAGGCAGTTGTTGATCCTACTGTAGTTACGAGTACGTTTCTCCTCGACAACTCTTATGCATGTATTCTCTTTGATAGTGGTGTGGAGAGAAGCTTTGTCATTCATGCATTTAAACACTTACTCAAACACAAATCCCAACCTTTAACCGAAACGTTCACCGTCGAGATGGCTAACGAAAAGAAAGAGAGCACTAACGACGTATTCATAGGTTGTACCCTCACCCTAAACGATTATTCCTTTCCAATCGACCTTATGTCAATTTCCATAAAAAGATTCGATGTCATCATGGGCATGGATTGGTTGAGCCCCAATCGTGCTGAAATTATTTGTTATGACAAAGCAATTTGCCTCAATCTGCCATCTGGCGAAGCCCTCGTTATCTACGGTGACAAACTCAGCACGAACCTTCGTATCATTTCGTGCATCAAAGCCCAAAAATACCTACGAAAAGAGTGTCATGCATTCTTAGCCCATGTCATCAACGAGAAACAAGAAGTTAAAGACCTCGAGAGCATCCCCGAAGTCTGTAACTTTCCCGATATCTTTCCCGAGGATCTTCCCGGAGTTCTTCCCGAGCGTCAAGTCGAGTTCCGAATCGACTTAATTCCCAGAGCTACCCCCTGTAGCCAAGTCCCCTTACCGTCTAGCTCCAGTGGAAATGCAAGAATTATCCAGCCAACTTAACGAACTGCTCAGCAAGGGATTCATTAGACCAAGCTTCTCACCCTGGAGAGCAGCGGTCTTGTTCGTTAAGAAGAAGGATGGATCTTTCCGGATGTGCATAGATTATCGTGAGCTCAACAAACTCACTATCAAGAACCGCTAGCCTCTTCCCAGAATCGATGACCTCTTCGATCAACTTCAAGGAGCTAGCTACTTTTCAAAGATAGACCTGAGATCAGGGTACCATCAGCTACGAGTCCAGAAGAGTGATGTTCCGAAAACAGCTTTCCCAACTCGATATGGTCACTACGAGTTTGTAGTGATTCCCTTCGGTCTAACCAACGCACCCGCCGTATTCATGGACCTGATGAATAGGGTGTGCCGTCCATTCCTAGACAAGTTCGTGATGGTATTCATAGACGATATACTTATCTATTCACGAAGCGAGGAAGATCACAGCCAGCACTTAAGACAGGTTCTGGAAACACTGAGAGCAGAAAAAAAATTACGCGAAATTCTCTAAGTGCGAGTTTTGGATTAGAAATGTAACTTTCTTGGGTCACATGGTTAGCGAAGAAGGCATACATGTGGACCCTTCCAAAATTAAGGCAATAGAGAATTGGTCATCACGAAGACACCCATAGAAATCCATCAATTCTTGGGTCTTGCTGGCTACTATCGCAGATTCATCCAAAACTTCTCCAGAATTGCTAAGCCCATTACCGCCCTGACTCAGAAAGGTGTAACCTTTAGTTGGGGAAAACAACAAGACACTGCATTCCAGACTCTGAAGCAAGACCTATGTAGCGCACCTATCTTGTCTCTTCCTGAAGGGATAAAAGACTTTGTAGTTTACTGTGATGCATCCAATCAGGGGCTAGGATGTGTACTTATGCAGCGAGGAAAGGTTATTGCCTATGCCTCAAGACAACTAAAGACACACGAAGTCAATTACACTACTCACGATCTTGAGTTGGGAGCAGTGGTCTTTGCGCTGAAAATCTAGAGACATTACCTTTACGGTACCAAGTGCACTATCTTCACCGACCATAAAAGCCTGGAACATATTTTCGATCAAAAAGAACTTAACATGAGGCAACGACGATGGGTAGAGCCACTAAATGATTACGAGTGCGAAATTCGCTATCATCCTGGTAAAGCCAATGTAGTAGCGGATGCCCTTAGCCGGAAGGAATACTCAGGTCGTAAGGTGAAGGCACTAACCATGACAATCCATTCACAGCTGGCCACACAGATCAAAGAGTCTCAACTAGAAGCCTTGAAGCAAGATAATGTGGCAAATGAAGCCTTAAAAGGGATGGAATAGAACTTCGAAGTCAAGGGTGACGGGGTTCGTTATTTCATGGACCGGATCTGGACACCAAGGTTCGGTGGTTACAGAGAGGTTGTCATGAATGAAGCCCACAAAACTCGATATTCCGTTCACCCAGGTTCAGATAAGATGTATCTGGATCTCAAGAAACTATATTGGTGGCCAAACATGAAAGCAGAGATTGTTACCTACGTGGGCAAGTGCCTAACTTGCGCTAAAGTCAAGGTAGAATACCAAAAGCCCTCAGGTTTACTTCAACAGCCAGAAATACCTGAGTGAAAGTGGAGCGGATTACAATGGATTTCATTACCAAGTTACCCAAGACTCCGGGTGGTCATGACACCATTTGGGTAATCGTCGATAGATTAACCAAGTCCGCTCACTTCCTGCCAATCAAGGAAACATACAAAATGGAGAGACTGACTAGAACCTACATCCAAGAGATAGTACAACTGTATGGGGTTCCTGTATCCATTATCTCGGACATAGATGGCAGATTTACCTCGCGGTTTTGGCAGTCACTGCAGAAGGCTCTTGGAACTAAGCTGGACATGAGTACAACTTATCATCCTCAAACAGACGGGCAGAGTGAGAGAACCATTCAAACCCTTGAAGACATGCTGAGAGCGTGCATTATTGACTTTGGCAAGTCATGGGATACTTTGCCACTAGTTGAGTTTTCCTACAACAACAGCTATCACACTAGCATTAAGGCTGCTCCATTCAAAGCCCTCTATGGCCGTAAGTGCAGATCCCATCTGTGTTGGGCTGAGGTGGGTGACACACAGCTAGCTAGAGGTCAAGTCCCCGATAGCACTCTCACTGGCCCAGAAATCATCCGAGAAACCACAGAAAAGATTGTACAAATCCGGGAACGACTAAAAGCCTCGAGAGATAAACAAAAGAGCTACGCCAACAAAAGACGAAAACCAATGGAATTCCATGTTGGTGACCGTGTCCTATTGAAGGTCTCACCCTGGAAGGGCATGATACGCTTCGGAAAGCGTGGAAAGCTGAATCCAAGATACATCGGGCCATTCGAGATCTATGTTAGGTGTTGGATTAGTTTCTAAGCCCATAACTATAATTGGTATGTACTTGACCCGATTTGGCATGGTCCATTTGGGTTACATGGCATCGGAACAATGTCACACCCCAAAACCGGAACGGCGGAAACGTTCTGGGGTGGAGGACGTCATGTTTAGTATCACAAGACATGCATCATAGTAAGCAAAGTAATGAACAACCATTTCATTAGAAAGAAAGTGTTTACAAAGTGTGTGTTCACAAAACATAGAATACATAAGCAAATAACAAACAAGACTTGAAGCTATACTGCTCCATCTTCTGAATTCCCAGCACGAGTACCTGTCTACTAGGCTCCTAAGAATACAAGTTATTTGAAAGAGTTGATCATCAATTAAGCTGGTGAGGTCATAAGATTTTAGTGATGTAAGTTGCAAAACATTGTGGTAAAATGTTGTTAAAAATGTAGTTGAAAAATGTAGTAAGTTATAAGTTTTGTTTAGAAAAGTACGCCTGTTCCTCTTAGAAAATCCTATATTTTCTACTTTGATGAAAGATACATAAAAATGATTCTACAATCCTTTCTATGAGTACTAAATGGATACAAGTGATTTAAAACTCAGAGTAAACAAACAATCGGCTGTACGCATCTGCCCTAAGCTCACAACCAAACAAGGAACAGGAAGTAAGGCGGATAGCACACATCCCATTGTTTGTAAGATCATTGTTGTATATAACTTTGGCGTGTTCACTTGTTACTCATGAAGTTAATTGTAATGGTTCCTTTATATTTAATGAAAACATTCTTTAAGAAAACCCTTATTTCTTACAATAAAATGGTGACCACAGTGATTACTTCTATAATCACTTGGTTTATACTGGCTATATATGATCTAATATCGATTAGATAGTTAATTGGGTGAATCTGCCCTAAGCCCACAACCAAACAAGGAACATGAAGCAAGGCGGAAAGCACACATCCAACTACCTATTGGGTATTAATGATATATAACCGTGCTGTATAAACCTAAGTATTATAGAGTTAGTCACCTAAGATCCTTTAAGTTTATACTGGTTTAATAAAATGGATTAAACCCTTAACTGGTAAGTTTATAGTTTTGTATACCCAAAGTTCTGATTTGAAAAGTATGTTCTGTACTAGAAAACTGTGCATTGACTTTGTGTCCTATGACTTGACCCATACCTGGTACCCTTATGATGACTCAATGTATACTGGACATATATATCTAGAATCGAATAGATAATAGACTGGGTGAATCTGTTCCAAGCCCACAACCAAACAAGGAACATGAAATGAAGCGGAGAGCACACATCCTATTATCTGTCGGATCCTATTGATATATATGTATCTTTTGATGTATACATTAAGGGATCATAAGGTTAGCATTATGGTCCTTTCTACTAAACGTAGCCTTCTATCAAGGCCTCAAATGTTATGTATGTATGTTTCTTGAATGAGTGTGTATTTTTCCGAGTGAAACTATCATTAACAAAATATAGTTTATACATTAATGAATATGTGAGAAGATCACAAAGTAAATGTAATAGGGAAAATAATATTTTACCTCAGCAGTGACACTGCTGGCTATAAAGTAATAAAATACAGACTCCAGGTAGTATTAAATGTACAATACACCTCGGGGAGTCTAAAATAGTAAAATACAGACTCCAAGTAGTATTAAATGGACAATACACCTCGGGGAGTCGAAAGTAGCCTTTAATCCCAAATTGGTTAATTAAAGGTTTAAATATGAACTCGTATGTAACCATGCTGATTGACGACTGAATAAAAGATGACCCTCCGGTGTCATATGTAGTGAAGTAACATTTTGTCACCCCTTGGCCTTATCGGCTGGGACTGTAGCTAGCAGTCGGGGTGTGGGAGTGTCTGTCCCGTATAGATCTATACACAAGATGCCCGCTCTCCCTCCAGGAGACTCTGGTTACAATACGATACAACATTGTATTTTTGTATTCTTAAATAGTATGTCACATTAATTTATCGTATAACAATGTTTGTATAGTATGTCATAGTGTAGTAATGTTCTTTATGTACTAGTGCATAATATACTCTCTTGTATAGTGTATAGTGTGTACTGTTTCTCATAATAGTGTGTTCTGACTCATGTATGAACTGACTCTTTGTATGCTTCATTGTACTAGAAGTAATGAGTAGTGTCCTCCTAAACTATACCTATTATAGTTTACTAATGTTTTACTTGAACTATTATTGAAAAGACTCTTTTATCCGCTAAGTTATGCTTGTACTTTAAAAACGTAGTTTTGTAAAACTTATAAAGTAACATAACTTTAAAAGAGTTTTTGAAATGTTTTGATCACTTATAAAGGACATAAGCAATCTTTTTGAAAGATGTATATAGCAAACATTTACACAATTTTCATTGTGTTCAACTTGTATTCCCCCCCTTAAAACATTTAAAACAGTTAAAAGATTCTTTACGGGGTATGAACTCACCTGATGTGGGTGATTCAACGAATACGCGTGTAAGGATGAAAAGTTCCACGAATGAAGTCCTGAGATACAACAAGTCCTAAATGACATATATTGGCATATATTGACATAAATATAGTGCTTGGAAGCAACCAAATGCAAGGAAACACCTCACGGGACTAGGAAACACTTTGACCAAGTGTTGGAATCACATGTGATTCATCTAAAGAGTGTTTAAGGCCATAGTTTGGTGTTTACGACCATGTGTTTACAGCCAAGGGAGTTTACGACCGTAAAATCATGGTCAAAGATGCATATGAGGGTGTTTGAAGGCTAGGGAAGCTTGAGGGACTTTTGCTCTACTCAAGGATGAGAAAGACCAACTCAATGGAGAGTGTTGAGGTGTTTACGCCCAAGGGAGTTTACTCCTGGCCGTAAACTCTCTAAATGGTCACATTTAGGGTCTTAAAGGTAAGGAGTCTCAAGGGTTCAAGTGTTCTAAGGTTTAGCAAGGGTCTAGAAGTGTTTAAGGTCCAAGACTTGACCTTAATTGGAGTTTACGGCCAAGGGTGTTTACTCTTGGGCCGTAAACTCTCTAAATGATGAGTTTGGTGATGGTTCAAGGTCTTACAAAGCACATGGGAGTGTTCTAGCCTCAAATCCAAGCCTTAGGAAGAGTTTAGGGCTCAAATGGCACCTTTATAGGGGTTTACGGCCATGGGAGATGGCTTGGCCGTAAACTCCTTTTGGTCTTGTGTTTTTGATGTTTTCAAGGCTCTAAGCATGAGTCTTAACTAGATATCAAGTATAGGGAAGAGTACTTACGATATAGAGGCTTGAAATGGTTGATTTTGGCCAAGAACACTAGTGTGTGTTCTTGGTGAAACTTGAAGATCTAAGAAAAGTTGATTTCCATGGATGAAATCAAAGAGTGTAACTAGGACATGAAGTGTAACAACAAATCAAGGAAGAACACTTACCACTTTTGAAGATCTAGGATGAAAATCGGGATGATAGTTGAGAGAGAAATGGAAGTTCTTGAGTTTGGAAGTGAAAGAATGACTAGAAATGATCAAAGGCCATATATATGGACTTGAGTTTACGTCCACATGAGTTTACGGCCGTAAACTCATTGGCATTGTGGCTGTGAACTCCTTATGATGAGGTTAAGGCCCGAATGTTGCACAGTGTCTCTAGCAGGTACATTCTAACATTCATTCCTTAAGTGTACTAGGCTTAAAACTCCTTAGAATGACCTTTAACCAAGCTAGAACTCATTACCAATGAGTCTGACACTCAGTTGAGTTGACTGACTGAGCTTTAAAAACAAACAATTTTCGGGTTGTCACAAACAATTTGGATAGACTTTTGTGAGAAAAGGATATTTATGATTTGTTAATATATTATAAGTTCTAATATAGTAATATGAAATCATATTATTTAATTAGTATTGATCAATAATTAATTTGGAATTAATTTTGTGATCAAAAGGAGACTAATTAAATATATGAGGATTGATTGTGTAAATCATTCATTCTTATATATGTGGGCTTATGATCCATAGTTCTTCATGTTGGGCTAAACCCATGGATACTCCATGGAGGTTTTAACCCATGGAGCATGAAGAATATGGAAAGACATGAGTTACATGGTGTAACCCTAATAGCCACAATATATAAGGAACCCATGGCTCAAGAAACTGGCACTAGTGTGTACACATGAAGGCTAGCCGATTTGAGCATAGGAACCTTTTCTCTCAAGTTATTCCAAGCTGTTGGTGATGTTGTGTGAACCATTTGAGGTATCACATTTGAGGCACTAGGCTCTTAAGCTCCATGGAATCAAGCTACAACAAAGAGGTATGTAATTCTACTAGAATTTATATTATATGTACTTCATATTATGCTAGTTAGATCAATACCTTGGAAAATTGATATTTGCATGTATAATAGAGAAAACATAGATCCAAGGTATTTAGGGTTGCATGTACACCTTAGGAGTGTTAGAATGCTCAAAACCCATCATAGGTATCAGAGCTTAGGCTTGTTTTCAATTATACTTGATGCAACAGCTTAAAAATCAAAAATTTTGGCTTTCTAGGCACTGGACTCGCCGAGTCCATGAAGAAAATCATCCTACTAGTCGAGTAGGTTCATACACCCGACGAGTAGGACCCCCTGACAGCATATTTTCGAGTTTTAAGGCTGGAATTGGTCTAGAATCATTACCTTAAAACTGTTTTAGACTTATAAAACCTGTTTTTGATGTGGTAATGATTATGGTAAACCAATTTCAAGGTTGTTATCAAAATTTCAAGTTTTATGTAATTTTTGAAATTGTTGATATGATTGTTCATACACTTATGAGTTTTGGTAGATCATAGGCATTATTTGCAAAATTGTTTGTTAGTTAATTCTTGATCTAAATGTGTTTTAATGGAGTCCATAATTTGTCCTCAAGTTATGGATTGCCAAAAGTCATTTCTTTTAAAGATCCATTAAAATGCATAGGTTACAAAAATTGAAGAGTCTTTTTGTTTTATGAACTCCATAACTTGTCCTCAAGTTATGCATGTTCAAGAGTCTCTTCATTAAAGTTTTTAAAACCTTAATTAAACTCATAAGTTATGAAGATCTAAAAGTTTTTTGAATTGTTCAAAACTTTCCCTCAAGTTTTGGAATTTGTAAAGTCTCACACACACTTTAATTCCAAACCCTAGAGTTTTAAAAGTTAAAATTCAACCCTTATACTTTATAGTATTATACGTTAATAATATATATATGTATAAGAACAAAGTCAATCTTACCGTTAGTAGGCCTCATTCATGAATCCGGTCTATAAGGGGGTATAAGGTTGTTGCCTATAAAATGGCAGCTTAATGGGTGTCCACTCTCACCTACCGCTTCCTTGACTGGTGGAGGGTCGTTAGCCGAACGGGTAGGACAAGGACTATAATTTTCATTATAATTATAATGATAAATATAAAGTAACTAAATTATACTTCATTTCAATTCTAAAAGCTTAGATTGAGATTTTAATCATCTTTAGTCAAGAATATATATGAATTTTATGTTGGAATGGTTCAACATAAGGAAATTCTATATATGGGTCCATTATTTGCGTTCTAAAATTCGATTATGATTACGACATCCCTTTTCATAATCTGAATTATGAGAACTTGACAAATAGAAATAGAAATATTATAGCAAAAAGATTGGTCTAGTATCATGTCTTTATGTGAGACATCATGAATCGTATCCCATATGCTTCGGATATAGGATCGATTGCATGTGCTATAATATTCATCCTTTCTAAATTTTCCAAATGCTCAGGGCATTAAGAGGGGAAAAGTCTAGAATTGGATATGACCAAAATGATTAAGCAATTGTCGAGGAAAATCTAAGGTTTACCAAAGATTGGTTGCTCATGGACAGTTGGAAGTATATTGTTAATATTGGAAGGACCATATTGACATATTCTGAAAAGAGGCAACTCTTGTTCAGAAGTGATAGTCAAAATGGGAATATGGAAATGTTTTCAATAGGTGGAAGTTATTCAATCTGTGTAAGATTAGAAAACTTAATGCAAGAAGGATGTTCAAAGCAATGTACTTTGAATATGAGACTTCGTTTCCATAGAGTTGATCTCCATTGGAATACTCTGTAATGACTATTGACAAGTCTTTGTGACTTTGTCCATAATCATTACAAGAGGATCAATGCATATAAGTTTAAAATCTAACAGATTTCGGTAAATAGTAGGAATTTGGAATTCTTACATTTACGAAAAGGATTTGAGATTGTGAAATGAGAATCATTGGAATTATGTTCAATTGATCTATATTACAAAGTAAAAGATCATAGACAAACTTAGTGTGCATACTTGTTGTATGGCATAACTAATGTTTGGACAAACATAGTGTGCATATTTGGTGTATGGCATGACTAGTGTTTGGATAAACATAGTGTGCATGCTTGGAGCATGGCATGACTATTGTTTTAATTCAAGTATAAAGTTGATAGTTTGAAACAGTATGCAATGAATAATGTGTGATCAATATGGTGATAAATAAAAGGTGTTCTATTTATATTCATAAGTTCTGAGACCATATTGGATTCGATTATTCTTGTGTTTCACTTTGCATGTTTTGACTTCCAGAATAACTAGGTCGTTCTTCCCGAATGACTAAGTTATTCAAACCATCCACAGTCGATAATACGTTGGAAGTAGGTATTAAGGCAAGACTGTCATGAAGTTAGTTTGTAGATGTCTAAGGTATTGGACATAGCAAGAGTTGCTACAACATTCATGAGTGCTCATAAGTTCTAAGTATTGGATTAAACCCACGCTCATTTGAATCACTTCATGGATTTTATCACGAGTGATCATGAGACGATAATATCTTATATTCTTCAAACCTAGAGATATGAGTTGTTGACTATGAGTTGGTTATACATTGATTGCACAAAAACGCATTGGTGACTCGATGTTATAAAACGTGCCTTTATGTATGATTCAACAAGTAGTAAAACAAGCATATGAGTCGAAGTTTATCCATTCCTTTTACCCTTAAAGGGATAAAAGCGATATCTGTGGGCCCCTCGATGATTTAGTGATGACACCCCGAAGTGCTTGGCCAAGCCTGGACTGATTTGATTTGTTCAATTAGTCGATCGTCATAAATCGAAAATCGGGAAACAACAAATGGACAGAGAGAATGATTATAATCCATGTCTCAGTCCATATGATCCGTAGTTCTTCATGTTGGGCTAAACCCATGGAGTAACCCATGGATACTCCATGGAGGTTTTAACCCATGGAGCATGAAGAATATGGAAAGACATGAGTTACATGGTGTAACCCTAATAGCCACAATATATAAGGACCCCATGGCTCAAGAAACTGGCACTAGTGTGTACACATGAGGGCTAGCCGATTTGAGCATAGGAACCTTTTCTCTCAAGTTATTCCAAGATGTTGGTGATGTTGTGTGAACCATTTGAGGTGTCACATTTGAGGCACTAGGCTCTTAAGCTCCATGGAATCAAGCTACAACAAATAGGTATGTAATTCTACTAGAATTTATATTATATGTACTTCATATTATGCTAGTTAGATCAATACCTTGGAAAATGGATATTTGCATGTATAATAGAGAAAACATAGATCCAAGGTATTTAGGGTTGCATGTACACCTTAGGAGTGTCAGAATGCTCAAAAACTATCACTAGGATCGGTCCCGTAGCTTACAAACTCCGGTTACCCCAAGAACTTAGCAACATTCATCCCGTCTTCCACGTGTCAAATCTTAAAAAGTGTCTATCTGACGAGACTCTTGTGATTCCACTCAACGAAATCGAGATCAACGAGAGTATCAACTTCGTGGAAGAGCCAGTAGAAATCATGGATAGGGAAGTCAAACGAACGAAACAAAGTCGCATCCCGATAGTGAAGGTTCGCCGGAATGCCAAGCGGGGACCCGAATTCACTTGGGAGCGAGAAGACCAGATGCAACAAAAGTATTCGCATCTCTTTCCCTAGTCCATTATTGTATTCATTTTAGAAAGAATTTCGGGACGAAATTCCCTCTAACGGGGGGATGATGTGACAATCCGATACTTTCTAGTCAACAAAAGTCAATTTCCGTTAAATAAAATTTCAAATTTTATTTATTTTGTTAAGTCTTTGTCGTGGGAAAACAATCTAAAATATATATTTTGAGGTTATCTAACTTCTCGGAAACAAAAACACTCGAAAGATCCCGTTTTCCTTTGAAAAATCAACAAACTCGTTCCAGCCAAGTGTTTACAGCCGTAAACCCGTTTACAGCCGTAAACTCTTGGACCGCAAACCGTTTACCGTCGGGGACCCACCTCCGACCGTAAACCCAACCAGTATATATATTTTTCCCGGAGAGATTCCTCATTTTTCATCTTTTTCACCCACAAACTCTCTCAAATCTCTCCCAAGAACCTCCCAAGAACATTCATATCATCAAGATCGAATCTTCAAATCTTCAAGTTTTTCACCAAGAACACCAAGAACAGCCTTCAAATATTCAAAGGCTGCAAACCGATCACAGTCGCAAACCCGTTCACGGCCGCAAACAGTCTTGAGCCGTAAACTTTGGTTGTAGACCTTCTTTTTCCACTTCAAACAAGTCTTGGTAACATTCCTAGTCCAAAAACAAGTGTTTTCTAACACTATAATTAATGGTTTCGCTAATTTAAATACAATATTGTGTTTAATTATCATTAGGATACCATTAAATTCGCGTCTCTAACTCGAGGGTCATCTTTCCAGTTTCGTTATCGAGCACGTACACATAATCAACGGTGAGTTCATACCCCTACACTTTTACTGTTTTTAACGTTTTCAAGGGGGAATACAAGCAAAACAGAAAGGAATTTTGTGTTCTTATATAATGGATTTCAAAAGGGTTAAAACTTATGAAATTGATACAACCAAGAGATCACCACACTTTATAAAATATTTAGATATTTTATCCCTTTTGTAACATGCTGAGCATGAGGGAAGTTTTTCAACCTACAACCATAATTGCAAAGTTTTCAGTACAATACATGAACCGAATACATAACATACATACAAACTATAATAGGTATAGTTTGGGATTTAACACATGATTTTATCTTGTCCAGAGCTTATACATTAACAAACATATAAACTATGTTAGATATAGTTTATGACATACATTACTACTTTCTGAGAACAAGAGTACAATACTAAATAATTATTTAAGTATAATTATTTTACTATACAAGTATACATACAGTTTCAAGTACAAGAGAACATGACAATACTACACGTAAACTAGTTAATACAGGGTTGTGAGGCACTGCTTCAATTGTACCCTCCAGGATACGGAACTAAATCCTAACACGTTATAACCAGAGTCTCCTGGAGGGAGAGCGTGACATTTGTGAATAGATCTATTCGGGACTGACAATCCCACACCTGAACTGCTAGCTACAGTTAGACAGTCATGCCTTCATAACATCCGACGCCTGAAGAACGTCGTAGAGGTCACTAGGTCATATCAAGCATGGTTATACCAAATTCACAACAATATAAACTAACCATTTGTTTACGGGATTTTCATTTCTTCAAATAGTTTTATTTTCATTAATAGAACTATCATACACTACAACTGGAGGATTCCTGGGGATACAAATACATTGTTTTATTTTAAGTAATAAAACTACTATACATACTGGTGGCAGCCAGGGTTTTCATACAAAGGTTTTCTTACAAAACATACTATACATACTGGTGGTAGCCAGGGTTTTCATACAGAACATACTATACATACTGGTGATAGCCAGGGTTTTCATACAGAACAAACTATACATACTGGTGGTAGCCAGAGTTTTCTTACAGAACATACTATACATACTGTTGGTAGCCAGGGTTTTCATACAAAGATTTTCGTACATAATACAACATACAACACAACTTGTGGTAACCAGGCATACAGACTTACATTTTCATATACAACTACAACATACAGTAACGAACATATATTTTGGTCTTAGGGTTTAAGACTACTTTTCATTACTATAGAAAATATTGGATTTTCTTGAGAACGTGCAAGCATTTTACAAATTCACAGACATGTATTCAATACAAAAACATACTTATAAACTCACTAGCTTTAATGCTGATACTCTTTCAAAACCACTTGTATTCTCAGGGAACCGGTAGACATGTACACCCGCAGGCTTTTGAGAAGACGGAGCTTATAGTGTCTCGTCTTTTATACTTTTGGTTATACATTTTGCTGTATACAAACGAAGTATCAAACATATGTAAATATTCTATATATTCAATGTAATAGTTGTGTTTACTTTGATTATTATGATGCAATTACTGTGATACTATACATGACGTCCTCCACCCCCGAACGTTTCCGTCGTTCCGGTTTGGGGGTGTGACATGCATTATCATCTTTGTCTTCACTCTTCTCTTCTTCTAAAACAGATTCGTCTCTAGCCGCCGCTTTAGCTCGTGACCTTCGGCTTGTGCAAGAAGGTCCCGAAAAGTGTGATTAATATGAGAGGTCTGAACCCCAATGGAGAAAGTCTCAAAAGCACCGCCAAGACCACATAAGAACCAATGATTTTTATCAGATTCGTTAACGGCTTGACCGATAGCCGCAAGTTGATCACTGTTAGTGATTAGGGTTTAGGCCCAAGCCCTTTAGGGTTTAGGTATTCTCTATATATTCCTATGTAATTGTCTTTTGAATATCAATCAATCCATTATCTTTCATGGTATCAGAGCTCTAGGTTAAAACCCTGCTGTAACCACCGCCTTCCACCTCCGACGACCTTCTTCTACTAGTCGTCGGAGGTGCCTTCCACCTCTGACGACCTTCTCTACTAGTCGTCGGAGGTGCCTTCATTATGTTTGATATTTTTTTCTCTTTCTTATCTTTTGCACCTAAATAATAAAATAGCCGCCGAAAACAATTCTTCTACTGCATCGTCTACTTCTGCCTCCTCTCCTCCTTGGCTGACAACTTCTTCAGATCTCTTTTCTAATTCAGCCTCTTCTGATATTGTTGCTGCTGTTGCCTCCCTCTAATGGCACTTCTCTGTCGGGCAGCCTCTGATATGCAGTCGTCTCTTTCTCTATCACCATTATAGTCGCCAATCTCGGTGAAATTGGCTCTGTCCGCTGCAGCTCGAACCCTCTTTCTTTCTCGCTGCCTTTCTCTAGACTCCTCTGCCGCCAGGTGCATGATCGTCGTCTTCTTCACTCTTCTCTTCTTCTAAAACAGATTCGTCTCTAGCTGTCGCTTCTTCTCTCTTCTTCTACGACAAACAATCGATGTAAGCCACCATCGTCAGAGACCTACCACCGTTGCCGCTATCTTCATCTAGCTTTTATTTTTTTATTTTTTATTTTTTCAGTTTAATCGTCCCCTCCCGATCAAACTGTGGGGGGATGTTAGTGATTAGGGTTTAGGCCCAATCCCTTTATGGTTTAGGTATTCTCTATATATTCCTATGTAACTGTCTTTTGAATATCAATTAATCCATTATCTTTCAATCAGAAATCGCCTTAAATTTCCATCCATATTCGGAGACGGTGGAGGTGCCTTTAGAGAGAAGTCGAAGTTGATCCTGAAGAGTTTGTACCTGCTCCATGGAAGACTTCCCATAGGCGGATTCAAGAGCGGTCCATATAGCACGAGCGGAGGAGAGTCCCATAACCTCAGAAAATGTTTCTTCCGTGAGGGAGACTTGAAGAAGGATGACAGCCCTCTGATATGCAACCTGCCATTCCGTAAAGGCGGGGTTTGCAACTAATTTTTACTCAACCAAGTGGTGGGATGGAGGGGCTTCAGAGGAGCCATCAATGTGAGCATAGAGATGTTGATAGGTAAGGAGGGGAGTCATTTGGTTCACCCACAATAGATAATTGGCGGAGGAGACGCGGATGGGGATGAGATGTAGGAGAGTGTTCATGGAGGGTAGCATCTTTGGAGGAGCCTGCCATGGAGACAAGAAAAAACCGAGAAAAAGAAGAGAAGATCGGTTATGAGGAGGGAGAGGAAGGGAGGGGTTGATGGTTATGATACCATGTGATAATGATTAATGAGTTTTCCACACCAAGAGGCATGGGGGTTATCTCATATATATAGTCAATAAAGATACATATACACCCCTCAAGTATACAGCAAAGAATAAATGACTATACAAATAAATAGCTAGACTAATGAAGAAGAACATACCTTATGATGGGTGACGTGTGGCCAACAGTTATGAGGTCGTAGAAATTGAGAGAAGAGATCGAGCAAATGGCAAGCTGTAGCAGATCGAAAGAACGATGGCAGTAGTTGTAAGAACGATAGCGTTGGTGGATGGTGCGATGTAGCAGATGGAGTTGGCCTCGGGTGGGAGTTGTAGTATGAAGATAATGGTATGGTGACTGGTTTGAAGTCGTGAAAATAGGCATGAGATGGTGGGTAGGGATGAGAATTTGGCCCGAAAACCCGAACTGAAACCCGAACCGAACCAAACCGAATTAGGCCCGAATAAACAATTCAATTCGGTTTTCGGGTATCTATATGAGGCTTATTCGGTTTTCAGGTTATTCGGTCTGGGTTACCCGAATAAGGGCTTATTCGGGCCAAAAGGACCAAACTAAAATTGAAAAGTCACATTTTCCCCCTCGCACGATTGCTTATTCGGTCCTTGTGTTCTATCGATCGTTACCCAAAATATCCACGTAACCTGGAAACAAAAAAATCAACGAAATCGATATTCGATCATCCAATAGCGTAATACACCAAAATACCAAATCGACGACATGAATCTTTGATCGATTGAGTGTTTTTCTCATCCTTGCGAGTTGCGTCTGCTGCCCTTGCGTAACCTAGAATCTTTGATCGATCATCAGTAGTTCAAAGTTCAAAGTCCATTCATGATAAGAAAAAAATCGGCCTTGCGTCTGGAAAAAAAACCGTCTCCTCATCCTCATTTTCTAGTTTCTATTGTGATCAAACTCTCCATTCAAGTCATGGAAAATTGGGTTCCAAATCAAGAAACTCAAGTAAGTATTTGTATCTTAATCTACTACTCAATCTTTCAATGTGTTATTATGTATGTTACTCATTGAAATTTGAATGTGTTAATCTACTACTTAATCTTTCAATGTGTTATTATGTATGTTATCAATTGAAATTTGAATGTGTTATGTTAACATTTAACATTTTCTCTATAATTCCAAGCAATGGGGACTTTGACCTTGAATGAGAGAATTTAATGGAGAAAACAACCATATTTGTTCTTTTACTTGTTTCATTCCATATTGATGAATCCATTTAAATGTTAAAGAACCTATATTGCTATTCTATTATATTAAAATGATTTTGTTATTGTGCTTTAGATTGATGATGAAGATGTGTTTGTTGATAACACTCAAGTTGAAGGAACAAGTCAAGCAACAAAGCCGAAGAAAAGGAAATATGTCCAAAGGGCGGCTTTTTGGGCCGATTATGATGTAGTTCATATTGACAAAGTTAGACATAGCAAATGCAAAAAATGTGGAACTTTGCTCAAAACCGAATCCGGCGGAAATGGTACTTCTAGTATGATTAGACATATGGAAGGATGTAAAATGAACCCAAAAAATTTAGAAAAAAAAAACTAGAAAACCAAACCACTTTAAATTTCAAAAAAATGAAAACGGGGAGAATAGTATTGGGACTTGGAAGCATGATGAGAAAAGAATAAAAAAAAGCTTTGTTAAACTTATTTGTAGTTGGAGAATTACCGTTCAAGTTTGTAGAGAACGAATCATTTATTGAGTATACAAATGCATTGAACGGGAAAGTAGTTTTGCCATGTAGAACCACAATTTCAAATAGAGCCACCGATTACTTTCTTGAAGAAAAGAATAAGTTGTTTAAGTTCTTTAGTAATCCCCTAAGTAATGTGCATTTGACCACCGATTGTTGGACAAGCTCATGTCAAAGGTTGAGCTATATGGTGGTCACTGCCCACTTTATTGATGAAGATTGGGTCATGCACAAAAGAATTATCAACTTTAAATCTCTAGATATTCATAAGGGAGAAGACATTGGGCGCACGTTGTTGACTTGTCTTCAAGAGTGGGGTATCAATAACGTAATGACCATAACCATAGACATTGTCAGTGTGAATGATAAAACAATCGAAATTCTAATTATAAAACTACCAAACTTCTACGATGGGGGGAAACAATTACACGTAAGGTGTATGGCCCACATCCTTAACCTTATTGTTAGGGATGGGTTTGATCAACATTAATCTAGTATCAAGTGCATGCAAAAGGCCGTTAAATACATTAGGAATTCTACACAACGGGTTCAAAGGTTCAAAGAATGCATGAAAGAACTAAATGTGGAATCCAAGAAGTTTTTGTGTAATGATAGCCCAACCCGATGAAACTCCAAACGAGTTGTTGAAGATTGCGGTGGAGTTGGAGAAGGTTTTTGGCATGTTTGAAGTCAAAGGTAATTTCATATTCCATTCCATTTTTTTTATAATTTCAGCATGTTTGCAAAATTTTAGCCAACTTTGAAATGTCATAACGTCTTCGTTATTTGTCCGATTAGTCTAATTTTTTTTCCAGCTTGTAGTTCACAATTTATACTACAATTTACACTATTTAAATGCATTATTTGGTTGTGTATTGATTGAGATACATGCCTCTAAACATAGGGTATTAAAGCTGAGTTTTCTGTTTCAGCATGTTTGCAATTTTTTAGCCAACTTTAAAGTGTCATAACGTCTTCGTTATTTGTCCGATTAGCCCAAATTGTTTTTCCATATTGTAGTTCACAATTTAAACTACAGTTTACACTATGTAAATGTGTTATTTGGTTTTATATTCATTGATATACAAACCTCTAAACATGGGGTATTAAAGCTGAGTTTTTTTGTTTCAGCATGTTTACAAATTTTTAGCCAACTTTGAAGTGTCAAAACGTCTTTGTTATTTGTCCGATTAGCCCAATTTTTTTTCCAGCTTGTAGTTCACAAATTTAAACTATAGTTTACACTATTTAAATGTGTTATTTGGTTGTATATTCAGTGAGATACAGGCTCCTAAATAAGGGGTAGTAAAGCTGTTTTTTTTTTTACAAAAAAAAAAAAATACTAACATTTACTTTATTATAAATGATCCTACATATGTTCGAGATGTTTTGACCCCCGCAAAAGAAGATTTCAACATCTGTAGAGCTATGGTTGGATTTCTTGAGAAATTCAAGGTGAAAACCGACATAGTATCGACGTCAACAAAACTGATGACACATCGTTTTTTTGGAGAAATATGTGATGTGTACAAACACATTAAGGAATGGGCGGCTAGTCCCCAATTTTGTTTGATCGGGAAGGACATGATTGAAAAATACGATAAGTATTAGGGTGACCTTGAAAAATTAAACGATTGTTTGTATTTTGCGGTCATATTAGATCCACGGTTGAAGTTTGATTTTTTTTCAACAAGCTTTTGAGAAGTTGATTAAGTTGAAGAATACACAAAAAGATCCAATGCTCAACTCGGAAGTCATTTTGAAGGCTAAGGCCTTAATACGAGGTCTTCAACAAAGATTTGAGAATATTTTTTATTTCTACAAATTAAAGTTTGACAATACCGACTCTTCTCAAAATCAAACACATGGTCATGGAGATGTAGTTATGATTGATGACGAGAACGACTTCATGGGTGATTTAATAGTAAAAACTGATTACCCATCGGCATCAATGGAAACGGAGTTGATACGATACCTAAACCAGCATTTAGTTAAATACAATAAAGATTTTGACATTCTACTTTGGTGGAAATAAATTGCATCTCGTTACCCTATTGTATCACGTATGGCGAAATGTATAACTTTATTATTTGTATACTTTTTTTATAATTATATTTTAACATTTTCTATGTTTATGTTGATAGATATTTTGGGACTGCAAATCACTACCATGGCGTCAGAGGCGACGTTTAGTACAAGCAGGCAGATATTGGATCCATATCGAACAAATTTGTCTGCAAATATAGTAGAGGCTTTGGTTTGCACCCAAGATTGGGTAAGGAAATCAAGAAAGCCAATTGTGGACAACATTGATGAAATTTTGAAAGACGATGAGGTCGCGAAAGCTTTAGAAGAGGCGATAAACAATGGACATGGAAAGGGAAAACAACCAATTAATATTCCCGAATAGTTAAGTCGTGTTTGAAAAATGTTATTTTGGATATGGTTAAAAACTTAAGATTCATATTTTAATTTGGGTGTGGAATGTTTAATGTTTAACTTATATAAATATATATAGATTTTTGGGTGTTTTGGATGTTTAATGTTTAGTGTTTAATATGTTGCTTCATAACTATATCTTAAGATTTTGGTGTTTGGATTTTACATTTTAATCAAGAATAATTAACCCGTGTTATCCGTGTTTATATTCTTAGTACACAAATTCTAACTCTTTTTACACATTTGAAACAATTATATATACTTTGTATTATTTTTAATTAACAAATTTGTTTCTTTAAAAGATTTGTTATGAAATCATAAGCTACAAAAGTCATACAAAATACAATATTTATAATCACATTGTAAATGTTATTTGGGTTATTCGGGTTATACAATCATAATAGGTTATTAATCATCTTCTACATGTTATTTGGGTTATTCGGGCCGAAACTGAACCGAACTGAATAAAACCCGAACCGAACCGAACCCGTATTGCTTATTTGGTTTGGTTTTTGGTTCAAACAATTACCCTTATTCGGTTCTCGGTTTATTCGGGTTCGGGTTGGTTCGGTTCGGTTTCGGCCCGAATAACATCCCTAATGGTGGGAAACAGGGAAGGAAGGAAACTGGAGAAAAGTCAAAGCAAAACATTGTGGTACACACTGTAGCAAACACTGGAGCTTGATGTGCGCTTATGTATAATAGAATAACATTTGTCAAATGTTAGAGTTTATAATCTCTCTTCTAATAAAAGAGTATACATTTGTCCACGTGTTATTTTCTCCTAATTTACAATTTTTTTACATAAATTCTAAAAATTACACGCGTCATCTATTATATCAATTCCCGCTCAGAAAATTGAATTAAAGAAATTTGATGTATGACAACCCTATGATATCTCGCATAATATTTTGAATTTATATTTGAGCAACAAACCAGGGATTGCTTATCAAAAAATGATTACAACTAATTTGAAAACCCTATCTTCTCCTGTTCACGGTGTTGTAGAAAGATGGAAACAATTCACACTCTCCAAAATCATGCCAAGAAATCAGGTTTCAAATGACCGGGATTTTCGTCTTGATTACAAGATCACCCTATTGTTAATCTCTCCATTTATAGTTTGCCTTACCCATTGATTTTAACCTTCAATTTTTCTTCTTTGTATTCGCTGTTGACCTAGAAGAATTGAAGACTTTCACTTTGAAGTTGTTAATCGTGATTTTAAGTTAGTAATCTTCCTCTTTAGCTTTTTTAATTCATTATTTTAATTAAGGTTTCTTAACATAGAGACTCCAAACGTGTAACTGCTTTAAAATCTTACCAAAATGCTTTATGCCATCTCCTGCTATGTAGTCGCATCATGATTTGTCGGCTTTTGGTAACGAATTTGAACCTTTATTGATTGTTTGCTCTAATAGCTTTCTTTTTGGATGAATTAAAGGATAATGAATTTTAATTTTGATTGAGAATAGGAGATTCATGTTTCTTTCTCATTGATTATATTTCATAACTGATTTTTTTTGCATTGTATATATAGGCTTGATGATAGTTTAATGTTTTGACAGTTCTGTTTTAAAGACATCAACAAGCTTTATTGGTTTTGGTTTAATAAGAGCTGAAGATGGTTAAAGTAATCATAAGGATTCTCAAAAGCTTCTACTTATTCTTTTATTCTTTCCAGGGTTTGGAACATTTTCAAATTCAGTGCCATCAGTTTGATTTCGGTTTTTTTCTTTTCAATATCTACATTTAATTAGTTGATTTTCATTTCAATTGGATTGCTTATCAGTTTGTGTATAAATGCTACTGGAGATTGAAACTAGATCTTCTTAGTTTTTATCACTAGCATCCAAAACAAATAAATGTGGTAGCCAAAACAATCCTTCATCAATGAGTAATGAGGAAGTATTCCTACAAATGAGTTAATTTTTCTGAAAAATTACCATAGTACCCTTTTGCTGTAAAATGCATTAGAATTTGATTTCCTGACTTTGATTTTCTATGATTTTGTTGCAGATCTCGCATATTTACGTTTTTGCACTTTTAATCATTTTTTCCGACTATATTTGGGATTTAACCTTGCCATTCAGTTTCTCCTATTTGAATGACAAATAATGATCATTATAAAAAATGACCATGTTGTCGTTTCAGCAAAGTGGTTCTCCCAATTTAATGACAAAACCTGACCATCGTACCCTTTATTTGGGTTTTGGAGCTAATGTTAAATACGAGAGAAATTAAATATCCTCCTACTTTTCTTCCTACATATCCTCCTACCCATTTGAAATGATGACAAGTGTACTAAATTAATGATAATCTTATCCAAATATGACATATGTCACCATTTTACATGGGTAGGAACATAAGTAGGAAGAAAATGTAGGAGGATATTTAATTTCTCTAAATACAAATAACCATTATAATGGATAATGTGGTCTTAAAATCAGAAAAAGACAAAGGTCGGTCCACTGTTGTATTTGTATTTAGAATACATATATATTGCTGAGTTTTGGATAATCTGTCATTTTTTGTGAATTAGCAATTAACCCTAAACTACTTTGTGATGTAAACTCTAATATTTAATATATATTTTTGAGCTTTGATATTTTTTTTGTATTAGAAATTAACCATAAAATAAAAAATGTAATTTGAAAGGACATTGCATGATGTAAAAAGAGGACAGTCACAAAATGGGACAAACTCAAACCTATTCTAAATTAAAAAAAAGGTCATTTATTTTAATTTTATTAAAGAATTTTAATTTTGTTATATTTCTATTTAACAATATATGAAGGTAGCCAAAAATATAGCTTATATTGTTGTTTATTTTAAAAGAAATGCAAGTATGATGCCAATATTGTAAAATAAACTATAGTACAATGTTATTTCATGTTGTGTGTGTATTTAAGTGTTTACTGCTTCATATTTTGTTATGAATTGAAATTTCGGATTATGGTCAGCTCAAGCATATTACACCTTGCAAAATGAGCTAGAAAACGTAATAGAGTGCAAAATCGTAAAGAGTTTTTGAAAATTGCAAATTTTCTCAAAACAATACTCATGAAAAAGGCTTTGGAAATCAATGTGCAATACAGCTAAACACCATACATAAATCAACTACTTATATATGTTTGATAATTACCTAAGCAATGTCCATTGGTAGAGGTCTCATCGGAAGTAATACCTCGGCCTTGTGATTTAGAAATCGAACAACTTTTTTTGCAGCCGTAGGAACAAATGCCTATGTCCAAGATACGCATACCTCATTTAGGGTTAGACTCATTAAAGGGTAAAATTGTAATATGCAAGCATGGGCGGAGCCACCTTAGGACCAGGGTAGGCCCAGGCCCACCCTCAAACTTTCATATTTATTATTATTATTATTATTATTATTATTATTATTATTATTATTATTATTATTATTATTATTATTATTTGCATTTAGAAATAAGAGATATTTTGGTGCCAGATATTTAAAAACCATTTGTAGTTCACTTGGCAAGGAGTTATACCTCTTTCCCATACATTACGAGTTCGATACCGTTTCCTTACATATCGCGTGTTAATTTTCAAATAATTCATTTTTAAAGTTACACTTTGGCCATTCATATTTAGAAGTTAAATTATTTTAGTAATTTAGTTTTCAAAATTTACATATTTCACACCTAAAATTTTATAAATTTGCATAATTCCATTTTTATCTAATTTAATTTAGTTTTTAGTTTTTCTTTTTTAAATTTATTCTATATAAAAGAATTGTATTCGGGGTTTCATTTTCACTTTTCGCATAGGGCCTTCAAAATCAACGGACCGGTCTTATATATATATATATATATATATATATATATATATATATATATATATATATATATATTTCAAATATTTTATAAGGAACACCCTAAAAATTTTTTTGGCTCCGCCCTGTACGCAGTGGGTAATAATTGATTATGAATTAACCTATACATTTTTTCAATTAAATTTTATTATGCCTAGGAACAAATGTATTTTTTTTAATTATAAAACCAATCAAAAATTTTTCTTAACATTAACATGCACATTTTTTCAATCTATAAAATTTGAAATTAAAAAAAATCACCATTATAAAATAACTAAATTACTTAAAGTGTTATTTAATTAATTAGCATTTTCAATAAATAAATAATTTTATGGTTCGATAGGTTTTCTACTCCACGACTATAAATACTTAATAAATATGTTTTTTAATAAAATCATGTAAATACTTAGTTGTGATTTTTTTTGCATGACAATACGTTGTGATTTTTTTTTGCAGTTATTTTTTTCTATATATAAATTTTAATCATATCAACCGTGGTTTCCACGGGTTATAACTTAGTTGGTATAATATATGTCTTTCAAGTGAGAAAGAAAAAATCATTGCATATTATTATAGCCAAGCTGAAAAAATCAATGTTGTCAATATCATGATCGTATTTAATATCGTTTTACATTTTACATGATCATGATCGTAAGATCATAAGATCTTATCAAAATGAACTAGTATGTAAAATTGATTGCAAAGTCTTGTTTGTATAATACACATTAAACTTGTTGTTAATGATAGAATCAACTTTAACTTTTTAATCACAAACAATAATGTTGCAAATTGCAAAAATTATGAAGAAAACATCTTAAATAGAAAATGAAACAAGATCATTGTGAGTATATACAACTGAAAGCATAATATAATAAAGGGAATAATATGAATGTCATGATGCTCTACCTAATTCGAGATAAATGAATGAAATGGTAATGATCCATCAGACTTCTTACAACATACGATAATCGATTCAAGTTGAATTGACAGAATTTTAAGACTCAACTATATATACTAAAAATCAAAGAAATGTGATCCTAATATGATAATGATCATTTCTTGTTTGTAACTTATAATTGTAAGATCCTAATTTTAACAACCATAAGAAAAACCAATGTACAAAATAGAAAAATATTACCATCTAAACAAACATTTAAATCCTAAAGAAAATATGGTAATAATTTATTTTGAACCGAGGATATTTCTGAATAGCTTACTAATACCGGGTAAAAATATGAAAATACATAAACATAGAAGGGTATCTACGCAAATATCCCGCCAATAAAATGCCGGCTCTCTTCTCCCTCATTCTATACCAAAAGATTGATACCCCCAAAATCAGACACCAGTTAAAAATCAATTGACGTCGTTGAAATCGTAGTCGGATTCGACGTTGTACTCACTCCAATCAGGTCAGTTCTTCGAGTAAAAACGTCATTCCATTTTTCAATTCTCATCCTCGTTACTTGTCGCGAGTACTCAAATGTATATACGAGAGGGAAATGTTTGAGTTTCTGTGTTCGACTATCTTGAACGTTTATCTAGTGAACGCAAACATGCATAGAAGAAACGAGTTGCGAATATGTTAGGGAACGACTTTGGCAATTTGACATTTTCGAAGTTTTGATATGTGTTGTTTGAAACCCTATACTTTGAGGTTTGTGACTGATTTCAGTATGCACACATTTTATCTGGTGTTTATGTTTGATTCATAGCCGTAATTCTTGGACTGTTTGGGTTTAAAAGAAAATAGGGACATGGCCTTTTCTTGTTTCTTGTGATAGCCAAATGGTGATGTCTTACCTTTCATTTGCGTAAAGATGTAGGGTTGACTTTGCTGATACTCATTCCCATTAGAAGAGTTTTCTCTTTTTGTTTAACTAATGCACCTTTCATTAGCATTATGCCTTTGTGTATGCGTGTCTTTTCATGGGGATATACATTTTAAGCCAAAAGGAATGCATAATCTTCCCAGCTTCTCAAAACCTTGAAGATTTTGGTGTTGTAACCCCACACTTAAATAGATTGGCACCTTTGGTAGGGTTTCAAATTTGTTTTTCTTGGCATATATCTATCTTTAATTTCGGCAACAGGAAACAGTTTGTTGACTTTTCATATTATATATTTTAACATGAAGTAACACACAGTGGAGATTAACATCCACTATGTCTGACCTAATGATCAATTCAGATTGCATTAATGCAGTTGGATTGTAACTTTATGAAATCGATTTAACAAGCATTTAACTACAAACATTTGCATTTTCAATCTTTATTTACACATGTATATTTATCTACATGTAATAAACTATAAGTTCAAAAATCACCATATAATGAAATTGTATGATACTATGAATAATACCATGTGTTGTTGAATGTTTATGACATGAAACATTTGATATTTTACATTCTTCTGAGGACATTTTTACTGATGATTTCATTCTTAATGAAGGAATGATTGTGTTGGAAGGTGGTCATACTGACCACAAAGCAATATCAAATACTATACCAATCAACCACTTATCAAATAGGGAGCCAGAGATTAACATTCATGATCCAAATGATCAAAATCTCATACAGGGCTTCAATGGAGACATGAGTCTTCAAGATATGTATAATAAAGAAGGTGATTTTGATGATGAAGATGACAGTGACTGGGAGCCTTTAGAGAAACATTTAACAATTGTTAAATGGTTTTGTGTTAATTGCACTATGGTTAACGGTGATGGAGCTTTCTATTGCCATGTATGAGATATGATCATGTCATGTCAACTCCTTTCATCATCCATAATTTTCCTTTTTATATATTTAACTAGTGGTTGCTTGTGAATAATTTGCAAAACTTTTTATATGCAGATGTGTGGAGAGCATAAAGATTCTGGGATCCTTAGGCATGGATTTCTTGCATCATCTTCAGAAGATGCAGATTCTATTCAGAATGCATCACTGAAACAAAATGGGAAATCAGAAGGTCTAAAGAGAAAACAACTTTGGCCCCACATAAGTTTATAAAGATTGATTTTTTCATTTAAATTGTTTTCATTTCCTTGATCTTTTTTTTTTCAATCAATGTAGCTTCTTGCTCAAAAACTTTGGCCCCACATAAATCGACAGCAGTGGGGTTTGATGACAGAATGTTGCTTCACTCTGAAGTAAGAATTCTTCCTGATATTTCAATTTTCATTTTTTAAAAAAATTATTTTAATAGTCTTGATGCTTGTATAAATAAATAACTTTGATTTCATCATTCTTTGATTTTTATAATTTGTAGGTTGAAAGGAAGTCTCTTCCTCATCCAGAAAGACCAGATCGTCTTCGAGCAATTGCTGCCAGCCTGGCAACTGCAGGTGTGTGACTAGGATTCCTTGTCTTTCTTTTTTTAATTATTTTTTTTTTTGATTCTGCAAATTGTCATTTCTGTAAATTTTAGGTATATTTCCTGGAAGATGTCAACCGATTTCAGCAAGAGAAATTACACGTGAAGAACTTCAGATGGTAAACATTTCATTCATTAGTTTAAAGTCAACTTGCAATCTTGACTTTCCACTTTCATCAGTATTGGCTATAAAATAAGCTGATTGTGATATACCCTAAACTTTAAGGTAGTGTTTGGTATGAGGGAATCAGGGAGGGAATGGAATGGAATGGCTCATTCCATTGGAATGAAAAAAGCTGTTTGTTTTGTTTGATGGAATGGAATGCACCATTCTTGAAGGAATGTGATTCCTTCTCTTTTGTAAATTCTCATTTTGAAGGAATGGAATGAAAATTTGCAATATAACCCATTTTTATTTATGTAATTTGTAATGACAACTCTTTTTTCTTAATCTATGATTTTATTAGAAAACAGTTATTTGGATTCTACTGAGCTTTTATGTTTAATCTTTTAGTTTTGCAAATTAAATTTTTATAAATTTGAACTGAATAACATATAAAGTAGAGTTAAAACTTAACACTATACAATGTATCTTAATATAATAAAAAATTGATTCCATTCTTACACACTAACCAAAGATGATTCTGGAATGTAATGACTGATTCCATTCCATTCTATTGTTTTCAGATCCACTCTCATGAGAATATTGAATCTGTTGAACTCACAAGCCAACATGTTGCTAGGTACATTAAATATCAATTACTTATATACCCTCTTAACATTTTAGTATTTCTCCATTATATTTAGGGTTTATCTCAAAAAAGACCTTATATTTTGTGTTTTTTCCGAAAAAGCCCCTGACTTTGTATTTTTTTTTTTCCGAAAAAGCCCTCAACCTCCTAAATACTTCCAAACAAACCCTCAACTTTTTTAGTTTTTCTCAAAAAAACCCCTCACATTTTACAATTTTTTTGGCAAATAATGACTAAAAGTGCCAGATCAGAAAAAATGAAAAAAATACAAGGTAAAAAAATAAATTTGAGATTTAATCCGGAAAAAACACAAAATATAAAGTCTTTTTTTGAGATTAATCCTTGTATTTATTAGCAACAATTGTTTGTCCAACAGTTATTTCACTCCTGATACATACGCAAACAAAGATTCAGCACTTGCTGCCAAGCTGGCAGCAGGGTTATGTGCTGACCTGGCATCAGCTATATACTCAGGGCGTGCTAAAAACGGGTTTGCACTGGTAAAAAGAAGTTTCTACCTATAATTCTTCACCTCTCTATTTATTCCATTAATCTTTATGTTTGATGGGTCGTGGGTCGTGGGTCATGGGTCATGGGTCAGGTGCGTCCTCCAGGTCATCATGCTGGAGTGAGACAAGCAATGGGATTCTGTCTGCATAACAATGCAGCCATTGCTGCATCAGCAGCACAAGCTGCAGGAGCAAAAAAAGTCTTGATTGTTGATTGGGTAATAATGTTTGTAATTTTATTTATTTATTTAAATTGTAGTAAAAAACTATGACTTGTAATTATCTTATCTAACCTTATTTATTTGCAGGATGTACACCATGGAAATGGAACTCAAGAAATATTTGAGCAGAACAAAACAGTAAATTCTTTATTCTTGCAATATTTGATACCACTTTCTTCAACCTGTTAATGATATTATATGATTAACTCCATATTCTGTAATTTATTTTTTGCTTAACCACAAAGTGTTTGTTATATTTAAAAAAAACACTATAAGTATTTCCTGGTAATAAATTGCAGGAAGCCATGTAAAATTAACAATCATTCATTATTCTCCTATAAAAAATGAAACTCAACACAATTATAAAACAATATAGTTGATTAATTTATTTTAATTCATAAATAACATCATCAATCTTAACATAGATTACTGATGATACTGGTTTTAATTATTATAGGTGTTGTATATATCTTTACATAGACATGAAGGTGGAAAATTCTACCCTGGTACAGGTGCTGCCCATGAGGTAAACATAACCCTAATTTTTTTCTCTCTCATTTTTTACATCAAGAAGGGTAAAATGGTCATTTTACTCATATGTTATCAGGTGGGGTCCATGGGTGGAGAAGGGTACTGTGTAAATGTTCCATGGAGTCGTGGAGGAGTTGGGGACAATGATTATATCTTTGCATTTCAACACATTGTGCTTCCAATTGGTTATTATTATTATTATTATTATTTTTCACCTAGTTTGCTTTTTATCTTCATGTTCTTACTTTTAAAAACTCACTTAATTTCAGCGGACGCATTTGCCCCTGATATCACAATCATTTCAGCTGGATTTGATGCTGCAAGAGGCGACCCCCTTGGATGCTGTGATGTAAGCAAGCTTTTCATACATCTTTCAATTTTCTTAATATCTTGTGTGTGTATGCAAAAGACATAAATGCCCTTGCTAACATGAGAGCTTATATCTTTCAGGTTACCCCTGCTGGTTATGCACAAATGACCAAAATGCTGTCTTCTTTATCTAATGGAAAATTGCTTGTTATTCTCGAAGGCGGGTCTGTTTTCCACATTTTTTTTAATAATTTATTATTATTATTATTATATTTGTAAAAGTTCATTTTATGATATATAATATATGTTTTTTTCAGCTACAATCTTCGCTCAATATCATCATCAGCTACATCAGTAATCAAGGTTAATCTATATTCTATGATTAATCATTCAGGGTTTAGGGTTTAGTGAATAAATAACACAACACAGTTGTTTTTTGTTTTAGGTATTGCTTGGTGAAAAGCCTGAAAACATGTTGGAGAATGTTGTGCCTTCAAGATCTGGACTGCAGACTGTTCTAGAAGTTTTGAGTATCCAGAGCAATTTTTGGCCAAATGTGGGCCCCATATTTTCCGAATTGCAATCGCGATGGGGATCATATATTTTCCAAGAAATAAGTGAGTTCATTATTTTACTTATCTATTAAATAATTAAAATATCTATATAACCAACCAATATGAAATAAAAGATTTTTACATAAAAAAACGTAGCATGATATTCTTGAAAGTGAGTTGATGTATCTTTTTGGTGTTATGTGGAAAGGAAAAGGACCACTTCAAAGTCCGTCTTTTCAAGCTCCTAATTAAAATATCGACCTCAATAAATTGAAAATTTTAAATTCTCTAGTATTTCCCTTGAAAATCCATGTTCATACTATATAATTCTAGCCACTTAGTTTTCATTTCATTGTTTATTTCATCCTGCTTTCAATTTATATTTCTTGACAATTTATTTTTTAATAAACAATTTAATGAAAGTAGGTTGCTATTTCTTGACAATTGGTTTTCTAATTTTCATGTTGTAGAAAAAAGGAAAAGAAGCCGATTTGTGGTGCCTGTATGGTGGAAAATGGGACGAAAGAAGTTTTTACATCACATCCTCACAGAGCAACAACTTCGATTTAACTCAAAAAGGCGTAAAAAAATATTATGGTTATAAAATTTCCATTAGTCACCCTCATTTTGTACTACCTTAATTTCTGGCTAAATAGTTTTTTTGTGAGGGGAATTATGACTAAAGTTTTTAGTTTTAAAAAGATATTATCATGATGTTTTTTGTTATCTTTTTGACATCAACAGACAATGATGTTTGACAGCTTAACTTCATCTCTGTGTCACATTTTGGACCTCAGAAAGTTGGAAGAGAAACACCACCATTAGATTGCTTTTCTATATCTCCCCTGTCCCCCTCCCAACGTACAACCATCATAGCATGAGGTACACCTTTCATTACATGACGTACAACTCATCATTATTCTTCAAGAGAAAAAAAAATGTACAAACAGTTGGTGAAAATTCTTTAAACCAACAGAGAAATTCATCATTGAAAAAAGTTGCTGTGGTCCTACTTTTTTGTCAAATTCTAGCACTATGACTAGGAAGAGTTATTCCATCAAATTCAAAAAAAAAAAAAAAAGAAAAAAGAAAAAAATAAAAAAACTCGCCGGATTTCAATCCTATTGATGCATAGCCGGAGGTGGAGCCATGGGGTACGCAACCGGCATAACATACGGCGGATGGTGGTGGTGGCTGTGCGGCATCATCACCGGAGTTCCAACTGCCGACGGCATATGGCCGGGAGCGGCAGCGACAGGGTGGCCCATCGGTGCCCCATACATCCCCATCCCTGGCGGCACTGGGTGGTGCGGTCTGTGTTTCATGGGTGCACCGACGGTTGGGCCGCTAGACGGGTTGGTGCTTCCCGTGATTGGGATTTGATGCGATGATGACACGTCACCATTGTTGACACTTGTGATGTCGTGAATACTCGTTCGCCTTCTGTCTCTATTCATGGAGTTTAATCTTATGAAGTATTTTTGTGCATGACTTGCTACTTGTGTTGGTGTTCTTGATATCACATAGTTTCTTGAAATACTTCTCCAATCTCCTTTCCCAAATTTGTCCAATCCCAATAAAAATAACCTACATTTGTACCATATGCATTAGAACTTGTACCAATCCCAAATATAAGATGTAAATCATGTATACAACATAATAGACTGTTATCGGTGTTGTCATAATAACAATATGAGATGTAAAACAGATATACAACAGACTGTCTGACTCGACATAATAGACTGTTATTGGTGTTGTCATAATAATGTAAAGCATCTAACTCGATTATTCTTGCTAGTATATTGTATTCGAACCAACTGAGAGTCTGACTTCGACTATTCGTGCTAGTATATTGTAGTGGAACAACTGTGATACGTTCTAGGGCTAAGCTGTGGTTTATTGTACATTATGCAACATGAGTTGTACAAGGATATTGCAACAATAATTGGTTTTTTCTGACAATTGCGTTTTCCAATGGTCAATCAATCAACCACAAGTGGTACTGTCTATATACATAAATTCTGTAATGATTTCGTAATCAGGAAACGTACTTTTAAGTAATAAAGAATTAATGAATCCTTCATCGATACTGAAAATGGAAACGATTCCTTCATTGTAATTGAATAACAGAAAGGTGGACAGTTATGGTGGCGACATACCTATGCTCTTCTTCGGTCCATGGAATTCCTTTCCGACGTTCTTGTTCTGCCCTGGAATTCGCTTTTCCGCTGCTTTGTCCGGCGGAATTGGAATCATGACCGAACCCGGAAAACCCGTTGGTGTAATTGCAAGAGGACCGGCGATTGGAAGTCGACCCGTGGTGGTTGTTTTCTTTGGTGGAAGAGGAAGAGGATTCCTCTCCGAGGTACTTCGGAATCGGAATCACTCCAGCTTCAATGTCATCAACATCTTCGACGAGTAATCGATAGTGTTGTTTCAACTCTGGAATGGTTTTGGTGGGGATAAGTGTAGCAATTGTATCCCATTGTTCTTTGGAATCGTGAGTCCAGTGGTTGGCAATGGCATTCTCGAATGCCTTATCTTCTTCTTTGCTCCATGCTTTTGATGATGACATGGTTGTACCTGTTGCTTTAATTGTTGTACCTGAGAGTTGTTGGTTGATGGTTTTTGGAGAGGTGAAGAGAAGGGAAAGAGAGAAGAGGGTGTGTGGAATAAGCAGAGGAAAAGTGAGAGGGGTAGTGAAGGATAAGAATTGGGTATCAATTGTATTAATGGAATAGGACCACTTTGGTGTTGAAGGGATGGGCTTTTTTGTCATTTTCCTCCCAAATAATACTTCAACATTGGCTACTCCTTTTCCGGTTTCCACTCTCAAAATTCATAAATTCTGAGTAGTCCATAATTTTAGATACTCCATATCTTTTATTTTAAATGTTACAAAAAAAAATATTATTATTATTCTTATATAAACTTAAATACGTTGTTTTAGTTTAAATACAATAATTTTTGTTTTTATTGATTTGTTTATTATATTATAATTAATAGAGTTAATAAAGATAGTTTAATACATATCGATGGAAGACAAACGGACAACAAGCTGCGCCGCTAGCCCTAAAAATATACTTAATTATATCAATGTTATCTAAGAACTATAAATAGTTTCTAATAATTAAGTTTAGTTCTAAAATATTATATATTGATAAGAAAAAAAAATGGTGTATACTTTCTCAATTATAATGCCACGAGAAGAAAATTTTGAAAATACTATTCTATACAAATGAAAAGAAAGTAAAATATGAGTATGTTTGCCAAAAATAAAAAATAGGTGACGGTGATTTTAGTTATAGTGGTTATTTTGTGTAATTGGAATTAATAAGAGTGCCAAATGGAGATTTTAAACTATGATCTAATACTTTTTTTTTTTTTTTGCTATAAATTTTTTAATCCATAAAAATTTAGACTTAATTATAATAGTTTAATACATATCGATTGAAGGCAAACGGGCAACAAGCTGCGCCGCTAACCTTTTCTGGATGGCAAAACCAATTCTTTTGAAAACAATATTTGTAGATCTAGGAGATATGACATTAAAATGCATGACCCGTTGGACTCTATTTAGTACAAATTAAATGTACGAAATACAAACTTGTATATAAGACAAATTTGATCCCAAGATGAATTTCTTAGCAACCCAGACATCAATACGAAAAGTGACCATATACGACATGTAAGATATCTAAATTCATTGATTGCGAAACCTCAGGTTTCAGACTCCGATTTCTAACAATAGATCAGAGTTTGTTGCTGATAGCTAGAACATGTAACTTATATTCGCGAGAAAATTTGGAAAACTAATTGCAAACTTTTAAAATGTGTAAAATTAAACCACCACCTTCGTGGCCTAGTGGTGCAAAGGCTTGGGAAATCACCCCAAAGGGGGAGTGATCCGGGTTTAATCCTCGGTTTCAATTTAGGGGCCATGATTTTAGAATAAGAGGGATTTATATAGTAATTAAGGAGTAGATTATTATTCAATATGATTGTCCCTAGTTTTTAAGTATTCATTAAAGGTAGTTTTTGAGGTAGTTATTAATTATTATTCAGGACTATTGTCCCTAGTTTCTCGTTTGAAATTTAACGGTTTTTCACTTCTCATAGCTAATACCTTATTTGAGTTTTTAATAAGGTAAATAGAAAAAAAACACTAAGTTTATACTAAAATTCTAATTTGACACTGTGTTTTTCAATTTTTTACAATTCTGACCACTTGACCGGTCAACCCCGTTACTTGCTGACGTGACATGATGACATGTCAATTTTGATGACGTGGCATGCTGATGTGTCAAAATTGATTTTTTTCCCACAAAAGACATTAAGTTTTCACTTTTTTCGATTTTGACACTAAGTTTAATTTTTTTTTTTAATTTTGATACTCAATTTTTTTGTTCCAAATCGAACATCATTTTTTTCAATTCTGTTCAATGTTGACCATTTTCCATTTGAAACCGTATAAAATATAAATATATATTTTTATTACATTTTAAATCGTATAAATACATTTTATTTTTTTACATTCAAAGCATAATGTTATGCATAAATATGCATTAGTTATATCATGAGAACCAAACTAACCATAAGTTTCAAATAAAATGTAAAAATTTCATAGGTTGCAAACCTGACATCTGGGCCTTGATCGACTATACGTCTCCAAACCTCCAAACTTATTTTAAAGTTGCGTACTTAATATAAAATACGGTTTTTATATAACTAATACATATTTATACATAAAATTATGGTTTGAATGTAAAAAAACATTGTATTTATACAAAAATATGGTTTTTAAATGAAAAATGTATTTATACGGTTTAAAATGTATTAAAAAATATTTATACGGTTTCAAATGGAAAATGATCCACATTGAACAAAATTGGAAAAAATGATGTTCGATTTGAAACAAAAAAACAGAGTGTCAAAATTGAAAGAAAAAAATAAACTTAGTGTCAAAATCGAAAAAAGTTAAAATTTAGTGTCTTTTGTGGGAAAAAAAATTCAATTTTAACACGTCAGCATGCCACGTCATCAAAAACTGACACGTCATCATGCCACGTCAGCAGGTAACCGGGTTGACCAGTCAAGTGGTCAGAATTGTAAAAAATTGAAAAACACAGTTGTCAAATTTGAGACAAAAAAAAACACAGTGTCAAATTAAAATTTTAAGATAAACTTAATATATTTTGTGCTATTTACCTTTTTAATAGATTAGATGGTAACATTAAAAGTCAAGATTTTGAAGAGAAAAAAATTATCTTATGAAATAATGGGGCGATTCATATAATTAAAATTAAAAGTAACCCTAAAATTAATAAAATATATTTTATAGACATGTTAAAAAATAATAAAGTAAAATATTCAAATCTTCCAAAACAAATGGAATTAAATAAAATTAAAACATAAATACTAATTACACCTATTTTTACGTGAATCGAAACGTATATAATAGTGCATAAACTAAAGTCAAAGAATTTTAAGGGTGCTCAACATAATGCATAATGAATTGAACTATAAATATAAGGGATAACGATTTTAAAGTGTAACATATATATTTTTTTAATTTGCATACATTTAATCATTGAGTTTTTTTTTTTTTTCATTTTTCCATTAAACTTGTTAGACTGTTCAAAAAACATCCTTATGACCTGTTATCAGAGGTTTAACCAGTTTCCAACATATTTGACAGTTCCGGCGACGCTCTAGTCAATTTCTCCGGCAAGGCTCCAGTCATCTTTTCCGGCCAACAATGTTTTTTTTCCGATAAGTTGTAACACACACAAACAAGGTTTCGATTTTCAGATCTAGAATACACATCACACTCATATTTTGATTTTCAGATTAAAAACACATCTAGATTTTTGAAATCTATTACAGCTTCAAATATGAGACAAAGAATTGTGATGAAAATCAGAACTCGATTCATGTTATATCATGTAACGCCCGGGTTTCGGGGCTAAACATTTTTAGACGATGTAATAGTCTAGGTCAACTATTGTAACTCTTTTTGAAGTAATAAAAAGGAATTATTTGAGTACTATGTGAATTATGTGTATTTATATGCTTATTACTTATTTATAAATGTGTAATAAACAAAGAATAAAAATAAGCGTCAAAATTAAAGTGTGAGATAAGCCCGATATCTTTACATAAAGTTGTAGTGGTCGAAACAAGGATTCCGGAGATATAAAGAACGCCGAAATCCGAGTTATAACGAAGAAGTTATGACACGTCGAAGTTTCGCGACGGAACCGACACGATACCGGGAAGCGTAAATAGTAAATTTACGATAGAGCGAGTTTTAGCCTTAGCGATCTAAATGAAAGTCGTAGAATACGTTAAACCGAGAGCGTCCATAAAAAGAACGCCCAAATCTGACTTCGTATGAGGAAGTTATGATTTTTCGAAGTTTCGGCTTAGCAGTGTACAGCCCGAAGTTCGAATATTAGATCGAGCGGTTTTTAGCCGACACAACCTAAACGAGAATCGAAGATCTCGTTAATAATAGCGTAACGATAAAAAGACAAACGAAAACGGACATCGGATGAAGAAGTTATGAATTTTAACGGACCAATCCTGTCCCGGCCTGTTAAAAATATAACTTTTAAAATAAAGTCAAAATTAACGTACGGAGTCTAAACGAAAGTTGTAGAGTACGTTCCCGCCTACGCGTCGATATAAAGAACGTCGAAAACGGAGCTCATATGTGAAAGTTACGAATTTTTAAAGTTTGGAATCGGATTTGCGAAGCCTGATGCGGGATTGACGACGTGGCAACATCTGGGCCGTCCGATGATGATCAAGGCTCGCTTCGGATGAGTGATACGCCACCCCTCGCTACGCCCCGCGTCCGAAGTAGGTTACGCCCCGCGTACAGCTGGTCTTCTCGGTCCAGCTTCGGCCACGTTGCACCACCGAGACGTCGCCACATGGAGCTCTTATCCGAAGAACGCCCAGCGTAGCCAAGGAGTACGCCTAACGTACGTCCGAGGCTGGGGCTATAAATAAAGGCCGAAGGCAGCCTCTTCTCTTCACAAATTCACCACTCCTTCTCTTACTACTTTCTCTCTCTAAAGCCCCAAACCCCCCTAAACCCTAGGGAACCCCCTAGCACCCGAAGGAAGCCCCGAGGCTCCCGGAGTCCCGAGAAAAAGGGTCTTTCGGTTTAGAAACGCTGCTCCAAGCGAAGCCCGATTTTTAACAAAACCCGCTGTAAGTGAGCTACGCCTACGCTATTTTTAATATAGCTTTTATTTAATTATAGTAATGTTATTAGGTCCTTAAAATAATTATTTGAGCTATTATTATGAGTTATATAGAGTGTTTTTTAACGCTTATATAATAATAATAATAGCTAGACTATTAATTAGTCGCGGTTAACGTTAGACTAAACCCTAGTGGTATTGATACTAGGTTTTGTCAAGGGAAAACTTATTTTGAGTTAACGAAGCGCTGTTCAAGTGTAGAGTCACCACCTTTCAGGTGAGTGCATAGTTACTTTCAGCTTACACATAGATATGAAGTATTTTATATAAATTACGTGCTGTGTGTGCATATTATCTGTATACTTGCTATCTATGCTGGATGAACGATTTTATACATGTTTTAAATGATTTAAACTGTATATGTATTTTATATCTACAAAATGTGTTGGGTAAAACATGGGTAGATGTAATAGTTGCTGTGTGACAAAATAAAATAATGAGAGGCGTCGTTATAGATGTTATTGATGATCCAATCATCTAGCGGAGTATAGATGACGACCACGGACTATTCTAGACAGTCCAGTGGAACGCTAGCAGGCTCGCAACCTGTAGGTGTTTATTTGAACTGTGTGTTTACCAGCAGTACTCCATCCCCCACATGGTTCCCTTATTTGACATGAATTGCTGAGGAATCCCCGAAGCATGTGTTGTCACCCCGATGAGAGTCCTTAGACTAGGTCCCTTGAGTTAGATGTTTTAGGGACGTAAAGTGAGGATAACGGGAACGGGTAATCGGGTTTGTTTGGTTTGATAAAGTTAATAAACTTATTTATTGTGGGTTGAAAACCCTATGTGCTCACCAGGATCCCAAGCCTAACCCACTCAGTTTCTTGTATTACAAGTAGTGGCGCATGAGCATAGATGTTTGGATGAGAGATAAGGGATTATAGGCTTGTAAATACGAAATAATGTAGTAAGGCTTATATTGTACTGTTTATGCTTTTGATCTGTATCGAACATGACATCCCGAGTCTTTTAATGAAATACATTTCTTCGGAAATGCTTTTGATAAATCTTTATCATATTTTGTTTTGGGACAAATTCCGCAACACTTTTATTTAAAATGTTACTCTGATTTTCAAACAAGCATAAACAAAATCGGTCTTTTCTGGCCGTGAAATTGGGGATGTCACAGTTGGTATCAGAGCATTAGTTTAAGCGAACTAGGAATTTGTAGGATTTCTAGACTTAAACTTAGAATGCTAAGCGATGATTGTGAGGTATGAGCACTAGCTTATTTTAGGAATTGTGCCTAAAATGCTTTTATGTGCTAAATGCTTTGTGCCTGATATGCTGTTATTTGTTCGGATCTATGGTCTGTTGCCGACCGGATCTGGAAACCTTATGTGTTTAGGATTCTAAACGTACGACTACGATATTAGAACTAACATGTAAACGTTTCGGAGCAATAAGGATGATTTGAACGCCAGTCCTAAATAAAGATCTAAATTCACCTTATTCGGTGTATAGATCAAGATGGAAAGGACCCGTAGCAGAAACGTGAATGCAAATGGGAACCAAGATCAACCCCCAGTGATACAGCAAATACCAGTCGTAGTCACCTGAGCCAATCACCATGGCTGGAGTACAAGCCATGATGCGGGCTATGTTAGCTGAACAAAGGGAAGAAATGAGGCAAATGATACAAGAGAATAGGGACGAAGCCACCGTGCCCATTGTGCAACAAGAGCCGATTCCCGAACAATCGGAGGAAGGAAACTACAGTAGGTCAGTGGGCCAAGCTGATCCGCCAGTAAATAGAAGAAACGGTCAAGATGATGGAGTCGAGAGAAACGGATGCAAGTACAAAGATTTTCTGACTTGCAAGCCATCGACTTTCACTGGAAAGGAAGATCCGATCGGAGTCATGGATTGGATCTCAGAAATGGAGTTAGCTTTTATGACATGCGGTTGCAGAGGCAAGCTGGAAACCACTTTTGCAGTACGCCAGTTCCGAGGAGGAGCAGTACGCTGGTGGAACACCCTGGGGAAGACCTTGAGCCCCAAGGAGCCCCTGCAACTGACATGGGCCGAGTTTTTGGTGAAATTCAAACGAAAGTACTGCTCAGCCCAAAACTTGCTCGAGCTAGAGAACTAGTTTCTGACCCTGAAGAAGGGAAGCATGTCAATCGATGAATACACAAACAACTTCACAGAGAAAATGGAGTTTGCCTTGCGTCTTGTCCTGGATGAGCTAACAAAAATCGACAAGTACGCCAAGGGACTCCCATGGGAGTATGCGGTGGCAGTACATCAGGCACATACCCTAGAGGTAGCTATCTGGGCTGCCAAATCTGTGGAGGATATGATTAAAGGAAGGGCTGCCAGCAAGGTTGAGGTTGGCGAGAAGAGAAAATTTGAAGGGTCTGCTAAACCCAACAATAAGAAGAGTAAGTTCAGTTCCAAGAAGTTTGGAGGAGGAGGGAACGAAGCAAAATGGTGCGAGAAGTGCAAGAAGAAGCACTCGGGAAAATGTAGCGAGGAAGTGACCTGCTACAAGTGTGGGAAAACGGGGCACTATGCCAATGAGTGCACCATCAACAAGAGGGTGTGCTGCGAGTGCCGTGAAGAAGGGCATATTGCTAAGGATTGCCCGAAGAAGAAAGACGCGGCAAGGCCCAACATTCCACCGAAGCCGAAGGCGAGAGCCTTCCAGATGTCGCTCGAGGCTGCGAAGGAGGCAGCAGACGTCGCTTCAGGTACCTTTCTTGTAAATGGTTTGCCTGCCAATATACTATTTGATTCCGGAGCCAACTACTCCTTTGTGTCGCATAAATTTGGTGGGAAATTAGCATTGCCTGTAGCAAAACTTGATAATGCCCTAATTGTGGAAGTTGCCAGTGGCAAGTTCGTACCTGTTAGTAACCGTATTAGGAACATCGTCATCGACCTAAACGGAAACAAATTCCACGAAGAGCTATTACCCATAGAGTTGAACGATTTCGATATCGTTTTGGGTATGGATTGGCTTAGCGCCAACGATGCTCAGATTCAATGCCGAAAGAAGATAGTAAGGGTAAACCCACCCGGAAAAGAGTCATTTATGGTGTACGGGGACAAACGCCGAGTAAATTCTGGAATCATCTCCCTGATGAAAGCCAGAAAATGTTTGTCCAAGGGATGTGCATCATACTTGGCATTCGTAATCGATGCTAAGAAGGAAAAGAAAGAGGTGCATAATATACCGGTCGTGTGTGATTATCCGGAAGCTCTGTAAGGTCCTGAAACGGATCTTTACCAATGACCAAGCAATAAACAATCAATAGAAATCACAATAGAAGTAGAAGAAGAAAAGAAATCAAGCTTGCACACGTTTATTGCATAAAACGTCTGGTACAACTCGACAGAATGAACCGTGAACACTATGGCATCAACAACCGGACAAATACCTACAACTCCTCTATATATACTTGAATTGGGCCACAAACTGGGTTTACGGCCATAAACAGGTTTACGGCCGTAAACTCACTCTTGGGCCTTAAATAGCTAAACAACACCAAAAACACACTAAAGACTCATAATGAACTATTACAATGAAAGCCTAGACCAAACCATTAACTGGACCCTTCTCCCCCTTGGTTTGGTGCTAGCTTGGACTCAGTCTTTGTCAATTACCAGCACATCAGATTTTCCCATAGCTCCATTCCACATCTCCTTCTGAATAATCTCAGCAACCATCGAAGTGTACTCCTTAGCAGCGGACTCAAAAAGGTCTTCAGCCACCTTGATCTGATGAATAGAGAGCTGATGTATATCCCACCTACCAAACTGAAGCAGATCCCTCTTGTCATACAAGAGGATACAATCCTCTTTAAGCTTGATGACAGCAGAAGCTGTAGTTTCATCAAACACCCAGTATTCCATGGATTTGAGAGATCCATCTGGATGATTTTGAAGGACGGGAATCTGCTTTACTTGAGCAGTAGCGGGCCACATCACTGACCGAAGTGGCTGATTTGTTTTGGGATCAATGATGCTAGGGTAAATCTTGATGATAGACTCTGCAGTCTTCATTGAGGGAAAGCCCTTAGCCACTTGATCTTCAAAAAATGTCTTGAACTGAGTCGCCTTGGGGTTATTTGATGGATTTGAGAAAGGAGCATTAGACAACTCCGTAAGATCAATCCTAGTCAAAGAGTGAAAATCGTGAGCATCTTTATACAGTTCAATATTGCCACTCTTTCTTCTCACGATCCACATGTTCATAGTGTCATGGAATCCCCACGAAATGATTCCTGACCTATCACCATAAACGTGTCTGAAACGATTTTCTCCCAGATCCGTAAAGGTGATCTTTGATTGATCCCAGGGAGCATTTTGATCTGAGCTCATTTTGAATAGAAATTGACCCTTTTCAGCTGACTTGGCCAATTTAGCACGTTTCAATGCCACTACATTCGGAGCCTGCGCCGGTTCCTTGTCAAAACGATCAACAACGGTGGTTGTTCTTGTAGGTGGCGGAACTATGGGATCATCTTGATTAGGAAGATAGATCTTTGGCTCATCGACAGATGACTTGAATTTGTCGCCAAAATCTTCTTCCAGCTTCTTCTTTAGATCGTAGTAGCTGGCGGTCAATAAGCCAAAATGCGTCTGAAGATCAGTAATCTGCTTCGTCTTCTGAGCTTTATCTTCAATAAGTTCGGCAACTTGAATATTGAGCTTTGCATTTTCAGTCTGAAGGTCTGCAACCTTGATATCCAGCTCAATATTTTTCTGATCTAAATCAATATTTTTCTGATTCAGTGCATCGATCTCCTTCTGAAGTCCAAGTATTGAAGGATTCTCTTCTCCTGAGCTGCCACCCCCAATAGAAATTCCTTTGCCACGTGAAGGAGGCGTTATGAATTGTTCTTCGGCCAAAAACCTGGCTAGCTTCACAGAAGCAGCATCATGGTCTGGCCTGGGAGGAGAGAAACCTGTGGGGAAGGAAGAGCCACCAGCTTCATAGAAGGTGCTAGGACCTTCACTGACGGGTTCAGATGAAACAATGGCAGGAGTAGTTGTTGGTGGAGTTGTAAAGCTTTGAAATACACCCGAATCAGGAATTCCCTGTCTAGGGTCAAGTCTTCGTCTTTTTATTGGAGGTTGAGAGGCCTGTGTAGTTGTGCGATCACTTTCCAATGGCTCAGATGTAGGTGGAACAACATCAAGGGGAGGAGTCCCTGACACTGTCACCATAGGAATTGCTATTTCCGCCATTGGATTGGTAAGAGGAGGCGTGGCTTCGAGAACGTCTTCATTTTCCCTTATCTCTGTTGCTGGATGAGCAACTTCATCGATATTGTCAAGTAGCGTGTTGAGGTTTTCACCGGTCATGAAGTCTTCATTACTACCAAAATTTAAAGGAATTTCATCCTTATCAAACCCAGTGAGATCGAGGTCTTCATACAAATCAGTCTCCGTTCCGCTTTTTGAAGACCCCTCATTATAATCACTTTGGACCTAGACAGATGTCGGTTCATGTTCCTCAGCTACTTGTGCATTAGGAGCTGGAGTTTCTTCTTCTTCAGCACGATCTGACACTGTAATAACATCATCTTCCGAAATGACTCTCTCAGAAGAAGTGGGCTCAGATGACATTTTGTCTGACGTTCCATGAGATTCGGAGGATTCATTTATCTCAACAAATTTTTCGAATTTCACAAGAGGATGTAATCCTTGGAAAACGACCTTGCCCTTGCGATTCTGCTTAATAAGACCAACAGTATGGGGGCCTAACGACTTCATATCTAGTGTGTCTCCCTCTTTGACCATCTCCGGAAATTGGGTGTCAATGAACAACTAAATGAACCTAGGATACAGCAAGAAAGAATCTCTGGTCTCCCGGTTTATAACATTGATGTTTACTATGAACTCATCCAATATGAACTTTGAGAAGTTGAAGTTGATTCCTGCAGCTAGTGAAGCAATTGCCCCTGTGTTCCTGAGCGAGATTTCATCAGCACCTGATCTTCTGCCCGAGATACAGCTCACAAACACATGAGCCAAGAATCTCAAGTAGGGTGGCAGAAGCTTTTTCACAATGGGAGGATAGATGCCTTCATACCCCATCTTCTTGAGAATCTTTTGCACATCTTCAATCCCGATTTCAGTAGGAAAATCAGGTTGATCATTAATCAGCAATGTTTCTCTGATGTACTGCTCAGTGATCATAATCTTGCATCCTTTCACAATAGCTTCAACGGTAATTGCTCCATTGTCTCTTGTCATCTTAGCAGTCTGCCAGAACTCCCTGACAACTTTCTGATAGATGACTGGGTTCACAGTAATGGCAAAGGCTAGGCAGCATTCTCTCAGCCTGTAGATCATCGACCTGAAATCTCCATGAGCAGCAGGAGGATCATCCAGTATAATAGCCAAGTTATGCATGTCAGCAAACTTCAAACTTGCCATTGATCTGCACTAAACCAGGCCAAGTAAGAAAACAAAATATTTGAGCATTTAAAGCTTTAAGTTTTCTTAATTTAATCAATTTCATTTTGGCCTTAAAAAGAAATGTTTTGATCAAAAATTTTGAGTTTACGGTCAAACATGGTCAAAATTGGGTTTACGGTCTAGATTGGGTTTACGGTAAAAAATGGTCAAAATAGGGTTTACGGCCCAGATTGGGTTTACGGCCGTAAACCCATTGCAGTGATCTCCTGACTGTAAACGGAGTTTACGGTCGTAAGCTCCAAAAGGAGTTTACGGTCGTAAGCTTCCAGGCCGTAATCTCAGACTTTTTACGGTCGTAAGCCCTCCCTAAACCGTAAACGCCGACGAACTGAAAAACCTCGATTAATCCCCCAGTATCAGTCGAATCGATGAACAAACACCATTTCCTCAGTCGGTTTTAGCATACCTTTGATGTGGACTAAACGATTTTGCAAAAACACACAAATTTTTTTCGAGATGAGAGAGAGTGGAGAGGGTTTGCGGCCGGAAGGATAAATAGTAGGGTGGAAAGGGTTTCCAACAGTAAACTCCACCTTTTATACCTCCTTTGAATTTTACCTGTCTCCCACACAGTATAAGGCACAGTCCAAATCCCAATTAATTTTTCAAAAATAAAGCCTTTTGAGGATTTTAAAATTAAAGTAAAATTAAAATTAAACTAAAAATAAAATAAAATAATTTTTAAAATTTAAGAATTAAAAAATTAAATTTTGACAATTATAAAAATAAAATAAAATAAAAATAAAAATAAAAATAAAAATAAAAATAAAAATGAGATAAAATAAATACAGACAAAAATTTATCTCAAAAGTCACTGAAAATAATTTTGTGATACTGAGATCAAAGTTGTTAGACAGCCTTAATCCACTTGTCGGTACCTTTATCTTCACGTCTTTGTCTGGTCGATCGCCGGTATTGTGGTCCACTTAAACATGAAAAATTGTGACAGAATTAGGACATACCATTAGTTACAAGACAAAGTGATCCTAAGTTCCTAGATAATATTTCTTAAGGACCATTCAGCTGACGACGACCAGGGATATTGTTGTCCACCTAAATTGAGCAGCGAGATCTATAGACAATCTGTAAGTGTTCAATTTTAATTGTTCTAGAACATGTTTCCCGCTTCCTGATATGCTCCAGTAATCAAGGACTTCCAGAATACTCCTTACATCGGGTGAGCAGACAATTATTAAGAGAGAAGATAGATTTTGAATGCATATGCTACACACCCAGGTCGGATCTCTTCCAATCACGCAGAGGGTGAAACATATGACTAACTGAAGTTTTAGAGGGATTGAAAAAAAGAATGATGCATATACTGTGTACCAGGTCGGATTGTGAGTCACGCAAAGGAGACAATATATGGCTAACAGATAGAAAGAATTGCATAGATAGAGGATGCAGAGAAATAGAGTTGCATATGTTACAGTCTAGGTTGGATCTCTTGATCACGCAAAGGAAGCAACATATGACTAACAGACAGGTAGAGAGAAAACAATTTTCTACAGACCTAATTTATCGGAATTCACCAGTCACCCCATCAATACCGAAATTAAGGACAGAATCCGCACATCGAGGAAAAGTTAATCCACGGTTCCAGATACAGGTTCTTTTAATGTGACCAGTAGATTCCCATATTTATCTCCCTGCTCAACCTATCCAAGCGTCGTATTGTCAGGCTAAACGGATCTAACTAGGTCAAGATTTGTCAAGTCTATGAATTCCTTAAGTTCAACTCAGCCTAGTCAAGTCCTTTTAGAATCTTTCGTGCCTACCAGCGCATCAAACACAGAGCATAGACAATTTAATTTTGGGTACGTTACGCAGACTCAGATTGCCTGTTATAACTTGATAATATCACTTCCCAGTACCACATCTACAAGCAAAACTGTTAGCGACAATAATTTTGATTTTTCTGAATTTTTTTAATGTTTTTGGATTTTTGAATGTTTTCTGAAGAAAACAAAAGGTTTTTGGATTTTTTTAAATTTTAAATTTTTTTGTTTGGTTTTTGTTTATTTCTCCACCTAAATTTGTGCATGGGTGAGAATGAAATCACTAAAATGCGGAAATTTAAACTAACCTAACCAATAACAAAAATTTAATCCTCAAAACGAATCATTTTCAAAAATCCCACAAGCACATCGAATCGAGCTTTGTTAAAAGGCTTGGTGAACAGATCCGCCACATTATTAGCAGTGGGAACCCGTTCCAGCCGAATGAGCGAGCGCTCATAACAATCTCTGATAAAAGGAATTTTGATATCAATGTGCTTGGTTTTGGAATGTTGGACAGGATTTTTAGTAATTTGAATCGCGGCCTCATTATCACAGTGAATGGGGGTTTCTAGATAATTCAAACCGTAGTCCAACAGCTGATGTTGGATCCAGATAACTTGAGAACAGCAAGCAGATGTAGCAACGTATTCCGCTTCTGCTGTTAAGGTGGAGACGGTATGCTGTTTCTTGCACTGCCACGACACCAGCCTATCTCCAAGGAATTGGCACCCTCCTGATGTAGATTTCCTGTCAAGCTCACAGCCTCCATAATTACTGTCAGCAAAAGCATATAAATCAAATTCAGAATTCTTCGGATACCAAAGACCCAATTTTGGGTTGCCTTTGATATACTGAAAAATCCTTTTGACAGCAATAGGATGTGAAAGTTTAGGATTAGCCTGATAGCGAACACATTGACAAACTGCAAACATGATGTCGGGACGACTTGCAGTAAAATACATCAACGATCCGATCATCGATCTGTAGTGTGTCTGATCTACGGATTCGCCATCAATACCTGGATTCAGCAGGGGTCTTTCAGCCATTGGTGTCGATGCAGGTTTTGCGTCTTGAAACCCGAACTTCTCAAGAATATCCTCCACATACTTAGCTTGATGTAGCAAGATTCCGGTTGAATTTTGTTTGACCTGAAGCCCCAGAAACATGGTCATTTCGCCCAGTGAACTCATCTCAAACCGCTTTTTCATCACGCCTTCAAACTCTCTACATAGCTGTGGACTGGTAGACCCGAAGATAATGTCGTCAACGTAGATCTGTACTAGAATCTGATCATTACCAACGTGCTTGATGAATAAGGTTTGATCAATGGTGCCGCGAGAGTATCCATGCTCGAGCAAGTGTTTTGTTAGAGTCGCATACCATGCTCGAGGAGCTTGATGCAACCCATACAACGCCTTGTCCAACTTGTAGACATGATTAGGAAACTTTGAGTTGTCGAACCCAGGGGGTTGATCAACATAGATTTCTTCCTTCACCTTGCCATACAAGAAGGCTGCCTTGACATCCATTTGGTAGACCGTGAAGTTCATGTAGGAAGCATATGCGAGAAAGATACGAATACCCTCCAATTGAGCAACTGGTGCGTAAACCTCAGTATAATCAAGACCCTCAACTTGTCGAAACCCGCGAACCACCAACCTTGCTTTATTGCGCACTATTACACCATAATCATACTGCTTGTTTCGATAGACCCAACGTGTGTTAAGAGACCTTTTGCCCTTTGGTAACTCAACCAATTTCCAAACCCCGAGCTTTTCAAACTGATTTAGCTCTTCATGCATCGCATCTACCCAGCTGGGCTCATTCAAAGCCATTTCAACGTTCTTGGGCTCTATTTGAGATATAAAGCAAGAATAGAGACATGCATTGACATCTCCACTCTGACTTCTGGTTTTAACTCCATCACCCAACTGGCCAATGACGTTTTCGATCGGATGATCGCGTTGAATTCTTGAAGGTATGTCTTGGCTGATATCATTGAGTGAAACTGGAAGAGTGTGAATGTTGAAACCTCCATCATTTGCTGATTGATCCACATTAGATGAATCTGCTACAAACTCATTAGCAATTTCTTCAGGAAATAGTAGTTCCATAAAAGTTGGAGTGACAGCGGAAGCATCTCTAGACATGAACTCTCTTTCAATAGGAGTAAGAGGTGTAGCGTCAGCATCAGGAGTTTCCTTTTGAACTTTAGACTCTGGACTATCAAGTCGAACAGATGACTCCCCTTCAGGTGGAGCAGAGGACTCCCCCTCAGATGGAGCAGAGGACTCCCCCTCAACCGTTGGAGGTCTGTAAACAACTTCTTCGTCTTCATCTTCAGAAACAATCTTCGAACCAGAAGAGGATCCATTTGAACCATCTGAAGACACATTTAAGGATTTGAAAAGCGATGTGTAATCAAATAACCAGTCAGGACCCACTCGAGCGTCTGTTTCATTCTCCTCCAACCAGCGCACGTCATACGATTCGACAATCTGCTTAGTCTTCTTGTTGTAAACCCTATACGCGGTGCGCGCAACATACCCTACAAAATAACAATCATCGGCTTTAGCATTGAATTTAGGGTTGGATTCCAAGTGAAGAAGGGTGCAAGTGCAGCTAAATACATGGAAATGGCTGACTGAAGGCTTGTATCCATAGAGAATCTCGTACGGTGTCTTCATCTGAGCTTTGTTGATTAGAACACGATTCTGCAGGTAGCAAGCAATGTTAATCGCCTCGGCCCAAAAGAAAACATGTAATTTAGAATCACAAAGCATTGTCCTTGCAACGTCTTTTAAAGTTCTATTTCTCCTTTCAGCAACACCGTTTTGTTGAGGCATGTGAGCAGAGCTGTATTGACGCACGATCCCTTTTTCTGCGCAAAAATGGTCAAGAACCGCATTCTTGAACTCAGTGCCATTGTCAGTACGAAGCGCCTTCACCTGGTTGTTGGTTTGATTCTCAATCATCACAATGAACTTCTTTATCAGATCAGCAACCCCAACTTTGTTGGATAAGAAGAAGACCCACGTAAAACGAGAGAAATCATCGATCACAACTAGACAGTACGAACTTCTGTTGATGCTCAGGACGTTGACCGGACCAAATAAGTCCATATGCAATAATTGGAGCACCTGACTGATTGAGTTGACTTGCTTTGGCAGGTGTGGTTTTCTATGATGTTTTCCTTGGGCACAGGACACACACTTCTCAAATGTAATAAAGTCTCTGACAGGTAAGCCTCAGACCATCTCATTCTTAGCAAGGCGATTTAGGTTTTTCACGTTAGCCTGACCGAGTCGTCGGTGCCACAGCATTGCGTTTTGTTCGGAGACTTTTGAAAATAGGCAAGTGACTTGTTCAGGTATGTTACTGTTCATGTCAATAATGTAATCATTCCCATCCCACTTAGATTTGACGAGAATCCACTCTTCCGGGATGACAATGCCTGGCTGGAGAATCATGCATTCTTTATCGGTAAAATGGGTAGAATAGCCTTTGTCGCAAATTTGGGAAACACTCAACAAGCTATGCTTTAACTCGGGAGCAAAGTTGACATTTTCAAAGCTTAGCACTCCATTTGTAACGGTTCCTCTCTGAGTGATCTTGCCACCATCTCCGCCCGCGAAGGAAACATACCCCCCATTAAAAGATTGAATGTCGCTCAATTGGGAGATGTCTCCTGTCATATGCCGGGAGCAGCCGCTGTCGACGTACCAAGGACGGACGACATTCCTCCGCAACTGTCCCTGCAAAATGAGCAGGATCATTTAGATTTGGGAACCCAGGTCATCACTGTCCTGGGTTTCCTTTTCGCTTTCTCTGATTTATCTTTTAATGTTTTCAATTTAGGATCCTCATTTCTAATCACTTCAGAGGATGATGATGATGGATTGGAAATTGATTTGGGCATCCAATGATATTTAGGTTTTATAACATTCTCAGGTGGTTTTGAAATAGGTTTCTTATTAGTTTGCACTGAGCCTCTGGATGTTCTACTAGAAGTGGTTGAAGATCCAGAACTGCTTTTTGACGAAACCGATCTTGGCGGAGCCTTGTTCGGTTTTGGCAAACTATTTGGAGCTTTGTTATTGAAAACCTTTTTATTCTTTTGAAAAACAACCCTTTTTCTGCTTCGATCATTTTTCCAATCATCATTTCGAGAACGAGTTGTTGAGGATTTTCTAATTAAAGACCTTCCTCGAGATTCGTTCTCTCCTCTTGGTGACATATAGTTCACAAAGATCCTATTTTGACAATTCCTAGCTATATGACCACCAACACCACAATTAAAACAAATCTGTTTATTATTTGAACTTGTACTGTATTTCTCAGATTTATTTTCTTGACATACACTGTTACTCTTCTCAGAAGAACATGCATGAGAAATAGGTTGTGAGATAAGTGAAGGTGCCTCAGATGGTGTGACTTGTGGAATTGATGGGTTTTCATGAGAATCACAAGCATCAGAATTACCAAACAGTTCATCAAACATATCAAAGAAATCAAATTCAACAGTAGCAGATGTGGAAGCATCACACGAAACATTCTCAGTCTTAATATCAGAAACAAAAACTTTTTCATTTGAAACAAAAATATCAGAATCAGAAACAGAAACAGAAACAGATTCTCCAACTTCACGCTTTGCCTGATCTAAGGATTGATCTGCAGGGGAAGTAGAAACGTTAGTACTTTCAACATTTATAAATCCTCCTGAAACGAAACCAGATGGCTTGCCATAAACCATGAATGGTTCGTTGGCAATCTCATCCTTGGATAGGGGTTGATACTGATATGTATGATTATAAGGAGGAGGTACACTATCATATCCTAAACCCTTTTGTTGGTTTCGTTTGAACTGCATGCAGTGATCAATCATGTTGGCAACTACCTCGCTTGATCCATCAAATTTTCTAAAATCAAAATTTGCAGTTTCAAATTGTCTTTTTAATGTATCAAGCTCAGTAATTAACTCATCATTTTGTCTCTTAACATAATCATAAAGTTCACATTTTTCACTGTATTCTGTCTGAATTCTTTTAAAATCTTTTATTTTTGTCTCTAACTGGGCCTTAAGGGGTTTTTGTCCTTTCTTGAGTTGATAGCCCTCATATCTAAGGTCCTCTACTTCTCTACATAATAATTGAATTTCATCATGAAGAAGTTTAACATATTCATTACATGCCCGAGAGCAAGAAGGTAGATTTACCTCATTCTTCCCGGGCTCGGAAGTAGAAGACACCATAGCAAACTGCAGCTCCATCATTTCTGCTTCAGGATCAGCTGCATCATTCTTCAGGGGAGCATCATCAATTTGAACTAGGTGAGCGTTTTCTGGCCCTGAAATATTCAAAGCCTGAATCTGGTCCTCCCAGTCAAAGGATTGAGCGACCATAGCTGTCTCACCATTAACCGCAACACCTGAACGATTGTTTCCCACTACAACCATTGTCCTGTTGTTGTTCGTCCTACGATCTGGTTTTGGACACTCACGAGCAAAGTGACCCGGCTCGTGACATTTGAAACATCGCAACATGCCCTTGTTGAATCCCACCTTCTTGTCAGCATTCATGCCCCAGTTGTTCTTCCCTGTCTTTTTAGCAAACTGCTTGGCCCTGAAAATAGCCATAGCAATCTGCCATGTAATGTCCATCTCTTCCACATCTTCTACATGAATCTGATCCAGGTCAGCAAATGACAGCTGAGGTGGAAGCTCTCCAGCTACAAAAGCATTGTAGCAGTTAACAAGCCTAGTGGCTAGAGCCAGATTTTCATCAGTGTCTTTCGTGTTTGAGGAAGAGGATACAACTGGCACATTTGGAGGAGGAACAGCTTGTGGAGTGACAAATGGCTGCCTTTGAGAATGAGGAATGGATGATGCAGCAGCGAAGGTCTGAATCTGAGGTTGTTGAGCAGCAAATACTTGACCTGAGGAAGACATGATTGATGAGAGAGCATTGTTGGATGAGATTCCAAGATTTGCAGTTGAGTACGAGTTCACATGGTTAATCTCTCTCTGTTTGTCATCAATATCACAAGCTTTGATGATTGCCATGATTTCAGCAAGAGTGAGGCGATTTAGATCCTTGGTCTTCTTAATCACAGCAACATTCATGTCCCATGACCTAGGAAGAGCATTCAGAAGCTTCTTGTTAATCTCTGACTTGGTCAGGAAAATCCCAGATATATTCATGTCAGTGGTGAGAGTTGTGAACCGCTGCAGCTGCACCTCAAGAGTCTCTCAGGGAATGTAGTTGAACATATTGAACTTTTGTCGCAACATGTCCTGGCGACTCTCCTTCATATCTTCATGGCCTTCATATACCTCAATTAGGGCTTCCCACAAATCTTTAGCTGAAGTATACTCTCGGAAACCTTGAGCAATATCAGGAGATAATGCCATGGTTAGAGTGGCTAAAGCCCTTTCCTGTTCTTCCACCTTTTCAAACTCTTCATCTGTGTAGTTTTCAACAGCTTTGTCAATCACTTGTCCTCCAACCGTCATAGTGATTCTAACAGGGCCTCTAAGAATGCTTCTCCAGACTTTAAAGTCCTTCATTTTAATGTACTTTTCAATCCTGTATTTCCACTCAGGAAAACCATCTGCAGACATTAATCTTGGAATACGCGTAGTAGTGCCCATGACAGTATCAAGTTCGTGAAAATGAGTTTGACTTTGAGATTCCATCAGAAGTTAAAGCAAATTAATGTCAGAAAGAAGTTTACGGTTGATGTGATTACGACTGTAAACTGCGTTTACGGTTAATGAGTTTACGACCGTAAACGGCGTTTACGGTTAATGTGTTTACGACCGTAAACTGAGTTTATGGTCGGATGATTACGGTTTGGATGTTTATGATTTAAGTGTTTACGGTTATTGAAGCTTAGTTTACGGTTAATGAAGATTCACAGTTTACGGTTGATTAAAGTTCTTGAGTTCACAGCCGTAAACTGAGTTTACGGTCGGCAGTAAACTCCCAGAAGTTCTTCGAAAACACGATTTTGGAGTAGATTCAATCCCTTTAACCACGAAAACACTAAAACCAATCTCGAACAGTAAAGAATGATCAATCTAAACAGCCGAAAACTCGATTGAATGAAGCTTTGACACCGGTTTTGCTCTGATACCAATTGTAAGGTCCTGAAACGGATCTTTACCAATGATCAAGCAATAAACAATCAATAGCAATCACAATAGAAGTAGAAGAAGAAAAGAAATCAAGCTTGCACACGTTTATTGCATAAAACGTCTGGTACAACTCGACAGAATGAACCGTGAACACTATGGCATCAACAACCGAACAAAGACCTACAACTCCTCTATATATACTTGACTTGGGCCGCAAACTGGGTTTACGGCCGTAAACAGGTTTACGGCCATAAACTCACTCTTGGGCCGTAAATAGCTAAACAACACCAAAAACACACTAAAGATTCATAATGAACTATTACAATGAAAGCCTAGACCAAACCATTAACTGGACCCTTCAAGCTCCGGTGCTATTCGTGAAAAAGAAAGACGGAAGCATGAGAATGTGTATAGACTACCGAGAGCTGAACAAGGAAACAGTGAAGAACAAGTATCCATTGCCGAGGATTGATGACCTATTCGACCAGCTGCAAGGTTCGAGCTATTTCTCAAAGATCGATCTTAGGTTAGGGTATCATCAGCTGAAAGTGAGAGATCAGGATATTGAGAAGACTGCATTCAGAACTAGATATGGACACTACGAGTTCTTGGTTATGTCGTTTGGACTAACCAATGCTCCAGCAACATTCATGGATTTGATGAATAGGGTTTGTAAACAATTCCTCGATAAATCCGTGATAGTGTTCATCGACGACATTCTGATCTACTCGAAAAGTCAGGAGGAGCATGGCAAGCATCTACGAGAGTGTTGGAGGTATTAAAGAAGGAGAAGTTGTATGCAAAGTTCTCCAAGTGTGATTTTTGGATCCGAGAAGTCCAGTTCTTGGGTCATGTGGTTAACCAAGAAGGGATAATGGTTGACCCAACAAAGATCGAAGCGGTAATGAAGTGGGAACGGACAAAAAGTCCCACAGAGATTCGAAGCTTTTTAGGATTAGCCGGATATTACCGAAGATTTATCCAAGGCTTTTCTTCGATACCTGCTCCATTAACAGCTTTGACCCATAAAGGAGCTACTTATACATGGAGAGAGAAGCACGAAGAAGCATTCAAGAAGCTAAAGAAGAAGTTATGTGAAGCACCGATTCTTTCTCTACCCGATGGAGTCGAAGACTTCGCAGTCTATAGTGACGCATCTGGAGTCGGGTTGGGTTGTGTTCTGACCCAAAGAGAAAAAGTGATAGCATATGCCTCTCGACAATTGAAAGAGCACGAAAAGAACTACCCCACTCATGATCTGGAGTTGGCAGCGGTAGTATTCGCCTTAAAGATATGGAGGCATTACCTCTATGGCACGAAGTGCAAGCTTTTCACTGATCATAAGAGTATCCAGTATCTCTTTAATCAGAAAGAATTGAACATGAGGCAACGACGCTGGCTAGAATTACTCAAGGACTACGACTGTGAGATACTTTACCACCCCGGTAAAGCAAATGTTGTTGCTGATGCTCTCAGTCGGAAAGTCAATCTTGAAAGGATAAGGCCAAGAGCATTGAGAATTGAAGTTGTCTCGACAATTGTGGAAAGTATCAAGAAAGCTCAAGAAGAAGCTTCAGAAAAAAATGACCGAAAGGAAGAACGTTTGGGAAAGACGTTGGTATTCGGTACAAACCGTCAAGGACTGAAGGTATTCCAAGATCAGATTTGGGTACCTAAGACAAGTGGAGTAAGAGAACTTCTGATGGAAGAAGCTCACAAGACCATGTACTCGATTCATCCCGGTAGCACTAAAATGTATAGGGACCTAAAACCCTACTACTGGTGGCCGACGATGAAGCTCGATGTTGCGAAGTATGTGGCCGAGTGGGTAACATGTGCGAGAGTTAAGGCACAACATCAGAAACCATACGGGAGTTTAGAACCTTTACCTGTACCCATGGGTAAATGGGAAGACATCACCATGGATTTTGTGACTAAACTGCCCAAGACGAAGAACGGACAAGACATGATTTGGGTGGTCGTGGATCGTTTCACTAAGAGTGCACACTTCATAGCAGCCAACGAGAGGTGGTCTATGGATAAGCTCGCAAATGCTTACGTGAAGGAGATAGTAAGACTTCACGGTGTTCCTCTAACGATTGTATCCGATCGTGATAGTCGTTTCACGTCGAGGTTTTGGAGGAGTCTACAAGAGGAACTGGGTACGAAGTTGTGTCTGAGTACGGCTTACCATCCGCAGACTGATGGTCAGAGTGAAAGAACGATTCAAATGCTTGAAGATATGTTGAGAGCATGTACCCTCGAGTTCCAAGGTAACTGGGATGAGCACTTACCTCTGGTAGAATTTTCCTACAATAACAGTTTCCACTCGAGCATCAAGATGACACCCTATCAAGCTTTGTACGGACAAAAGTGTCGTACGCCGTCTTGTTGGCTTGAGGCTGGAGAAAAGCAGTTTATGGGTCCCGAGATAGTCCATGAGACTGCTGAGAAGCTGAAGGTGATTAGGGAAAGAATGTTAGCAGCTCAGGATCGTCAGAAGAGCTATGCTGACAAGAAAAGACGACCGATGACCTTCGAAGTTGGGGATTCGGTTTTGCTTAAAGTCTCACCGTAGAAGGGACTTATAAGATTTGGGAAACAAGGAAAGTTGAGTCCAAGGTTTATTGGACCGTTCAGAGTTCTTCAGAAGATTGGGAACCAAGCTTACAAGCTCGAATTACCCGAAGAACTAGATGGTATTCATAACACCTTCCATGTGTGTTATTTGAGGAAGTTCACGGGAGAAGTTCCCGACGTAATTCCAATCTCAGAGTTAAGAATGGATGAAAACAAGAGGCTGATTGAAGAGCCCGAGGCAATTGTTGACCGTAAGACTAAGAAGTTACGACGCAAGATGGTCGACTTAGTGCTAGTCCAATGGAAACATTCGAATGGTCCGAATCTCACTTGGGAAACAGAGGATGACATGATGAGTCGCTATCCGCATCTGTTTGCTGATGCATGATTCCAGGACGGAATCATCCTAAGGGGGAGAGAATTGTAACGCCCGGGTTTCAGGGCTAAGCATTTTTAGACGATGTAATAGTCTAGGTTAACTATTGTAACTCTTTTTTGAAGTAATAAAAAGGAATTATTTGAGTACTATGTGAATTATGTGTATTTGTATGCTTATTATTTATTTATAAATGTGTAATAAATAAAGAATAAAAATAAGCGTCAAAATTAAAGTGTGAGATAAGTCCGATATCTTTACATAAAGTTGTAGTGGTCGAAACAAGGATTCCGGAGTATAAAGAACGCCGAAATCCGAGTTATAACGAAGAAGTTATGACCCGTCGAAATTTTGCGACGGAACCGGCACGATACCGGGAAGCGTAAATAGTGAATTTACGATAGAGCGAGTTTTAGCCTTAGCGATCTAAACGAAAGTCGTAGAATAGGTAAAACCGAGAGCGTCCATAAAAAGAACGCCCAAATCTGACTTCGTATGAGGAAGTTATGATTTTTCGAAGTTTCGGCTTAGCAGTGTACAACCCGAAGTTCGAATATTAGATCGAGCGGTTTTTAGCCGACACAACCTAAACGAGAATCGAAGATCTCGTTAATAATAGCGTAACGATAAAAAGACAGATGAAAACAGACATCGGATGAAGAAGTTATGAATTTTAACGGACCAATCCTGTCCCGGCCTGTTAAAAATATAACTTTTAAAATAAAGTCAAAATTAGCCGATGGAGTCTAAACGAAAGTTGTAGAGTACGTTCCGCCTACGTGTCGATATAAAGAACGTCGAAAACGGAGCTCGTATGTGAAAGTTACGAATTTGTAAAGTTTGGAATCGGATTTGCGAAGCCTGATGCGAGATTGACGACGTGGCAACATCTGGGCCATTCGATGATGATCAAGGCTCGCTTTGGATAAGTGACACGCCACCCCTCGCTACTCCCCACGTCTGAAGTAGGTTACGCCCCGCGTACAGCTGGTCTTCTCGGTCCAGCTTCGCCCACGTTGCACCACCGAGACGTCACCACATGGAGCTCTTTTCCGAAGAACGCCCAGCGTAGCCAAGGAGTACGCCCAGCGTACGTTCGAGGTTGGGGCTATAAATAGAGGCCGAAGGCAACCTCTTCTCTTCACAAATTCACCACTCCTTCTCTCACTACTTTCTCTCTCTAAAGCCCCAAACCCCCCCTAAACCCTAGTGGTATTGATACTAGGTTTTGTCAAGGGAAAACTTATTTTGAGTTAACGAAGCGCTGTTCAAGTGCAGAGTCACCACCTTTCAGGTGAGTGCATAGTTACTTTCAGCTTACACATAGATATGAAGTATTTTATATAAATTACGTGCTGTGTGTGCATATTATCGGTATACTTGCTATCTATGCTGGATGAACGATTTTATACATGTTTTAAATGATTTAAACTGTATATGTATTTTATATCTACAAAATATGTTGGGTAAAACATGGGTAGATGTAATAGTTGCTGTGTGACAAAATAAAATAATGAGAGGCATCGTTATAGATGTTATTGATGATCCAGTCATCTAGCGGAGTATAGATGACGACCACGGACTATTCTAGACAGTCTAGTGGAACGCTAGCAGGCTCGCAACCTGTAGGTGTTTATTTGAACTGTGTGTTTACCAGCAGTACTCCATCCCCCACATGGTTGCCTTATTTGACATGAATTGCTGAGGAATCCCCGAAGCATGTGTTGTCACCCCGATGAAAGTCCTTAGACTAGGTCCCTTGAGTTAGATGTTTTAGGGACGTAAAGTGAGGATAACGGGAACGGGTAATCGGGTTTGTTTGGTTTGATAAAGTTAATAAACTTATTTATAGTGGGTTGAAAACCCTATGTGCTCACCAGGCTCCCAAGCCTGACCCACTCAGTTTCTTGTATTACAGGTAGTGGCGCATGAGCATAGATGTTTGGATGAGAGATAAGGGATTATAGGCCTGTAAATACGAAATAATGTAGTAAGGCTTATGTTGTACTGTTTATGCTTTTGATCTGTATCGAACATGACATCCCGAGTCTTTTAATGAAATACATTTCTTCGGAAATGCTTTTGATAAATCTTTATCATATTTTGTTTTGGGACAAATTCCGCAACACTTTTATTTAAAATGTTACTCTGATTTTCAAACAAGCATAAACAAAATCGGTATTTTCTGGCCGTGAAATTGGGGATGTCACATATCATGATGAATTCAAAAATTGTGATGAACCCAAAAATCGTGTTCATCCATAAAACAAACACACAAAAAACATTTATGAGTGGGCGTTCGTGTTCATCTTTTTCTGGGTTTCTTCTTTAAACACATATATATACACGAACACACCCCATATGCAAACATGTACAAGAAATCAGACATGGAACACCACTCATCTCCTTCATCGTGTTCATTTTCTTCCTAAAAATCATACGAGCTCCAGAAGTGCTTGTATATATGTGTTCATGCTCGAATATCATATCTTAAATCAAATGATCTTCAAGCTTTGGAGCGATTTTCAGATCTGTGTATGTATTCATGGTCGATTTTGGAACAACACACATACATTTATTTATTTATTTATTTGTTTTTGTAAAGTCGATTTTCAGATCTGTTATGTGTTCATGCTCATGAGAAAAGAGAACATATATGATGTTTATGTAACAAATATGATGTTTATTGGAGTTCTTGAGTTCATGAGAAAAAAAAGAAAGAGATAATAAAAACCTTGAATTTGAAATAGATCTGATGTTTATGTATGTTTTTTCATCTTCGCCGAAAAAATCGTGAACGTTGGAGAAGATTACTGGAGCTTCGTCGGAGCTGTCTTATACTACCCCCATCCCAAACTGATAGTCCACTTTTGACTTTTTAAGTCTTTTTTCTTCAATTTTGACCTTAAATATTTTTGTTTTTGATAGATAATACTTGATTCAAAATATATGAATGGATTGTATTTTAAATGTTTTTTCATTGTTATAAGTTTTATCAAGTAATATATAACACAAATAAAAATATTTAAGGTTAAAGTTGAAGAAAAAAGACTTCAAAAGTCAAAAGTGGACTATCAATTTGGGACGAAGTGAGTATGTCGGAAAACGACTAGACCTCCGATAGCAGGTCATAAGGATGTTTTTTGAACAGTTCAACAATTTCAATGGGAAAATATGGACAAAAAAAACTCAATAACTAAATATGTAAAAATCAAAAAATATGTTACCCTTTTAAGTCATTATCCCTAATTATAAAAGAAGCATTGTATTAAATAAAAGTAAGCTACATATAAGTTAGGGGGGTTGCACACTGGTACCTACCTGCCCGTTCTGCCTCCGCACATGAGGGTTGCCATCGACCTTACAAAGATATGTTTTAATTGACCAACTTCTTTTATCTTAACAATCTTTAACATGATTCTATATTCTTAATTTTTTATTGGTGTCCTATCGTCCTTGCATCAACTGTGACTGTCGTGCGTCCTTTGGATATATCCTGTCACACCCCCAAACCAGAACGGCGGAAACGTTCTGGGGTGGATGACGTCATGTGTAGTATCACAACAATTGTATCATAGAAATCCTAGTAAACACAACCATTACATTGAATACATATATGAAAAGAGTTTACATCTGTTTAATTCTTGTTTTTATACATCAAAAGTATAATCAAAATAGAAAGACGTGACTCTATACACTCCGTCTTCTCAAAACTCCAAGAGGTACCTGTCTTCTGATTTCCTGAGAATACAAGCAGTTTTGAAAGAGTATCAGCATAAAGCTGGTGAGTTCATAAGCGGTATTTTGACATGAAAACCTATTGATGACTCTGTAAAAATGTTCACATGGTTCCAAGAAAATCCTATATTTTCTTTAGTGAAAGTGATAATATCAGTTCTATCTACGACTACTTAGTTTATGGTAGCCATGTATGAACCAATATCGAACAAAAAGTTGACTATGTGGATCTGCCCTAAGCCCACAACCAAATAAGGAATAGGAAATAAGGCTGAAACCACACACTCCACAGTCTATCGAATATTCTCCATACATGGCCCTGATGCCTAAACTAAGTAATTATAAAATTAACTATGAATGTTTATTACTGTATTCTGTTGTAGTATAGAAAAAGCGTTAGATTGCATATCTAGTTACTATTAACCGTAATATGTGTGTATTCTTGTACAAAAACCTTTGTATAGCATGTTTTGTATGAATACCCTGGCTAATATCAGTATGTAAAAGTAGTTTCATTACTTAAAATAAAACCATTGAAGAATGAAATCCTATAAACAAATGATTAGTTTATACTACTGTGAGTCGTATAACCATGCTTGATATGACCTAGTGACCTTTACAACGTTCTTCAGGCGTCGGTTACATGACATTTGTCACCTCAGGCATGCCTGCCTAACTGTAGCTAGCAGTTCAGGTGTGGCATTGTCAGTCCAGAATAGATCTATTCACAAATCTCACGCTCTCCCTCCAGGAGACTCTGGTTATACTATGATAGGATTTAATTCAGTACACCTAAGGGTACAGTTTTGAAGTAGAGTCTCATAATTCTGTATAATCTAGTTTACATGAAATTTTGTAGTGTTCTCTTGTATTTGAATCTATTGTATACTGTTTAAAGAAATAATTATACTTAAATAATTATTAAATGTTGTACTCTTGTAGTGATGTATATCATAAACTAAATATGTCATAGTTTATATGTTTACCGATGTATGTAATCTAAATTGGTAAAAGCTGTGTATTGAATTCCCCAAACTATACCCATTATAGTTTACTTGAAATGTTATGTACTTGATTTGTAATCTGTTATGAAAACTATGAAATTGTGTTTCCAAAATAAAAGTGTCCCTTATGCTCAACATAGTACAAAAGTGATAAAATATCTAAATATTTTATAAAACGCGGAAATCGTTTGACTGTATTAATAAGTTTAAAACTTGTTAAATTCATTTGTGTTTGGCTTGTATTCCCCCCTAAAAACATTAAAAACCATAAAAGCGTAGGGGTATGAACTCACTGTTAGTAGTGTGGAAACGTCGAATCAACGAATTGAAATGAAGACCCTCGAGTTGTAGCGTGTGGCACTTAACGGAATCCTAATAACAATTTAATACATTTATGTATTTAAATTAGTGATTTCGCTAGATAAAGTGTAGAAAAACACTTGAGTTCGGTTAAGGAATGTTACCGGGACTTGATCGAATCGAGGAAAGTAGGATTTTCAGTCAAATACACCACTTAGGAAGTGTGTGTACGGCCGTGAACAAGGTGTATGGCCGTGAAAAGGGTGTACGGCCGTGAACAGGGTGTACGACCGTGAACGTTGTACGGCCCTTGAAGGAGTACGGCCGTAGACTGGTGTGCGGTCAATGAACTTGAAGGTGTACGGCTGTACACTGAAGAACAAGGTTGCTGATTTCGATGAGAAACGTGTTCTAGATGTTCCGAAATGACCCCAAATGGTGTTTCTCGATGTTTTCCTGAAGGTTAAGGGTGTTTTTAGGGGTGTACGGTCACGAGTCTAGAGAGAGAAGGAGTGGGTGTTCGGCCAGAAAAGTGTAAATGAGGGGGTAGGGTCTCATATTTATAGGGGTTTTCGTTGGTCGGTGGTGGGGTCCACCCAACGTATACGAGTGTACGGCCGTACACGGGTGTACGGCCGTGAACTCAAGTCCGGCCGTGAACTCGGTCTTGTTCGAAGGAATTTCTGAAATTTCGCGTGGTTTTTGGTTCCGACTTGAATATAGAACTTAAAATATATAGTTAAATGATTTTCCAAACCTAAGGAAGTTGACGGAACCCAATAATATAAAATTTTATTAACGGAAATTAATTAACGGAAAATAGAAAACGGTTCGGGTTGTCATATCATCCCCCCGTTAGAGGGAATTTCGTCCCGAAATTCAGACATAGAATACAATTCATGGACTCGGAAATAGATGAGGGTACTTCTGTTTCATCGAATCTTCGCGCTCCCAAGTGAACTCAGGTCCCCGCTTGGCATTCCAGCGAACCTTCACTATCGGGATATGGCTTAGTTTCGTTCGCTTTACTTCCCTATCCATGATTTCTATGGGTTCCTATATGAAGTGTAAGTTCTCGTCTAGTTCGATCTCATCGAGGGGAATCACAAGTGTGTCATCGGATAGGCACTTCTTCAGGTTCGAGACGTGGAAAACAGGATGAATGTTACTAAGTTCTCGGGGTAAACGAAGTTTGTATGCTACGGGACCGATCCTAGCGAGGATCTCGAATGGTCCAATGTACCTCGGATTCAGCTTTCCACGCTTTCCGAAGCGTATCATGCCTTTCCAGGGTGAGACCTTCAAAAGGACACAGTCACCAACCTGGAAATCCAAGGGTTTTCGTCTCTTATCAGCATCGCTCTTTTGTCTATGTCTTGAAGTCTTTAATCGTTCCCGGATTTGTACGATCTTTTCTGTAGTCTCTCTGATGATTTCTAGGCCTATGAGAGTGCTATCGGGGACTTGTCCCTTGACTAGCTACGTGTCGCCCACCTCAGCCCAGCACAGAGGGGATCTACACTTACGACCATAGAGGGCTTCGAACGGTGCAACCTTGATGCTAGTATGGTAGCTGTTGTTGTAGGAAAATTCGACCAAGGGCAAATGAGTGTCCCACGACATGCCAAAGTCAATAACGCAGGCTCTCAACATATCTTCCAATGTTTGAATGGTTCTCTCACTCTGCCCATATGTCTGTGGATGGTAAGCTGTGCTCATATCCAACTTAGTTCCAAGAGCCTTCTACAGTGACTGCCAAAATTTCAAGGTAAACCTGCTATCTCGGTCAGAGATAATGGATGCAGGTACACCATGAAGGCAGACTATCTCTCGAATGTAGATTCGTGTGAGTCTCTCCATTTTGAAGTTTTCCTTGATTGGCAGGAAGTGAGCGTATTTAGTCAGTCGGTCGACAATTACCCAGATGGCGTCGTGCCCACTCGGAGAATTGGGTAACTTTGTGATGAAATCCACTGTAATCCTTTCCCACTTCCACTCAGGTATTTCTGGTTGCTGGAGTAGACCTGAGGGATTTTGATATTCTACCTTTACCTTGGCGCAAGTCAGACACTTGCCCACGAAGGTAGCGATCTCTGCTTTCATGTTCGGCCACCAATAGAGTTGTTTGAGATCCAGATACATCTTATCTGAACCTGGGTGAACGTAGTATCTAGTCTTGTGAGCTTCGTTCATGACAACCTCTTTGTACCCGCCGTACTTTGGGGTCCAGGTCCGGTTCATGAAATAGTAAACTCCGTCTCCCTTTACCTCTAAGTTCTTTTCCATTCCTCTCAAGGCTTCATCCGACATGTTCTCTGGTTTTATGGCTTCCAGTTGAGCCTCTTTGATTTGAGTGGATAAATGGGAATGGATGGTCATTGTCAGTGCCTTCACTCTATGACATGAATACTCCTTTCGGCTGAGGGCATCCGCTACCACATTGGCCTTGCCGGGATGGTAACGTATTTCGCACTCGTAATCACTGAGTAGCTCTACCCATCGCCGCTGTCTCATGTTCAACTCTTTCTGATCGAAGATATGTTGTAGGCTCTTATGGTCGGTGAAGACAGTGAACTTGGTTCCGTAGAGATAATGTCTCCATATCTTTAATGCAAAGACCACTGCTCCCAACTCTAGATCATGAGTTATGTAGTTGACTTCGTGTGTTTTCAGCTGTCTTGAGGCATAGGAAATAACCTTCCCTCGTTGCATGAGCACACAGCCTAGGACCTGATTAGATGCATCACAGTAGACGACGAAGTCCTCCGTCCCTTCGGGTAGAGATAGGATAGGTGTGCTGCATAGAGTCTGCTTCAATGTTTGAAATGCAATGTCTTTCTTTTCTCCCCAACTAAAGGTTACGCCTTTCTGTGTCAGGGTGGTTAAAGGCTTAGCAATTTTGGAGAAATTCTGGATAAATCTGCGATAGTAGCCGGCGAGACCCAAGAATTGACGGATTTCTGTGGGCGTCTTCGGTGCTGACCAATTCTCAATTGCTTTGATCTTGGAAGGGTCCACGTGTATGCCTTCCTCACTAACCACGTGACCAATGAATGTTACTTTTCTGATCCAGAATTTACACTTAGAAAACTTTGCATAGAGTTTCTCCGCCCTTAGTGTTTCTAATACCTGTCCCAAGTGCTGTCTATGATCCTCCTCACTCCGAGAGTAGACCAGTATATCATCAATGAACATGATTACAAACTTGTCTAGGAAAGGACGGCACACCCGATTCATCAGATCCATGGATACCGCCGGTGCGTTGGTTAGACCAAATGACATGACTACAAACTCGTAGTGACCATAGCGAGTACGAAATGCTATATTGGGAACATCATTTTCATGAACTCGAAATTGATTGTACCCTGATCTTAGATCTATTTTCGAGAAGTAACTGGCTCCCTGAAGTTGATCGAAGAGATCGTCGATTCTGGGTAAGGGATAACGGTTCTTGATGGTAAGCTTGTTCAGTTCTCGATAATCAATGCACATCCGAAAGGATCCGTCTTTCTTCTTCACGAATAAGATCGGGGCTCCCCAGGGTGAGGAACTTGGCCTTATGAATCCTTTGCTGAGCAGCTCATTGAGCTGGCTAGATAGCTTTTGCATTTCTGCCGGCGCTAGACGATATGGGGATTTAGCTACGGGAGTAGCTCCGGGGATTAAGTCAATACGGAACTCGACTTGGCGCTCGGGAGGGATTCCTGGAAGATCTTTAGGGAAGACATCAAGAAAGTTGCAGACTTCGGGGATGCTCTCGAGGTCCTTAACTTCCTGTTTTTCATTAACGACATGGGCTAGGAATGCATGACACTCCTTTCGCAGATATTTCTGGGCTTGGATGCATGAAAGGATACGAAGGTTCGAGCTGAGTTTATCACCATAAACTATGAGAGCTTCGCCTGAGGGTAGATTGAGACGGATGGTTTTTCGTAACGAAGGATATTGACACGATTGGGGCTCAACCAATCCATACCAATGATGACATCAAAGCTTTTTATAAAAACTGGCATAAGATCGATGGGAAAGGAATGATCGTTTAGGGTAAGGGTACAGCCTATGAATATGTCGTTAGTGTTCTCTTTCTTTCCGTTAGCCATTTCAATGGTAAATGTTTCAGTTAAAGGTTGGGATTTACATTTGAGTAGGTGTTTGAAGGCATGAGTAACAAAACTCCTCTCCGCACCAGAATCGAAAAGAATGCATGCATAAGAGTTGTCAAGGAGGAACGTACCCGTCACAACTGTGGGATCAACAACTGCCTCCTCCTGGCCCACCGCCAACACCCTCCTTGTGTTGCCAGCTGTTGTTGCCTTGGGGCAATTTATCTTAAAGTGCCCAACCTCTCCACAACCATAACAGGCTTGACTGGCGCCCGCTCCAGGAGCCTGATTGGTTGGTTGGACTGGTGCCTTGTAGAACCGAGCTGTGTGTCCCTTCTTACCACAACTATTGCACGACAACTCCCGACACTGCCCATGATGATGGAAATTGCACTTGTTGCACTTTGGAAGAGTACTAGCGTATCCACTGGTAGGTGCTTGGGTGGTTGGAACAGCAGCAGGAGTAGTAGCAGCGTGGACTGCCACTGTTTGCTATTTCTCGGAAGGCTCCTGCGAAGACTGGCCCTTTCGTTTATTCCAAAACTTCTTCTTTCCACCACTCGCCTTTGGTGGTTCGGGAACAGTCATGGCTGCATCAAGATCAACCCCGTGATCTATTAGGGTCTACGCCAGACACTTGGCGCTGTCGAAAGTGGTAGGCTTAGCGGCCAAGAAATTTCCTTGAGTTGAGGGCGTCAATCCCCAAATGTATCTTTCAATCTTCTTGCTTTCCGGGGTGACCATTCCCGGACATAGAAGAGACAGATCGCAGAATCTAGCTGTGTAAGCAGCAATGTCGAAACCCTTCATCTTCAGGTTCCAGAGCTCGTGCTCTAACTTCTGCATCTCGCCCCTTAGGTAGTACTCAGCAAGCATGATTTCCTTTAAGCTTTCCCAACACATGGCATTTGCTACCGGCAGAGTTAGGGATTTGACTCGTCCATTCCACCAGGTCAATGCTCTGTCGGTGAAGGTGCAGGCGGCGAACTTCACCTTGTTGGCCTCAGAACAAGCACAAATCTCGAAGATGGATTCGATATTCTCGAACCATCGGGTTAAGGCAATGACTCCCTCATTGCCGTCGAAGGATTTGGGTTTGGAATTCATGAAGTCTTTATAGGAACACTCCTTTTGATGTACCTGATCACCGAGATACTGGGGATGAGTACCACATCCGGATCCGCTAGCCCCACCGGGGTTAATTTGCACCAATACTGTAGTCACGGTGGCTGAAACTGCTTCCTGGAACATGGCAGGATCGAACTGAGGAGGTGGTGGCGGCGGAGGGTCGTTGTTCTTCCTGTTGGGTCTCTTTCTGGGAGGCATCTTTTTCTGGGAAAATAACCAGGAAGAAGTGGATGGTAAGTCCCCTAGATCTTAAATTAAGAGATATGAAACAAGATATATCTCATCCTGATAGATAAAGTGTTCTACTAAGCGATAAACAAAGAATGGTTACTAATGCAAGTAAGATTATCGCTAGGAAGAAATATGTAGCAACACTTGGAATGAATCTCTATACTGTATTCGGCTCTAGCTAAAATAATCCTATAGTATTTTAAGTTGTATGCTCTGTTCTATCGATATCTTGATGTATATGGCTTGGTAAGTTTTAGACTTGCTGCAACACCATGATCACTCCCAGACACATGTTGGTCATGTCTCAAATAAATATAGTTGATTAGGCTATATTGATCCCGAACATGATTACATAACTACCCAGGTTTAACCGCAGTGTCCAACATCCAAATACTTTTGTTTTGTTCTACTTATGACACTGTTTCTGGTATATATGTATACTTGTATACTTTTTATAAAATAATTATATTTTAAAAGTATACTTTTAGTTCAGAGCACTTCGGCCCCTTAGTGTATATACTTGTATACCATGTAAGGTTCGGTATACTTAGTTCACTATAAACAATAGCTCTGATACCAATCTGTCACACCCCCAAACCAGAACGGCGGAAACGTTCGGCGGTGGATGACGTCATGTGTAGTATCACAACAATTGTATCATAGAAATCCTAGTAAACACAACCATTACATTGAATACATATATGAAAAGAGTTTACATCTGTTTAATTCTTGTTTTTATACATCAAAAGTATAATCAAAATAGAAAGACGTGACTCTATACGCTCCGTCTTCTCAAAACTCCAGGAGGTACCTATCTACTGGTTTCCTGAGAATACAAGCAGTTTTGAAAGAGTATCAGCATAAAGCTGGTGAGTTCATAAGCGGTATTTTGACATGAAAACCTATTGATGACTCTGTAAAAATGTTCACATGGTTCCAAGAAAATCCTATATTTTCTTTAGTGAAAGTGATAATATCAGTTCTATCTACGACTACTTAGTTTATGGTAGCCATGTATGAACCAATATCGAACAAAAAGTTGACTATGTGGATCTGCCCTAAGCCCACAACCAAAAGGTACAGTTTTGAAGTAGAGTCTCATAATTCTTGATATGACCTAGTGACCTTTACAACGTTCTTTAGGCGTCGGTTACATGACATTTGTCACCTCAGGCATGCCTGCCTAACTGTAGCTAGCAGTTCAGGTGTGGCATTGTCAGTCCAGAATAGATCTATTCACAAATCTCACGCTCTCCCTCCAGGAGACTCTGGTTATACTATGATAGGATTTAATTCAGTACACCTAAGGGTACAGTTTTGAAGTAGAGTCTCATAATTCTGTATAATCTAGTTTACATGAAATTTTGTAGTGTTCTCTTGTATTTGAATCTATTGTATACTGTTTAAAGAAATAATTATACTTAAATAATTATTAAATGTTGTACTCTTGTAGTGATGTATATCATAAACTAAATATGTCATAGTTTATATGTTTACCGATGTATGTAATCTAAATTGGTAAAAGCTGTGTATTGAATTCCCCAAACTATACCCATTATAGTTTACTTGAAATGTTATGTACTTGATTTGTAATCTGTTATGAAAACTATGAAATTGTGTTTCCAAAATAAAAGTGTCCCTTATGCTCAACATAGTACAAAAGTGATAAAATATCTAAATATTTTATAAAACGCGGAAATCGTTTGACTGTATTAATAAGTTTAAAACTTGTTAAATTCATTTGTGTTTGGCTTGTATTCCCCCCTAAAAACATTAAAAACCATAAAAGCGTAGGGGTATGAACTCACTGTTAGTAGTGTGGAAACGTCGAATCAACGAATTGAAATGAAGACCCTCGAGTTGTAGCGTGTGGCACTTAACGGAATCCTAATAACAATTTAATACATTTATGTATTTAAATTAGTGATTTCGCTAGATAAAGTGTAGAAAAACACTTGAGTTCGGTTAAGGAATGTTACCGGGACTTGATCGAATCGAGGAAAGTAGGATTTTCAGTCAAATACACCACTTAGGAAGTGTGTGTACGACTGTGAACAAGGTGTACGGCCGTGAACGTTATACGGCCCTTGAAGGAGTACAGCCTTTGAAGGTGTACGACCATAGACTGGTGTGCGGTCAATGAACTTGAAGGTGTACGACCGTACACTCAAGAACAAGGTTGTTGATTTCGACGAGAAACGTGTTCTAGATGTTCCGAAATGACCCCAAATGGTGTTTCTCGATGTTTTCCTGAAGGTTAAGGGTGTTTTTAGGGGTGTACGGTCACGAGTCTAGAGAGAGAAGGAGTGGGTGTTCGGCCAGAAAAGTGTAAATGAGGGGGTAGGGCCTCATATTTATAGGGGTTGTGATTGGTCGGTGGTGGGGTGCACCCAACGCCGGCCGTATACGAGTGTACGGCCGTACACGGGTGTACGGCCGTGAACTCAAGTCCGGCCGTGAACTCGGTCTTGTTCGAAGGAATTTCCGAAATTTCGCGTGGTTTTTGGTTCCGACTCGAATATAGAACTTAAATATATAGTTAAATGATTTTCCAAACCTAAGGAAGTTGACGGAACCCAATAAAATAAAATTTTATTAATGGAAATTAATTAACGGAAAATAGAAAACGGTTCGGGTTGTCACATATCCGAACCACCATAATCTTCATTCTCTTTGGTGATCGATGCTACTCCAAACAGGTTTCTAATAGCCGCATTCAAAATCCTATCCATCAATCTTCTACCAGATATCTGTCATAACATCTTCACGTTTTGCAACTTTTATTTTTCTCTTTCATTCTAAATCAACCAATATTCTGATCCATATATCGTAGCTGACCTAAATGCTAATGTGTAAAATTTATCTTTAGTTTTAATAGGACGTTATTGTCATACAAAACTCATATAACCGATCTCCACTTATGTTAGTCCACTATGTGACGTGTAACATTTTCATCGATACCCTTTCCCTTTGTATCCTAGACGCAAGTACTGAAAACTTTTCTTTGGGTGAAGAACTTGCTATCTCATAAATAATTCTACTCCCATCATTACACTCCCGGATGAAAATTGTACCAATGATATTTTGTCTTAACCATATTAATCTATAACCGTTTCTCATCAAATATTACTTTCTAAGTATTCAAACTGGCATTCAACTTAGTCCTAGTTTTGTTTGTAACCTAATGTCATTGGAAAAGGCATACATCATGACACCACTCCTCCAAATCAAAGCACATATGTATATAATAAGATATGATCTTTGATGTCCCATTTTCTACATGGAAAGAATCCATGTCATCATTACACTCCTTGCTGGAAATTGTACCAAAGATATTTTGTCTTAACCATATTAATCTATAACCGTTTCTCTTCAAATATTATTTTCCATGTATTCAAACTAGCATTCAACTCAGTCCTACTTTTTGTTTGTAACCTAATGTCATTGGAAAAAGGCATACATCATGACACCACTCGTCCAAATCAAAGCAAAGATGTATATAGTAAGTGCTGATCTCTGATGTATCTCAAATTTCTACATGGAAAGAATCTATGTCATTAATAGAGGTTCGACATAGACCATCCACCGACATTACACGTTGTGTGCAATCCTAACATTTCTTTCAAAGTTCTTGTGACACCTAAAAACTTTCAAATAATATGGATAACTTATTTTATGTTAAGTACATGAGAAATAGGAAAACCGAAAGTAAGGTGATATTTCTTGATTTTGTAAGGAACAAAGAGGAGATGAAGTATTGGTGCATTTTTTAATGAGAAATGTGAAAAATCTTCAAACAATATGTCATATGTTACATTTATGATGATTTTGTAAGAGTTTTGACAAATGTCAAAGTAGGTTGTTGTTTCATGACTAAGCATGAAATGAAACAAAAATGGGGATATTAGTGTTTTTTTTGTGAAGCAGAAAATAGGAAATATTCAAGATCTTTATATTATGTCTATCGTAACTTTGAGTAGGTCTAATAACCAAGTTGTGACACTGGTATTCATGTATGTACAAAAGTGCTAAGGTTGGGAAAAAATTTAGGTGGCTAAATATGCACGACTCATTAGAGAAGTCTTATAGTGCAAGAAATTTTAAGTCTTTGATGTTTGGGAAGATTTATATGAAATTTAGGATATGTATGCAATAGGAATCACATTATTTGATTTATTAATAAAAAAGTAAGCCGGACCAAATTTGGACAACTGGTTTTACGTAGTTTGTGCTTGGCCATCAAGAAAACTCGCTTGAGCATGTTGAAAAGTTGTAAATATTGTATGGTTATACATAAGGAATGAACCGTACATCCGTCAAGAGAAAAAGTGCTTGGTCCAAGCACTGCAATATCATCATTGTTGTCTTTTGTTCCACTTATGAAATTAAAGATGAAAATATGTATGTTTCAGCTCATATTAGTTCCAAAAGTGTATGAGAGAGTTAAGGTGAAAATTTAATTTAATTGAATTGGATTTTTAGAAGTTTCAGTGTGAGGAACCAAATATGATCTACAATAGAGTATCATCATCAAAGGTAAGAATCTATAATTACCTTCTTGGTTGTGTCAAACTTAGGGTTGGATGGATATAGGATTCACAGTAGACCAAATTATGAGAATTTCCACTTATGGTATTATGTTATAAGCTATAAATCACCATAAGTGTTTGTGATAAAGTAGATAAGACCATATGGAAGATACAAATAATATATTGTACTGCTAATTATATGTGAGCCTATGGTGATGTTCAATAGAGAACCATTATTAACAAAGAACCAACAATATGACTTATTATTATTCACACTGCGAATCTGAGCAGATTCATAATGTGAATATGAACTGATGTTTCATTTTTTTAACATCATTATGAATCTATGTTTAAAGAGTACCAAAATATATGAATTTGATATATTTATTAATTTTTTCGATAAAAACGAAACATCCAAAAACCAGGGCTAAATTTTTTCACTTTTACAATAATATAACTTCCATTTTTAGTAGATACAACCATTTGTTAATAAACCATTATTCCGAAATCAGAGTTAATAAGAAGACAATGCGGAATCTCAAATCATAAAACTGTTGATGTGTGTGTACAGTTACGCCATTGCCGCCTAATAAGTACCTGCAAAATATTTAATCCAAAACTGGAAGCACAAAGCTTAATGATTTCCCCTAAACACCTCATACAATACAACACAAATAAACAACTATAGATTATCATCAACCCTGGAGACAACCCGAAGTCTCAGTGGGCAAACAACACACCGTTTAGGTTATCAGCAAACCTGGAAACTATCCGAAGTCTCAGTGGAAAAACAACACGCCCTATGGGTTATCAGCAACCCTGTAGACTACCCAAAGTCTCAGCACACACAATAACACATATCACAATAATTGTAAATAATACTAGGGGTGGCAATTTATGACACGACACGACAAATATACACGGCACGAAACGAAATTGGAACGAAACTGAAATTTGAATTCGTGTTCGTGTCGTGTTCGTGTTAACTGTAAAAAACACGATGTCATGTCGTGTCGTGTTCGTGTTCAAAATTTGACACCAAATTGAAATGATTTCGCAGTTTTTTATCGTGTTTTTTGTGTTTGTCGTGTTATATTTGATAAAGTATTCATTAAATAAACTAGTTTTTAGTATATGTAATATTTGTCGTGTCGTGTCGTGTTTGTCGTTTTTTAATTCGTTCGTTTTCGTGTTAGTTAAAAAAACACGACATCATGTCGTGTTACATAAAACATTATCGTGTCGTGTCGTGTCAGAAAGAAACACGAAACGATAGCACGATTTGCCACCCCTAAATAATACCTAGCCGGTCAGCACATATATACTACCACACATGCAAGTATAGTGAGAGGACTCACCTGAATGAAGAGCTGGAACCCCCAAATCTTAGCCCCGCAAAATCAGCTACACGAACCTCGTAAACCAATCACAAGCTAAATCTCAAGATATAACTCAAAACCTCTACAAGTTTGACTAAAAGTCAAACTGGTCAAAAAGCCAACGGTCAAAGTCCACTTCAACAAGTCGCCACGTTGTGGCCACCCATTGCCACGTTGTGGGAGAAAAACGACAAAATAGTCGTGCATCCCCTCGTCGCCACGCCGTGGCCTCCATTTGCGACATTGTGGGAACTAGGTCTCAGCAACTTAATGCATTAACCTGTTTTCCTTCAACCCCTAGAGCACTAAAGCTCAGATCTAGTCTTTCCTAAGGTCTTGATGGATAAAGTTTCCAACTTTACCCATTAACACATCCCAATGAGTCTAGATCTCTAAACCTAGATCCTTAATGACAAATTAAGGCTTGGAATCAACCATTAAGATCTTAATAACCAAAGCCATAAATCCATAATTTCCTAAAAGAGTTCTCACTTTTATTCCAACATAAAAATCACAGCTTTATGGATATGCATGAGCAATGCAAGTCTAGATCTCAATCTAGGTGAAAATGGGGGAAAAAGACCAAAATATCATACATGGACCTCAAAACACAATCAAACTTCAGATCCAAAAGATATAGTGACCAAGGGACCAAGAGGAGCTACGAAGTTGCAAACTATATCTCATCAAATCAACCAAAATTTGAATATGAACCAATAAATCCAATAAATCTAAGATCTATGAAGAGAGAACCAAAAAGGTGGAAGCTTTATACATTCCAAAGCTCCACAAGATGCATGACGTGCAAGATCTGAAGTAGAGAACTCTCCAAACTAGCAAGCACACAACTCTATCTTCCAAAATGCAAGCCAAAGATTCAAACTTCAAGAATCACTACTAATACAACAAGAATCGCTCCAAGGAGGCCAGGGTTTCGTTTGAAAGGGTTGGAGGTTGAAAAGGATGCCATAATCCTTGAGATTAAGTGTTTATATATGAAGAAAACCCTAAAATTCATGGGCTTGGGCTATCAAAACTACCACGTCATGGCCTTTCCTTGCCACGTCATGGCGACCAAATTAACACACAATTATGCATAAAAACGCCACGTTATGATGCTCCACTCCCCACGTTGTGGCACCTAGTTTTTCCCAAAAAAATCAGATCTCTGATCCCGCCAAGCCCTCACTTGATCCATTCTCGGAACAGGTGTTACAATTCCCCCCCCCCCCCACTTAAATTAGATTTCTTCCTCGAAATCTAACTCGATTAGGATTTTAATTGCACTAACACAATCTGTAACGAACTCGGGAGACCTTCCTGAACCCAAATGATGCCAACAACCAACCAGTCACTTTGAAATATTCAACTGCAATAACGACCCAACCATAGCGAAAACCACTTAAATGGGAATTTCCAAAATCGAGTCTACCAGCCATCCCTATCAATGTACTTCTCAACCGAAAGCCCAACAGTCTAAGCACTAGAGATATACATAACGACTGTCAATCATCCACTCATCATACATAACCCCAAGTCCCTAACCAAGGACACTACTACTACGCACATACAATACTCAAAACACTCCGATCGAGAGTTCAACCCAACCCCAGCTTGGAGACTGCCTAAAATCCCCCAATCGCATACTTGGCTTTCTGGTAAGCTGAGACTAACCAACTGCTCCCACGAGCGAAACCAAATCAAAATCGTGTGATATCCAAGATTCCCAAACCTTTCAAGTGCACAATTTATCATCTGAGATAACCACGAAACTCATAACCACCCGGATCACCGACCTCCTGGTATTATAACCAGCATACCACCACCCCTATGTCTATCCAGACAAACCCATCTGATTTGAACTATTTCACTAATATTCGGAAAACACAACCTCGACCATCCACTTATACCTTAAATCCTGCTTTGAATATCAAATCGACTCCTAACTTTAAGAGCCGAGCCGATAAAGGTTGTCCTGACCCATTTGCCAATACGACTCCATCAGTCATTTATTCCAAATAAATGAAAACTCAATCAACCAATGCACGAACGATCACTAAGTCCGCTTCACTCCAAGTGATTGCTACGAATCAAACCGTTATCTCACATCACATACGGCCCCAACCCAACCTACGATCTACCCAATTATTACAAATGTTGTGGCCCACCCACAACCTTTCACCCAATCCTGTGATGGTCTAAATCATCTTAGAGAATGCTACGCGCCAAGTCGTAGACTTCCATCACTGCCACAATCGCCTATCAACCGATTGAATGCTACGGCTGCTCCGCATTCTTACAGCACTTTCACTACTGCCTACCAACCTAGTGAATGCTACGGCTGCTCCGTAGTTCTTATAACACTTCCATAACTTCCTTCCATCCTAGTGAATGCTACGACTGCTCCGTAGTCTTACAACACTTTCACAACTGCCTACCAACCTAGTGAATGCTACAGCTGCTCTGCAGTCTTACAACACTTCCACAACTGCCTACCATCCTAGTGAATGCTATGACTACTCTGTAGTCTTACAACACTTTTACAACTGCCTACCAACCAAGTGAATACTACAACTGCTCTGCAGTCTTACAACACTTCCACAACTGCCTACAATCCTAGTGAATGCTACGGCTGCTCCGTAGTCTTACAACACTTCCAAAACCGCCATGGGCCCAACCCATGGTCTTTCCAACTACACGCAAGAATTCCTAAGCCGAAACCCTATCCTGCTGGACTCTATCAGGCGATCGGGTCGTGCTTCAAACCCTAAAGCCTTCATCAGACAAGAACATGCAGAGAGGTCCTAACACAAACCTCGACCCGAACCTAGCCATGAATCCATAACATTTGCTCCGCTGCTTACCACTGACCAAAGAACATTATTACTTGCTTAAACCCTGAACCCCATCGCAACCAAAACTGGATCTCTAGTTGTCTTAAGATAATACCAGGTTAACTGGTCTTCCCAGTTAACCCTCAATCAAATAATATCTTATCCGCACCACCTGATCAGCCGGTCAAGGCCTCGCTAGCCTAACGGTAGCTTTCTCCAAACTCATAGCCTGACCTATCTTGGATTCTTCCCGACCGCAAGGAACTCTGGCCCTCCCTCAAGATATACCGATCCAAATCCTCTACATGGGTACAAACTCTAAAATGGCTCGCCCTTGGAACTATCCCCGATGGTCCCAAGTGATTATCCCCTATTTGGATTCATCTACACTCTGATAACCTCAATACCATTGGATTGCTGAGCCATTCCACAATATCACTACTCAACCACCACCACACTGAACTTACTGGACTAAGATCCCGTGAGCAAACAATATCGAGTGCCCACTGTTAGATTAGCTGTTTAAGCCCATAACTATAGGTATGTACTTGATTTGATGGTAGCATGGTCCTTTTGGGCTGCCTTCACCATAGCAACTTGACATGATGGATTTTGGAGAAAGAGGTTAATTAATGAATTATTAATATATTATAAGAATAATATATTAACTAGAAATCATATTATTTAATTAATATTTAATCAGAAATTAATTTATTATTAATTTTTGGATTAAAGGAATTGATTAAAAGAAAGGGGACTGGTATTGCAAATCATTGATAGTTGATATATTGGGCTGATGGACTCCTTTAGAAGGGAGTGGACGAAATCTATAGGAGGACCTATAGAATTTCGTCCAAGGCTTCTGATGTGGAGGTCCATGGACTGCTTAAGGCCTAAGAAAGGAAATTAGGATTTACACCTGAAAACCCTAGCAGCCTCAGCTATTTAAAGGACCCCTAGCATGTGATTTTCGGCCCCCATGCCTTCTTGGAAAACCTAGACGTTTTTCATACCGTGCTACCTCTCCTCTCTCATTTATCCTTTACTATTGGCGTTTGTGACTCCATTAGAGGTGCAACACTTGAGGCACTAAGCTTTCAGAAGTCAAGATCAACCAAGGAATTCCTGTTATTACTAGATAGCAAGCAAGGTAATCTTCTAACCCTAGTTTTCATATAGATTTCAAATTATATGCTAGTATTAGGGTTGTTGCTTTGGAATTTCTATTTGCATGTATAACTAGAGAAAAACTTAGATCCAAAGCAATTAGGGTTGCATGATCACATAGGATGTTGTTATGCTCAAAACCCATCAGTGGTATCAGAGCCTAGGATGTTTTTCTGTTATATTTAATGCAATAATGATCTGTCCAAAGTTGAAACAAAAACAAAATCCGCATTTGCTTGTTAAAATCGACCAATTCTATGATAAACTCGACGAGTTGGATGAACTTGACGAGTCCATGCCCTGACTCGACGAGTTGACTTGTATGTTAGCTGATTTTTCGATTTTCAGATCTTGTTTGGATTAGGATAATTACCATAATTCGTTTTTATCACCATAAATTGAATTTTCTGAATGGTAATCTGATTTCCTTATCAAATAAGATGGATTTGGTCAAATTTTAAGATAATGACAAAATTATATGATAAATTTAATTATTTGAAATTTGATCTAGTAATTTTGGAAGTTTCAATTTACACCCTTTTGTTTTGAAATTTAAAATTTAATTAAAAGTTAAATTTTGAAATATTAAATTCTAAAAACCTAGTATTTTAAAAGTTTAAAATACACCCTTATACTATTATAATATTAAAAGTTTAATTTATATATATGTTTAAGATGAGTTAGTCTTACCGTTAGTAGGCCTCATTCACGAAGCCGATCTATAAGGGGGGCATAAGGAAACTGCCTATAAAATGACAGTTGAATGGGTGTCCACTCTCACCCACCACTTCCTTGATTGGTGGAGGGTCGTTAGCCGAACAGGTAGGATATGACATTAATTCTCTCATTAATAAGTATAATGATAAAAATAAAGTAACTAAATGTTTTTATAAATTCCCAATCTTAGTTAGTTTAGGCAAAATGTGAATTTGATGCTAATCCATGAAATTGCAGATTGCACTTTGTCAAGTCGTTAGTGGAGCGTGTGTGGTTAACCGGCACACTAATCTGGACTAACAAAGAGTGGTAATGGGTAGCTAATAAATTACCACAGATCAATGGAGTGTGTGTGGTTAACCGGCACATTGATTAGGTGGTAAATGGCATCGAGAGTACCAAGCTAATTTGCATGGTTATTCACACCTTGTTTGTGATCCTCGGTATCCCAGTCACAAACTTGAAGGGCATAATCGAGATTAAACATGCCATTGAAAAGTTCAATGAATCTCAAAAGATCTAGGAATTTCATTTAATAAAACCTAATTTATTTAAATTTCGGTTTTCGTGGTGGAATTGGTAAATCGTCATTTACCTACCTTCATAACAATTTACAATTGGATTACGACATCCCTTTTCTGAATTGTGAATTATTGTGTTGGGTCATAGCCTTAATATTTTATTTGGGTGTTATATTAAGGAATTCCTATATAATAAAAACATGTTCTTCTTTTTCAGATGTCTGGCCCAAACAACGCTTCTGGATCAAATGGCTCAAACTCCTCCAACAACAACTTCTCGAACCCACTGTCGCTCCTGAACATTTGTGGGAGGGTCACTTTTGATGGATCCGATTTCAATGACTGGATCAGAAACATCAGAATGGTCCTATGTTACGAGGATAAGGAACATATTCTCGACAAGGAACTCGCCGAGATAAATGAAGAAACTGCTACTCCCGAAGAAATGGCTGAGTATAGGGCCAAATGCAAGGAAGCGACCAAAGTGTCGTGTATTATGGTGGTCACTATGACTCCTGAGCTGCAATGGTTCTGTGAGGACTATTGGCCGTACGAGATGTGGCAGGATTTGATGGATAAGTACCATCAAAGAGCACGTCAAGAGAGGTATGAAATAGTCACCTCATTCATAACAACCAAGATGAAGGATGAAGAGTCCATCACGACCCACCTACAAAGGATGCAGAGGTATATGGATCATTTGCTCAAGTTGAATGTCAACTTTGATGAAGAGCTGGCTATAGACATAGTCTTGCACTCTTTGCCTCCCTGCTATGATCAGTTCAAGATGACTTATCATTTGAGCAAGGAGGAAGTCACCTTGAGCAAACTTCAAGGTTTGTTAAGAACTGCTGAAAGTGGATTAAAAGGCAAAGCTGTTGAATCCACTCCTGCTGCTGTCCCAGTCCTGGCTATTGGACATGGAAAGGGAAAAAAGAGGAAAGCTCCCTCAAAGAACTAGAAGGTAAAGTCTCATGATGGATCTTCTTCAAGTGGATCCAAAGGAAAAACCGGTTCTGCCCCTCCTTCCTCTGATCCAAAAAAGCAACGTGTTTCTACTGCCACGAAAAGGGGCATTGGAAACGAAGCTGCCCGAAGTACCTACAGGACATCAAGGATGGGAAGATAAATCCCACCTTTGAAGGTATTTATACTATTTTGTCTAATAACCATCACATGCTAGTTCTTGGTTCCTTGATACAGGATGTGGTTTTCACATTTGTTCTAAATTGTAGGGACTAAGAAGAAGTAGAGATGTGGAGCATGGGAAGATGAACCTGATAATGGGCAATAGGAAATCATCTCCTGTTACCAAGATGGGGGTTTACTCTTTAGTGCTTAGTAGTGGGTTAGGTTTAGATTTGAATGATTGTTGCTACTCGTCATAAATGATGAGGAATATTATTTCTTTTCATGGTTTGTACAAACAAGGTTTTAGATATTCATTTAATAATGAAAGTGGTTCTATAAATGCTTATTATAATGGTACTTTTTATTTTGAAGCATTTCCTTGTAATGGTGTATATGAAACTGTGATGGTTGTAGATAACTTAGGAAATAATGTATTGCATATTGATTCGTCTAATGATTTAGACAAGGAATGCTTGTGGCATTGTCGTCTTGGACATGTCAACAAGAAGCGCATTGCCCAACTCCAAAAGGATAGAGTGTTGGAGTCATTTGACCTAAGGTAATATGATAAGTGCGAGTCTTATTTTCTTGGGAATATGAATAAATCACCTTTCACTGGTACTTGTGAAAGAGGTGAGGGATTGTTGGATCTCATACACACATATGTGTTTGGGCCCTTCAGATCCACCATAAGGAATACAAATCGCTTCTATGTGTCTTTTATTGATGATTATAGCAGATATGGATATATCTACTTAATCAAGCATAAGTCAGAAACCTTTGAAAAGTTCAAAGAGTTTAAACAAGAAGTGGAGAATCAATTGGCCAGGAAGATAAAGATGATCATATGGTGAGTATCTTAGTATCGAGTTCCATGACTATCTTAAGGAATGTGGAATTGTTTCACAATTGACACCTCCTTGGACACCACAACTTAATGGTGTGGCTGAGAGGCGCAATCAAACCTTGTTAGACATGGTTCGTTCCATGATGAGTCGAGCTTCACTACCAACCTCATTCTGGGGGTATGCTTTAGAGACTACCGCCCATATCCTTAATTTAGTCCCAACTAAGAAGTTTGCCAAAACTCTTCACGAGATGTGGACAGGGAAGGTTCCCTCGTTGGCACATATCAAGGTTTGGGGTTGTGAAGCTTTCGTAAGACGAGAGACTCACAACAAGCTTGAACCTCGAAGTGAGTGATGTATTTTCATCGGCCACCCACATAAATCCTTTGGATACTTGTTCTACAGACCTAGTGATAACGTGGTCTTCGTAGCAAGGAGATGAGTTTTCCGCGAGAGGGAACTCATATGCGAAGGGGACAGTGGGAGTACAATTGATCTTGAAGAAATTCAAGAATCAAGCGGTGAAGGAACCTCAAACACTAGCGCTCAACCTGAGGAAGAGATTCCTGTTGAACCAGTTGACGAGTCATTACCTCTTAGACGTTCTAGTAGAGTTAGCGTTCCACCTGTATTGTATGGTTTCCATATAACTGTAGAAGGTGATACGTTTATCAATGATAGTACACTGATAAATTTGGATGAACCTAATAACTACAAGGAAGCCATGGCGGTCCCTTAGTTTCCCAAGTGGAAAGAGGAAATGGACAACGAGATCCAGTCCATGTATGAAAATCAAGTTTGGAACTTGGTTGACAATGTACCAGGTCGTAAGACAGTTGGGTGCAGATGGATCTTCAATAAGAAAACCGACATGGATGGAAAAGTGCACACGTTCAAGGCGCGACTGGTTATGAAGGGCTTTACTCAAACCCCAGGGGTTGACTATGATGAGACCTTCTCACCAGTAGCCAATATCAAGTCTATTAGGGTTATGATAGCCATCGCTATGTTTCATGATTATGAAATCTGGAAGATGGATGTCAAAACCACTTTCCTTAATGGGAAACTGACTGAAGATGTTTGCATTTGTCATCCAGAAGGTTTTGTGAATGCTAAATACCCCAATAGAGTGTGCAAGCTTGAGAAATCCATCTACGGATTGAAGCAAGCATCTCTCAGATGGAATCTTTGCTTCGATGAGAAAGTTAAAGAGTTTCGTTTCTCTAGGAGTGAGGATGAGTCATGTGTATATGTCAAAGCTAGCGGGAGTATAGTTAGCTTTCTAGTATTGTATGTTGATGACATACTACTCATAGGAAATGACGTTCCAACCTTGCAGGAGGTTAAGTCTTGGTTTGGGAAGTGTTTCGCTATGAAGGATCTAGGATAGGCTGCCTATATTATGAGAATAAGGATCTTGAGAAATAGGAGTAAATGACTAATTGGAATTAGTCAAAGTACTTACTTGGACAAAGTTCTAAAACGTTTTAGCATGGAGAATTCCAAGAAAGGGAAGTTACTTATCCAGAACAATACCAAACTGAGTAAGACTCAGAGTCCGAGTACCGATGCAGAGATAGCAGAAATGAGTCGAGTGTCATATGCTTCCGCCGTTGGCTCGATCATGTACGCTATGACATGTACTCACCCTGATGTGGCTTTTGCGTTGAGCATGGTAATTCGATATCAAGGGAACCCGGGTAAAGCTCAAAGGATAGCTGTTAAGAACATTCTTAAGTATCTACGAAGGAATAAGGACTGGGTCCTTGTACTTGGTGGCAGTGATGACTTGAGAGTGACAGCATATAGTGACGCCAGTTTTCAGACCGACCGAGACAACTTCCGTTCTCAGTCAGGCTGGGTGTTTACCCTTAATGGAGGATCAGTGACTTGGAAAAGTTCCAAGCAGGAGACTGTGGCTGATTCAATGTGCGAATCAGAGTATATAGCAGCGAGCGAAGCGTCAAAGGAGGCTATATGGTTGAAGAACTTCATTGGAGACCTTGGAGTTGTACCAGCCCTTAAGGAGTCCATGAAGATTTTCTGCAATAATGAATGAGCAGTTGCCTTAACCAAGGAACCAAGGGATCATGGCAGATCCAGACATATCGACTAGAAAATACCACTTCATCAGGCATCGGGTAGAAGAAGGACTTCTCATCGTCAAGAGGCTATCGTCAGAAGAGAATCCTACAGATCCCCTCACATAGGGTCTGAGTAGGATTAAGCACGTTCAACATGCAAGGAGCATTGGACTGAAGGACAATATTAGTTTTAGTTATTAGATAGATAGTTAGAAACTTGTAACAATATAAATGTAATTGACATTTGATGATTAAGTAATGGAAGATTTATTTATGAGTAAAGTTTACTATCTTTTGTCAATTATTTATTTTGTGTTTCACTTTTGCATGTTTTACTTTCTGAATAATTGGATTGTTCAAATTATCCACAGTCTATGATACTTTGGAAGTAAGTAGTGTATTAAGACTGTCATGAATTGGCTTGTAGATTTTCTAAGTGCTTAGACATAGCAAAGGTTTGCTGCAACGTTCATGAGTACTCCTGAAATAGGAATTTGAGTATTGGATTAAACCCATGCTCGTTTGAATTACTTCATGGAATTTATCACGAGTAATTGTGAGACGATAATATCGTATAATCTTTAAACCGAGATATATGAGTTGTTGTTTACGAGTTGGTTGTGCATTGATACTGCGTAAACGCATCAGTAACTTGATGTTATAAAATGTATTGTTGTGTATGATTTGATAAGTAAATAGTACAAGCATATAAGTCAAAGTTTATCTGTTCCTTTTATCTCAAGGGGTAAAAGCGATATCTTGGGCCCCTCGATGATTTTGTGTTGACTTATGTGTCGGTCCCGGTCAGGACTTAATTGATGTGTTCAATTAAGTTCGTTGTCAAACAAATCAAAAATCGGGAAACAAACTGTTGGACATTGAGAATGATTCTGTTCCATGTCTTTGTCCACATGATATCTTGCAGAACGGAGGATTATATGATCCTTTATCTAAAGGACGCGTCATTGACTAGGTCAGAGTTCGACAACGGCATTTGAAAGCTACGATTGCTAATCAGATTATGAATTCATACTTGTAATTATAGTTATTAGACTTATCCAAGTGGGATACTATTGGATTAGGTGTCTAAGCCCATAACTATAATTGGTATGTACTTGATTTGATGGTAGCATGGTCATTTTGGGTTGCCTTCACCATTGCAATTTGACATAATGACTTTTGGAGAAAGAGGTTAATTAATGATTTATTAATATATTATAAGAATAATTTATTAATTAGAAATCATATTATTTAATTAGTATTTAATCAGAAATTAATTTATTATTAATTTTGGGATTAAAGGAACTGATTAAAAGAACGGGGACTGGTATTGCAAATCATTGATAGTTGCAATGTTGGGCTGATGGACTCCTTTAGAAGGGAGTGGACGAAATATATAGAAGGCCCTATAGAATTTCGTCTAAGGCTTCTGATGTGGAGGTCCATGGACTACTTAAGGCCTAAGCAAGGAAATTAGGGTTTACACCTGAAAACCCTAGCAACCTCAGCTATTTAAAGGACCCCTAGCATGTGATTTTCGGCCCCCATGCCTTCTTAGAGTCCCTAGCAGATTTTCATAGTGTGTTACCTCTCCTATCTCATTCATCCTCTGCTATTGGTGTTTGTGACTCCATTAGAGGTGGAACACTTGAGGCACTAAGCTTTCAGAAGTCAAGATCAACCAAGGAATTCTTGTTATTACTAGATAGCAATCAATGTAATCTTTTAACCATAGTTTTCATATAGATTTCGAATTGTATGCTAGTATTAGGGTTGTTGCTTTGGAATTTCTATTTGCATGTATAACTAGAGAAAAACTTAGATGCAAATCAATTAGGGTTGCATGATCACATAGGATGTTGTTATGCTCAAAACCTATCAGTGGTATCAGAGCCAGGTTAAGCACTTACTACTTCTGATGAAAGATTGTCGTATCCAAAGCACCTTCCCTCGATACAATTCCACATTCTTATATAATCCCAACTGATGAAAAAGAATTCATAGACCCACAATTGGAACAAATAGATAGTCAATTCAATGCTTTACTTACTACCAAATTAATCCCAATTCTGCTATAAACAATAATACCACAATCCAATAATTGACGATGAATGAGAAACAACCAACGAACGAGAATGCACTGACAACAATCGATTAATACAATATTCTACTGGACAAACCCATGCGGAACTACACATACCAACTCTGAAGTTGATTAACATATCAACCACTTATTATCCTAGACTATATGTAGCAACTTGTTCCTCGAGCTGACAAATCCTTCAACAACTGATACTCAACCTAAGCGTCTCATGCTCTGTTTATCGGCATCCCCGAAAGGGACCACTGGCTACAACAAGCTCCCTGACCAACAGCTTCCTGTCGTGAAGAAAACTTACACATTCCTGAGTATATACATTAGATGTCTACTTGCTCTACACCCTTATCTTGACCACATCTTGAACCAAAGTCTTGCATACCCGAACCGCAGATCCCCATAACCCATTCTTCTAAAACCATAAACTTGTATAAATCGATGATCTTCTAAGCAGAATACCTATTTCCAAAACTTAGGGTTCAAACTATCATCAAATAAAATTGCAACAAGTACTATTTCAAACCGGCTCAATTAGGTTCATACCATCCCTAACTCTTGGAATGTATAACACAACGCAAGATGATCTTTCGGATAAAGACCAAGCAAACTCAAAGACATTCCAAATATTAGATGGAGACCTCAAATACTTCCCAATCATAACTTCCTCTGAATCCCTAACCATCACTTAATCGCGAGGATCAATCATAAAACAAGAGGCATCATCCTCATAACCGAGATACAAAATACACAACGAAAGTTATCTTTACCGATTCACTTATCGTGATCTCCTGGAACAACCTGCTAGAACACGCTCTAACTGAACTCAAAGAAGGCATACTCTTGTTCTCATATTGTACAATTTCTACGAATATGACTCTCTTTCCATAAATGAAACATCTCAAAGTGATCAAACCACAATAATCATCTTGTGCATTTCCACCCTTATCGCAGATACCGCAACCATCTAGTTCCCCCACTGGGTCTTCCTCCAAATTCTGAAATCATATGCTCGCTCTCTCTTTCCCCCAACACAAAAAACTATAAGAACATAATTCTCGTCATAGAAAATAACATCATAAGCCATTGGCCTATCACTCAACCTCAGCTGCGATCCTATCCCAATCACTCCCTTCTTGAGTCCCACGACCCAGACTGGCACTACCTCGAGCAAGGTCATCGATGTCTCTGAATATAACTAAAACTCATAGGTCTGCACCTACTAGACCCAAACTGACACAAACACTCATCCCAACTATTACCGGTCTCATTCTGCATAATCATAGCCGACAGGCTGACAACGACGAGGATGACTGCAATTAGTGCTAGTGCTAAACCACACTATCTACCCCATACTAGCTCCTTAGAAACCCTTTAGGACCCTTCCTTTCTCCCGTACAGATCCTATGCTTTTAGTAGTATGAGCGACTACTACCTTCCACACCTATCCGCACGTGTTCCAAAAAGTGTCTCAAAGTCCCTAAGTCACTACACCAGACCACTATCAATCTCAGATACCCATGCCACCACAGGCACACACTACCGCTCATCCTAGACTCTCTCCCTCTAAAATTCTTCTCACATATGAGCATGCATTAGAACGCTTTTCTAGGAACTCCACCATTGCCAGGTGTATCAGCACACCCAAAAGCCTAGAAAAGCCAGCACAAACTGCCTAGATTCCCAACTTAGACTTCCTCATTCCCAAGTGCTCGCACCAGCACACTCTAACACTCCCATGAGATCACTAGGAATACTCACCCCCACCGTGCTATCAGCCGTGAAAGAAACTTCTACGGTTGTCAGCTAACTATCTTATGAATACAATTACATGCAGCAAAACTTAAATAATCCTTCGACCAACAGACCCAACCCTACAACGGTTAGACTCAGACAAGAGCTGCGCAATAGGGTCGAATCGATTATTCTAAAATTATTTAACATTTTCAGCATGTAACTTAACGTATTCACTTAATAGCTAACTAACATCGATATAAGTTTAACATATCACAAAGCAAGCATCATTCGAGCAGAAACAGTCAATACACAACAAGGCATCATAAGGATCATACAATTATAACACGCAATTCCTGAGGATCCTTAGCATACATACTATCCTGCATCTGTAACAGCTCATATATCACATACAAAGGCATCTATCCTAAGCAGGCACACAAGCATGCAACCTTGAATAGATCCTTAACATACTTATAACATGCACAACATACTATAATACATATAATAGCAAGTAAAATACAACATATAAATCAAGTACGGATATTTTGGGAAATCACTTTTCCGAGCTCCGGTTGACTGTACACATCGCATCTTCTCTTTTATTATCTTAGAATAATTTTTTTCAAAAATGTTTAGTAAAATTCTCAGTTCCATATTTTGAGTTTGGAATCCCATGAATGTTCATCCAAATCCCTCAAACCAGGGCTCTGATACCAACTTGAAACATCCAAAAACCAGGGCTAATTTTTTTTTTCACTTTTAAAATAATTTAACATCCATTTTTAGTTAGTTACAACCATTTGTTCATAAACCATTATTCTGAAATCAGAGTTAATAAGAAGATAATACAGAATCTCGAATCATAAAATTGTTGATGTGTGTGTACAGTCACACCTTCGCTGCCGGATAAGTACATGCAAAATAGCTAATCCACAACTGTAAGCACAAAGCTCAGTGAGTTCCCCAAAATACCACATACAACACAACACAAATAAACAACCATGGGTTATCGGCAACCCTGGAGACTACCTGAAGTCTCAGTGGGAAAACAACACGTCCTGTGGGTTATCAACAACCCCGGAGACTACCCGCAGTCTCAGAGGGAAAACAGCACGCCCTATGGGTTATCAACAATCCTGGAGACTACCCAAAGTCTCAACACACACAGTAACACATATCATAGTAACAGTAAATAAGACACAGCTGGTCAACACGTATATACTACCACACAGGAAAATATAGTGATAAGACTCACCTGAATGAAGAGATGGAACCCCTTACTCTTAGCCCCGCAAAATCAACTACATGAACCTCCTAAACCAATCACAAGCTAAATCTCATGCTATAACTCAAAACCTCTCCAAGTTTGAATAAAAGTCAAACTGGTCAAAAAAATCAGTGGTCAATGGTCAAAGTACACTTCAGCAGTGTAACATCTTGATTCATATAATTTACATGTTTAACCCCCTGGTATGAAATTTGTTTGCAAAATTGGTCCCTTGTAGCATTTGGGAGAAATGCGTGTTTCCCTAGGTATGTTGGCGTACTAGGCCTGGACCAAAACCCTAAAATTTTGGGTTTGTTTACTATTTAAACACCTTTATAGCCTCAACACCCTTTCTTTCATCAGCCTCCATCTCTCAATTCGACCCTACCTAACCCTAATCTCTTCTGTGAGCATTTTTGACCTTGAGTGTATATTTTGGTGATCTTGAAGGAAGAAGAAGGAAGTGGAATCATATTGGGAGATCAAAGACAACCTAGATACATAAGCACATCATAACTTTGCACCACTTGGAGGTAAAAAGCTCTGATTTTGATGAAGTTTTGCTTAGATCTTGTTAGCCATGGATTTGTGTTCATTTTGGTCCCATAAGCTTGGTGTTTATGAGTATGGTTTACTCTAAATCATACAAGCTGTCCTTTCAGACGTTTTGGAGTGTTTAGAGTCATAAAAATATGATCTTGGTCCTTAGTTTCCTTCCTTAGAGTCATATGAGCTATGAGGTCTTAATGAGTTAAGAAGTTAGGGTTTTTGGTATTGGGCACTTTCTAGCCATGCAAAGTCATAAAGTTGGAAACTTTATGAAGTAGAATGCTATTTTGGGACTAGATCTAGGTTTTTGGACGAAGTGTGTAAATAAATTAAGCACTTATTAGAAAATAAAGCTGGCAGATGCGTACGCTGGGCCTACCTATTGGTACGTTGTGCGTATGTGGTCAACTCCCCATAATCTGGTCAATGCGTATTATGCCCTGCGTACAAGCTGAGTACGCTGGGCGTACTCAACTGAGTTGACTCAAGTGACCCCTTTGACTTTTGACTTTGACCAAGATTTTAACTAAGTTTGACCTAGGGGTATTTTGGGTATTTTGAGTTGTGGACTGAGATTTGGTCACTGGTTATTGTGAAGGTGATCAGTAGAGTTCGTAGTCGGAGAAACGTGTTGTTAAGATATTTCATCGGTCTGTGAGGTGAGTGTTTCCCTCACTATACTTGTGGGTCGAAGGAACCAATGCCGGCCCACTGGATCATGGATCCTAGTATATTGGTTTGATGTTATGCTGAGTATGTGCTAGATTGGTAGATATGTATGATTACCTATGTTCACTGAGTATGCGTTAGACTGGTAGATCTATATGATTATCTGTGTTTCTGGTTATTGATTGTTATTGTATATGTCGACATATTATGGTTAGTTGGGTTGAGGCAGTCCAACTTTGTGCTGAAGGACAAGACACCCGGGGCGGTCCAGAGAGAATAAAGGCCTACAAGGCGGTCCAGTCAGGCCGAAGGCCCGGAGAGCAGTGTAGGTAGACTATAGGCCCAGTTCGGTGGTCCAGCCTTGTTGAAGGCTATGAGAGCGGTCTAGATAGGCTGCAGGCCCTAAGAGGGGGTCCAGTCAGGTTGAAGGCTCATGTATGCATGTTGTTATCTGTATGGTTATGTGTATAGTACTTGGGGGAACTCACTAAGCTTTGGCTTACAATTTCAGTTTATTGTTTCAGGCACTTCAGATGATCGAGGGAAAGCTAAGGCATGATCGTGTACATCCTTCTGATTTTATTATATTGGATTTTGGGATTAACTGATTATAATTATTACTTTTGGAATAATGTTTTGTAAATAGTTATGGTCTTTGAATTGGTTTTTGAAAATGAAAATTTTACTTTGATTTTTGTGATGTTACAAGCAGGTCACCACGTCATGGCCACCCATTGCCACGTCATGGGAGAAAAACAACAAAATAGTCGGGCATCCCCCAGTTGCCACATCGTAGCCTCTATTTTCCATGTCGTGGGAACTGGGTCTCAACAACTTAATGCATTAAGCTATTTTCCTTCAACCCCAAGAGCTCTAAAGCTCATATCTAATCTTTCGCAAGGTCTTGAAGGATAAATTTTCCAACTTTACCCATTAACACATCCCAATGAGTCTAGATCTCTAAACCTAGATCCTTAATGACAACTTAAGGCTTGGGCTCAACCATTAAGATATTAATAACCAAAGCCATAAATCCATACCTTCCAGAAAGACTTCTCACTTCTATTCCAACATAAAAATTGCAGCGTCATGGATATGCAGGACCAATGCAAGTCTAGATCTCAATCTAGCTCAAAATGGGGCAAGAGACCAAAATTTCATACATGGACCTTAAAAGACAATCAAAATTTAGATCCAAAAGATATAGTGACCAAGGGACAAAGATGAGCTACAAAGTGGCAAACTTTATTTCATCAAATCAACCCAAACTTGCATATGAACTAAGAAATGCAATAAATCTTAGATCTATGAAGAGAGAACCAAAAAGGTGGAAGCTTTATACCTTCCAAAGCTCCACAACATGCATGAGGTGCAAGATCTAAAGTAGAGCACTCTTCCAACTAACAAGCACACCACTCAATCTTCCAAAATGCAATCCAAAGCTTCAAACTTCATGAATCACCACTAATACAACAAGAATCACTCCAAGGAGGCTAGGGTTTCGTTTGAAAGGGTTGGAGGCTGAAAAGGATGCCATAATCCCTAAGATTAAGTGTTTATATATGAATAAAACCCTAAAAATCATGGGCTTGGGCCGCCGCAGCTGCCACGTCGTGGCCTTTCTTTGCCACGACGTGGCGACCAACTTAGCACACGATTATGCATAAAATACACCACGTCGTGGTTCTCCAATCACCACGTCGTGGCACCTAGTTTTTCCAAAAAAAAATCAGATCTCTGATCCCGCCAAGCCCTCACGTGATCCATTCTAGGAACGGGTGTTACAAAAAAATAGACCTTAACTTTTTGACAAAACTGCACAAATGGTCCCTGTGGTTAGCTGAAAATTACCACTTTGGTCCAAAAAGTTTGGACTAGCACCATAGATCCAAACTTTTTAATTTGTTGCGAGTTTGGTTCAAAATTTTTGAAACATTTTATAATGACGGATTTTCCCTTTATTATTTTATTTTACATTTTTCTTTTATTATAAAAATTAAAAAACAATTAAAAATAAAACAAAAAAATAAAATACCTCTAACCCTCCCTCCCCCCCTCTCTCTCTCTCTTTCTCTCTCTCTCTCTCTCTCTCTCTCTCGGTAAACTTTATTTTTGGGGGTGTGTTCATTTCTCACCGGAAAACATAAACCCTCCATCTCCTTCATATGGCTACTACGATCAACTGTACAATACAACGAAACACCACTGCAAACCACTACTTTACTCCTCTTCTCCAGCTAGGATGCATCAAACTCCCACCTCATCCCGCCCTCACCTCATCTTCTTCAAGAAAAATCTAGAAAAAATCAAACCCTTCCCCTTCGATTTACGTTGTCTCTTCGGAAAAAATGCTCAATGGGCTGCATCTAGTTCACCAACACCACCGAATCTATTGGTATGATGACACTAGGGAGGGTACGAATGGTTGGAGTTTTGAATGGAGGGTGATGGATGACTATGTTGGACTTAGTGATGATAGATAGGAGATGAACGTCGGTAGCAACAAACGCCAGTAGTGGAAGAGGGTTTCAGCTAACCCTTCTCTCTAACTCTTGTAGATCTGCAATCCCACATTTGTGTTGTTCCATCATCTTTATCGATCTGGATTTCAGATCCGACGCCGTTTAGGGTTTCAGCCATTACCCTTCTAGTTTTTGGAAACCCTAACTTTTCAGATCTGTTGTCACCTTGTTTCTCTCTCATCTTCTCATCGGATGACCGCAAGAGCAGTCACCCTAAATCCTCATGAAGAAGAGATCTAGCAACACATAGATGAATCAGGTTCATATGTGTGTGTGTGTGTATGTGTATATATATATATATATATATATATATATATATATCAGATTTTTGGTTTATTTATCAAATCTTGAACAAATTTATGTATTTGGTCTCATCTATGTTTAATCAATTCTAGGTTTATCAGAGTATATTTGTACTATGAATCAGGTTCATATGTGTTCTTGTATATAAAATTTATGGGTTTTGTATTTGTTCTTTGATTTCTGGTTTTTGTCTGTGTGTTTATATGGATATGTGTTCATCTAAAGAGAGAGAGTGTGTGTTCATCTGGAGAGAGAAAGAGATAGAGAGAGAGAGAGTGTGTGTGTGTGTGTGATATGGTGGCAGTTCATATTATTCCGTCAGGTAATGGTGGTTGTTCATATGGGAAGGGTGAAGAGGGTTGGAAATTTCTTTTAATTAGAAATGTATTTAAATAAATAAAAAAAACTAGAAAACCAAAAAAAGTAAGGTCCAAATCATCATCATAAAAAAGTTCAAAGCAAATTAGATCAAACTCGCAACAAAATGAAAAGTTTGGACCTCTGGTGCTAGTCCAAACCTTTTTAGACCAAAGTGACAATTTTTAGCTGACCACATAGACCATTTGTGCAGTTTTGGAAAGAAAATGAAGTGAGTTTTTTTTTTTAAAAGTTCATTTTTTATATATCAATATAGATCTCTATGGAAAAACGATGAAAAATCATGAACAATGGGTTTTTTTAGTTGTTTTTCCGATAAAAAACATGGTTTAAAAAAAATTAAACTAAAAAAAGGAAATGAACTTTGTTATAAACCGATGTATGTACGTCAATTGTAAAAGTATACAACCATTTCATTTGCTGTTGATCACTTTAAATTCCGACGCTTTGGATTGGTTCCTTGGTTACTTGATTAATAATGGTTAGCTTTTCCCCGAACCTATGATGTCACTTACAAAGAGTACTAAAAGATACAACAATAAACATTACATTTATCTGTGATGGATAAATTTATTACTTACCAAATAGAATAAATAAATAAATAAATGATTTTTTACTTATAACAAAACAAAAAAAAGGTTTACTTATTAATTAAATAAAATGGTTTATTTAATAAACTAGATTATAACCCGTGTTAAACGCAGGGAGAATAAATTAAATACATATCACATTAATATGTGGCATTGTCTTAGGTGGAATTTTAATAAAAAATGTTAGTTAGATTCATTTTTAAAGTTTTTGAACCAAACTTATTAAATAAAAATATTTAATATTTATATTAGAGCAATTTGTTTTTTAATACAATAATTTTTAACATAAATGATCCACATGATCTTTGTTTTATCACAACATGACGCGACTCCTTGAAACATGTTGTGTAGTAGTTTTATGAATTGACTTTGTTCGCTGTACCAACCCCAATGGAGACTCATATAACTCTTTTCATATTGGCCCTGCAAAATCAAAAGCAACAATAAGTTGTTATATGTAGCAACAACGTTAAATTTTGCAAAAAAATTTCGATATACATTACAATTAAAGTGCATTGCAAAAAAATAAAAAAATAAAAAAATAAAATAAAACCCAGATACGTAACCTAACAATCAAACAACATATTTTCATAGAAATAACTATCACAAATCTACAATTTAGACTTTATATAATATTCTTAAGTTATATCTTCCATTTTCATCTTTAATGGTCACTAACACATCTTTTTGCCTTATTGTTGTGACACACATCTATATCGAAAATAAGAGAAAGAACTATAAAGAATGAATATTGACAAAGTGATTGTTCATTGAAAACCCAACAAAATTCTTCATAGACCCGCCCGGATTCTTCTATAGAGCGCTAGAAGGTCTCTATAGTGACAACCGATATGACATCTATGAGAACTCACTGTTTAAAGTAACAATTTTGATTAATTTAAGTGAAAAATCATTTAGAATGCTTACCAGTTGTGATTGTTTCCACTTGGATGTGAATATTAACATTCTTGTAGAGAAATATAACTTTAAATGAACCCTACATAGCCAAATCAACAAACATGACAACACAGAAAGAAGCCTAAATTGACATATAACCAAATTTCCAACAAATTTTAAAATTTTAAGGTTTCCCTGAACAATTTTTCCAGTTTATCAAAATTTTATTTTATTACAACCCTATATGAGTAATCAAGAATCTAAAGCAAGTGAAAGAAGTAATTATTCATTTAAGTCTAGTAAAACATACAATATTATGAAGTTGCTTATAATTTACATGTTTGCTTATTGTCTTGGAAGTACCCGACCACTTAGACATGTACTATTATTTGATTAATTAGTGCATAAATTACATTATAGAATATGAAATTTAATAATTGTTCGAATTCATTTACACTTGATTTAACAATAGAAAATGAACAAATTTATAATCATAAAAGTATTCTTAATTCAATAAATTTGTTATCAAAATTAATGGAAAACTGAGTTTCTTGAAGAAAAAAAATCAAATACACAAAAACGATATAACTAAAAAACAAGGAATGGATCAAAGAACATTTGAAGATCATGTGAGAAAGGTATGACCAATAAGATCTTTTTCGCACTTTTCAGTATAACCATGATTAATCTTTTCTCATCTTCAAGATGATATGTACAAGTGAGTAGAGAAAAAAAATTTATAATCATAAAAATATGCTTAATTAAACAAATTTGTAATCAAAGTTAATGGAAAATATTTTTTGTCGAAATAATCAATTATTAAGTATGTAGCATATTACTACTAGGAGATTTAGAGTTTTGCATCATCCTCACGCTTCAATACAGACATCAACTAATGCTCATCACTTTCAAGTAAAATTATCTGCAATGTAAACTTAATTATAGTAAACCTAATCAATAACATTATAAAAAAGGGTAATGTTAAGAATAAATACATACAGTTATTGAGTTAGATAGTTGGAAATCGAGCAATTGTAATTTAACACGTATAAGACCGATTATTACTTTCAGAACTGGAAGTATTTACTATATTAATAAGATTTAAATGCAAGATGACTGTTTTGGCCTTGATGAATTGTGGTACCATCGATGTACACCGAGAAAGAAGTAGAATAATTAAGAAGATATATCATGTTGATTTGCAAACATATAGGATGGTCATTGCATAAATTACGACTTTAAATTTGGGAGGATTTGAATTTTGAATTTTGAATTTTATTTTAGGGATAGAGGAAATTGGTGAAGGTTTGAGCGGAAACATTGATGGACAATGTGTTTGACCAAACATTGGCTAATATGAAGTAAACAATTTGATCTAAGGGTGAAAACGGTATAAGTGAAACACAATCAAAAGTCTTTATTGCTTTAGATGATGAAATAAAATTTCTCTTTTAGATATAGAATTCAATCTTTTATTTTGTAAATGTTAATATTTTAATATTCGTTTTTCTCTAGCGTCATTGTAATTGATTTTATTATTTAAATTTGAAAAATTGTAGGATATCTTTAATATCTAAAAACAATTTCAATGATAAATGTTTACTAATAAATTTATCAATAAATTCACAATGAATTATAAATAATTCTTTTAGAACGGTTAAAAGATTTATAAAAGTTACAATTTCATAAAAAGTGATAGTTTTTAATATTTATATTGATGTTATAATGAATAACATTGTAACAATGTTGATAAATTCACATTCCAACGGAATAAAAGAGAAAAAAAATAAATAAAATTCTAAATTCATCTGAGTTTAAACCCAAAAGACAAATAGATGAATAATTCAACATTTCATAAACCATAAATTTATTCAAATGATCATAACACTAACTAAAAAACGAATAGTATGAAACAAAGTCATCAAAAACCAAACACAAAAACCAAATAGTATGTAAACATAATATGAAATCAATAGTACTCAAATCACCCAACTACTCAAACAAAGTCATGAAAATCATATATTATTTTTTTTTTGCTTTGGAATTAACATTTTTGGCTTGCCTTTCCAGAAGTACGTTCTACCATTGATGTTGATGGTCGTTTGGTTGAGGACATTGTTGCCGAATTATCAACATCGTATACATCTTCTAGGTTGCATTTTAATTCTTCATGTCCAGAAACTACTTTAAAGGATGTCCACTTAGTTAGTGGACTTGTTGCGACACTTTTATCAAGATTCGAAACGGATGTGATGTTATCACCAATAAACGAAACAACATCCTAAATGTAGAAAATAAATTCATATGTCAATCTAAAAGTTAATAATATTTTAAAGTATTTAAAATATTAGATTTAGTTATATTATATTTAAAACCTTCAAATTTAATGTGTCTTGAGATCCGAATTCTGTCGATAAAACATTAAACGAATCGGATTTTGGCGCCTACATTTGTAGTGCATAGAAATATGTTAGTTGATCAACTGAAATGTAAAAAACGAAATTTAATAAATGTAGTGTTTATAGTATTCTTCGTAAAAGAATGTTACATGTTCGATGTTAATTTTTTTTTCCAACTTAGCAATGATTGTATTATCAGCAGTGAAGTTTGAGATTGCATAACCATCAACTTTGTTCTTCAAATTATAATGTGAAATTTGAATTTTGAACGCCAACTTTTTATCCAAAAGGACATTCAAAGAAGATGGATAAATCTCCCGATTACCCTCCTAAAAAATGAACGGTTATAAAAATAGATAGACAAAAAGTAAAAATTAGTTTTATGTAAATGAAGTTAATATCGATAACCTCATTAAACTTTTGAAGCAACTATTGTGCGGTTTTTTCCAAAAGTTTCTTTGCGTCACGATCAAATAACGTAAGTGACACCACACCGGTAAAGTCTTGTACACTAATGGGGATTTTGAAACTAAAACCATTGATATAAACAAATTCAGTAGTATAAAATTAGAAAATTTAACCGAAGATTATAATGATATGTATAAAAGAATTATTGAAAACCTTGGAACAACATATATGTCTTTGTTAATGCAAGTTGAAGCGTAACAATAAAAAACTTCTTTATCTTGTTTTTGGTCCGTTCCACTGGTTTTTCCATCATGCATTAAAACGAATTTTATGGCTTTCTCTTGACATTTAATACAAGCCAAATAGTATCATTCCACATCAGTACACACATGCTTAATCGTACCGACAACAATCAATGTTTTTTTTCTGCGAAATATTGATGTAAGTTTAAATTATATAATAAAAAAAGTAAAATGAAATATGATGGTAAAAATAATCCAAAAACTATTTCACATAACGTATATTTCATAAATGAAAGTTAAGTATATAAACATTATCTATAAATGAAAGTTAAGTATATAAACCTTATCTACTTGTTGGAGATCAACAATAGCATGAAAATCAAACTTATGACGAAAATCGTCATTTTCAGAGTAGAGGATGGAGGATGAAGCGTTGCTACAATTAACTGATGTGCTTTCTGGATCGGCTTTGGCAAGAAATCTCAACAATAAAAAAGAAGACATTTTTGTTCCTTTAAAGTAGAAGTAAAACAATAATAATATGCAAACAATATAATAAGGAATTTATCTAACTTCTCCTTGAATGTAAGAATCTCCTTAATAGGAACATTGATGAAGATCCTAGTCGTAGTGAAGCAATTTGTGATAGAGAAACGTTCTAAAACGATGCATAATGAAGTTAGTATAAATGTATATTCATTTATAGTAAAATGAATAATAATATTTTGAATTTTTTTAAGGTGTAAGCTGTTAATCAGAGTAATGAACAAACCTTTATAATAAGATATTTTTTCGTACTGAATAACAACTACCATACGATTTTGTTTGTTATTTTCCAAATAGTCATGAACTGTTGTGCATACCCATCCTAGAGTCTTACATTTATTTGTTTGCTTTTACAAAAACCAAAAAAAAATTATAAAATATAAAATCACATTATAAAGTAAAATTTGACAAAATTTTTTGAAAAGTAAACATACTTTAGATCTTCCAAGCTCAAATTGATTCTCTTTGATAATTTATTTTTCTTAGACAAAATTGCAAAAATGGTCCTTGTGGTATGCATTTTTTGGGGTTTTGGTCAAAACCACGAGTTTTTTGGATTGGTGGTCCTTTTGAGCTAGTTTGCTTGTAATTTTGGTCCCTTGGAAAACTGAAAAGACTAAAATGCCCTTTTTGGTATTTATATTTTTTCTATTTAATTTAAAGGAAAAAGAAAATAAATAACTAATTTGGGCCCACTTATCTCTCTCTCTCTCTCTTTCTCTCTCTCTCTCTCCCCTTGATTCCCTCACCCAAACACCCCCTTTTGCTGCTGTTGCTTCCCCTCTATGGGTGTGCCACCGGAATAGAAAGAAGAACCATGAGGGAGTTGCTGGAGCAACCTCCCTTACCACATCAGACGGCGGGATCGCCTCCTCCTCCACTCCGTTGCAAATCGCCACCATAAGACAAACTGCCACCACCTCTACAACTCCCTTCCTCCCTCATTTTCTTTCCTATTGATTAATCACCCCAAACACCCTACGATCACTTTGAGCGCTACCCCACATCCACAGCCGACAACAAAAAAGAAATGTAGCAGAGAAGAGCACCAGAGCAGACTTATTGCCACCACCATCTTCAGCCCCTCACCACCACCGTTGCCCTGTTCCAGCCATCACCTTCGATTGTTCAACTAACCCACGAAGGTGAAGAACCCCCCTCCTTCATCGCTTGTGTTACAGGACAAAAACAACCCCTCTCACCATTAATGGCGGCGAAAGCGATCGCCGTTTCTGCTACTCCTCTTCCCTGCATATGAAGTCGCCGGCGACGAGTTGAATGAGACTAAGAAGATCACCGGCCTTGAAAGTTCTTCCTTAAACCACTGCCTAGTCACCTCACTGAAACTGCTTTGCTCCTTTGATCTGTGGCTGCCGATTGGAGATTAAACCATAGGGGTGGCCGGAGATCGGCTTCCCTCCTAGCGATCTGTAAGCCTTTAGTGAACCACCCGCTCCCACCTTGGTCGCTGCCACTGTGAGGACTCCAAACATCGCCAGCCACTGATTTCGATCACAACCAACTCCTCCTTCCTCCCTTGTGTCATTCTCGTCGAGTGTTAGTCGAAAACGAAGCAGCAAAAGGGGTCGGTATTTTAAGAGAGAGAGAGAGAGAGAGAGAGAGAGAGAGAGATAAAGATAAGTGGGCCCACTTTTATATTTATTAATAATAACAATTTTAAAAAGTAAAAGAAAAATGAAAACTAAATTCATTAAGGGTATAATAGTCATTTTAGTTTGGACAGGGACTAAAACTGCAAGCAAACTAGCTCAAAAGGACCACCAATCCAAAAAACTCGTGGTTTGGACCAAAAACCCCAAAAAAATGCATACCACAGGGACCATTTTTGCAATTTTGTCTTTTTCTTATTCATAAGGGTTTCCGTTGGTAAGCATCTCACAACATCTCCAATAACATCTATTATATAAGATAATAAAAGGAATATTAGTATAAAAGTTTCGGTATGGTAAGTGATGGTAAATAACATAATGTTGTTATATAAATCGTTAGATTGTAACATATAAACTAACCAACATGTGTGTTCTCAACAAAGCACCATCCAAAATGGAATTGAAGTTTGCAAAAGAGAATCCATAAAGTGATCCAATCCACTCATTGCATGATGTAACTTTGGTTGTGATATAAATATTGATTTTGTTTTCATTATCAACAAAACTATTTTTTTAAGACCAAGTTGTGGATTTTGGATGTAGTAACAACAATCCTCATGAAGCAAACTTTCAAATATTTCTAATAAAATATTTTCATCAAAGATTTCCTTCTCATTATTATCAATATATACAAATACAGTAGCATGTAATTTTCCTAATAGAAAATAGTCAATCCTTATTTCAAGGAACTGAATATTGACTAAGCTAATTTACAAAACAATACATACAACATATATTTAACACACCCCCGCAGTCGAAGCAGGAGACTGTTGGACGCTAAGACTGTCTAGAAACTCGTCCAAAAGAACACGCGGAAGTCCCTTGGTAAAGATATTTGCAATTTGATATCGGGAAGGTACATGACGAACACGAACTTGACCACGAGCAAATTTTTCCCGTACAAAATGAATATCCATCTCAATATGTTTAGTACGTTGATGCTGCACCGGATTTCCCGATAAATAGATTGCATTCACATTGTCACAATAAACAAGTGTAGCCTATTTAATCGGACAATGCAATTCCAACAAAAAGTTGCGTAACCAACATGATTCTGATACAACATTAGCAACACCCCTATACTCGGCTTCGACACTCGATCGCGAAAGATTAGGTTGTCGCTTAGATGACCATGACACTAAATTATCACCCAAAAATACACAATATCCGGATGTAGAACGTCGTGTATTCTGACACCCACCCCAACCTGTATCCGTATAAGAAACTAGAGATGAAACCAAAGATGCAAAAAGATGGAGACCATGATTTATAGTGCCTTGAATATACCGGATTATGCGCTTGAGAGCTTGCATATGATCTACTCTCGGATCATGCATATGTAAACACACTTGTTTTAGCGTAAGATATATCAGGACGGGTGAACGTAAGATATTGTAGTGCCCCGATAAGACTTCTATATAACATAGGATCCTCAAAATGAGTACTAGAAGTAGCACTAACTTTTTGTTTTGTGTCAATGAGTGTAGGAGAAGGCTTGCAAGAAGACATGCCTGCCCGCTCAATTATTTGCTCGGCATACTTGCGTTGTGAAATAAACATACCCTACTTATGCCGAGATACGGAAATGTCAAGAAAGTAATTTAAAGGCCCAAGATCTTTCATGGCAAATTTCGAGCTAAGAAAACCCATGATAGATAACCGGAGATCATCAGACGAATCCGTGAGAATAATGTCATCCACGTATAATAAGATATAAGCCATGTCAGAGCCGTTGTGATAAATAAACAAAGATTTATCACATTTGCTATGAGTGAAACCAAGAGAAAGAACATAATCTGCAAATCGCTTATACCATGCGCGGGGAGCCCGCTTAAGCCTACACAAGGACTTACGTAAAAGACAAACATAATCCGGATGATTCCGATCCCTATAACCCAATGGTTGATGCATATATACAGTTTCTTGTAACTCACCATGAAGAAACACATTTTTACATCCAACTAATGAATGTGCCATGCTTTAGATAACGAAAGAGAAAGAACCGTACGTATCGTCGCCGGTTTTACTACCGGGCAAAATGTTTCTCCACAATTGATGCCAACCTGCTGAGTTTTCCCATCACCTACAAGTTGGGCTTTATGTGTCTCAAACACACCGTTAGATTTTTATTTATGAGTAAAAATCCATATAGAACGAATAACATTAACATTCGGTGGGTGAGGTACTAAATCCCACGTCTTATTTTTAATAAGAGCATCATATTCATCATCCATGGCCATTTTCCAATTCGGATCACGAAGGGCTGCAACCGAGTTATAGGGTAATGGTGAGCGAGACACAGTGGCAACCAAAGCGTGATTATGATATTTTTTTTGTTTGGCTTAAAAACACCCATTTGGCTTCTTGTAACCATTGTAGGACGTGGAGTAGGAAAAGAAGAAGTGTTTATTGTACCAGATGCATGAGATGATGTAGTAGGAGTAGGTGAAATAGGTGGACTTGTAGGAAGTGGGTCGTGATTTTGTGGCTTGTCATTTAATTGTGAAGATGGGCTATTTTGATTAGATGATGATGCATGAGAATCCTGATGGGCTGAATTTTATTGGGTTATTTGTGGCTGATTAGAAGCAGTAAGGTTTTTAATGTAGACAAATAATACGTGGAAGAAGAAGTAGTATTCACTTTTACAAATGGAAACACATTCTCATCAAATAAAACATGTAGACAAATAATAATTTTATTTGAAGACATACCGTAACATTTATATCCACGATGATTCGAAGGGTAACCTAAAAATACGCATGGAGTGGATCATGGTTGCAATTTATTTATAGTGGTAGATGGGATTAGAGGATAACACAAATATTCCAAAAAATCGAATGTGAGAATACGAAGGCACCCTTTGATATAATATTTGAAGAGGTGTCACATTACTCAAAACCTTGGTTGGAAGAATATTTAGAAGGTAAGTCGCCATTTGCAAACCGTGGTGCCAAAAAGAATGAGGAAGAGAGGCATGAGTTAAAAGAGTACGAGTGACATTATTGATAGTTTGTATTTTTCTTTCCGCTTTACCATTTTGAGAAGAGGTATAAGGGCAAGAAAGACGTAACGACATGCCATGAGTTCTAGAAAAATCCCAAAATTGACCATTATCAAACTCCCTCCCATTATCACACTGTATGTTTTTAATAATCGTCTAAGAACAAAACATAATATTTATGCCCCATAGAACTCAAGATGGGAGACGTCCAAAGATCACTATGAATAATATCAAAAGGCATAGTGGTATTCGAATTTGAAGAAACAAAAGGTAATTTAACATGTTTACCAAGAACACATGAACGACAAATTCTAGAAGTAGATATACGATTACAATCAATGCTTTTATTGTGCCTAAGAAACATCCATAACTTGAGAAACCGGATGACCGGGACGATCATGCCAAAGAGAAGAAGAGCTGTAAAGGCAAATGGTTGAGCTTGATTATTTTTGGAAGTAGTAATAGGATAAAGATCACCCCGACTGTCACATCTCATTATTTGTCTCCTAGTCTGAAAATCCTTCACAGAAAACCCAAACGAATCAAATTCAACAGTTACAAAATTATCAGTAGTGAACATCTGAACTGAAATAATATTTTTAATAATTCCAGGAGCATGGAGAACATTTTTTTAGAGATAAGGGGGGGGGGGGGGGTGGTTAGGAGATGGTAATGAAGTGTGACCATGACCACAAATTGGAATAGTATGACCATTTCCTACAACAATGACATTATGATGATTGCTCAAATTAAAATAAGACGAGAAATTACAATTGGAAGATGTCATGTGTGACGTAGCACCAGTGTCCATGAACCAAGTTGGATCGGGTGGATTAATAGACATCGTGTGCATGGCTGCTTCAATATCTGTTGGAGCATATGATGATGACTGGTCATTTTGTGAAGTCATAAAAGCTTGCTGGTGGTGCTGTGGACGTGGCCCAAGAATACCATTTTGTTGTTGTTTACTAGGTGTTAGCCCACAAGCCCATCCTTGTGTTGGATATGGGCAAGGTGGGGAAGCCTACTGAGGATACCAACCCCACAGATTGTATCCCCATTGCTGCTGTGGACTCCAAGGAAAAAAGCTTTATTGCTATTGCTGAGGACTCCGACGACTGCCATTACCACCTTGACCCCACCGGAAAGACCACCTCCACTGTTGCTGCTAGAATTGTTGCCAGATTTCCTGCCTGATTTCCGATTTCCAGTTTGTTTCCCCCAATTTTGTGTGTGTTCCGAGTTTGACCTGGTAACGAAAGAGTCTTCAGATTGAGATGAGGCAATAATGGCAGAATCAGATCCCATTGCAACCTCCTTATCAAAACCAGCCTCTTCAAGAGTTTACATAGATCTGGCCTGATAGAAGAGAGGCAATGGATCACTTTGTCGGATCAAGGTGCCGACACCCATGTATTCTCTGGTTAGTCCCGAAACCAATTGAATAACTAGAAGACTTTCTGACACCGGTGCACCAACATTATTCAATTGATATGCAATTGACTTGAGTCGTTGGCAATAAGCCGAAACATTAGGAAGATTCTCCATTCTAGTGTTGGAGAACTCAGCTTCCAGAGTTACAACACGAGAATTCCTGTTGTCTTGGAAAATGTCATGTAGCCTATTCCAAGCTTCCATGGCCATAGCATCAGGTTCGATGATGGTGTTCAATAGATCATTAGAGATCATAGCATATATCCATGAAAGAACCGCTGCATCAAGGGTTGACCATAATTCATTTTCTTTTGCAGTAGTTGGGGCCTTCATGTTGGTAGGAGGAATGATATTATTAAGAACCTTATGAGATCGTGCAATAATTTTGAAGAGTTCTGCCCATGTCGAATACTGAACATTCTCCATTTCAAGATTTATGGAGATGTGGTTGCGGATGTTAGACACCGCAAGAGCCGAATGAAAAGCGTTCTTGTTATCAGTCATGGAAGCGAGATAGAGAAGAAGAAGATGATGAAAAAGATATCTAGGGCACTTTGCGGAAGATAAAAGAAGGCGATGGAACGAGATTATACCCTAGTCGCTCTGATAACAAAATAAAATATTTTCGTCAAAGATCTCCTTCTCATTATTGTCAATATATACAAATATAGTAGCTTGTAATTTGCCTAATAGAAAGGAGTCAATCCTTATTTCAAGGAACTGAATATTGACTAAGCTAATTTACAAAACAATACATACAACATATATATAACAATTTCAACCCATCTTTTAGTAACTTGTGCCTCGATCTTCCTTCCTTAAATGCACAAAAAACCAATTTCTATATTGTTATATGTGGTTAGATTGAAAGTGTAAGAAAATTCATAAATAAAAAATTGTTATTACCTATTCATCAATGAGAATCATATCAATTTTGTAAGTCTTTGTTGAAGATCCATAAGCAAGATGTTTCAAGAGACGGATTATTCTTACTCTCATGGTAAATTAACTTTTTGAAACATCAAGTTGGTCTATGAAGGTAATGTTGCTTTGAGCCATGTTTCTGTTTGTGGAAAAACTAATGATTGTTAAGCACATGTGACTCAACCAAGTAATATGGACTGGGTAAAATAGGCAAAATAGGAACAATTCAAAATCATAGGTTTAGAATGAAAATATAGTTTTAGGGACGAAATTTGTAACTTTTGACATAACTCAAGGACGCCGAATGTAATTTAGTCTAAAACATATAATGTAGAAAGACTTTTTTATGTAATCAAAATCAAAATTATAAAAATAAAATAAAATTCTTATCATCCAAATATAAATGATGTTATATACTTTTAAAAAACCTCATAATGCAAACCTAACAATAAAGTAAGTATAAATAGTTTTTGCTGATGCTCATGAGAAAAAATATAAAGAAGTATATACCATTACTCGTTTAATGTGACACCCTTCAAATCTAAGTATTTTTATTAAAATATATGTTTACAAAAACAGTTTAAAACATCAATGTACTTTCAAAGCATATTGTTGTAATTTGTAAAATATATTTTTTTAAATGGACATCAATATATAGCAATATGAATTATTTTTTAAAGCATTTTATATCTAATAAAAAGTTGGTATTTACATATAAATTATCAAAAAATTCATAGATTCGTAGTTTTGACTTATATACCTAAAAAAACTTACTATGTAGTTTTAACTTTTTTACATGTTTACAAAAACAGTTTAAAACAACAATGCACTTTCAAAGTACATTGTTGTAATTTATAAAACACACACACACACACACACACACACATATATATATATATATATATATATAGCAATATAAATTATTTTTATGTTCATATAGATAACAGACTTTAACATCCAAAATGACCATACTGCCGCTGTATACTATCATATTCACAAGTTTAAATGAGTAAAATATTAAAGAAAAATGTTGTAGCAGTAGAAGGGGGCAGCAGTGACAGGGGTATGTGTATTTCAAGTAAAGAAAACGTATACATAGATGGTGTTATGCCCTCATTCATCATGCAAATAGTATTCAATGTAAAGGAGTATTTTTTATGTGATGTATAAAAATATACCAGTTCCATTCATTGATATGTACCATTGTATTTGATTCATGATTACATTTGATAACCCTCACATATAAAGAACATCGATTACACAAGTTTCTGGAATGTTGCAAACAGAGGATATAACGTGGATTATACACAGACTCACAAACAAACATAGGTCAACAGATTAAAAAAATTGATATAAATGATATAATTTCGTTTCTATAACTAAATGAATGAAACTAATATGCTTAAAGTAGATTGATTATTTTTTTTCATGGCCTCTCAACATGAATACATTAATAACAAATAATAGGAACAAAGCAAATGCAAGAAGTTGGAGAAGAAGAAGGAGAAAAGAGTAAAGAAAGAACCTGGAAAAAAAATTGAAGAAGAAGACCGCTGAAGAAGAACACTATAATCATAGGACTCAATCCAAAATCGTAAAAGTAACAACTTCAATGTAATCGTGTATATATATATATATATATATATATATATATATATATATATATATATATATATATATATATATATATATATATATATATATATATATATATATATGGTGTTTTTGAATAAGGAAATCATTATCTTCCAAAAAAACATTGGGATCCTAAGATATCATCTTGGAGATTTTTGGCCATTCATCTGGAAAAAAAAAGATATCAGTTATATATTGATTCAAAAATTCAAATTAATTGACTTGCTTATTTAATGAGTTTTAAAATTCAAACCATTATCTTAAATTGATTCATTTTATATGGGATATACAGGGAGATAAATTAAGAATAATATTAATTTTAATTTTGACTTTAAAATATTTTGCTGATTTAATGGGATTAGATTAGATTTTATAGGTTAATAACCGAATTATTGATATGCTTATTTAATGAGGTTAAAAAAAAAAGCTAAACGAGTTTTGAATTTTGAAGCCAAAAGCTATATATTATAAACAATATTAATTAGAGAAACTGATATCTCGTATATAAATAAAATGATATGCTTCGATTGATAACATAATTGCTGAATTTAAAGATTCTATAATTAAATGTAATTGTGTTTGAATTTTATTTGGGGAAAAGGAGATCAACAATTTGATATAATGGTGGAAAAAACATATGATTGAAATACAATCAATGACCCCGATTGTTTCATTGGTGAATTAAGGGTTCTCAGTTAATGATATTTAGAGATCTAATTAATTAATTAGAAGTAGTAGTAATGCGAGTTAATACAATATTCACCGACAACGGATACACATAAGTTTAACATCTCTATAGATGCATATTCATCACTAAGGATATTACAACATTCAAATTAGTCTTCATTCGTAATTACTCCCGTAACATGATTAAATGGATGTGTAGAATAACCGGTAGTTGATTATATATTATTCATTGATGAATACAATAACGTTAATGAAAAAATTCATACCAGTTACATTATTTTGTAACTAAAAGTGTCACTACTTAATGTTCCAATCTCTAAATACTTTAATTGTTTAAAAGATAGAAATGATTTTATAGGATAACGAATTTCAAGGCCTTTAGCATGATCATGTTATAAAAGAGGCGTTGTCTGTGTGCATAGATAAGCTATTTCTTGTTGGATTAGTGTCTAAGTCCATAACTATTTTGGTATGTACTTGACCCGATTGTGAGCATGGTCCTTTTGGGTTGCCTTCACCATAGCAATATGTAGGATGAATTAAGGAGAGAAATGTTTAATTATGATTTATTAATATATTATAAGAATAATATATTAAAGGAGAAATCATATTGTTTAATTAATATTAGTCAAGAATAATTAAGAATTAATTTTGTGGCTAAAAGAGATTAATTAAACTTAAGGGACTTATTGTGTAATTATAAGATAATTACATAGATGGGCTAATGGACTCCATAGAAGTTGGAGTGGACGAATTCTATGGGGAAGCCCATTAGAAATCGTCCAAGGCTTCTAAAGAGGGAGTCCATGGGCTGCTTAGGGCTTAAGCAGTCAGATTAGGGTTTCCTAGCTGTAAATCCTAATAGCCAGCATATATAAGGAACCCTTATGGCCCCAAAAACGTGGTGAATACTTCCTTTAGGGTTTCCAGCCATTTCTTGGTGCCTCCTCTCTCCTCCCTCTTCATCCAAGTTGCTTAGTGGTGTTTGTGACTCCATTAGAGGTGCAACACTTGAGGCACTAAGCTTTCTGAAGCCAATGATTGATTGTTATTGCTATATAACAATCAAAGGTAAGATCTAAACCCTAATTTCAGTTATAGTTTATTAGATCTAGGGTTTATGGCTTTGGATTATCAATTGCATGTTCATTAGACAAACTAGATCCAAAGCTATTAGGGTTTGCATGTACACCATATGATTGATGTAGTGCTCAAAACCCATCAGTGGTATCAGAGCCTAGGGCTGTTTGTTTGATGTATTTGATGCTATATTTGATTATTCAAGCTTAAAATCGAAAAATTTGAGTTTCTGGGGGCTGGACTCGCCGAGTCCATGGCTGAACTCGCCGAGTCCACTGTGAACTCGACGAGTCCAGTGCTGACTCGACGAGTCTGAGACGCAAAATGCTGTTTTTGCGGGATTTTGACATGTTTTGGCTGTGGATAATTACCTAAAACGTTTTTTGTCAATAAAATCCGAATTTTATCTATATTGGGTGATTATCCTTGCCAAAATAGAAGATAATTGTCAAAATTTAGATAATCTTTTGTTTTATTAGATAAAGATTGATTATTTGTAATTTAGATTTGAATTATCTTGTGGAAAAGTTTCAATTTTCCCCTTTAGGTTTTATAGTTTAAATTTGAACTTAAAAGTTTTGTTTTTGTAATTTAAATAGTTAAACCCTAGTGTTTTGAAAAGTTTCAAAACTTGTCCTCAAGTTTTGGAATTTAAATTTTTTGATTAAAAGTTTATTTTTGAAAGATTTAAATTCTAAACCCTAATGTTTTGAAAAGTTCAAAACTTGCCCTCAAGTTTTGGAATTTAAAATTTTGATTAATAGTTTAATTATGTAATATTTAAATTCTAAAACCCTAGTATTTTTGAAAATTTTCAAATTACACCCTTATGGTTTTATTAATTAATTAAGGTGTATAATTAAAAGAGATTTAATAAACCATAAAGTTTTGGTTTACATTTAATTAAATTAAAAGTATAATTTATTAAATTAGACCACCTAGTATTTTAAAAGTGTAAAATACACCCTATACTATATATAACATTAAAAGTCTAATATTATATATATGTATGAGTAAACAGTCAGTCTTACCGTTAGTAGGCCTCATTCACGAAGCTGGTCTATAAGGGGTGTTTAAGGAAATTGCCTATAAAATGGCGATTGAATGGGTATCCACTCTTACCCACCGCACTCTTGACTGGTGGAGGGTCGTTAGCCGAACGGGTAGGATAGGACGAAACCTTCCATTATAAGTATAATGAAGTACAAAGTAACTAAATGCTTTTACAAATTCCCAAATCATAGTTACTTTAGGCAAAATGTGAAATTGTATGCTAATCCATGGAATTACACTTCACACCCTTGCCAAACGTTAGTGGAGCATGCGTGGTTAACCGGCACACTAATTTGGGGTTGACATTGGTTGTGAAGGGTGGCTCGATGTTTATCATAGATCAATGGAGCGTGTGTGGTTAACCGACACATTGATTAGGTGATAGTAGCATTGAGTGCATCACGTAGATTCGTCTGGTTATTCACACCTTGTTTGTGATCCTCGGCATCCCAGTCGCAAATTTGAAGGGCATAATCGAGATTAAACATGCCATTGAAAAGTTCAATGAATCTCAAAAGACCTAGGAGTTTCAATTCATTTAAAACTTAAACTTCATTTTTTGTTTTTCATGGTGGGAATTGGTAAATCGTCATTTACCTACCTTCAAATATTCTGCAACTAGATTACGGCATCCCTCTTCTAGGTTGTAGAATATTGTGTTGGATCCTAGCCTTGATGTTCCATTTAGGTGTTACATCAAGGATTCTTATCAACTAACTTGAATTTTCTCCCGTTTTGTAGATGTCTAAATCTTACAATGGTCTTCCCAAGTCCCTTGGAACAAGCTTTCCAAATGAAGATGACGTTCCACGATACGATCAAGGAAATGAGAGTCATGCTTCACTTCCTCCACCTCCTCCAATTATTCTCTCTAACCCACCTGTTCAAAGGCTTGAAAAGTTCAAGCTCACTCAAGCCCTATTGGCAAGTAAACACGAAGATGGGAAGCCTGTGTGTGCACACGTCTTGGAGATAAAGTCACACATTGACAGGTTAAGGATGTTGGGTGTCGAGATTTCAGGTGAGTTGGTTGTTGACTGGGTTCTTCAGTCACTTCCTGAATCATATAGTGAGTTCGTAAGAGAGTACTATATGATGGAACACGACGTGACCCTCATTGATCTCACCTATTTGCTTATAGCTGCTGAATCAGCAATGATTTGGCGTGCTGGTCAAGCAAATTTGTTTGGTGAATCAAACTCCCAAAATTCAATGGACACTGGCAACATTGGAAGTCCAGAAAGGACTAAGCATGAGATTGTCCCATGTGCTGTGCCAAAGGAGTCCATTTGCTTTTATTGCCTAGAGAAGGGGCATTGGAGACGAAGCTGCCCAAACTACCTGAGAGATCTAAGAGATGGGAGAGTCAAGGAATATGGCTCTACTTCAGGTAAAATCCATTATCTAACTCTGTAAGTTCGTATTTTTGATTCTTAATACATGATGTGATAAGATTACATTTTGATGTTTTGCAAGATCAAAGAAAAGAGAGGAAGCTTAAGGAAGAAGCGTGTTGAATCTGATCATGAAGAAATGGATTTTGATCGCATGGATTCGAAGATCAGATTTTTTGAGTTGCTAATCTAGAGTTAGGATAGAATGATAAGAAATATGAAATATCATAGTTTTTCAGTTGAATTGCATTGTAAGGACAAATTTTTCCGCAATAAAATAAATTTTGATTTTGTCTTATTTATTTATCCTTGCAATGGTGTGTATGAAAATTTGATGTTTAATTGTTTCTATTATTAGCAATAATGGATTTGATTCTTAATTATGTTATTTGTGGAAATGTCGAGAATTTTCCAAATAAGGGAAGATTCTCATCGCCCAAGTTTCAATTGGATAGAAACTTGGAATCATACAACTTGGTTGCGTGATGAATGAGAAACTTCATATTTGGAAATTAGACTATTTTTGACAAAGTGTCAAGAGAAGGACTAGGAGATCAAGTACACTAGGTTGTGCGTTGATCAAGTCCATCACAAGAGTGATAAAGATATTTGTCATGATTTACTAAAAGTTTAGTAAATATGGTTATACTTATAAGATTAAGTATAATTCTGAGTTGATCGAAAGAGTTTCAATCAATAGCAGAACGAATAAGAAGAATCAAGTAGGTAGAAAGATAAAAGTTTCTCTATTCTAAGAAGAAGGGAGAGTACCTTTTATTGTGTTTTATGATAGGTCTTAATGATTAAGAACTATTTCTCAATTGGTCCTCTAAGTGAGTCTTAGTGCATTTGCATGTCTAAGAAGAGGAATCGAGAATTATGGAAATAGTTAAATCAATAAGTCAATCATACTTCGTTCCAATATCAAGTCTTAAGAGTCATACTCCAAGATTGTGACTTGAGTGACATGTCTTTAGTAGGTTTATAACACTCAAAAAATGTGGAATTGGAAAAAGTCTTCTTATTCCTGCACATTTGAGATTGGTAAGTTGTGATGTCTTGGATAAGACAAAGACCAACTAGAACCAATTATGTGAAGTGATAGTCTTGATAAAAACTACACTAACTCTAGAATATTTGTTTTGACAAGGAATGTTTCTTGACAAGAGAATCTTATATGTCAAGGAGTCAGTGGGAGTCTTAATGGTCTTGAAAGGTTTCAAGAACAAATCAAGAGTTAAACCTAGTTGATCATCACTAGCACACGACTTGAGGTTTAAAGCCTATCGTGGATGACATACTCTTTTTCTGTGCCATTCCAATTGAGTTAATTATGCATGTGAGTTCTATGAGTTCTCATGTGAATGCATAAAGACAAAGCACCTTGATCAATGGAAAGTATATTGATAAGTAAGGATGAGTTGCTGAACCACTTGGAAGACATGGTAGGCACTTGTGTTACCATGAGGCAAGAAATCGAGATTGAGCACGTTCGGTCCATATGAGTTTGGATTTGTCGCAAACTTGGGTTTTGGCAAATTCACATGGATAGGAACACATACACTTTAAAATCTAAGTGTCATGAGGTTTCCCTCCTTCATGAAAATGATTGTGAGGAAATACTTTCATTAAGAGAGATTTTAAGAAGATAGCAATTGTGATAATTGTATTCTCAAATTCGATTATGATTACGGCATCCCTTTTCATAGCTCTAATTTATATGAACTTTAAAGAACCACCAAACAGTTGCTCTCATAGCATCAGGAATCCAAAAGTGAAAATATGTTGATTAATATAAGTCATTATCATATATAAGTATTTGTAACGCCCCGTTCCTGGTACGTATTAATTCATTAAATGTCTTTTTATGAAGAGCTACTCGATGAGTAGTAGCCCTAACTCGTCGAGTAGATGCCAGGATTAGACGCGGGTTAAGTGACTTACTCGGCGAGTCTGCGTCTTGACTCGACGAGTAGGCCAGTCTGGATGAAACCCTAATTCTGGGGTTTGTGCCCTATTTAAACGTCCTTATAGCCCCCATCCCAGCCTCCAGCACCTCTAGAGCATTCCCCATCAAAACCCTAGCCCTCCATTGGTGAGTTTGAGTGTTTCCTCCTTGATTTGAGTGATTTGGTGTATTCTTGAAAGTGTAGAAGAGAAGGAAAGAGAGAAGGTGCAAAGGAGAAGAAGGAGATCCAGAAGCTAGTTCCCATTTGCTACTTCATCTGGTACTAAAGCCTCTACCTTGTTCATTTTCCTAGTAGATCTTCATTCATGCTTGTTTTGCCACTTTTGGGACATTTCAAGGTCCAAACTCGAGATTGGAGCTCCCTTAGGGTAGGGAACTATAGATCTGGACATCATTGAGCTCCAAGAACTCAAAGCAGCTGCCTTTATGCAAAGCAAGGCCTTGTTCCAAACCCTAGGTTCCCATTTCTAGCTTATTTTGGTGTTTTAGCTTCATACCTCTATGCATGCACGTAAAGTTGGCAACTTTACGTGTTATATCGGCCCTAGAAGCTCAGATCTATGAATTGGATGCACTGGAATCGATTAGAATCAACTATATAGTGAAGACATGCATAGGACTCGACGATTCGTTCATTGGACTCGGCGAGTTGGAGCGCAAACTCCCGGTTTCCCCGATTTGAGAGTTGTGAGTTGAATCAGTGAGTGGAAGAGGACTCGGTGAGTTAGGACAAGGATCTGGAAGTAGAGGGACTTGACGAGTCTACGCCCCGACTCGGCGAGTCGAGTCGCGAGTTAGAGAATTATGAGTTAGGGAACTCGGCGAGTCCATAGTAGGACTCGACGAGTAGAGTCAACCTGAAAGTTGACTCTGACCAGGACATTGACGTTGACCAGGGGTAAATTGGTTAGTTACTCCACGAGGAATCATCAGTTGATTCAGATTGTTATGTGATTGTAGCCGGAGAGTCGTCGGAGCAGCAAACATGGATTTCTCACTCGGGATATCAGCAGCCAGTTATACGAGGTGAGTTTCCCTCCAGTAGGAACGGGTCTACGGTCACAATGCAGGCCCGTTTAGATGATAGTAGTTCCGGACTTCGGTCCGATGCAGGGCGGGGCCCGATGTAGTAGTATGTATGCCTGATGTCTTCGTGATTCATGCATGTTTGTGATATGTGTTATATGATCCGGAATTCGGTCCAATGTCGGGCAAGCCCGATGTAGTTTATGTGATTATGCTATATGTTCATGTTATGTTATGTTCAGTTTATTCAGGACTTCGGTCCGATGCCGGGCGGGGCCCGATGCAGTGGGCGGGGCCCAGATTATGCCGGACTTCGGTCCGATGCCGGGCAGGGCCCGATGCAGTGGGCAAGGCCCAGTATGTGTTATTTTTATGGTATGCGGTAGTTTGGGGGAGCTCACTAAGCTTTGTGCTTACAATTTTCAGTTTTGGTTACAGGTACTTCCACTAGCAAAGGGAAGGGCTCGGGTTGATCGCATGACACACACCACAGTTACAGCCTGTGAGTTTACTCTGATGATTTGATATGAGATTTTGATTTGAGATAGATACTATGATGTTTTATGATACACGATTACGATTTTACTTATGATTTTGGATGGTTGATGGTTTCATTAATGTTTTAAAAACGAAATTTTTGGGTTGTATTTTTAGGATGTTACAAGTTGGTATCTGAGCCTTGGTTTGAGGGTTTCAGGCACGCTCTCGGGTGTGTCTGAACTCAAACTAAGGAATTGGTATAGAAATTTTCAGAAGGAAAATCAATTTTTGCAAAAGGAGAGAGTTTTAGAAAAAGCAAAAAGAATTTTTAGAAAGAAAAGAACTCTAAAAAGGGAAAAAGGGTGTGGTGCATGCAATCAGCCGAGCTCAAGTAAGTACTCCCAAATTACCCATACAAGTTCATGCTATGTTATGATTATCAACTTATTTAGAACAGCATGCTAGATTAGGACTAAGGATCTAGAAAGGATGTCTTATGTGCCTGTTATATGTGTTTCAGCTCTATGAGAACTGCATGCTAGTACATAATTATCAGTATGATAGCCAGAGTAGTATATGCTTGATTATGTGTACTCAATGCTTGAATGCTGCTTGCTTTGTGCTTTTAGGAGTCTTAGTTATGTTTTACTAACTAGTAAACGAATATGTTACGTTACATATTGCGAGGATTAAATAATTTCAGAAGGTTAGGTCTAGCTCTATTGCGCAGCTCTTGTTTGAGTCCAACCGTTGTAGGGTAGGATCTCTCATTCGAAGAATTATCTAGTCTGAGTAATATGTAATAGTATTCGCGAGCTAGTTAGGGGAAGAAAGCAGGGACTTCTTACGTAGCTGATGGTGGAGAGTGGGTTGGTGATTACCCTAGGGCAAGCCTAGGATGAGATTAGCATGAGATCAGCAGTAGTAGTAGAAGGGACTTGGTGGAGTTGAGGCAGTACTTGAGGAAAGTACAGATAGATGTGGAAGGTAGTATGGGCCCGTACTACTGAAGGCAGAGGATCCGTACTCGAATCGAGGAAGGCTGAGACAAGACCAGGAAACTTGTGGTAGATGTGATCCCTCTAGTTATATCAGTGTTTCTGACGATTGTCATTATGATATATTTTCAGAATGGTGGTTTTACGACCCATACCAGCAGTCGGCAGTTTAGGAGCCGGGGAGGGATCAGGCTCGGACTTTGGAGCCGGGCAGCTAGATGAGCAGACTAGGGAGTTCCTCTCCTCAGAGGTTACTCGCGTTATACTCGAGCAGACACATGTGATCTTCGATATGGTCAAGGAGGGTATTCTAGAGCTTCTAGACGAGAAGCTGAGCGCATTTCGCACTGGGGTGGCGGCCATGATGGGGTTGCGCACGCTCACCTTCAGGGAGTTCAGAGCATGTGGGGCTCCCGATTACCATGGGGCTCGGGACCCCATTGCGAGTACCAGGTGGTTGGCGGATGTCGCCAACGCGTTCCGCACTAGCAGATGTCCCGAGGGGGATAAGGTCAGATTAGCATCCTGTCTTCTGAAGGACAGGGCTCGAGATTGGTGGGAGGAGGTTGGGAGAGCTATTGGAGATGACTCTGTGTTGGATTCTATGACTTGGAGTGATTTCAAGACCAGGTTCAGAGCCGAGTTCTCACCTGTTATTGAGGTGCATCAGCTTGCTAGGGAGTTTCAGGACCTCCAGCAGACGACAGAGTCTGTGGCGGAGATTACCGCCAAGTTCAGGGAGAGGGACCTCCTCGTTCCGCAGTATGTGGCGGACAAGGAGATGAAGAAGGCCCGATATCATGAGATGTTACGGAGTGATATCCGCCAGTTTGTGAGCCGCTCCAGCTGCAAGACACTGGAGGACATGATTGCGAGGGATCATGAGAGGGAGATTGATCTAGAGATGGAGAGGAAGAGGAAGCCAGAGGTGATGTCTGGCGCAGCAGGTTCGGGCAAAAAGCCCAAGGTGTCCGATCACAGGTCTAGGGGACATCAGAGCCACAGTCGGTGTGGCAAGTGTGGCAGGTTGCACGATGGGGCGTGCAAGGCGGGGAGTTCCGGCTGCTTCAAGTGCGGTCGGACTGGGCATATAAGTAGGGATTGTACAGCTACGACCAGTACCACCACAACATCTGATCTGATTTGCTTCCATTGCAATCAGAGGGGACAAAAGAAGTCCTAGTGTCCAAGTTTAGCACCTACAGGACAGGTGGTGGTACCCGCTCATACCACACTGAGGATTACAGACGGCCGACAGGGTCGTGCTGAGGCGCCAGTGGCGAAGAGTAGAGCTTTCCAGTTGACAGCAGAGGAGGCGCGAGCGACTCCTGATGTGGTTGTTGGTACGTATTTTCTCCATTTTCTCTCTGTTACTCTTGATTATTACTCATGTTTATGTGTTGTTTATAGGGTCGTTCCTAGTGAACGACATTTCAGCCATGGTATTGTTCGATTCGGGGGCTAGCCGATCGTTTGTGTCGCTTGCGGTTAGCAAGCGATTTAGCAGAGCTCCGGGGGAGCTGGATTGTCCACTCGACGTTTAGATAGCAGATGATAGGACCGTCAGGGCCGCGAGAGTTCATAGAGGATGTACGCTACGGTTATTTGATGAGCAGTTCCCAGTAGATTTGGTTGCTATTCCCCTACGAGGGAATAAGGTTATAGTGGGTATGGATTGGCTGAGTTCCAATGGAGCAGTGATTGATTGTGAGCTACAGTTGGTGAGGGTTCGCACTCCTAGTGGGGGAGAGTTAGTGATTCAGGGCGAGAGGCCACAGCGCGGACCGGTTCTTTGTTCAGCAGCGAGGGCGAGACGCTATTTTCAGCATGGTTGTGCGGGATATGTTGCTTATGTCATGGATACCCGGGATAAGGGTAAGACGACAGTCGACGATGTGCCAGTAGTACGAGAGTACCCGGACGTATTCCCAGAGGATTTGCCTGGGATACCTCCGGAGAGACAGGTTGAGTTTCGGATTGACCTGGTCCCCGGTGCGGCTCCGATAGCCAATGCACCATATCGGTTGGCTCCTCCCGAGATGCAGGAGTTGTCTACGCAGCTGCAAGAGCTGTTAGACAAGGGTTTTATCAGGCTGAGCAGTTCACCATGGGGAGCCCCGATCCTGTTTGTGAAGAAGAAGGACGGATCGCACCGTATGTGCATAGACTACCGGGAGCTGAACAAGGTGACGGTGAAGAACCGTTACCCACTCCCGAGGATAGATGATTTGTTCGACCAACTTCAGGGAGCATCTTGGTTCTCCAAGATTGACCTACGGTCCGGATACCACCAGATGCGGGTCAGAGATGATGATGTGCAGAAGACCGCTTTTAGGACCCGCTATGGTCACTATGAGTTTGTGGTGATGCCGTTTGGGCTCACCAATGCTCCAGTCGCGTTCATGGATCTCATGAACCGCGTATGCAGGCCGATGCTGGATCGGTCTGTGATAGTGTTTATTGACGAAATATTGGTTTACTCCAAGATTCAGGAGCAGCACAAGGAGCACTTGAGAAAGGTGCTAGAGACACTTAGGAGGGATAGACTTTTCGCAAAGTTCTCCAAGTGTGAGTTCTGGTTGCGCGAGGTGCAGTTTCTGGGACACCTCGTCAACCAGAAGGGTATATTAGTCGATCCAGCCAAGATAGAGGTCGTGATGCAGTGGGAGGTCCCGAAGTCTCCATCTGAGATTCGGAGCTTCCTGGGTTTGGCAAGGTACTATAGGAGATTCATCCAGGACTTCTCCAAGATAGCAGTACCGCTCACTCAACTGACCAAGAAGTCGGTTGTGTATCGCTGGGGTCCTGAGCAGCAAGCAGCCTTCGAGACGCTCAGGCAGCGATTGTGCGAGGCACCGATTCTCACCCTGCCAGAGGGAGTAGATGACTTTGTAGTCTACTGTGACGCTTCGATAACAGGTATGGGAGCAGTGTTGATGCAGCGAGGCCATGTGATAGCTTATGCCTCGAGACAGTTGAAGCCTCACGAGGCTAACTATCCGACGCATGATTAAGAGTTGGGGGCTGTTGTGTTCGCCCTCAAGAATTGGCGGCATTACCTCTATGGGGTCTGATGTACTATTTACACGGATCACAAGAGTCTGAGGTACCTCATGGATCAGCCGAATCTGAACATGTGGCAGCGTCGATGGTTAGATGTGGTTAAGGATTACGATTGTGAGATCCTTTACCACCCGGGCAAGGCCAACGTAGTGGCCGATGCTCTGAGCCGCAAGGTGGTAGCGTCCCCGATACGAGACATCTGTTTGAGGATGACAATGATGAATCCATTGCCGGAGCAGATTAGAGAGGCACAGGTTGAGGGCCTGAAGGAGGAGAGGCAGAAGTGTGAGAGGATCGTGGGTCGGGTGGCTTCTTTTGATTATGATAGCCGAGGACTGTTGACCCTACACGGGAGGGTCTGGGTACCGTACTGGGGCGGAGTACGGCAGGTATTGATGGATGAGGCCCACAAGTCTCGGTTCTCCATTCATCCAGGGGCGACGAAGATGTACAGAGATCTTCGACCTGACTACTGGTGGCCCTGCATGAAGCGGGACGTAGCTTGGTATGTGGAGAGATGCCTGACCTGCAGGAAGGTCAAGGCAGAGCACCAGAGGCCCCACGGCAAGATGCAGCCGCTAGACATTCCCGTGTGGAAATGGGAGGATATCACCATGGATTTCATTACTAAGCTTCCCAGGACTGCACGTGGGGTAGATTCGATTTGGGTCATCGTGGATCGGTTGACCAAGAGTGCGCATTTCATACCGATCCAGGAGAGCATCTCAGCCGAGAAACTGGCTGAGATTTATGTGCGAGAGGTGGTGGCACGTCATGGAGTGCCAGTCTCAGAGGTATCGGACAGAGACGTCCGTTTTACTTCCAGGTTTTGGAAGCGGTTTCACGACGAGATGGGTACTCGTCTCCATTTCAGCACTGCTTTCCACCCTCAGACGGATGGACAGAGCGAGAGGACGATTCAGACTCTCGAGGACATGCTTCGGGCATGTGTGCTAGATTTCGGTGGCAGTTGGGATACGTATCTTCCGTTAGCGGAATTTTCGTATAACAACTATCATTCCAGTATAGGCCGACCTCCCTTCGAGATGCTCTACGGGAGGAAGTGCAGGACTCCAATCTGTTGGGGTGAGGTCGGTCAGAGAGTCATGGGGCGTACAGAAGTAGTACTCAAGACCACGGAGCGAATTCAGCAAGTCCGGAGCAGGCTCTAAACTGCTCAGAGTTGGCAAAAGAGTTACGCCGACAAGCGGCGTTCGGACTTGGAGTTTCAGGTGGGCGATATGGTCCTCCTGAAAGTGTCACCCTGGAAGGGTGTTATCAGATTTCGGAAACGGGGCAAGCTGGGCCCCAGATTCATTGGACCGTTTAGGGTGTTGGCCCGGGTGGGTCGGGTTGCTTATCGGTTAGACCTTCCAGCAGAGCTCAGCCAGATCCACAGCACGTTCCATATTTCTCAGTTGCGGAAGTGCTTAGTGGATGATTCAGCAGTGGTACCCCTGGAGGACATTCAGGTTGACGACAGCCTGAACTATATCGAGAGACCAGTGACGATTCTAGATCGCAAGGTGAAAGAGCTGAGGAACAAGAGAGTAGAGTTGGTGAAGGTGCAGTGGCAGCACCGCAAGGGTTCGGAGTGGACTTGGGAGCCCGAGGAAGAGATGAGGGAGCATTACCCAGAGTTGTTTCCAGAGACATCTGACTTCGAGGACGAATTCTAAGATAAGTGGGGGAGAATTGTAATGCCCCGTTCCTGGTACATATTAATTCATTAAATGTCTTTTTATGAAGAGATACTCGACCAGTAGTAGCCCCAACTCGTCGAGTAGATGTCAGGATTAGACGCGGGTTAAGTGACTTACTCGGCGAGTCTGCGTCTTGACTCGACGAGTAGGCCAGTCTGGATGAAACCCTAATTCTAGGGTTTGTGCCCTATTTAAACGTCCTTATAGCCCCCATCCCAGCCTCCAGCACCTCTAGAGCATTCCCCATCAAAACCCTAGCCCTCCATTGGTGAGTTTGAGTGTTTCCTCCTTGATTTGAGTGATTTGGTGTATTCTTGAAAGTGTAGAAGAAAAGGAAAGAGAGAAGGTGCAAAGGAGAAGAAGGAGATCCAGAAGCTAGTTCCCATTTGCTACTTCATCTGGTAATAAAGCCTCTACCTTGTTCATTTTCCTAGTAGATCTTCATTCATGCTTGTTTTGCCACTTTTGGGACATTTCAAGGTCCAAACTCGAGATTGGAGCTCCCTTAGGGTAGGGAACTATAGATCTGGACATCATTGAGCTCCAGGAGCTCAAAGCAGCCGCCTTTATGCAAAGCAAGGCCTTGTTCCAAACCCTAGGTTCCCATTTCTAGCTTATTTTGATGTTTTAGCTTCATACCTCTATGCATGCACGTAAAGTTGGCAACTTTACGTGTTATATCGGCCCTAGAAGCTCAGATCTATGAATTGGATACACTGGAATCGATTAGAATCAACTGTATAGTGAAGACATGCATAGGACTCGACGAGTCGTTCATTGGACTCGGCGAGTCGGAGCGCAAACTCCCGGTTTCCCCGATTTGAGAGTTGTGAGTTGAATCAGTGAGTGGAAGAGGACTCAGTGAGTTAGGACAAGGATCTGGAAGTAGAGGGACTCGACGAGTCTACGCCCCGACTCGGCGAGTCGAGTCGCGAGTTGGAGAATTGTGAGTTAGGGAACTCGGCGAGTCCATAGTAGGACTCGGCGAGTAGAGTCAACCTGAAAGTTGACTCTGACCAGGGGTAAATTGGTTAGTTACTCCACGAGGAATCATCATTTGATTCAGATTGTTATGTGATTATAGCCGGAGAGTCGCCGGAGCAGCAAACAGGGATTTCTCACTCGGGATATCAGCAGCCAGTTATACGAGGTGAGTTTCCCTCCAGTAGGAACGGGTCTACGACCACAATCCCGGCCCGTTTAGATGATAGTAGTTCCGGACTTCGGTCCGATGCCGGGAGGGGCCCGATGCAGTAGTATGTATACCTGATGTCTTCATGATTCATGCATGTTTGTGATATGTGTTATATGATCCGGACTTCGGTCCAATGTCGGGCAAGCCTGATGCAGTTTATGTGATTATGCTATATGTTCATGTTATGTTATGTTCAGTTTATTCTGGACTTCGGTCCGATGCCGGGCGGGGCCCAAGTTATTCCGGACTTCAGTCCGATGCCGGGCGGGGCCCGATGCAGTGGGCGGGGCCCAGATTGTGCTGGACTTCGGTCCGACGCTGGGCGGGGCCCGATGCAATGGGCAAGGCCCAGTATGTTTTATTTGTATGGTATGCGGTAGTTTGGGGGAGCTCACTAAGCTTTGTGCTTACAGTTTTCAGTTTTGGTTACAGGTACTTCCACTAGCAAATGGAAGGGCTTGGGCTGGTCGCATGACACACATTACAGTTACAGCCTGGGAGTTTACTCTGATGATTTGATATGAGATTTTGATTTGAGACAGATACTATGATGTTTTATGATATACGATTACGATTTTACTTATGATTTTGGATGGTTGATGGTTTCATTAATGTTTTAAAAACGAAATTTTTGGGTTGTATTTTTGGGATGTTACAGTATTAGAATACAAGCATTGTCATGATACATCACAATTGAGATTTCGATGTTGTGTGCTACATTAAGTCAAACATTAAACTTCCCAAGTTCCCATTTCATATATCTTCAAGAGCTAGATACTTTAATTTTGGTATCTCTAGACTTCTTTTATAGACTGTACCATTATGCTTTATCATGAACAGTTCCAATTAACCATGTTTCATTCATGAAGAAAATCGTCTAACTATTAATTAAAAATCATCTTAATTAATTTGGAAGTTCACATAAATGTATATTGATCTTTACCATACATGTATCGGTAAACCAAGAATACATCTTCAACTCTTCTAGAGACTATTCTTCATGGTAATCTAGTGTTATGCACTAGGAGTTTATTGATATTCAACTAGTCATGCCCTAGGCATAATCAATATCAGATTTAGTACATAACATGCCTTATATGATGGACTCATGTGGCATGAACAAAAGATCTACATACCTCCTCAAGTGTGGTATGATATCGAGGCTTTCTCATTTTATGGTCATGTTACATTGGTATGAATCCAAACTTGGAGTCATACATCTTGAACCGATTCAAGATTTGTCAATGTTAACATATTTCCTATACCTTTTTGCACTATCTTCCTGATTTGCTAGCTTGTAGATTACATCTCCCATTCTTTTGTATCCAATATTTTGTACATATCTTCATCGGCCATATACTTCATTTTATCCACTACTTTCTTGGCTTCCCATTTTCCTCCTTATTTCTTTCTTTTTACATACCTCTTCCCCATCTCACTACTAATTTACTACTCTTTCCTGCATCTTTATTTTCCCTTAACCTTAGCTTCGAACTCCTCATACCACCACTACAATTCTTTGTGTCCATTAACCTTCATGTTGACATCCCAAGCATATTTGTCGCAGCCAACTGATTGTGCAAGCCACAATATCCTATAACTACTTTGTATCCCTTGCTTGATAAGCATCAATATGTGCTTCTAAGAAAAGTAGAAAACCCTATGTCGAAAAGCCTTAGCCACTACACACATTAAGTTTTTCCAAAAAAAATAATCCATGGTCCAACTTCCTTGACTTGCTCCTACATTTTTCTTCTCATGTGAAGATCCATGACCAATATTTTGTGTTGTGTTGGGAATGACTCTCCCGGTAGTACATTGCAATCTATTCACATCTTAAGGCCACAATCACACAAGAGAAGGTTACTTTGGTGTTAAGTCCTCACCTTGAATGGCAAATCATGGGTAGTTGCACACTCAAGAAGCATGTTACCATGTACGTTCCTAGAACCAAAATAAAAGCCCTCGTGTACTCCCTGATACCCATTAGTTCCAATAAAGTTTCCACTAAAACTGAAAGTTGGTCCTATGAAATGCTTCTAACAATATCATCTAGCGATTCCCGGAAACTTCTCCTTTTAGACTCATACAACCATGCACGAGGGTTATAAGTGCACACACCGTCCATCACCTCCTCCTTTACATTGATTACCACGATCATATCACTACGTCTTCTAACTTCTACTACATTGTCTTTAAACTATGTACGTTGACAGCAAAACACCTACACCATTAATGGCTTTTTGTAGGTCTGAATACCATAACTTATACTAATTACCAATTCTAGTTTGTCCCCTTCAGTTTAGTCTATTGAATACAAGCAATGTAGCCCTTTCCCTTTTCATAAAACTCTATCGCCAACAAGTAGACGAACATCAAGTCATATAACCATTTAACCACCGACACAAAGATGCGCTATTTGTATTTACCTTTTACCAGAACCAAATACCAACTAAATAAATAAATAGCTAGATTAAACTTTATGGTGTAATGGTTTTAGCACCACAAGTCTCAAAATAGGTATTGAATTTCTTTTCGTTTTCAAGATGTTACAAAATAAAGTATTCTTAAATTAATGTGATTTTACGTAAATGCCCTTATATAATATTCATAACCATATAAGTACCTTTCATGGTGTTATATTTCTTATCTTTTTGTTTCTTTTAAAAATTCGAATCTTACCCCATATTGTTTTGTAATACATCTTGTATTGAATTTGTATTTTTCTCCATCTAATTCAATATGGTTAAAAAATATATTTTGATAAATAAATTGGATTATTTGCTACGAAGGAAAATATTATCATTTTATATCTCATAAGGGCACGAAATTAGTTATATCTATTACATAATATGCTTGTTGTGGCTGACTCCTTATTAGATTTTGTTAAATAAAATCTTTTAATTATTTGAAAAAAAATATGAAGCAACGAATGCAAAATCGATAATAAATGTTATCAAACATTTTGTGTTTTTTTAAAAACTACACATAGAAATTAAAAAAAAAAAAAAAGCCCTATTAGACTATGAGGAGTGATGACCACATGACCACTCCAAAAATACAGCCACATCATATATATTATGGAAAAATGTCACTGTAGCACAATCAACTATTGTCATTTACCCGATTTGGTTAATAGACTATTTTTTTCGCACAATATGTCATTAAACTTACAAGTTACATGTCAATTATGTCATTTTCGTTAATTTTTAACGGATCCCCGGTTACCGAGCCTATGTGGCTGGCTGGCTTATACCACTTCGTCCACGTCATATTTTGTTATTGGGAAAATATCACTATAGCACAATCAACTATTGATATTTACCCGATTTGGTCACTAAACTATTTTTTCTGCGCAACATGTCATTAAACTTACAAGTTACTTGTTAATTAAGTCACGTTTTTTAATTTTTAACGGATCCTCGGTTACCGAGTCTATTTGGAAATGTGACGCGCCAAGAAAGTTTATGTGGCAGTGGGCCACACCATTAGTCATCTACTATTTTTATACCTTTTTTTCTATTTAATTTATATTATTAAAAAAATATATGGGTCATACATTCAACCCATCTCTCCATCTCTCTCACATACATGACCATACTCCAGAAATGTTCAAAATCAGATTTTGGAAAAAATGAGTTTTGCAAATCGGAACCTAGGTCCGACAATCGGATCAGGGCATTAACATCGGCGTTGAGTGAAATCAGGTTCTAGCTTACACCTTTGACGTAGATGATGTCGGACTTGAATCAAATCAGAGTTTTCCGAAGACCTAGTGACATAAAATAGGAAGCTGTGTACGATCATGCATTTGCCTTCCTTCGATCCTTTGAAGTACCTGAAACGATAAACTAAAAACTGTAAACCAAAGCTTAGTGAGTTCCCCCAAGTATCATTACACACATACATATAACATCATATATCGGGTCCACAACTAAAAAGACTGGATTACCCCCGAGCCCTCAGTATGAGTCTGACATGCCATTCGGGCCCTCAACTCATATCTGGAATGCTCCCGAACCCTCAGTATGAGTATGGCATGCCATTCGGGCCCTCAGCTCATATTTAGAATGCTCACGGGTTTGTTGGCTACAACACAAAGCAGTACAACCTCAACCCAACATAATATGTCGACATATGAAACAGATAAACATAAACACAGAACCAACAAATATAGATAATCATACAGATCTACTAATCAGCTACAGACTAACATAACATTATCCTAACCAGTATAAGTAATCTAGTGGGTCGGTATTGGTGCCTTCGACCCACAGGTACAGTAAGGGAAAGTCACCTCACATTCTGACGAATAGCTAAACAATACACTGCTTCGAATATCGACTCTACAGGTCACCTATTCAACAGATAGAGACCAAGCTTTAACTATAGCTTAAAATACCCAAAATACCCTTAAGTCAAACTTGGTCAACCATGGTCAAAGTCAAAGTTAACGACCCTTAATTTCAAATATTCATCCTCACGTCGTGACCAGACCCTGGTCACGTCGTGATAGTCCACTCGGTCCGATTCCATCTCGACTCGACCCAACCTAGCCAACTCAGTCAAAGAAATCACCTGAGCTGACATCACGACGTGAGTACTCACTCTCACGCCGTGAGCTCCAAGGATCTTAACAGAAAACGATGGTTATTCAAATCTCACATCGTGAGATCTTATGTCTCACGTCGTGAACAAAGTCAGAAGCTAAAAGTCACCATTTTAAGTCTTTATTCCATTAAGTCCTCGAATCCATCTCATCCAAAAGTTAAAGGGGACTCCTAAAGTCCATAAAAATGTTTCCTTTATGGCCATGCTTGCACCATGCATGATCCAACTCATTCTAGGTCAAAAGTGAAGAAATATGCTTCAAACTCTCATGCATGCCTCTTATACCTCACCAACTTCCAGATCTGAATAATATGATGATCAAGGAACTCTTAGAATCCATAAAGTTGCTAACTTTATGGATTTATTTCACTGAAGCATGCTTAACATGAAGAAAAGTGGACAAAATCCTAGATCTACCCATGATATGTAATAAAGTTTGGATCTTTGATACTTACAAAGGTTCAACAACAAGAAGAGGTGATGATAATGTTGCTACTTTGTCCACTCCACCAGTAGATTACTCCTTTCCTCTTCTTCTCTCCTTCTTCAATCTAGAAATGGCACCAAAATGGCTAAGAACTTCAAGGATGATAAATCGCAGGGTTCTTTGGGGCTTAAAGAGTGAGGGAGGCGGATGGTGAACAACCCTAGCCCCCTCTTTCATTTAAATACCGAAAATTAGGGTTTTTGGTCCTCAAACCGCTCTCACATCGTGAACATAGGATTGCTCACGTCGTGAGCCTCAAAATGACGCGCGAGTCCAAATTACTACTTACGACGTGACAAGCATTCCTCACGTCGTGAGAAAGGCCAAAATTGAAAACTAATAATAATAATAATAATAATAATAATAATAATAATAATAATAATAATAATGTGCACCTGCTCGAGTGTTACAACGTTTAACCTAAAAACACCTTACCATATATAGTAATATTACCAACTTATTGTAACTGTAGACACTAATTCCAATATTTTTCCACTTGCATGAGTCACCAACAAACCTACAAAATAGACAAAGTTAAAAAAAATTAATATACAACTTTTAGCAATCAAGAAATTTATATAGGAGCTTTTTTTTTCGATAATATGGTCATAATGGCTTGTGCTTTTATGTATTTCGTCCGTCCAAAAGATATAATTTAAGCAAATATATGAAACATATATGATCAAGGTATATCATAACAATAGTATGTTAAAAAGTCCCAAACAAAGCAAATAAGTATTGCCAACTTTCGTTAAAACCACAAATAATAATAATAATAATAATAATAATAATAATAATAATAATAATAAATCCTACTACTGGTTCTCATCATGTCAAAACAAAATACAAATTTTCATAAAATTTTAAAGATAATGTGTACTTTTATTTAATGAATTCCCACTCAGATAAATAAATAAAACAAAGTCAATACTTTAAGGAAAGATATGTTCCTTGAACATGAAAGCAAATTAGTGTTGAATTATTGATGTATATTAACTCCAAGGGAACCAAAGTACAAAGAGTAAATGCAAATGCAAGTAGTCTTTACGAAATTAATACTACTTTGGCATTTTATGGTTGATAATACACATGGATTGTGGTTCATGTTTAACATTAAATATGTGCATTTACAACCCTAGAAAGAGACCCTACACAAAAATATCTTACTTATTAGGCAACCATAGAAACCATCTTTATCAAGTCATTAAACTATGGTTGACTAAATGTTCTAGTTATTAAAAAGTAAAACAAAAGGTTAAACGGAAGAAATAGCAATGCAATTTTATATATTTGTTTATTATAGCGTCTTATTTTCATTTTATTTTATTTAAATAATATGTATATCGAAATATAAATACAAAAAAATTCAATGGCTATAATAATTAAATAGATACTTCAAAGTACAACATTCTTATAAGAAAAAAAGATGAAAGCATAGCAATGCTATACTTAGATAGAATTTTCAAAATAGAATAATAAATACAATGTTGTAATAAGAAAAAAAAAATGTGAAATTGATATGTTGATGTCATAAATGGGTTTATAACTTATTTTTTCTTCACAAAACAGTATTTAAAAAATAAAAAAAAGTTATCAGAAGGTAAACAAATAGAACGTTGTCTTCACAAAATACATTTATTTTAACGTTTTTTCTGAACAAAAACAAATAGCTTGTTGCCTATCTATGGTACCCTTTTAAATGATAGTGTTTAATAAAAAAACAAATAGTTTGTTACCAATTTATGCATTAACCATGTAATAGACAAATAAATGTAAGTGTATTGTTATTTGATGTATTTAGCCCGAGAAAAAAAAACAAAAATATGATTTAATTTTCATTGTCAACATTTATTGCATCTGCATAGATAAACTAACACATGAACACATGAAATCAAGATTCTAAAATTGAAAATTGAAAATGTTATGAACACGGTTTAAAGAATATATCACTATCATCTCATTCTTGAACACAAATTCGTTATATATGCATATCTCAATCACTACTACATAGTACACGTTACATGAATCGAAGATCATTTTTATTTTATTTATTTATTCTTATTTTTTTTTTGATGATTGTTATTGTAAAAGAGTGGCTCTTTCTGGATTCATAAGGAGGAGATGTTGCATGTCTTTTTGAGGAACATTAAAAACTGCCTGCAAATGTCCTTTGAGTTTTATGCAATGTTGCTTCCGAGTTTTCAGACTGCTACAGAAAAAAAACACATTATAATCATCAGTATTATTAATATAGAAAATTATAAAAGGTTATTATGTTTTATGTGACAGATTATATAACCAGAGGTAAATAATACATTATTAAGAGTTTTGTACAAATAAGAAAAAAAAAATCTTGTAGAATCCTAGCATAACATTATTGGCAAGAGTTTTGTACAAATAAGAAAAAAAAAATCTTGTAGAATCCTAGCATAACATTATTGGCTTTAGATTAAGAGAAATCGACTTATTAAGGTAATTAATTTTTCGGTTTGTTCACGCCTTGGTAACTATTTTTTTCCTGTACACATCTAGGTAACAAATTTTTTAGAAGTATTCACGTATGACCATTATTATGACCGGCTGTAGCAGGTTACATCCGGTCATAATGGTCATATATGAACACTTCCAAAAAGTTCGTTAGTTAGATGTGTATAGAAAAAATAGTTATCCAGATGTGAACAAACCGAAAAGATAAAAGTAAATTACACGAATGGTCCCTGTGGTTTGGGATAATTTGCGCGTTTGGTCTCTAACTTATTTTTTTAACTCGGATGGCTCCTACAGTTTATTTTTGTTGCGTGTTTGGTCATATCTTACCTAAAAAAACTACTGTGCCCTTATTAATAGACCCCACATATTTGTATCTCCTCACCCTAAACCTAAAACCACATTTGAGAAATTTAATATGAGTCCCACCAGTCACCATCCCATCTCTCATTCTCTTCAACTTCTATTTCATTTCCATCTTTAATGACATCGACGTCTTCACCATCTCTTATTTTTTCGGTCCTTCAACTTCGGCGAACCAACACCACAACCCACTGTCTCTTCATCGAATTTTCCACCACCACAACCCAATCCATCACAATCCTTGTAGGAAAGGAAAATTGATACCATAAAGAAAAATTGGAGAACCAGATCAATTGAAAACCATAACTTGAAATGCAAATTAAAACCTGAAACTCTATTAACAACATTCTAAGCTTTAACTCATCAAAATATGTGTTTTTTTATATACTATTGGTCTCCAATTCTGATACTTTTAATCTTTAGTAAATTTAAATTTTTATATTTAATATCTTAAACAATAAATTCTATAAAATGACGATGTTTTTTTTCCATGTCAATTTTAACAAAGTAGTGTATTTTAAAAAGATATTTATCAAAATGGTGTGGTTTTAAAAATATTTACCATTTAGGTTAAATTTTATACCAAATCACAATTAGAAGGTAAAATAAAAAAGAAAAGAAATTGACTTATCAGGGTAATTAACTTTTCGGTTTGTTCACATCCGGGTAACTATTTTTTTGTACATATCTAGGTAACGAACTTTTTGGAACTGTTCACATATGACCATTCTGACCGGATGTAACCTGCTACAGCCGGTCATAATGGTCATATGTGAACACTTCCAAAAAGTTCGTTACCTAGATATGTACAGAAAAAAAATTGTTACCCAGATGTGAACAAACCGAAAAATTTACCTTAATAAAAATTTACCTTAATAAGTCAATTTCCCTTGGATTAAAGCATTACACGAATGGCAATAATTTATCCATAAGTTAAAATAAATATACGTTCCCATGGGATCCTAATTCTTGTCTCTATTAGACTTCATCAGCTCTCTAAAAAAGTTGCAATTTCTTAATTATACTTCATTATTGATAATTCCATAAATCCCAAAAAAAATGCAAACCCTTGACACTTGACACATAATTTAATGAAAAGCCTTTGGCTAATAATCATATAATATACCTAAAATACCTCCTTATAAGGACCACAATGAATCTCACCTCACCAATATGTTGCAATGCTTATAAAAACAAAGAGGTAGATTTTGATCAACATCTTCGAAGAAAAATGAATACCAATTTAAAAATAAATCTAAAGAGTAAACCAAAACAAACACACTTGCCTTCATTTAAGGATCAACAAAAGGAGATGATCCAATTCCAATCGAAGGTGTATTAACCCTAAAATATGGTCCAAAAGGGGCTAAAAATTTTGTAGCAAGTTCCAAGAAATGGCGATGAAGTATCTCATTATTAACAACAGACATTGACTCTTCTACCCTTGGAGACACTCCACCATCAACAAGCCTATTCAAAATAGACGTGTCCTGTTTAGTAATTGGCATATAACTACTCCAAACAGCTTCCTTATATTCTGTCATTAAACAAAGAGGCCCCTCTCTCCTTAATTTCACAGCACTTAACAAATTCGAAGGAGAGAATTTCTTCAAGTTAGGAAGGACTATTAACAAATTGACATCAATTTTCCCCAACTAACATAAGATAGAGCTCAAGATGGAAGAAAATCATTATCCATTAGTATGTAGTTAATCAGTATGCATGATCATTATTTGGTAGTTGCTTTCCGATTTGGACAAAATGGCAAACTCTTATACCACTAACAAAGTCCACATCTTATAACAATAACGAAGATAAAATAGGTTCCTTCATGTAAAAAACACAGAAGCTAATTGCATTGTGTTCTTCAAATAATTTAAGTCGTTTTTAGGAGATATTATATCATAGTTTTCATAGAAAATAAATATCGGTCTATTTATACCTGGTCAACATTCACTTCGCAAGAATTGTCTTAAGAAAAAAAAATCCAAAAATCAAATTGCAACTCAGAACAAACAAGCAATATAAATTGTAGAATCAGTAGACGAAGATGGTCGGTGATAAAAAGGAGTTTCCATAACAATACTTGTACAGGGAAGACAGCTAATCACACATTGTCATCGACGGACCCCTTGATTAAGTGTTGGAGATGCGATGAACTGGGTGGGGTCGGCGGCGGCGGCGAACACGAACGGCGGCGAAAGAGGTGACAGTGAAGATGGGCGTCGATGAAGAGAGGTGACTAGAAGATGAAGCAGTAAGAAGGGGAAATAGAGATGGAAGGTCGGATTTTGGGGGAGAACGTCAGGATAATGTGTAAACTGATGAAGGGGCGTCTTGAATGCAGAAAAACGAAATTTCGAATGGGTTTTGTTATTGGGGATAAAGACTTTGGTAACAACGTTTACATTTTATTAGATGTATATTACACCATTAAGGTTGTTATAACCGTTTAGAAATAATTCATTTTCCGGTTTTTTCCTCTTAAAAGGATTATTTGTAAACCGTTAGAATAACCTTAATGGTGTAATACTCACAAAAAATACGTAGGGACCTAAAATGGACAAACATAAAACGTTATTACCCTCCTAAGATTTTTAGTATTTATTATTTTGAATATATATTTTTAAGATTTTTAGAATTTATTTTTATATGTGTATTTCATATAAAGTTGTTGAAATTAAAAAGAATAAAAAGTAGAAAAGTTTGGATTGAATTGGATTGGATTTTGTAACCACATCATCATGATCACCATGAACACCGACTCAACAATCGGGCGTTCCATATGAACCGTCGGTCTAGAATCCACCCAATCCACCACATCACAGATAGATGAAAACACATGAAGGTCCAAATGAAGCCAATGCCCAACCCGACTCCAAACCTGATCAGCAACCGAAAACTACAGCAACAAATGCTTCACACTTTCTTGAGAATTATGACACAGGACACAATAAGGAATCTATCATCACCCCCTTTCCACCAGTTTAGCTCTTACCGGAATACGATCCAAAAACATCCACACTACCAACCCCAAGACCTACAAGTTTCTTATTTAAAAAGTAAAGTTTCTTATTTAAAAAGTAAAAAATTACTATAGGGGTTTATAGTTTCATACGGGGATAATGACTTAGGAGGGTAATAACGTTTCCCGTTTGTCCATATTAGGCCCCTAACGTATTTTTTGTGTGTATTACACCATTAAGGTTGTTATAACCGTTTAGAAATAATCAATTTTACCGGTTTCTTCCTGTTAAAAGGACTATTTGTAAACGGTTATAATAACCTTAATGGTGTAATACGCACAAAAAATTACGTTAGGGACCTAAAATGGACAAACAGAAAACATTATTCCCTTTGTTCTTGTTACCTTTTGAAGATAGTCTCTAGATAAACCAAACCAAAGATCAATTTTAGGTCAAATTTGAAAGGGTTTTCTTTATAAAAGTGGGAAAGCTTTTAGTAATAAAATCATATATATATATATATATATATATATATATATATATATATATATATATATATATATATTCAATTTCATCCTTTTTGAACATTTTAGCCAGTCAACTATCCATATAGGGTGTCATGGTGGAAGCATCGCTGATGTGGCAGGTGAAGTGGCATGTCTATCCATATAGGGTGTCATGGTGGAAGCATCGCTGATATGGCAGGTGAAGTGTGGCATGCCACGTCAACATCCTCCTTGTCAAAACCAACCTCATAGGCCATAGCCAGTTGGGCTATACAAATTTTATTCTTTACTTTCTTCACATATATAATGTATATATTAGTTGTTGAATATCATTATTATTATTATTATTATTATTATTATTATAAAACAAAATTAAATATAAACATGTATTTAAATACGTTGTCAAAAATCCGTTTTTAAATAAGTTTTCAATAATACAATTTTAAATGTGTTATTTAAATATATTTTAAAGAATACGTTTCTAAACATGTTTTCAAAAATACATTTTAAATGCGTCATTAAAAATGTATTCATTATATAAAAACGTTTTGAAAATTGTAATATCCAAAAAATCTAGGTAAAATTTTTTATTTTTAAATCAAGTAAAATCATTGTTTTCAAATAAAAATCCCAAATCAGCCAATCGTTTACAAAATATTGTTCTCAAATATAGAAATCATATATTAGAGTGTCCCTAATCAAAATCATCAAAACCAAGAGGATGTACACGATCACGTCTTCTCTTTTCCACGGTTATCCGAAGTACGTGAAACATAAAACTGAAACTGTAAGCCAAAGCTGAGTGAGTTACTCCAAAATACCACCACACAACATACAACAACATTCATATTGGGTCCACAACTAACAGACTGGATTACCCCGGAGTACACAACATGAGTCTGGCTTGCCTTCAGGCCCACAACTCATGTATGGCTTACTCCCGAGCCCACAATATAAGTTTGGCTTGCACCTTGGGCCCACAGCTTATGTCTGGCTTGCTCCCAAGTTTATTGGCTTCCACACAAAGCAGTAACGCCTCAACCCAACCGTACTATGTCGATATACACGTAAAAGATAACATATAACAGTAATAGATAAACATCTAACCAGTCAATCAGACTAACATGCAGATCTACAAATCATTATCACATAATAGCATCATATATACCAGGACTCAGTACTAATAGATCAATACAACATAACAACATCCTTTAAAATAGGAAACATAAACCAATGAGCTAACATTGGTGTCTTTGACCCGCAAGTACAGTGAGTAAAACTCACCTTTCAGTCAGATCAAAAAGCTGAGTAGGTCTCTACTCCAAATATCAGCTCTACCCGTCACCTATTCATCAAATAGTGACCAATCTCAAATACAACTCAAAATACCCAAATTACCCTTAGGTCAAACTTGGTCAAATCCTGGTCAAAGTCAAAAAGTCAAACTTGGTCAACACAGCTGAGTACGCCCAATGTACTCAGCTTGTACGCTTAGCGTACTCGAGCTTGACCAAAAACGGGCTGACTAACCTTGTACGTGCATCGTACCTGGGTTACGCCCAGCGTACGCAACATATTCCTTTCCTTTCTTATTAAGAGCTTAATCCTTAAGCTATTTTGCCCAAATTCCAGATCTAGCCCTCAAATAACGTCTTTAACCATAAAGTTTCCAACTTTATGGTCTCATAAAGTTTCCAACTTTATGGTCTTGCATGGCTATTAAGTGCCCAATAACAAAAACCCTAACTTCGTAACTCATTAAGACATTATAACCCATGCATGGAAGGAAACTATCAATCAAGATTGCATTTTTATGACCTTAGATACTCCAAAAAGTCTGGAAGGACAATCTATCTGGATCTAGAGCATGCCATACTCAAGAACACCATTGATTGGGGACAAAATCACACAATAACATCATACAAGCTAGATCTAACCAAATAAGAATCAATGTGTGAACTTTATACCTTCTAGAGATATAGAAGGGTGCAAAACTTCTAGATCCAAGGTTGTTCCAAGCTTCCAAGTTGTTCTCTTTTCCATCTTCTTCCTCAATGAACACTAAAGCACACATAAATGGTTGAAGAATGCTCAAAAACGAATTACAGTTTGCAAAAGTCGGAGTTGGGGCTGGAGGCTGATTTAAGAAAGAAGACTTGGGACTTAAGGATGTTTAAATAGGGTCCAAACCCTAAATATTAGGGTTTGGGATTTTGGCACGTACACCCAGCGTACTCAAGCTAGCTCTAAAAATTACAAAAATGCCATTAGGGATCAAAATGCAATAATTCCCATATCAAGGGTTAAAAATGGAAAATACCTAAATATGAAGATGTTACGATTCTCCCTGTAACATCCCAACTTTCAGGGATGAATTTCAAGAATTTTTATATATCATTTAAGGCCTACTCAACGAGTTGGAGGCCCCAACTCGTCGTGTAGAAAACGATCAGGTCGCGTGGTGGTTTATGGAACCTACTCGACGAGTTGGAGGACTCCAACTCGACGAGTTGAGACTGTGCATGAAAACCCTAATTTTTAGGGTTTGCACCATATTTAAAGGTCCTTAAGTCCCCTCACTGGCCTCCCTTATCACTTTACAGTCCAGAGAAACCCTATTTCGAGCCTTATAACTTATTGAGTGTGTGTGAGAGCCTTGGAGTGTGATTTTGGTGTGGTTGTGAAGGAGCTTGGAGCTTGAAGAGGTTGGAGCGAAGGGGAGAAGTAGTAGATCCGACATCTACTCTATGTTAGCAACCATTTGGAGGTAAAAAAGTCTTTACCTTGGCTTTCCATTTCTTAGATCTCCTCTTATGAAAGTATATGGTCATTTTTGGAGCAAATGGAGTCATTCTCGGATTTGAGCTTGTCATGAGGACATGGTCTCAGATCTGGCCTCCTCTAGCCCCCATGGACATAAAGTTGTCAACTTTATCTAGTCTTGGCCCTTCTCCATGCCCTAACCCTTTTCCTAAGCTTAGTTTTGGGTGTTTTAGCCTCTTGAGGCCTTGCATGTACATAAAGTTGGCAACTTTACGTGGTAAGTACACCCTAGGGGGCTAGATCTAGAGTTTGGAGCCTTGGATTCAGTTAAAAGCATCTGAATGAGAAAAGGGCTGAAGGAAATCGACGAGTTGCTTAGCCAACTCGACGAGTTGGATAAGGGTTTTCCCATTTTCTGGATTCTGAGTGAACTCGGCGAGTTGGTCAAGGTTTTCCCGATCTTCTAGACACAACATGGAATCGACGAGTTGTTTGGTAACTCGTCGAGTTGACTCGATTTTTCACGGTTTCTGAGTTCTGAAAGAACTCGATGAGTCAGTAAGCTGCACTCGACGAGTTGGGTCAACATGAACTGTTGACCTTGACCATTGACTTTGACTTTGACCAAGGTTGACCAAGCTTGACTTCTAGGGGTATTTTGGTAATTTGGGATTTTGATGGAATTAGTCACATGGTGGTTATAGGCGGTTGAGTTCGGAGCTGTGATTGGGAGTTGGATATTGTCACTACAACACTACTTGTGAGGTGAGTTTTCCTCAATATACTCAAGGGTCTAAGGCACTAAGTCGGCCCTTTGGATTGTTATCCTGCTTTATTATTAGTGAGATCTGTTAGATCGGTATCCTGGTAGACAAGATGTTTATATATGGTTATGATCGGTTAGATCGGTATCCTAGTAGATAGGATGTTGCTATGCTTATTGATCTGTAGATTGGTTTGACTTTCTGTAGACTGTTATGTGATTATCTGATATGTGCACCCGATTGATTGGTGGTCGAGGCTCTTCTGCTTTGTGTGAGCGCCAATAGACCGGGGCATTCTAACCCGATGGTTGTGGGCCAAGAGTATTCCATCCCGAGGATGATTGGACTCATAGTATGTGGGCATTCTAACCCGATGGTTGTGGGCCGAGGGTATACCATCCCGAGGATGATTGGACCCATTGTATGTTGGCATTCCAACCCGATGGTTGAGGGCCTGGGGCATTCCAACCCGATGGTTGATTGGGCCCATAGTATGTTGTTATTATATGTGTTATTTGTTGTGCGGGTATTTTGGGGGAACTCACTAAGCTTCGGGCTTACATTTGTTGATTTTGTTTCAGGTACTTCGGATGATCGCGGGAAGGCGAAGGCTTGATCGTGCACCTCCTCACATTTTATGAATTTGATTTCTGGGATACTCTGATATGAAACTATTTTGAAAACATTTTTGTAATAAGTAATGGTTTTTGGATGCTTGAAAAAGTTTTAAATTTTATGAATTTTATAGATGTTACACTCCCCCACTTGAACTAGATTTAGTCCTTGAAGTCCGCTGCTGTGAACAAAGCAGGATAATGATCTCGCATCTTTGCCTTAGGCTCCCAAGTCCATTCGGAACCCTTCCGATGCTGCCACTGGACTTTGACCAAAGACACCACCTTATTGTGCAAGGTCTTCGTTTTCCGATCCAAAATCGCCATTGGTCTCTCCACATAATTCAGACGATCATCCACCTGAATATCCTCCAAAGGAACAACCGCTGAATCATCAGCCACACACCTTCAAAGCTGAGAAATATGGAAGGTGCCGTGAATCTGACTGAGCTCCTCAAGCAAATCCAGCCTGTAAGCTACCTTGCCAACCATGAAAATCACTCGAAATGGCCCAATATACCAGGGCCCCAACTTTCCCCTATTCTTGAAGCATATTACACCCTTCCAGGGTGATACCTTCAGCAAAACCGTGTCGCCAACCTGGAACTCCAACTCAGATTGACGCTTGTCGGCGTAACTCTTCTATCGACTATGAGCTGTATGTAGTCTCTATCTAATCTGCTTAATAAGCTCCGCTGTCTGAAGGACTACCTCAGTCCTTCCCATGACTCTATGACTAATCTCTCCCCAACAAAATGGTGTACAACACTTCTTCCCATAGAAAAGCTCGAATGGCGGCACACCGATACTGGAGTGATAACTGTTGCTGTAAGAAAACTCAACTAAAGGAAGGTAGGAGTCCCAACTCCCACCGAAATCTATGACACACGCTCTCAATATTTTCTCAAGTGTCTGAATGGTCCGCTCAATTTGACCATCAGTCTGCGGATGATAAGCAGTGCTAAGATGCAAACTCGTACCCAGTTCCTCATGGAACTTCTGCCAAAAACGAGATGTGAACTGAACATCTTGATCAGATACAAAGGAGACTGGAATACCATGTCGAGCAACAACTTGGCATACATATAAATTGGCCAATTTCTTATGGCTAGAAAATGGGTGCTTTTGGTAAGACAGTCCACTATAACCCATATCACGTCGAATCCCTTAGCCGTCCGAGGTAACTTGGTGATGAAATCTATAGTAATATGTTTCCATTTCTACATGGGAACCTCTAATGGCTACAACTTGCCATGCGGCCTTTGGTGCTCGGACTTGACCATCCGACAGGTCAAGCACCTCTCGACATACCAGACTATCTCTCTCTTCATGCACGACCACTAGTAACTAAGTATCAAGTCCCGATACATCTTGGTGGCTCCAGGGTGTATCAAAAATCTGGACTTGTGTGCCTCTCCAGCACAATCCGCCCAATCCCACCAAAGTATGGCACCCAAACCCGTCCATACCAGGTCAATAATTCATGACTGTCAGTAGCAAACCTGTCAATCTCACCCCTGAGTCTCTACGGTTTCCAATTCTCCTTCTTGACACCCTCAGGTTGAGCCTCCCTAATCATATCTAACAATGGCGAATAAATTGAAATCCTCATATATAGGCTGTCAATAGCAGAACTAGTCATCTTACAGCTCAAAGCATCAACGACCACATTCGTTTTCCCTGGTTGATACAAAATCTCACAGTCATAATCATTGACCACATCAAGCCACCTACGCTGTCTCATATTCAGATTCGGCTGGTCCATGAGTTATCTCATACTCTTGTGATCCACATAGATAGTACACCAGAATCCATCCAAATAATGCCGCCAAATATTGAGAGCAAACACCACTGCCCCCAAATCCAAACCATGAGTCGGATAACAAACCTCATGCGGCTTTAGTTGCCGAGAAGCATAAGCAATAACCCTCCCTCACTGCATAAGAACTGCCCCCATGATGGTGATGGATACATCACAAAATACTACAAAATCCTCAACACCCTCAGGGAGGGTAAACACTGGGGCCTCACATAACTTCCACCTCAAAGTGTCGAATACAGTCTGCTGCTCAGGGCCTCAGTGGAAATATATACCCTTCCTTGTCAGGCAAGTGAGGGGGTGCAACAATCTTAGAGATGTCCTGAATAAATTTTCGATAATACCCTACTAATCCCAAGAAACGCCTGATCTCTGAGGGAGACTTCATAACCTCCCACTACATCACAACCTCAATCTTGGCTAGGATCGACCAAGATCCTATTCTGGTTAATGAGGTGTCCGAAGAACTGGACCTCTCGTAACCAAACTCACACTTCGAGAACTTGGCGTATTGTCGTTCTCGCCTCAAAACTCGTAGAAGCTCTCAAAGGTGCTCTTCGTGATGCTCCCTGGTTTTTGAATAGACCAGGATATCATCAATGAAAACAATGACTGAACGATTGAGCATTAACCTGCACACTTGATTTATCAAATCCATAAATGTTGTCGATGCGTTGGTGAGCACAAACGACATCACCACGAACTTGTAATGACCATAACGAGTCCGAAACACGACCTGTCACAACCCGCTAAAGCGGAAACACGAGGCGTGGCAGTATAAAGGGTTTCATAGCAAAAGTTAAAAGACAACACCAACCATAGTATTAAAAATCATTACAATTTTACAATGGGTTTGAACAACTTTTAAAAGAAATTACAATGTAAATTGAAATACAACACATGCGAATGCTCCTAAAAGTGAAGTGTCCCTAAGTGCCACTTACTCGATGATTCCTGAAAAAGCATGTAAAACGAGCGTCAACTATAAAAATAGTTGGTGAGTACTCACAGACAAACAAAATAATATTGGTTCCATGAATTGAAATCAAAGTTTTGATAAAAGTTTCCAATAATAAAAGTATATTGTTAAAATGAGTAAATAAGTTTGTAAAAACAAAGTTCTTTGTCATCATGAGAGATAAAGTATGTTGCCCAAATAAGATGCAACATTCATATTCACATGGAAGATAAAGTTCGTTACTCAAACGAGTAAACAAGTTTCATTGCTAAAATGAGCAATCAATTTCGTTGCTACAAGGAGCAAACAATTTCATTGCTAAAACATGTATATAAGTTTTCAGTAATAAAAGTTCGTTGTTGTAATGAGAAACAAAGTTCATTGCTATAATTAATAACAAGTTTATTGCTATAACGAGAAACGAGTTTGTATGTGTATGAGCAAACAATGAGTCTCAACCAAACCTATGACTGAAGCCCTATCAAGATCTATGCTTATCGTTCCATAGATGAATATGGTATCATGCACTCCAGCAATAGGGCGAGTGAGGAGTTGTCAATTCCTAATAGCGCTATCTATAATGACCATTGGCTCAAAGAGTTAATGGTTAGAGATAAGGGAAGGGCCTTAGTACGATAAGTTCTCATGTTCCGTTTTGCATAGACATACATAGAGAGACATAGCAATAAAATAGCAATCATGTTTGATACAAATCAATTTAAATACAACATTCAAATAATAGTTTTTCGGGACATGCTTTTCAACCCCAAAAGATAAAAACTGAAAATAGGGGAGTGCGTGAATACTCACAATGCATTTAGATGATGCAAATGGTGCCTTGAACTACGTTCCACGTGTACCACTACCGATTCCTACAATAATGGTATTCGCTAGTGAGTCTCTAATCGAAATCTAACACTAGTATACTTACTACTACAATAGAATTATGCCAATAATGTGTCAAAATTTAATATTGATAAGTTACAAACATTTTTCTGTGGAAATTAAGTTTCAAAGAATCAATTGTTATATAACAATTTAAGTGGAAAATTTCCATTATTGAAATGTTAATATTTAACATTTTAGAGGTGTTCCAATGATTAAATATTCAAAACTAAATCAATTTAGTTCTAAACTTTCCCAAACTTTGCATTTAAGTTTTAATTGAAGTCAAAGACCTTAAGATAAATTTTCTTGAATTTTTGATTTGTCTGACTATTTTTCACGATTTTAGTTTCTTGAATAACCATAAAATCATGAAAAATACTAACCAGTTAATAAAAATTACCAAACTTCAGATTTTGGTTCTAAATGTACTAAAAGACTTCTAGATAAATTTTCGTGGATTATGAATATGTATAACCATTTTTCACATATTTAATTCTCTAAATAGATACAAATTCATGAAAAATAGAAATCAGTTACGAAAATACCCCAAACTTTTTATAACAATGACATTACACATACTTAGCTGGGAAAAATATAAAAAGGGGTTTCTAAACTGTTTAACCCAATTTTATGATTTTTATGCATTTATTCTAATAAAAATGGGGATAAATAGAAAACAGTTTCCAAAAATTACCCAAACTTTTTGTGATATTGTTATTAAACATTCTTAAGTTGGGAAAAATATAAAAATTGATTTCTAAACTGTTTAACCCAATTTTATGATTTTTGAGCATTTATTCTAATAAAAATTGAAATAAATAGAAAACAGTTTCCAAAACTGTCCAAAATTTTTGTAACACTTTTATTATACATGTAGAAGCTGTGAAAAATATAAAAGATATTTTTCAATTAGTCTTTCTATTTTTCTTTGTTTTATCCTCTTAAATAATCATTAATTGGAGAATAATTATTAAACAGTTAAAGTAAATTACCAAAATTTTTGTACACTTCATTTACAGAGTAAATAATCTGGGAAAAATACCAAATGTGGTTTTTATATACTGAAATCCAATTTTGTGTATTTAAGTGTATTTAATCTTAGAAAATAGGAGAAAAATAGTATACAGAAGAGAAAAATCATCAAAATTTTTATGTAGCCTCCTAATGTACTAAAAAGTGTTATGGTAAATTTGCATGAATTTTGGGTGAACAGAACTATTTTTTTCTATTTTTAGGCCAATATAAATACAAAAATCGGGGAAAAATAGGAATGCATTATGAAAAATTCTGAAAATATTTTTATGAGTCTTATACCTCTGGTAGTAACTGCGAAAATTGTTATATATCATTTTAAGATTTTATAAAGTGCTTTTATGATTTATTGGAGCCAAACAAAAAGAAAATTCAAAACCATATTAAACTGTAGCAAAAATCGATGAAACTTAATGAGGGATCATTATTTAGCATAGGGGTCATCCACAAATTTAACTAGGATTTTTAGACCCCAGAAGTATTTTATATGATTTATTGCCCTATTTTCTTGCATTAATTATAGTAATTCGAGATAAATGAATTATCTTCTGGAAATTTACAGAGCATCTTATTTTGTTGATGAGAATCTGGGAAAAATCGGATTTGGTCAGAAAAGGAGTTTTAGATATTTATTTGGAAATAAATCCTTCATGAACATATTTGAAAGCTTTTAACAACATACTTTGATGATCTAGCATCTAAGCTTGAAGATCATAACATGCATGTTTGTTTGAAGACCATTCATGAGTTTGAAATATTCAAAAATCATTTTTGAAAGAAAACTTAGAGTGCATGTGGTGATTTTACACCAAAACTTGTAGAAAAGTGCATTTTCATGATCTTGACTTAGGTTTAGGTCCTTGGATTTCACCATTTACAACATGCATGTTGTTTTTGGATGAAATCCTACCACCATCATCATCAAAACCGTGAGTAGGTGCAAGTGTTCATGTTTTTACAATGGAATGGAGTAGAAGAAAAAGAAAGTGTGTGAAAAATAACAAAACTTTGAAGGAAAATGAAGGGAAATCGATTTTACCTTCAAGAACACTACAATATGATGAAGATTTCGAGTTTGAGGAGTGTTATTGGGTTTGTTTTCTGGAATTTTTCGTGAGTGTAGAGAGATGAAGAGAGAAATGGAGTGGTGGTGATGAAGAGTGTGAGAGAGAATGAGAGGTAGAGTGAGAGAGAAGATGGAGTGTGAGAGAGAAGAAGTCATTTAGTGTGTTGGAAAGATGAATTTTGAAGGAGGAGAGAGGGTGTCCGATTTTAGGGGAATAAGATAGGGTTTCCCCTTCTTCCATTTTTATAAAATTCAAATATTTTATAAAAATATCAAACCTTTCATAAAATGTGCACCTTAACTTAGTTTTTATGCATAAAAGTGTTGATTTTTGATTTATAAATTAAGGGTAAATGTTAATGAGTTAAATTTTATTTTCCTTAAATGCATTTTCATAATTTTAATTATTATAAGATAATATTAGAAGCTTCATAATTATTTTTATAGAATTTTTAAGGTTAAAGTTTATAAATGTGAGTTTTTAGGGCATTTAGGGTTTTTGAGAGTATGTAAGTCTTTGGATATCAAAATTAATTAAATTTTTGAGACTTCAAATTATTTTTGGGTTTTCTAACTCTTATTCAAGTTAGAAATAATGCTTCTAATTTATTTTTACCGGTTTATTGGCACTCTATGTAGTGATTCCGAGATTCAAGCGAAATTGAGGAATCAAGTATACTAGTCCTAGTCTTCAACTTTGACTTAAGTTTCTATGAGACTTTGACCTAATTTCTACTACTAGGTCAAGTGCATGATGTGTGTATATGATTCATGAAATGGTGTTCGAGTCAAAGAGTGACCCAAATATGGATAGTCACTACAGTTAAGTAGTAGTAGAATTCACGTATCAATGTGAAATCTAAGTACACTATCATTCGATCCTACTTGCTTCCAAGTTTCTAGTAGGTTATAACTTAGCTTCTAGTTACTAAGTCTATTATGTGTCGTGCCTATATTTGCAACTAAGTTTATTCAAATCTAGAACCGACTCGAATTTTGACGGTTGTCACATTCTCCCCCGGTTAAAAGAATTTCGCCCCGAAATTCAATTCGTGACGTATTCAATTAGAACTCAGTCGAATACAATTATATAGCTGGAGAGGTGGTGACTTGCAATGTTCTTTGATTATTTCGGGTTTATTTCCTCAAAGGAGGAACCCAATTCTTTAGCTATAGTCAAATTAATGTTTCCTTAATTCGAGTTCTACAATTTAAATTGCGAGAAATTAGGATCATGTAAATCATGATCCAAACATGGCGACCTAGTCGAAAAAGATCATCTAGTTAGATATTATCTGGATTAAGAGAGCTATAAGTTTTGCTGAAGCACTAACTGCACTGAGCGTTAAATCCGCATTGATAATTAATCTCACTATTATCAAAATGTGTAATAATTCCAAGATAATGAAGATACATGTGTGGCGATCCAACAAAGTAGTAAAATAATATAAATATTAATTAATGTTAAAGGTTTAAGTCATCAATAAGGGAATTTATACGAAAATATTTTGATTACTCTTTTGAAAAATTGTCTAATTCTTTAAGTCAGGACAAATTCAAGCTTATGAGTCAGAATATTTATAAAAACAAAGTAGAGAGTTTAGGAACTCACTGAAAATTACAAAGTAGAATGCTATTTTAAGAAATGTGTAAGAATATCGATCATTGAAAATAGTGGATTCTTAATTTAGTGTTTCTACAAAAACAATCATTTAGAGAATAGATAATTGTAAAATTCAAAACTTTTTGATGTATTTAAAAAAAAGAAACATAAGGAAACATATCCTTCACATATATTTTATGAATTTAGAAAAATGATAAGAACAATGGTATTCTTCTTGTGTATTAATTGTAAGAAAAATACAATGAAAATTACATTTTAAATCAAGTTTCCGAATCTAGGACGAAAGAGCAATGTAAATAAGGATCACTTGTTTATAGAGATTTCAAAATAAAAACAAGATGTATATGATAAAAGGCGTAATTGAATATATCACAGTTGACTAAATAAAAATTATTCCTCACGGCTATACATGTATTAATTGCTCAAAACGAAAGGATAGACTTCTAGTATGTATGTGTACAAACATGATACCAGGAGAAGCAAAATAGACAAAAACAAAGTTAGACAATGTATTATGTTACTATTATGGGTGTGCGAGATCTAAAATCATAAGGAGAGCAAGAAATCAAGTGCGGGGGGAAAGAAAAAGGAAGGTAGCGGCGGCAATGATTGTTATTGTTAAAATTATAAGAACAATACCTATAGGTAGATTAAAAGCAGGTTGAGATATATTTCAAACTTTAATATTTGATGTATATTGATGATTAAATAGAAATGAAGAAGTTTTAAAGTGTTTTCTAAGGTTTGCTAAAAATTCACGAGTTATCTATTAAGTTAAACTCCATTTGTGAAAAAGAAGAAACACTAAAACTTGTAATTGAAAATCTGACAGTTTTGACCTTTTTGACCGGAGTCCAACAATGCTTAAAACGGATAAGGTAAAGACTTAACATATTTAGATGAATAATTGTGCATTGTCGAAAGTGCGCCACTGGAACTTTAAAAGTGAACACTAAGTTTTGCAATGCTTTATATTTTAGAATCTTTATAGATTATAAAACTATATTGAAGCAAAGTACACAAATAAGGTATGTTTTGAATTACAAGCGTTAGATATGTCTTATAAACATGTTTGAAGTAGACATTTGCATAAATATCATGTTGTGTTTTCGAGAAAACACATTAAAGTAAATTACAATGTCTAAATGAGAAAGCGGTTAAATGTGTCAAAGCAAAAGTGGTTTGGAAAATCCGAGGATGCTTTTACATATAATAGGACTTCAATGTTATATGTTTAAGTTTTATAGCATAGAGTTTAAACACTTTTATAAAAGAAAATGTTTCTGAGTTTTTCGAAAACGTGTCAAAATGGTAAGCAAGGTTTATAATGGTTTATATGCCCTTAAAAACACATCTATCCATTGAAATGGATTTGAAATAAAATTGAAATAGCAAGGTTAAAACCAATAATGGTTAAATTGAGTTTTGAAGAAAAGTGTTAAGTTAAAGCAAGTTGTCAGAAGATTTTTAGCGAGAATATGTCTTACATTGTTAAGAAATGTCTACTAAGTTGATTGAAGTGGTTATGAAATATTTTATTGATGATAAATAAAACCGATGAAGCGAAATAATTTTTCGATGGAAGATTAAGAAGTAAGGAATAAGTATGTTAGTGTAGCTGATCGTACCTAAATACTAAGGCGAGTACAAGGCGAGTCTAAGGCGAGTACCGGCGTCTTTTTCCCCAAGATAAAGGACAAAATTTTTTTTTGAAAGAAGTTTTAAAGTGTCAATGTAATTTCCGACCTTTTATAGAGGTCAAAGGGATATCCTATGTTAAGTTTTAAGCTCAAGGTGGAAACAACCTAAAGCTAAATTCGTAGCGTAGTAGAGAAGTCTCATGTATGGGTTAAACTTCCATGTCTCCTTGTGAGTCGAATCCGGAATGCCCGCTAATGGTATACAAGTGATTACTTAGTGGTGACTCATCTACTTCCTTACGAGATGCTCCAGTTATCATTCATGTCGGTATCGAAACGCTTTTTCCTAGTTGTAACTCTTGAAGAGGATGAAGAGGTATTGAGGAATAATTGGTATATGTTTCGACTTAAGATAATTACTAGTGTATATCTAGCTACTAATCTTACATCTAAATTCAATAGCTACCGATGAATACCCATTCTCAATACTAAGTGCATTGCTCCTAGAGTGGCTAGTGATACAACCTAAGTGGTTAACCTATCACTTGATAAGGGATAAGAGTATTTCTAAATAAAGGCGTTGTTATAGAAGTGCACTTAGTTTCTAAGTGTATCTAGATGAATGCCTACAATATGCAATGCCCGTACGCACACCGAAAAAATTTGTTTTTCAAAAGTTTAAGTTGAAAATTGTTTTGAACATAATTCTACTATAACCGTTTCCAGCCTCGCATTAATTTTCCTTAATTAAGCATAGTTGGCCAGGCTATACTTAATTAAAGTCTAATCATGTGTACTCGAATTAGTTATACTAGTAGTATGTTCAGTATTTTAAAAACATTTTGAAATTTTTTTTTTGGCTATAGTTGTGGTTCTCCAAAGGGAAACCGGTATTCTCTATAACCTTCGGCTCTGATACCATTTCCTGTCACACCCCGCTAAAGCGGAAACACGAGGTGTGGCAGTATAAAGGGTTTCATAGCAAAAGTTAAAAGACAACACCAACCATAGTATTAAAAATCATTACAATTTTACAATGGGTTTGAACAACTTTTAAAAGAAATTACAATGTAAATTGAAATACAACACATGCGAATGCTCCTAAAAGTGAAGTGTCCCTAAGTGCCACTTACTCGATGATTCCTGAAAAAGCATGTAAAACGAGCGTCAACTATAAAAATAGTTGGTGAGTACTCACAGACAAACAAAATAATATTGGTTCCATGAATTGAAATCAAAGTTTTGATAAAAGTTTCCAATAATAAAAGTATATTGTTAAAATGAGTAAATAAGTTTGTAAAAACAAAGTTCTTTGTCATCATGAGAGATAAAGTATGTTGCCCAAATAAGATGCAACATTCATATTCTGATAGAAGATAAAGTTCGTTACTCAAACGAGTAAACAAGTTTCATTGCTAAAATGAGCAATCAATTTCGTTGCTACAAGGAGCAAACAATTTCATTGCTAAAACATGTATATAAGTTTTCAGTAATAAAAGTTCGTTGTTGTAATGAGAAACAAAGTTCATTGCTATAATTAATAACAAGTTTATTGCTATAACGAGAAACGAGTTTGTATGTGTATGAGCAAACAATGAGTCTCAACCAAACCTATGACTGAAGCCCTATCAAGATCTATGCTTATCGTTCCATAGATGAATATGGTATCATGCACTCCAGCAATAGGGCGAGTGAGGAGTTGTTAATTCCTAATAGCGCTATCCATAATGACCATTGGCTCAAAGAGTTAATGGTTAGAGATATGGGAAGGGCCTTAGTACGATAAGTTCTCATGTTCCGTGTTGCATAGACATACATAGAGAGACATAGCAATAAAATAGCAATCATGTTTGATACAAATCAATTTAAATACAACATTCAAATAATAGTTTTTCGGGACATGCTTTTCCACCCCAAAAGATAAAAACTGAAAATAAGGGAGTGCGTGAATACTCACAATGCATTTAGATGATGCAAATGGTGCCTTGAACTACGTTCCACGTGTACCACTACCGATTCCTACAATAATGGTATTCGCTAGTGAGTCTCTAATCGAAATCTAACACTAGTATACTTACTACTACAATAGAATTATGCCAATAATGTGTCAAAATTTAATATTGATAAGTTACAAACATTTTTCTGTGGAAATTAAGTTTCAAAGAATCAATTGTTATATAACAATTTAAGTGGAAAATTTCCATTATTGAAATGTTAATATTTAACATTTTAGAGGTGTTCCAATGATTAAATATTCAAAACTAAATCAATTTAGTTCTAAACTTTCCCAAACTTTGCATTTAAGTTTTAATTGAAGTCAAAGACCTTAAGATAAATTTTCTTGAATTTTTGATTTGTCTGACTATTTTTCACGATTTTAGTTTCTTGAATAACCATAAAATCATGAAAAATACTAACCAGTTAATAAAAGTTACCAAACTTCGGAATTTGGTTCTAAAGGTACTAAAAGACTTCTAGATAAATTTTCGTGGATTATGAATATGTATAACCATTTTTCACATATTTAATTCTCTAAATAGATATAAATTCATGAAAAATAGAAATCAGTTACGAAAATACGCCAAACTTTTTATAACAATGACATTACACATACTTAAGCTTGGAAAAATATAAAAAGGGGTTTCTAAACTGTTTAACCGAATTTTATGATTTTTATGCATTTATTCAAATAAAAATGGGGATAAATAGAAAAAAGTTTCCAAAAATTACCCAAACTTTTTGTGATATTGTTATTAAACATTCTTAAGTTGGGAAAAATATAAAAATTGATTTCTAAACTGTTTAACCCAATTTTATGATTTTTGAGCATTTATTCTAATAAAAATTGAAATAAATAGAAAACAGTTTCCAAAATTGGCCAAAGTTTTTGGAACACTTTATTATACATGTAGAAGCTGTGAAAAATATAAAAGATATTTTTCAATTAGTCTTTCTATTTTTCTTTGTTTTATCCTCTTAATTAATCATTAATTGGAGAATAATTATTAAACAGTTAAAGTAAATTACCAAAATTTTTGTACACTTCATTTACAGAGTAAATAATCTGGGAAAAATACCAAATGTGGTTTTTATATACTGAAATCTGATTTTATGTATTTAAATGTATTTAATCTTAGAAAATAGGAGAAAAATAGTATACAGAAGAGAAAAATCATAAAAAGTTTTATGTAGCCTCCTAATGTGCTACAAAGTGTTCTGGTAAATTTTCATGAATTTTGGGTAAGCAGAACTATTTTTTTCTATTTTTAGGCCATTATAAATACAAAAATCAGGGAAAAATAGGAATGCATTATGAAAAATTTTGAAAATATTTTTCTGAGTCTTATACCTCTGGTAGTAACTGCGAAAATTGTTATATATCATTTTAAGAGTTTCTAAAGTGCTTTTATGATTTATTGGAGCCAAACAAAAAGAAAATTCAAAACCATATTAAACAGTAGCAAAAATCGATGAAACTTAATGAGGGATCATTATTTAGCATAGGGGTCATCCACAAATTTAACTAGGATTTATAGACCCCAGAAGTATTTTATATGATTTATTGCCCTATTTTCTTGCATTAATTATAGTAATTCGAGATAAATGAATTATCTTCTGGAAATTTACAAAGCATCTTATTTTGTTGATGAGAATCTGGGAAAAATCGGATTTGGTCAGAAAAGGAGTTTTAGATATTTATTTGGAAATAAATCCTTCATGAACATATTTGAAAGCTTTTAACAACATACTTTGATGATCTAGCATCTAAGCTTGAAGATCATAACATGCATGTTTGTTTGAAGACCATTCATGAGTTTGAAATATTCAAAAATCGTTTTTGAAAGAAAACTTAGAGTGCATGTGGTGATTTTACACCAAAACTTGTAGAAAAGTGCATTTTCATGATCTTGACTTATGTTTAGGTCCTTGGATTTCACCATTTACAACATGCATGTTGTTTTTGGATGAAATCCTACCACCATCATCATCAAAACCGTGAGTAGGTGCAAGTGTTCATGTTTTTACAATGGAATGGAGTAGAAGAAAAAGAAAGTGTGTGAAAAATAACAAAACTTTGAAGGAAAATGAAGGGAAATCGATTTTACCTTCAAGAACACTACAATATGATGAAGATTTCGAGTTTGAGGAGTGTTATTGGGTTTGTTTTCTGGAATTTTTCGTGAGTGTAGAGAGATGAAGAGAGAAATGGAGTGGTGGTGATGAAGAGTGTGAGAGAGAATGAGAGGTAGAGTGAGAGAGAAGATGGAGTGTGAGAGAGAAGAAGTCATTTAGTGTGTTGGAAAGATGAATTTTGAAGGAGGAGAGAGGGTGTCCGATTTTAGGGGAATAAGATAGGGTTTCCCCTTCTTCCATTTTTATAAAATTCAAATATTTTATAAAAATATCAAACCTTTCATAAAATGTGCACCTTAACTTAGTTTTTATGCATAAAAGTGTTGATTTTTGATTTATAAATTAAGGGTAAATGTTAATGAGTTAAATTTTATTTTCCTTAAATGCATTTTCATAATTTTAATTATTATAAGATAATATTAGAAGCTTCATAATTATTTTTATAGAATTTTTAAGGTTAAAGTTTATAAATGTGAGTTTTTAGGGCATTTAGGGTTTTTGAGAGTATGTAAGTCTTTGGATATCAAAATTAATTAAATTTTTGAGACTTCAAATTATTTTTGGGTTTTCTAACTCTTATTCAAGTTAGAAATAATGCTTCTAATTTATTTTTACCGGTTTATTGGCACTCTATGTAGTGATTCCGAGATTCAAGCGAAATTGAGGAATCAAGTATACTAGTCCTAGTCTTCAACTTTGACTTAAGTTTCTATGAGACTTTGACCTAATTTCTACTACTAGGTCAAGTGCATGATGTGTGTATATGATTCATGAAATGGTGTTCGAGTCAAAGAGTGACCCAAATATGGATAGTCACTACAGTTAAGTAGTAGTAGAATTCACGTATCAATGTGAAATCTAAGTACACTATCATTTGATCCTACTTGTTTCCAAGTTTCTAGTAGGTTATAATTTAGCTTCTAGTTACTAAGTCTATTATGTGTCGTGCCTATATGTGCAACTAAGTTTATTCAAATCTAGAACCGACTCGAATTTTGACGGTTGTCACACGACCTTCTCCATGTCCTCCTCTCTAACCCTCATCCGATGATACCCCGACCTAAAATCGATCTTGGAGAACCAAGATGCACCCTAAAACTGATCGAAGAGGTCATCAATCTACAGAGGTGGGTAACGGTTCTTCACCGTTAACTTGTTCAACTCCCGGTAATCAATGCACTTCCGGTGTGTAGCATCCTTCTTCTTGACAAACAAGATCGGTGCTCCCCACGTCGAACTGCTCGGTGTAATAAACTTCTTGCCCAATAGCTCCTGAAGCTGAGAGGACAAATCCTGTATCTCAGGTGGTGCCAATCGGTACAACACCGTGGCAATCAGAGCCTCACCTGGAACCAAATCAATCCTTAACTCAACCTGCCTCTTAGGGGGAACACCGGGTAACTCCTCCGGGAACACATCTGCAAACTCTCTAATAACAGGCACATCCAAAACCGAAACCTGCTTCCTAGCTCGAGTATCCACCACATAAGCAAGATAACCCATACAACCGTGCTGAATATATTGTCGAGCCTTGGCAGCAGAACAAAAGGTGGATCCAATCCTGGTACCCTCTCCATAAATAACCAGTTCTCCCCCACTTGGGGTTCGAACTACCACCCGTTGAACCTCGCAGTCAATCATAGCCCCAAATATACTCAGCCAGTCCATCCCCATAATCACGCACACATCTTCCATGGGAGTAAGGATCAGATCAATAGGATAAAGCACCCTAATGATCTCCAAAACGTAATCCTGATAAACACTTGATGCCGAAATCCCATGTTCGTTGGTGATAAAAACCCGCAATGGACACTCCAACTCTCCAAGAGTCACATCAAAACTCCTACCGAGGGACCGAGATACAAAGGACCGACTCGCACCCGAGTCAAAAAACACAAGTACATGCAAAGAGTTCACTAAGACGGTACCTAACAAAATCATAAACATAAGCATACCATAAAATAACTGACAATATAATAAATGGAAACATACGAGTAACGATGTATGGAGCCGCCCTGGCCTCCTCTGTTGTAAACTAGAAAGAACATCCTCTAGACCTCGGGGGCTCCGCCCTACCCTGTCGTCCATTTGTAATCGTCATAGTATCCGGTGTTGGAGCCTGCGACGGATTCGAAACAAGCAAGGGACAGTTGGCCTTCACATGACCAACCTGCTCACAGTGGTAACAAATCCTGGGACCTATGGTCGGGGCCTGCTGACGACAATCCTTGGCATAATGCCCCTACTTGCCACATTTTTGGCATCCAGATGATGATCAAAAAGCACCTTCATGAACCTTTCCGCACTTGCCACAAGTGAGGCGCTTCTGTTCCCTAGATCTCGAATCAACGAGCTTGAACTGCTTCGCTGCAGGTTGTGACTGCACAAGAACCCCCCTCAACTCCCTCGCCCGAATCTCTATCTCAATCTCCCACATCCTCGCGGCATCCTAAAGCTCAACGAGAGTAGCATAACTCTGGTTGGACATGAACTGTCGAATATCCGTCTTGAGCATGCTGAAGTACTGAGTCATATGATCTTGCTCCGAAGCAGCAAACTCAGGGCAAAAAAGAGCCCTCTTAGTAAACATCTTGGTGATCTCCGTCACCCACTCAATCGTATGTCTCAGGTCCAAGTACTCATGAGCCAACCTCTCCCTCTCCACCAAAGGAACATATCTCGCATGAAACATCTCCAAGAACTGCTCCTAAGTAACAACAGCCCTCTGCTCAGAAATGTAAGTACCATTAACCAATATCCACCAATCCTTCGACCCCAAACTAAGAAGGTTCAGGGCGCACTTGACCTTCTGGTCAGCAGGGAAAGAACATGTGAAGAAACAATCCTCCACATCAGACAGCCACCTCATCACTATAATCGGCTCCCTGACCCCATCAAACTCAGGGGGATTCATATTGTGGAAGTCCCGATACTGGAAAGCGCTCTCCCCTCGAACCCCCGCGGCAACAATAGTCGCGGTAGCTGCAACAATAACAGCCTCAAAGAGTGCAGCATAGCAATCATCGAATAGCTTAATCATGGTGGTCTTGATAGCCCAAACAACTTCGAAATAGATCCCCGGACAACAATATCCACCTCATCGGTAATCATCTATCGTATCTGATTGTCATTCAACCCTGGCCTATCCTGGCAACTCTCTCCAGATCCTCTTGTGAACACCATACCAAAAATAAACCAAGATATACATCAGAAAGGCCATAATTCATATTGTTATAACCATCTTGACAAGACTAACCCTCGGGGTTTGTGACTTCCTTGGTACGCATATGGGTCCCGCGCTTTCTGTAGTACGGGCCCATACTACCTTGCACACCTACCCATGTTTGTCTCAAGGATCATTAAAAACACCCGAAACAAATACAAAACTAGTATACGCATAAATCCTATCCTTACTCTCTCTCGAGTGGCTAATTATTCCTCAACAAGCCTGCTATAACCACATACTCACTCATGAAACTTCCACCAACCCTGTAGTCATTCGTGCATGATAATCATACCTAACGTTGGATCCTATAGACAGTTGGATACTTTACCTTACCCTAATCCCTTTATCAGACAAGAACAGGAAATAAGGCTAAATCAAACATTCTCAGGCTATAGAATCTTAATTATGTACAACTATGATGCACACACTAAGCAACTACAATAATGATGTCAATTTCATCTAACATACGAGAAGTCCTCCTAGGCTATCAGGCATCATACATCTGGAAATTCTATCATGTAATCCATGAAGATCCCTAGCCTATCACTAGCATGCACTTCTATCATACTCATAAATAACAAATAACAGTGTGGGTAACTTGGGGTATACTTTTCTTGCTCCGGATGATCGTACACATTGCATCCTTACTTGGTTACTTTTGAAAACAATTTTGAAAACCATTTGAAAGTTATTGCAGTTTCTTAGTTTGAGTCTGGATTCATACGAATGTTTATCCAATTCTCTCAAACCAGGGCTATGATACCAACTTGTAACATCCCAAAAATCTAGGTAAATTTTTTCATTTTTAAATCAAGTAAAATCATTGTTTTCAAATAAAATCCCAAATCAGCCAATCACTTAGTGTTGTTGATTTGATTGAGCTCATCAGGCAAATCTAGCCGATATGTAACCTTGCCCACTGGGGCGGTAATCCTGAAAGGACCGATAAATCAGGGGCCCAGCTTGCCCTGCTTCTAAAATCGGATGACACATTTCCAAGGTGACACCTTCAGAAATAACAAGTCCCCCACCTGAATCTCGAGGACCGAACGATGCCGATTTGCATAGCTTTTCTGCCAGCTTTACACGACTCACAAACTGTCGCACACCTGCTGAATCAACTCAGCAGCCTTGAGTAGCACCTCACTACTCCCCATGAACCGATGCCCGATCTCGCACTAGCAAACTAGGTTCATGCACCTCCTCCCATACAATATCTCAAAAGGTGGTCGGTCAATACTAGCATGATAACTGTTATTGTAGGAGAACTCGGTCAGTCGAAGGTATGTATCCCAACTTCCTCCAAAATCTAACACGCATGCCCGGACCATATCATCGAGTGTCTGAGTCGTATGCTCGCTTTGTCCATCGTTCTGGGGGTGGTATGTTGTATTGAAGTGCAACTGAGTACCCAAATCCTTGTGAAACTTCCTCCAAAACCTAGAGGTGAAACAAACATCTCGGTCTGAAACCACTAAAACTGGCACCCCGTGTTAGACGACCACCTACCGAATGTAAATGTCGGCCAACTTCTTGGACGATCTACTCTCGGTAATAGGTATGAAGTGCGCACTCTTGTTCAATCTATCCATAATGACCAAGATAGAATCAACTCCACGCGCCGTCCTTGGTAGCTTCGTGATAAAATCCATGGTGATGTTTTCCCACTTCCACATAGGAATGGTAATGGCTGCATCTTAAAGTAAGGTATCTGATGTTCAACCTTGACTTTCCTACAATTCAAACACCGCTCTACAAACCATGCTATTTCCATCTTTATATAGGGCCACCAATAACTCAACTTTAAATCCCGATACATCTTTGCGGCCCCTGGATGGACTTAAAACTTTGACTTATGACGCTCTTCTAGAATTTTCCGTCTTAACCCACTAGTAGTCGGAACCCAAACTCTACCAAATTGGGTAAACGATCCCCAACTCTTTCTGACAAGTAAAGCAATCTGTCCCCCGATTCGCTCCGCCTTCCAATTCTCCTTTTTTAAACACTCCACCTGAGCCTTTTTGATTAAATCCAATAAAGGAGAAATGGCAACCATCCTCAGACTTACATATCCAATAGGTGTGCTCACTGCCTTGCGGCTCAAGGCCTCGACCACTACATTGGCCTTCCCAGGGTGGTACAGGATCTCGCCATCATAATCCTTTACCACATCCAACCATCTCCTCTACCGCATGTTCAAATTCGGCTAATCCATCAGATACCTCAAACTTTTGTGGTGAATGTAGATAGTACACCTAAACCCATACATATAGTTCCTCCAAATCATGAGGGCAAAAACCGCAACCCCAACTCCAAATCATGCGTAGGGTAATTCGCCTCATGACGCTTCAGCCGCCTCAAAGCATAAGCAATCACATGACCCCTATACATAAGAACAACTCCCAAACCCAATATAGAAGCGTCGTAATAAACCAAAAAATCATACATAACCTCGGGATGCACGAGGATCAAAACCTCGCACAATCCCTGTCTCAGCGTCTCGAATGTCGAATGCTGATCGAGCTCCTACCAAAAAGTAACATTCTTCTTTGTCAAACAGGTCAACGACACTACAATCTTGGAGAAATCATGGATAAATATCTATTAATACCCCACGAAACCTAGGAAACTCCGAATCTCAGATGGGTCCTCAGAACTTCCTATCGCAACACGGCCTCGATCTTAGCCGAGTCAATCAATATACCCTTCTGGTTGACGATGTTCCCTAAAACCTTCACCTCATGCAACCAGAACTCACATATGGAGAATTTGGCATACAACCTCTCTCTCCTAAAAGTCTCCAGCAGCTCTCGCAAGTGTTCCTCGTGATGCTCCTTGGTCTTGGCGTGGACCAGAATATCATCTATGAATACTATCATCGACCGATTTAGCATTGTCCTGCAAACCTGATTCATGAGATCCATAAACGCTGTCGGTGCATTGGTGAGCCCAAATGGCATCACCACGAACTCGTAATGACCATAACGAGTCCTAAAGGACGTCTTCTGCACGTCATCATCTCTGAACCTCATATAATGGTAACCTGATCACAAATTAATCTTAGAAAACCAAGACGCATGCTGTGTTGGTTTTTTTTATTCAAAAACTAGTTTCAAAAACATGATATTTGGCAATGAAAGACATGATCATTTTTTTAATAACACAAACAAGTTAAACCCACCAAGGATCATCTTGCAAGTTGTAGAAATATTAAACACCAACTAAAGAAGAAGATGGAGAAATTACAACATTTATAGTTCTTTGGATCCTCTTGGGAGGCTTGGAAGTTGATGAAGAATGATGAACTTGATGGGTTTTATGTACTCTAACATTCCTATGGTGCACATACAACCCTAATGCTTTGGATCTAAGTTTTCTCTAATTATACATGCAACATTGTTTTTACAAAGCATAAAGCCTAAACTAGCATGCAAGGTAACATTTAAATCATAGAAACAGTTAGAAGAGTACCTTGTGTAGTAGTTTGCTTGTCTTTGACCTTTAGGAGCCTAGCACCTCAAGTGTGATGCCTCAAATGTCTTATAACAAACCAAGAACAAGAGAATGGACTTGAGAGAGAGAGGCTTGTGAGCTCAAAATCGGCAGTGTAACCGATCTTAGGTGTTAGGGTCTTCTTTTATAGCTTAGGATTACAACCATGCAAACCCTAATGACTCTTCATATTACATAAGCCTTTTGGGCTAAACCTTTCATGGACTTCCATGTAAGTTTAGTCCAACCCTAGTCAATATGAGTCATGAGTCCAACTAGAAGAATTACTGATTTACCTAATCAGTCCCTTTAACTTTAATTAGATTCTTTTGATCACTAAATTAATACCAAATTAATTCTTGATCAATACTAATTAAATAATGTGATTCCTCAATTAATATATTATACTTATAATATATAAATAAACCACAATAACCTCTTTCTCAAGTATCCATCCTATCAAATTGTTCCAGAGTGTTACAACCCAAATGGACCATGCTATCATCGGGTCAAGTACATACCAATTATAGTTATGGGCTTAGACACCTAATCCAATAGTCTCCTACTTGGATATGTCTAATAAGTATAATTGCCAATGTAGCTTCAGAACCCAAGTAGCAATCATAGCTCTCTAAAAGGCAATGTCGAAGATCATATAATCCTCTATTCTTCAAGATATCATGTAGACAAATACATGGAACATAGTCATACTTATTGTCCAACAGTTTGTTTCCCGATTTCTGATTTGTCTGACATAGAACTTAATTGAACACATAAATTTAGTCTTGATCGGGCCCGACACATAAGTCAAAACAAAATCATCGAGAGGCCCAAGATATCGCTTTTAATCCTCTTAGGATAAAAGGAACAGATAAACTTCGACTAATCTGCTTGAACTAACTATTAGTTAAATCATACACAACAACACGTTTTATAACATCGAGTTACCGATGGGTTTTCGCACTGTCAATGTACAACCAACAAATAATTGCCAACTCATATATCTTGGTTTGAAGATTATACGATATTATCATCTCACAATCACTCGTGATAAATTCCATGAAGTGATTCATGTGAGTGTGGGTTGATCCAATACTCAAATCTTATTTCAAGAGTACTCATGAATGTTGTAGCAAACCTTTGCAATTTCTAACTCCTTATACAATCTTACAAAACCCATTCATGACATTCTACTTACATAACCTACGTCCAAAGTATGGTCGACTGTGGATAGTTTGAATAAGCTTATTATTCTGGAAGTCAAAACATGCAAAATGAAACAATAGTAAATAATTGACACAAGACAGTAACTTTACTTATAAATAAAACTCCTTTTATTCAATCATCAAATGTCAATTACATTTTAGCTATTACAAGTTTCTAAATATCTATTTAATCATTAAAACTAATATCGTCCTTTAGCCCAATACATCATGCATGCAGCAAGTGCTTTTCCCTGCTGAGTCTCTTTGTAAGGGGATCTGCTTGGTTCTTCTCTAACGATATCCTCTTCACTACGAGTAGTCCTTCTTCTACTTGATGTCTTATAAAGTGATATTTTATGTCGGTGTTCCTGACTCTGCCATGATCCCTTGGTTCCTTGGCTAAGGCAACTGCACTTTCATTGTCACAAAAAATATCCATAGGCTCCTTTACAGCTGGTACAACTCCAAGGTCTCGAATGAAGTTCTTCAGCCATATTGACTCCTTTGCTGCTTCGCTTGTTGCTATGTACTCTGATTCGCACGTTGAATCAGCCATAGTTTCCTGTTTTGTAACTTTTCCAAGTTATTGATCCTCCGTTAAGGGTAAATACCCAGCTCGACTGAGAGCGGAAATTATATCTGTTGGTCTGAAAACTGGCGTCACTATACCCTGTTACTCTTAATTCATCACTCCCACCGAGGGTAAGGATCCGGTCCTTAGTCCTCCGCAGGTACTTAAGAATGTTCTTTACCGCAGTCTAATGAGTTTTACCAGGGTTCCCTTGATATTTACTGACCATGCTCAAAGCAAAGGCTACATCAGGGCGAGTACAAGTCATATCATACATGATCGAGCCAACTGCGGAAGCATATGGTACTCGACTCATTTCTGCTAGCTCAGCCTCTGTACTCGGACTCTGAGTCTTACTCAGTTTTGTATTACTATGGATTGGTAAGTCTCCTCTCTTGGAATTCTCTATGCTGAAACGTTTCAACACCTTATCCAAATAGGTACTTTGACTATTTCCTATTAGTCTTTTACTCCTGTTTCTTAATATCCTTATCCGTAGAATGTAAGTAGCTTCTCCGAGGTCCTTCATAGCGAAACACTTCCCAAGCCAGGGCTTAACCTCCTGCAGGGTTGGAATGTTGTTTCCTATGAGCAGTATGTCATCCACATACAACACTAGGAAGCTAACTATACTCCCACTAGCTATGACATATACACAAGACTCATCCTCGCTTCTCGAAAAGCCAAACTCTTTGACTTTCTCATCGAAACAAAGATTCCATATGCGAGATGCTTCTTTCAATCCATAAATGGATTTCTCAAGCTTACACACTCTATTAGGGTACTTTGCATTGACAAAACCCTCTGGCTGACTCATGTAAACATCTTCAGCCAACTTCCCATTAAGGAAAGCGGTTTTGACATCCATTTGCCATATTTAATAATCATGAAATGTAGCTATGGCTAGCATAACCCTTATAGATTTAATCTTATCCACTATGAGAAGGTCTCATCATAGTCAACTCCAGGAGTTTGAGCAAAGCCCTTTGCAACCAATCGTGCCTTATACGTGTGTACTTTCCCATCCATGTCGGTCTTCTTCTTGAAGATCTATTTGCACCTGACTGTCTTACGGCTTGGTACATTGTCAACCAAGTTTGATCTATTTGCACCTGACTTTCTTACGGCTTGGTACATTGTCAACCAAGTTCCAAACTTGATTGTCATACATGGACCGAGTCTTGCTGTTCATTGCCTCTTTCCATTTTGCAGACTCGGGGCCTGCCATGCCTTCCTTGTAGTTGTTAGGTTCATCCAAATTTACCTGTGTACTATCACTGATAAATGTATCACCTTAAGTAGTAATATGGAAACCATAAAACTCAAGTGTATGTCTAACTCTATTGGAACGCCTCAGAAGTAAGGACTCATCAATCGGTTCAACAGGAGTTTCCTCCTTGGGTTGAGCGCTAGTGTTTGAGGCTCCTTCATCACTGAACTCTTGAAGCTCTTCAAGGTTAATTTTCCTCCAACTGTCATCTTGGCATATGAGTTCTCTCTCGCGAAAGACTCCTCTCCTCGCAACGAAGACAAAATTGTCACTCGGTCTATATAAGAGATATCATTCTGTGGGTAGCCGATGAAAATATATCACTTACTACGAGGTTCGAGCGTGTCGTGAGTTTCTTTTCTCACAAAAGCCTCGCAACCCCAAACTTTGATGTATGCTAACGAGGGAACCTTCCCTATCCACATCTCGTGAGGTGTTTTGGAAACCTTCTTAGTTGGGACTAGATTAAGGATATGGGCGGCAGTCTCTAAGGCATACCCCCATAATGAGATAGGTAACGAAGCTCGACTCATCATAGAACGAACCATGTCCAGTAAGGTTCGATTGCGCCTCTCAGCCACACCATTAAGATGTGGTGTCCTAGGTGACGTCAATTGTGAAACAATTCCATATTCCTTAAGATTGTCGTGGAACTCGATACTACGATACTCTCCTCCTCGATCGGACTGGAGCATCTTTATCTTCCTGCCCAGCTGATTCTCCACTTCTTATTTAAACTCTTTGAACTTTTCAAAGGTTTCTGACTTATGCTTGATTAAGTAGACATACCCATATCTACTATAATCATCAGTAAAAGTCACATAGAAGCGGTTAGCATCCCTTGTGGCGGTTATGAAGGGTCCACACACATCGGTATGTATGAGATCCAATAGACCCTCACCCCTTGCACAAGTGCCAGTGAAGGGTGACTTGGTCATCTTTCCAAGCAACCAAGATTCACAAGTGTCATCCGACTTTAAGTCAAATGACTCCAAGACTCCATCCTTTTGGAGTTGGGCTATGTGCTGCTTGTTAACATGTCTAAGACGACAATGCCATGAGCATGCTTTATCCAAATCATTGGATGAATCAATATGCAACACATTATTTCCTAAGTTATCTATAACCATCACAGTTTCATATATGCCATTGCAAGGTAATGCTTCAAAATAAAATACACCATTAAAATAAGCATTTATTGAACCGATTTCATTATTAAAAGAAAAGGTAAAACCTTGTTCATACAAACTGTGAAAAGAAAAAATATTTCTCGCCATATCAGACGAGTAGCAACAATTATTCAAATCTAATTTTAAACCAATACTAAGCAATAAAGAATAAACTCCAATCTTGGTGACAGGCGACTTTCCCCTATTCCCCATGATTAAGTTCATCTTCCTGTGCTCCACATCCATACTTCTTTTTAGACCCTGCAAATAAGAACAAATGTGTAAGCCACATCCTGTATCAAGGACCCAAGAATTAGCATGTGATGAGTTATTAGACAGAATAGTATAAATACATGCGAAGGAGGGTTTGATATTCCCATCCTTTATGTCCTGCAAGTATTTAGGACAGCTTCGCTTCCAGTGCCCTTTATCATGACAATGGAAGCACTCGGCTTCCTTTGGATTGGAAGAGGGTGTGACAGAACCAACTTTGGTCCCACTAGAAGAGGATCCAACATGGGACTTTCCCTTGTTACTCTTGGAAGGAGTCTTCCTCTTCTTTCCCTTTCCATGTCCAATTGCCAGGACAGGTGCAGTAGCAGTAGGAGTAGAAACAATAGATTTTCTTTTAAAACTACTTTCAGTAGTCCTTAAAAGACCTTGAAGCTTGCTTAGAGTCACATCCTCCTTATTCATATGATAAGTCATATGAAACTGATCATAACAAGGAGGTAAAGAGTGTAGGATAATGTCAATTGCCAACTCTTCATCGAAATTGACATTCAGCTTTAGCAAGCGGTCCACAAACCTTTGCATCTTTTGCAAGTGGGCCGTGATAGACTCTCCATCCTTCATTTTGGTAGTAATCATGGAGGCTATGATTTCATACCTCTCCTGCCGAGCTCTTTGATGATACCTTTCCATCAAATCCTGGTGCATTTCATAAGGCCAAAAGTCCTCATAGGACTTCTGAAGCTCAGCAGTCATGGTAGCAATCATAATACACGACACCTTTGTCCCGTCCCTCTCATGGGTCTTGAACTCAGCAATCTATTCAGGAGTAGCGGTATATTCATCAATCTCCATAAGCTCTTTATCTAGGACATATTCTTTTTCCTCATAACGAATAGCCATTCGGATGTTTCGAATCCAGTCATTGAAGTTCGATCCATCGAAGATGACCCCTCCACATAGCTTCATGAGGGAGAAAGAGCCAGAAGCAGTTGAGTTTGAAGCAGTGTTGGAAGACATCTGAAAAGAAAGACAAAGTTTAGATTAGATAAGGATCCTTAATATAACACCCAAAATGAGATATTAAGGCTAGGACCCAAGACAATATTTTACAATTCGGAAGAGGGATGCCGTAATCCAATTGCAAAATATTTGAAGGTAGGTAAATGACGATTTACCAATTTCCACCATGAAAAACGAAATTGATTATTAAGTTTTAAATGAATTGAAATTCCTAGATTCTTTTGAGATTCATTGAACTTTTTCAATGGCATGTTTAAATCTTGATTATGCCCTTCAAGTTTGTGACTGGGATGCCGAGGATCACAAACAAGGTGTGAATAACCATGCAAATTAGCTTGGTACACTTAATGTTACAAATCACCTAATCAATGTGCCAGTTAACCACACACGCTCCATTGATCCATGATTAACATCAAGCTACCCTTTGCCACACATTGTCAGTCCCAAATTAGTGTTCCGATTAACCACACACGCTCCACTAACTACTTAACAATATGTAAAGTGCAATTTCATGGAATAGCACCATTTTCACATTTTTCCTAAAGTAACGAAGATTGAGAATTTATAAAAGTTTAGTTAATTTAATAATTATCATTATACTTATTAATGAGAATTAATGTCCGATCCTACCCGTTCGGCTAACGACCCTCCACCAGTCAAGGAAGCGGTGGGTGAGAGTGGACACCCATTAAACCACCATTTTATAGGCAGTAACCTTATACCCGCTTATAAATCGGCTTTGTGAATGAGGCCTACTAACGGTAAGACTGACTTGTCTTATACATACATATATATATATATATATATATATATATATATATATATATATATATATATATATATATATATATAAGTATTAAACTCTAATATTATAATAGTATAAGGGTTGGATTTTAAACTTTTAAAATTCTAGGGTTTGGAATTAAAGTTTCATTAATGTAACTTTTCAAATTCCAAAACTTGAGGGCAAGTTTTGTAACTTGTCAAGACTTTTGAAATTCATAACTTATGGACTTTTATGTTCCATGAATGAGACCTTTCAAATTCCAAATTTGAGGACAAGTTATGAAACCTTTCAAGACTCTTTGAATTCTATAACTTACACTAGTTAATGGTTTCATAAATAAAGACTTTTCATATTCCATAACTTGAGGACAAGTTATGGAACTTTTCAAGAACAAATATGGATCAAATTAAGTAGTCCAATTATGATATGATGATCATTTACCAATTTGACCTAACTTGATTCATATTCAAGATAGTTTCAAATTTTACAAATAACTAGCATTTCACCAAAAACAATTAGTTATCTTAGAATTTGACAAACATCATGTTATTGGATGGGGATTAACATTACCATATTGTTAAAATCGAATTTTATGAACCAAAACAGTTTGTGGTAATGTTCCTAATCCAAAACAGGCCAAAAACTCGAAGATTCTGCCCACAGACAGTCCAACTCGTCGAGTGCACTTATGAAATCGACGAGTTCATCATCATAAGGCACCTACTCGTCGAGTTCATATATGGAATCATCGAGTTGGCCCTGGCAGAATCCAGTTTTGCAGTTTTTTCAGCTTTGAAAATTACACATTTGCATCAATATAATAGAAAACATCCTAGGCTCTGATACTACTGATGGGTTTTATGTACTCTAACATTCCTATGGTGCACATACAACCCTAATGCTTTGGATCTAAGTTTTCTCTAATTATACATGCAACATTGTTTTTCCAAAGCATAAAAATAGTTAGAATAACATTTAAATCATAAAAACAGTTAGAAGAGTACCTCGTGTAGTAGCTTGCTTGTCTTTGACCTTTAGGTGCCTAGCACCTCAAGTGTGATGCCTCAAATGTCTTATACAAAACCAAGAACAAGAGAATGGACTTGAGAGAGAGGCTTGGGATCTCAAAATCGGCTAGCAACAACTAGTGTGCATGAGTGTAACCGATTTTAGGTGTTAGGGTATTCTTTTATAGCTTAGGATTACAACCATGCAAACCCTAATGACTCTTCATATTACATAAGCCTTTTGGGCTAAACCTTTCATGGACTTCCATGTAATTTTAGTCCAACCCTACTCAATACGAGTCATGAGTCCAACTAGAAGAATTACTGATTTACCTAATCAACCCCTTTAACTTTAATTAGATTCTTTTGATCACTAAATTAATACCAAATTAATTCTTGATCAATACAAATTAAATAATGTGATTCCTCAATTAATATATTATACTTATAATATATTTATAAACCACAATAACCTCTTTCTCAAGTATCCATCCTATCAAATTGTTCCAGAGTGTTACAAACCAAATAGACCATTCTATCATCGGGTCAAGTACATACCAATTATAGTTATGGGCTTAGACACCAAATCCAACAGAACTTTAGAGACGCCAACTTGATGTAGATGCTAGTCTAATATTCTTAAGACTCTTAAGCTTTATGTTCCTATAAAAATAAGAACACAAAGAGAGCATAAAAGGTGTAAGTAATCATCTAAAGAATGAACAAATGAAGAGAGTATTCACACTCTCTCCATGTTACGGTTTTGGTACAAGTATGGAAAGAAGAATGAAAGCCTTACTACATAAAGCTCTTCTTTGGACCATAATTTCTTAACACTTTAATAACCCATGCACCTAAAGCCTAAGTGTTCCCTATGCTTGTAAGACATATATTCTTTTGATTAAATAAATCAAACAACCATGCCCTATATTCTTCCTTCTAGTTTCAGATTTTACGAAGAAAAGAAATGCTAGTCTTTTATATTTTATAACCAAAGTTTATAAAATATAAACTTTGACCTTTTGGTAAAAGGCAAAAAGATTTATATAGTTCAAAATGTTATGCATGACTTATTAATTCATACCATATGAATTATATATAATGTTACTTGGTAATGAAAATTATTATTTCCTAGAAGTAAATAATTTCCAATTTAATTATAAGATTTTATTGAATATTTATTAAAATCAATTTCTAATAAATAATTAATTATATCAAATTGTTGTTAGTGTGACCCATTAGTATTATATGTTAATTAGCAATATCATATTAATATGATTCTTGAGCATAATAGATCTTTCAATCTCCCACTTGCGCAAGATTCATATTAGATTGATATAGACAGTGGTGAACGTCTAGCAACATTTCACTGCCCCCGTTAACACACTACTAGAAAAATAGCCTTTTACGACGCGCAATGCGTGTGTCAACCCGAAATTTATTCCGTCACTGTAACCCTTTCCGTTGATAAAATTTATTTTATTAATAAAATTGTCCATTAACTTTTAAGTTAAATAATTCATCTAGGGTTATTGTCATAATTTCCTACGTGTTGGAAATCAATAAAATCACAAATAATACCCTCGATAATCCTTTGGAAAAATTTCTAGTTTACGACTAAGTCGGGTTACGGTCATTTAATCGGGTAAAATCTTAAACTCCGTTTAATGTCGGGATTGGGTGTGTCCCCACCTAACCGTGGACTCAACCCCATATAAGGGTTGAGTGGACTCCATTTGAACCTTTTTCACCCACCTTGGAACTTTCTCTCTCTACTCTCTCTCTCTAAAAATCGGGTTTTGATCAAGAATCATCTCATTCAAGCTCCAAAATCGTAAGTAATCCTTCCTAGCTTGTTGTTTAACTTAACATGCATGCAAATCTATGGGTTAAACTCTCAAAAACCCCAAAAATTTGTGTTTACGGTTTGGGAACACCTCCCAAAACCGTAAACTCCCAAAAAGGGGGTTTTGAAGCCCCAAAACCCTTCCAAACCTCTTCTAGTGTTTAGCTATGGCTTAGAAACTTGCATGCATGAACTTAGAACCCCAAGATCATGACTTTTTGGGGGTAAACATGAGTTTACGGTCCATGAACATTCATGAACCGTAAACACCCCAAAATGGGATTTTGATGCCCCAAACCCTCTTCAATGCTTGGCTAATGACCTAGAAACTTGCTGGAATGATCTTAGAACCCTAAAACATGGATTGAATGATGCAAACATGAGTTTACGGTTTGGGAAGGTCTCCCAAAACCGTAAACACCTCCAAAGGGTGTTTAAGTGCCCTTAACACCTTGAATGGCTTACCTTTGGGTCTAGAACCTTGCATGCATGACCTACAACCATCAAAACTCATGAAAAATGGACACACATGAGTTTACGGCCGTAAACCCATGTGTTTACGACCGTAAACTCCCCAGGGAGTGGTCCAAGGACCGTAAACTCCAAGAAGTGTCCATTTCTAGCCCCAATCACTTCCTAAGCCATGGATTCGAGTCTAGCATAATTCCTTGAGTAGTTTAAGACCTTTGAACACCCAAATGGCACCATTACCATGAGTTTACGGCCGTAAACTCATGGGGACAATGGTCCAGAAACCGTAAACACACTTAAGTGTAACCAATTGAAGTGTAAACTCCATAGTGAGGCCATACACTCCTTAGATGCAACCTTTAGCACTCCTTGCACTTGAAACAAAGTGTCTTCATGCATTAGAGTGTCTTTACTTACCTAATTAGTGATTAAATAGCTAATTAGATACATTTATGTATCACTACATGTTACATAGGATCCGTGTGTGTGTTCAAGTCCTCACTTGACACCTAGCATCCTACCCGACACTTCCATCCACCTCACTCATTGCAGGTGGGTTCATACCCCTTAATTAACCTTTTAAATGTTTTTAAATGCTTTTATGGGGGGGGGGGGGAATACAAGTTGAATCAAATAAGTTATAGTACCAATAACGTGTGATTTATAACTTGCAACCAAAAGGATTTTTATACTTTTAACTGCTTTACCAACAAAACTGCCTGAAGTGTTTATCAAACTCATTTTCATGTTAAATTGCTATAAAAATATTTCTAAACTCTTTTAACTCCTTCGGTTCCCAAACCATATCTACACCAATATATTTATATAAGTAAGATTTGAAGGACTTAGGACTGATAGCTCACCTTACTTCCTGTTCTTGTTTGATTGTGGACTTAGGGAATATTGTTATCTGTCCGACTGTCGTTGAATTCTTAGTTATATATTATATATATTCGTGTGAATATTAAAGTCTTCACTTCAGTTCAATACCTTTGTGTATCAAAGGCATGCAACCAACCTTACTATTTAACTATAATAGGTATAGTTAAGGATTACTACTCGTGTATACTATTACAATGGTACCTACCAGAGTCCGAATAGTTATGAGTCAATACATGTTTAACACTAAAAAAAGAGAATACTATATACTATACAAGAGAACACTCTATACACTATACCCGAAAGTACATTATACATTATACAAAGAGAACATACTACAACAGAATGTGACATACTATTTCTCGATACGACACTTCACTGTGCTATCACCGTGTAACCAGAGTTTCCTGGAGGGAGAGCGGGCATTATGTGTATAGATCTATACGGGACAGACACTCCCACATCCCGACTGCTAGCTACGTCCGAGCCGACTAGGACCAGGGGTGACAAAATGTCACATTTCTACAGATGACTCGGAGGGTCATCAGGGATTCGATCGTCAATCAGCATGGTTACATACAAGTTTACATTTCGACCTTAAATTAATACATTAAGAATTAAAGGCAAAACAGACTCCCCCGAGGTGTATTGTACATTTAATACTACCTGGAGTCTACATTTTCATTTCATTAGCTGGCAGGGATACTGCTGGGGTAGAATACTATTTTCCAATTACTTTACATGAATGAAGTCTAAAACTATATTTTCCTACTATAGTTTCTGTGGGAAAACTTTTACATTTTCAAAGGATCAAACATACATACAACCGGGTCTTGGTAGAAGACCACTTTTACTGGAAAACATAGGGTTTTCCTAGGGAGCATACTATTTTCCAACATTGAGATCAATTATTATACTACATGGTTGTAATCATTTTATATAAGCAATGTCACTAAATACTCATGAACTCACCAGCTTTATGCTGATACTCGCTTTCAAAATAACCTGTATTCTCAAGTCATCAGTAGACAGGTACAGGTGCAGCTTTTGAGAAGATGGAGCACATACAAGACTCCTCTTTATTTTGATTATACTTTTGGTGTCTAACAAACTGTACAGAACACGCTTGTATTACAATTATTATATTAATGCAATGAATGTTGTTGCTTGTCTTTACTATTATGCATTGTTATGATACTGTACATGACGTCCTCCGCCCCAGAACGTATTCCACCGTTCTCGGTTTTGGGGTGTGACAGATTGGTATCAGAGCATTGTTTATAGTGAATCAAGTATATCAACCCATAAAAGATATACGAACTATAAACACATCAGGATTAAAACACTCTGACCAAGAATATATACTATTAAATAAGAAAATATTTAACTAAGTATATATATACATCCATTCACACTAAGGGTCAGTATCATACTAGAACATAACAAAAGTATTAAGATTGTTGAACAGCACAATTAGGCTTAGAGACATATAGTCAAATCTGGGAGGATGTAGCCTGATCAACTACATTTACCTAGGAGTGACTAGCCTGTGCCTAAGAGTGATTGTGGTGTTGCAACAAGTCTAAAAACTTACCAATACTACTACAAGAATATCTGAATAAGAATACTATAGGAGTATTCTGCATTCTATTAACTACATATGTGAGAACTAAAAGGGTCGTTACTAGTAGGGCAATAGTTGCTAAGTGGATACACCACGGTTACATGTGACTAAGACGCTATAGACTTAGAATCTGTGATCTTTGCTTTACTTCCTGTTCCTTGTTTGGTTGTGGATTTAGAGTTAGGGTCACTTATTCGAAGGTCTATCCTGTGTCGATTAAATGTAATTAGTATGCATTATGCAAGTATTGGGTCGACTAATAACGATCATCTTATAAGTATCTTAGGATTAGTACGTCTACTAACTATCTTCTGTCCATTCTCGCATAGATACAATGGCTGATTCAAGGGTAACCCAGAGAGGGGTGCCCGTCGCCAGCAGAAGATTATCTACTCATCCTCTCTCTTCCTAAGAAGAACAGCCTTCCCCTTCAATACCTCCGTCTCACCTGTCTGTAAAACATTCCCGACTTTGAAAGTACTATAACTAGCCCTCTAAACTGTCAACATTCTCCTTATGGTTTGATGTAAGACAAATTGTTAGGTCGTGTTTCCTGAACTCATTTTACATCAGTAATACCAGTAATATTGGCAGTTGTCTAATCTATTTGGAAGTTCATGCTTTTGTGTTTTCTTACTCTGTTGATATGCATATATCTAATTGTTGGACTATGGCGATTTATTCCATGAGACACTCCCATCATACTTACAATTGATTCTCACTGTTGTCATCATCTTTTAAAATTTTTTAGTAAAAGATGCCTCCTCGCAAGCGTCCGACCAGACGCACGCCTGTGGATCAAACACCACCACCACCTCCCCCACCGCAGTTCGACCCGGTGATGTTTCAAGCAGCTGTGACTGCAGCTGTGACCGCCGCGCTGGCGCAAGTCAACTCTGGTGGTGTTAGTGGAACGGGAACTGGCACAAACTCCAGCCATGGTGAAATCCACCCACATGCACGAGAGTGCACCTATAAGGATTTCATCAGCTGCAAACCTACTTACTTCAATGGAACCGGAGGGATCCTTGCATTGTCCCAATGGATTGAGAGAACCGAAGCGATCTTCAAAATGTGCTCATGCCCCGAAGGAAGCAAGATAAAATTTGCTGCTTGCACCTTCACCCAAAGGGCCTTGACGTGGTGGAATGGCCATGTCAAATCACTCTCCCTGGTCGCAGCCAACGCCATGGGCTGGGACACACTGAAGGACCTCATGACGAGGGAGTACTGCCCGAGGGGCGAAATTCAGAAACTTGAGGAGGAACTCTGGAACCTCAAAATGCAGGGTTCCGACATCGTAGCCTATACGGCCAGGTTCTGCGACTTGGTGGCTCTGTGCCCAAACATGGTGCCCACCGAAAGAAAGAAAATCGAACGATACATCTGGGGATTAGTACCCCTATATCGAGGGAATGTTCTAGCATCACAACCTACGACCTTTGACAGTGCCAAGGAATTGGCCCAGAGGTTGATTGATCATGAAGTTCCCTCCACTCCGTCAGCTACTACAACCACCACTTCTGCCCCGACCCACACCTCCAGCAACAAAAGAAAGCGGTGGGATCGAAAGAAAGGAAAATCAGCCAAATCGTCTTCCAATAACCAAAAAACAGTGGCTGCCCACGCTGCCACTACTCCTGCTGCCCCTGCACCTGCCAAAACTTATGCAGGAAGCTTACCCAAGTGCAATAAGTGCTCTTTCCATCATAACGGCCCCTGCCGTGAAATGCACTGCACTAACTGTGACCGGAAGGGCCATATCGCCCGGTTTTGCAGAACACCACCCAAACCTATTTCCCAAATTCCTATTTCGGGAGCAAGCCAGGCCTGCTATGGTTGTGGCAAAGTCGGACATTTCAAAAGAAACTGTCCAAAGGCTGGCAACGCGGGAGGAGCAGGTAGACTACTTGCTATTGGCCACAATGAGGCTGTAGCAGACCCCACCGTAGTCACGGGTACGTTCCTTCTCGATAACTCTTATGCTTGTATTCTATTCGATAGTGGGGCAGAAAGAAGTTTCGTAAATCAAAACTTTAAACACTTACTCAAACAAACACCGAGATCACTGAAAGAAACATTCGTCGTAGAAATGGCTAATGGCAAGACGGAAAGTTCTAACGAAATCTACATAGGTTGTACCCTCACGCTAGATAATCATTCGTTTCCTATCGACCTCATACCAGTAGCGATCAAAAGCTTCGATGTCATCATAGGCATGGACTGGTTGAGTCTCCATCGTACCGATATCTTGTGCTTCGACAAGGCCATCCGTCTAAATCTACCCAACAACGAAACCTTAATGATCTACGGAGACAAACCCAGTACGAGTCTTCGTATCATCTCTAGTATTCAAGCTCAGAAGTACCTGCGTAAGGAATACCGTGCATTCCTTGCACACGTCGTCAACACGAGCCAGAAAACGAAAAACCTAAAAGACTTCCTCGTAGTACGCGATTTTCCCGACGTCTTTCCAGAAGAGCTACCAGGTTTACCTCCACAACGTCAAGTCGAGTTCCGAATCGACTTAATCCCAGGAGCGACCCCCATAGCCAAGGCGCCCTACCGTTTAGCACCTACTGAGATGCAAGAACTGTCCGGTCAACTTAACGAACTGCTCAGCAAGGGCTTTATAAGACCAAGCTTCTCACCCTGGGGAGCACCAGTCTTGTTCGTTAAGAAGAAAGATGGATCGTTCCGCATGTGCATCGACTACAGAGAACTCAACAAGCTGACGGTCAAGAATCGTTACCCTCTTCCTCGTATAGACGATTTATTTGACCAACTGCAAGGGGTGAGCTACTTTTCCAAGATTGATCTAAGGTCCGGGTATCATCAGTTACGAGTGCTCGAGGGGGATATTCCGAAAACAGCCTTCCGAACTCGTTACGGACACTACGAGTTCGTAGTAATGCCGTTCGGACTGACCAATGCACCCGCAATATTCATGGACTTGATGAATAGAGTATGCCGTCCTTACTTGGATCAGTTCGTCATCGTCTTTATTGATGACATACTTATCTACTCTAGAAGTGAGGAAGAGCATAGCGATCATCTGCAACAAGTCCTGGAAACCCTACGATCGGAGAAGCTTTACGCAAAGTTCTCTACGTGCGAATTTTGGATCCGAAGAGTCGAATTCTTAGGACACGTGGTTAGCGAAGAAGGAATCCACGTGGACCCATCCAAGATTAAAGCTATTGAGAACTGGTCAGTACCGAAGACGCCTACAGAAATTCGCTAATTTCTAGGCCTCGCTGGCTACTACCGAAGGTTCATTCAAAATTTCTCTCGAATTGCGAAGCCTCTTACGACATTGACCCAGAAAGGCGTGGCCTTTGACTGGGTAGAGAAACAAGAGAAGGCATTCCAAACCCTAAAACGAGCCTTGTGCACCGCACCGATACTGTCCCTCCCTGAAGGGATAGAAGACTTCGTAGTATATTGCGATGCATCCAATCAGGGGCTCGGCTGTGTTCTGATGCAACGAGGTAAAGTCATCGCCTACGCCTCAAGACAGTTGAAGACACACGAGGTCAACTACACCACGCACGACCTCGAATTAGGAGCGGTTGTGTTCGCCCTAAAGATCTGGAGACACTATCTGTATGGTACGAAGAGCATCATCTATACCGACCACAAAAGCCTCCAACACATCTTCAACCAGAAAGAACTCAACATGAGACAACGACGGTGGGTCGAGCTACTCAATGACTACGAATGTGAAATTCGTTATCATCCGGGTAAAGCCAACGTAGTAGCAGACGCTCTAAGTCGGAAGGATTATTCTGGTCGAAGAGTCAAGTCATTAACAATGACTATCCATTCGCGTCTCACCGCACAAATAAAGGAGGCTCAGTTCGAAGCTTTGAAACCTGAAAATATAGCAGGAGAATCCCTGCGAGGAATGGATAAGAACCTACAGGTCAAGGGTAACGGAACCTTATATCTCATGGACCGGATCTGGACCCCGAGACACGGTGGCTTCAGAGACTTGGTCATGAAGGAGGCGCACAACACTCGATATTCCGTCCACCCGGGTTCAGATAAAATGTATCTGGATCTCAAGAAATTATACTGGTGGCCTAATATGAAAGCGGAGATCGCTACCTTCGTAAGTAAATGCCTTACTTGCGCCAAGGTCAAGGTCGAATACCAGAAACCATCAGGTCTACTCCAACAACCAGAGATACCTGAATGGAAGTGGGAGAGGATTACTATGGATTTCATTACCAAATTACCCAAATCTCCGAGTGGGTACGACACCATTTGGGTAATTGTCGACCGACTAACCAAATCCGCTCACTTCCTTCCTATCAAAGAAAGCTTCAAAATGGAGAGACTCACGCGAATCTACATCCAAGGGGTAGTCCGACTGCACGATGTACCTGTGTCCATTATTTCCGATTGAGATAGCAGGTTCACTTCGAGGTTCTGGCAGTCACTACAGAAGGCTCTTGGAACTAAGCTGGATATGAGCACAACTTACCATCCTCAGACTGACGGACAAAGTGAGAGAACCATCCAAACTCTGGAAGATATGCTGCGAGCCTGTGTGATCGACTTTGGTAAGGCTTGGGATACCCACTTACCCCTCGTCGAATTTTCCTACAACAACAGTTATCACACGAGCATCAAAGCTGCTCCATTCGAAGCCCTCTACGGCCGAAAGTGCAGGTCCCCTCTGTGCTGGGCTGAGGTGGGTGACACTCAATTAGCTAAAGGACGAGTTCCTGAAAGCACTCTCACAGGTCCAGAGATCATTCGGGAAACAACGGAGAAGATCGTTCAGATCCGTGAACGATTGAAAGCCTCTAGAGACCGACAGAAAAGCTACGCAGACAAACGAAGGAAACCTTTGGAATTCCAGGTGGGAGACCGGGTCCTTTTGAAAGTCTCACCCTGGAAAGGCTTGATACGCTTCGGAAAGCGTGGAAAGCTGAATCCAAGATACATAGGGCCTTTTGAGATTCTCGCTAGAATCGGCCCCGTAGCTTACAAACTCCGATTACCTCATGAACTTAGCAATATCCATCCTGTCTTCCACATCTCTAATCTTAAAAAGTGTCTTTCCGATGAGACCCTTGTGATCCCTCTTGATGAGATCAAGATCAACGAAAATCTGAACTTTGTGGAAGAACCAATCGAAATCATGGATCGAGAAATCAAACGAACGAAACAAAGCCGCATCCCGATAGTGAAGGTTCGCTGGAATGCCAAGCGGGGACCCGAATTCACTTGGGAGTGCGAAAACTCGATGAAACAGAAATATCCGCATCTCTTTCCAAATCCATGATTTGTATCTTAAATTTCGGGATGAAATTCCCTCTAACGGGGGGATGATGTGACAACCCGAAATTTATTCCGTCACTGTAACCCTTTCCGTTGATAAAATTTATTTTATTAATAAAATTGTCCATTAACTTTTAAGTTAAATAATTCATCTAGGGTTATTGTCATAATTTCCTACGTGTAGGAAATCAATAAAATCACAAATAATACCCTCGATAATCCTTTGGAAAAATTTCTAGTTTACGACTAAGTCGGGTTACAGTCATTTAATCGGGTAAAATGTTAAACTCCGTTTAATGTCGGGATTGGGTGTGTCCCCACCTAACCGTGGACTCAACCCCATATAAGGTTTGAGTGGACTCCATTCGAACCTTTTTCACCCACCTTGGAACTTTCTCTCTCTACTCTCTCTCTAAAAATCGGGTTTTGATCAAGAATCACCTCATTCAAGCTCCAAAATCGTAAGTAATCCTTCCTAGCTTGTTGTTTAACTTAACATGCATGCAAATCTATGGGTTAAACTCTCAAAAACCCCAAAAACTTGTGTTTACGGTTTGGGAACACCTCCCAAAACCGTAAACTCCCAAAAAGGGGGTTTTGAAGCCCCAAAACCCTTCCAAACCTCTTCTAGTGTTTAGTTATGGCTTAGAAACTTGCATGCATGAACTTAGAACCCCAAGATCATGACTTTTTGGGGGTAAACATGAGTTTACGGTCCATGAACATTCATGAACCGTAAACACCCCAAAATGGGATTTTGATGCCCCAAACCCTCTTCAATGCTTGGCTAATGACCTAGAAACTTGCTGGAATGATCTTAGAACCCTAAAACATGGATTGAATGATGCAAACATGAGTTTATGGTTTGGGAAGGTCTCCCAAAACCGTAAACACCTCCAAAGGGTGTTTAAGTACCCTTAACACCTTGAATGGCTTACCTTTGGGTCTAGAACCTTGCATGCATGACCTACAACCATCAAAACTCATGAAAAATGGACACACATGAGTTTACGGCCGTAAACCCATGTGTTTACGACCGTAAACTCCCCAGGGAGTGGTCCAAGGACCGTAAACTCCAAGAAGTGTCCATTTCTAGCCCCAATCACTTCCTAAGCCATGGATTCGAGTCTAGCATAATTCCTTGAGTAGTTTAAGACCTTTGAACACCCAAATGGCACCATTACCATGAGTTTACGGCCGTAAACTCATGGGGACAATGGTCCAGAAACCGTAAACACACTTAAGTGTAACCAATTGAAGTGTAAACTCCATACTGAGGCCATACACTCCTTAGATGCAACCTTTAGCACTCCTTGCACTTGAAACAAAGTGTCTTCATGCATTAGAGTGTATTTACTTACCTAATTAGTGATTAAATAGCTAATTAGATACATTTATGTATCACTACATGTTACATAGGATCCGTGTGTGTGTTCAAGTGCTCACTTGACACCTAGCATCCTACCCGACACTTCCATCCACCTCACTCATTGCAGGTGAGTTCATACCCCTTAATTAACCTTTTAAATGTTTTTAAATGCTTTTATGGGGGGGAATACAAGTTGAATCAAATAAGTTATAGTACCAATCACGTGTGATTTATAACTTGCAACCAAAAGGATTTTTATACTTTTAACTGCTTTACCAACAAAACTGCCTTACGTGTTTATCAAACTCATTTTCATGTTAAATTGCTATAAAAATATTTCTAAACTCTTTTAACTCCTTCGGTTCCCAAACCATATCTACACCAATATATTTATATAAGTAAGACTTGAAGGACTTAGGACTGATAGCTCACCTTACTTCCTGTTCTTGTTTGATTGTGGACTTAGGGAATATTGTTATCTGTCCGACTGTCGTTGAATTCTTAGTTATATATTATATATATTCGTGTGAATATTAAAGTCTTCACTTCAGTTCAATACCTTTGTGTATCAAAGGCATGCAACCAACCTTACTATTTAACTATAATAGGTATAGTTAAGGATTACTACTCGTGTATACTATTACAATGGTACCTACCAGAGTCCGAATAGTTATGAGTCAATACATGTTTAACACTATAAAAAGAGAATACTATATACTATACAAGAGAACACTCTATACACTATACCCGAAAGTACATTATACATTATACAAAGAGAACATACTACAACAGAATGTGACATACTATTTCTCAATACGACACTTCACTGTGCTATCACCGTGTAACCAGAGTCTCCTGGAGGGAGAGCGGACATTATGTGTATAGATCTATACGGGACATACACTCCCACATCCCGACTGCTAGCTACAGCCCGAGCCGACTAGGACCAGGGGTGACAAAATGTCACATTTCTACAGATGACTCGGGGGGTCATCAGGGATTCGATCGTCAATCAGCATGGTTACATACAAGTTCACATTTCGACCTTAAATTAATACATTAAGAATTAAAGGCAAAACAGACTCCCCCGAGGTGTATTGTACATTTAATACTACCTGGAGTCTGCATTTTCATTTCATTAGCTGGCAGTGATAATGCTGGGGTAGAATACTATTTTCTAATTACTTTACATGAATGAAGTCTAAAACTATATTTTCCTACTATAGTTTCTCTGGGAAAACTTTTACATTTTCAAAGGATCAAACATACATACAACCGGGTCTTGGTAGAAGACCACTTTTACTGGAAAACATAGGGTTTTCCTAGGGAGCATACTATTTTCCAACATTGAGATCAATTATTATACTACATGGTTGTAATCATTTTATATAAGCAATGACACTAAATACTCATGAACTCACCAGCTTTATGTTGATACTCGCTTTCAAAATAACTTGTATTCTCAGGTCATCAGTAGACAGGTACAGGTGCAGCTTTTGAGAAGATGGATCACATACAAGACTCCTCTTTATTTTGATTATACTTTTGGTGTCTAACAAACTGTACAGAACACGCTTGTATTACAATTATTATATTAATGCAATGAATGTTGTTGCTTGTCGTTACTATTATGCATTGTTATGATACTGTACATGACGTCTTCCGCCCCAGAATGTATTCCGCCGTTCTTGGTTTTGGAGTGTGACAATGCGTGCCGTAAAACGCTCAGACGACGCGCAAATGTGTATCAAGGAAGGCCCTGTCATAACGAGAGACGACATGCTTTTGCTCGTCGTCTATTTACAACGCGCATTTACGACGCACATTAATGACACACATTTACGACGCGCAGTTATGACACCCAATGCGTATCAAGGAAGGCCCTGTCATAAAGGAAGACGACACACATTTGCGTGTCGTAACCTTACGACGTGCGTGTTTATGACACGCAATGCGTATCAAGGAAGCCCCTGTTATAAATGAAGATGACACACATTTGCGTGTCATAAACTTCAATAACCATTTACGATATGCATTTACAACGCGTCTTTACGATACCCATTTACGCATAATACAAAAATATGTAAACAAATATATACCAAAACAATCAATTTCATCCAATAACATCATGTCAAAAAATTGTAATACATTGATATTAAGGGGATCTAATTGTACATTGTTATTAAGAGGTTTTCCCTAACTATATAACCTAATACTACATTGCTATTAAGGGACACCTTCTGCAATGTAATGCTATACAAACTAAAAAGATACACACAAAGATGATAAACATCAAATTCCAACTAAGTAGAGTTGCATCTTGCCTTTCATATAAAAGGGTTCTTACATTCCATTACAAAATCTATCCCCTAACCTCAATAGATGGTTTAAGTAGAAAACAACATACCAAAACAAAAAGGAAGGGGGGTTCTTAACAAATCAATTGAAACTCAGAACTCCAAAGCCAACATTGATGAAGTTTGAAGCATATGAGGTTCATAGAGAATGATGTGGAGCTTAGCCAAATGTCGCAATCAGAAAGCCTTTGTAGATGTTCATGAACTTGGCCACAAATGCTGCAAATCACAAGTCAGAAATAAAACGTCAATCTTTTTACTTGAAAGTTGTAACATTTACTTTTTCAAGAAGTTCTAGGATGGAAGTTACATATTTACCCCTTATCATCGTTGTAAATAAGTAAATAAACTAAACGTAATTGATTTGGATCTACAAGGTTGCTTTACTTTAACTTTACTAAAGAGTATTTTAGATATTTAAAAAAAGTTAGTACAATAATATTGAGCTATATCCACGTCAAAAGCCACAATTTATGAAAAAGATATAAATCCATGAAAATAAAACATAACTTAAAAAAGAGTTTCAACCAAAAGCTACTTCCCATTTCTTATTATAAACACAAACAACCCTCATGAGCTATGACATCAAGGAGATACAAAAGATAGAAAAAGTACCTTCAGTGTGAAATATGGTTTCTGTCCAAGACGCATCCTATGTTCCTAAAAAAAGAAAAAGAAATATCAATACTAAAAGAATAATGGTTTTTTTTTTAAAAAAAAACTTTAATGGGACAAAAGCATGAACAGTGAAATCACATAATATGCTGCCCAATGACAGACCTCATTGAATTCATTCATGATATTGCCAAATAAATTTACCTCAGGTTTATTCTCCCTTCATTGAATTCATTCATCAATTGATCAAGGAAAGGGATTCTTTTCATATCATTGTAATCGATGATTAGCTGGAAACAAAATACATTAACAATATTAAGTAGTGAGGGTTAACATGAAATAAGTTAATAATGATAATGAAATTGAAAGCTAGTTTGAAGGAAAGTTGGGTCAAATGTCCAAACAAGGATACTACGGATTTACCCCATGTAGAAATTTTTGTATAAATTACAAATTTACCTCAGAAGTTGAAGGTAAAACCACAGGTTTGTACTCTTTGGCGTCATCAAGAGTATAAGACCCTACTACCCTTTCAGCAAACACATTGGAGATTAAAATATTTGAGTACTTAATCAATAATTACAATATATGACTGGTAGATAGAATGCATACCTCAACAGTTAGACGATGTGGGTAAGAAGGTTCATCCCATAGTAAAAGAAAATTTAAACATTAATCATGTACAACTGTTTCAAAACATAGTAAAAGAAATCAAGAAGAAAAAAAGTGTGCATCACCTTTAGAAATGTCAGCAGTGAAGTTAATGGATTCTGAAGAAGAAAACTTTGTTCCACTAAATTTAGCAATTTCACTGAACTTTTCTACACGTGGGAACTTCAGAACATATGGTCTAAACCCACGTATATCAAAAGTTAATGTCATCATAATGTAAGGAGCTGCAACATGAATTAACTTCATTTTAGTAATAAAATACGTACACATAGACAACGTACAGTGAGTTTACTTGGTCATTCAATTGAAATGAAGAGAAAGAAAGTCAAAACTAACCTCTTGAATGAACCTGTTGAGGAAAACAATACGACTGGAAGAAAGTTTGCCACTCAAACTAAAGTTATATCCTTCATAGTCATCATCTTCAGGACTGTAGGACTCAAATGAGAACTGATATATACACACATATAAAGAAAGAGAGATTAGGGCGATCGGTAAACCTTTATACACATAACATCAACTATAAAAAACCAACAAATTCCTCATTCAGAATTATAGTTTTTTTACATCCATCATAAGTATATTTATCAACTCCTGCAGCATCTAATACTAGCTGGCGATTTGGTGTAAGGGTTACCTTATCTTCAGTCTGTTTATGCATCGTGCTAGATAGAACTATCAGATTGTTTTTACTGATTGGGTCATTTGTAGGATCCATGAATTCCTCTTTTCTAGTTATGGCTCCCAAAGATGGAAAAAAAAACTCACCAACTGCAAGAAGGAAATCTAGAACAACAAGAAATCAAAGGAGTTGCATCCGAACCACAAGTAGTTGAGATGATGCCCTCATTCCGAGATCGATCAATACCCTCCAGCTGAAGAAAAAATAAATAACCAACATTTCAGAAAACATATACAAAGGGACATGACGTCTCTGATAGGATCAGTTTAACAACAGAATCAAAGATAACCTAATGCTTCAATTAATCAATAAAGGGAAAACCTGAATTTCGAGAATCAGGGAGTCTCCAGATAGAAAACATAAATGGTAAAAAAAAATAAACTCTCTCCCCTAATGGCGGAATAAACCCTCCTTATTTATGTCTCTTTCCCTAAAGGATAAATCCTAAACAAAATCAATGACCGTATAAATACTATAATTAATTTAAAATACGAAAAGTACTAGACAGCCCCTGGAGAATGCTTCCTGCGCCTCTGATACACTTTTGTCAATTTTTGTCGGTTCATATCAGTAATCCCCCTTGAAATATCACCTTGTCCTCAATGTGAGACTCAGGAAACTGTCGCTGAAGTAACTCTTTCTCTTCCTAAGTTGCTTCCTCGTCAGGTAAACCTTTCCACTGGATCAACCATTCTTCGACACCTTGCTGTATTCTACTGCTCACCACCTTTGCTGGAACCAACAACCTATCATCCGTAGCAGTCAATCCCTCGGGAAGTGTTGTGAGAACCTCTTGACTGCCGACTACCTTCTTAAGCTGGGAAACATGAAAAACCGGATGAATAGAAGCATTATCAGGAAGCTTTAACTTATACGCCACTTTACCCACTCGAGTTAGAACCTCGAACAGCCCATAGAAACGTTGAGCCAATTTTTCGTTATTTCTTTTAGCTACCGTACCCTGTCGATATGGTCGTAGTTTCAAATTAACCAAGTCACCAACCACAAATTCCACATCTCTCCATTTACCATCAGCATGAGTATTCATAATTTTTTGTGCCTATAGCAAATACAAATTAATTTCTTTGAGAACTTCATCTCTTTCTTGCAGATATCGGTCCACCTCAAATGTGACAGCAGTACCAGAATCATATCGAATCAAACGAGGCGGATCTCGTCCATAAAGTATGTTAAACGGAGCCATCTGAATAGAAGAGTGGTATGAAGTGTTATACCAATACTCAGCCCACGATAGCCATTTCACCCATTCCTTTGGCCGAGCGGAAGAAAAACAACACAAATAAGTTTCCACACTTCTATTGACGACTTCTATCTGGCCATCCGTTTGTGGATGATAAGCGGTACTGTGTTTCAGGATTGTGCTTGAGTACTTGAATAGTTCCTTCCAAAAATGGCTGATAAACACCTTATCTCGGTTCGAAACAATGGAGCGAGGAATCCCATGTAACCAGACTATTTCACGAATAAACACCGTCGCCACCAAGGCTGCAATGAACGGATGTTTAAGAGGAATAAAACGGGCTGAATTACTGAGACGGTCAACCACTACCAGTATGACGCTATAACCTCCAGACTTGGGTAACCCTTCAATATAGTCCATGGTTAAATCTTCCCAGATCTGTTCCGGTAGCTCTAACGGTTGGAGTAACCCTGCTGGAGCCAAATTAGAGTACTTATTACACTGACATATGGCGCATTCAGCCACCAGTTTCGCCACATCCTTCTTCATACCAATCCAATAGAACTCACTTGCAAGGCGCTGATATGTTTTTTTGCGTGCCTTCATGGCCCCCAGTTGCCCCAACATGCGATTCGTGAAACAAACGAGAGACCCAGCTAGATGTTTTTGGAATTACCAGTTTCCCCTTATACAACACTTGCCCCTGACTGACCTCATACCCATCCATATCACTAGCAGCCGATTCAATTTTCCTCCGAATCTCTTAAATGTGTTGGTCTCGGCTCAAATCAGCCAGCAAGTCGGCATGGTTGCTGAACCGAGAAACTGTTAATACTAACAAGGAAACTCCCTCTCCCCGTCTGGACAACACATCAACAACACCATTCTCTCTCCCGGGTCGATACAAGATTTCGAAATTGAACCCAGATAACTTCGAAATCCAACGTTGGTGTTCCCCGGCCACCAAACGTTGTTCAAGCAAAAATTTCAAGCTCTTCTGATCGGTCAATACTGTAAATTGGCGTCCTAACAAATATGGCCGCCATTTTTGCACCGCCAGTACAATCGCCATCAACTCGCGCTCATACACCGATTTGAGTTGGGCTCGACTATCCAAAACTTGGCTGAAATAGGCTACATGCTGACCTTCTTGCATTAGTACCACTCCCACCCCTTGACCAGAAGCATCCGTCTCCACTATAAACTTTTTGGAGAAATCAGGCAATGCTAAAACATGCACTTGAGTCATGGCTTGCTGCAATTGACGGAATGCCTGGGTTGCTTCGTTACTCCAAACGAAGCTATCCTTCTTCAAAAGATTAGTTAAAGCTCTTGCAATTTTTCCGTGTCATTGCACAAACTTTCTATAATAACCGGTTAACCCTAAGAACCTGCGAAGTTCTCGAAGAGTCTTAGGAATCGGCCACTCCAACATAGCCGAAATCTTACTCGGATCAGCCATGACCCCGTCCTTGGTCACGACGTGACCCAAATAATCCACCCTCTCCCAGGCAAAAACACATTTTTTTTCTGTTACAAAACAGCCCTTCGGTTTTAAAGCAACTAAAAAGGACTTTGAGATGTTCACGATGTTCTTCTATTGTTTTGCTGTAAACCACAATATCGTCAAAAAAACGAGGACTAATTTCCGAAGATACGGGCGAAAAACCTTATTCATTAACGATTGGAATGTTGACGGGGCATTTGTTAACCCGAATGACATTACAAGGAACTCATAGTGTCCCTCGTGTGTGCGAAACGCCATTTTCGGAACATCTTTCGGTTTCATCCGAATCTGATGGTACCCTGACTTCAGATCTAGTTTGCTGAAAACCGCTGCCCCATGAAGCTCGTCCAACAAGTCGTCTATAATCGGGATCGGGAATTTATCCAAAACTGTGGATTTATTCAAGGCACGATAATCCACACAGAATCGCCAACTTCCATCTTTTTTTTAACCAATAAAACTGGGCTGGAAAAAAGGGCTAGAACTCGCCTGTATGATCCCTGCTGTAATCATCTCATCCACCAGTTGTTCGATGTCATCTTTTTGTAATTGTGGGTACCGATAGGGATGAACATTGACGGGCTCGATCCCGGGTTTCAACGTAATAACATGCTCGTGACCGCGATGTGGTGGCAACCCGGAAGGTAACTCGAAAATCTCAGCAAACTCGGCCAGGAGATCATCAAGCATGCGATAAACCTGGGATTCGGTCGGGCACTGAACTTCTAGATGGTTGATTTCAACCAGATACCCTTCGCTAGTACCAGGTATACCCCTTAACACGACGTGTAAGGAAGTTTCAGAACGATTGAGGCCGGGTTCACCTCGCAATGTTACTCGCTTTTTGGCTACCATAAAGGACATTGTTAATTCCTTTCAATTTACTCTTGTATCGCCTAATGTACGTAACCACTTCATGCCAAGTATGACATCGGTGCGGCCCAATTCCAAGGGGTAAAAGTCACTAACTAGCTGGTATCCAGGTAGGGTTAATACCAAACCCTTACATATTCCTCGACTGCGATCCCACTTCCCGTTGCCCATCATAACCCCCGTCTCGCGAACCCCCTTCACGGATAAGCCAAGAGTCCCTACAAGGTTTAACGACAAAAAATTATGGGTGGCACCACAGTCAATGAGCACCACCACCTCCTGGTCAACAATCATACCACGCAGCTTCATCGTATTGGGGGTTGTTAATCCTATTACTGAACTTGCAGACACTAAGACCATGTCCAAGTGTACATGCTCGTCTCTTTCTAGATCCTCCTCTTCATCTTCGACTAGTAAAACCTGAAGAGTTTTGTCGGGACAGCAATGACCCGGTGTAAATTTGCCATCATAGCGAAAACACAAACCTTTGGCTCTTTTTGCGGATATCTCTGCTTCTGTCACTCGTTTAAAAGGAGCTTTAGTAACTGGGATTACCTTCTGCTCAGGCCCCGCAATCTGAGCTAACGGTTTGACGACACTAACTTGAGGTCTAGTAGTGGAGCTCCTGGTTATCCCCTTCTCGGTTATCAAAACCGTACCTGAGCGGCTCTCATCAATCCACAATGCTAATTTGATTGTTTGACCAAGACCTACCAGTTGTAAGATAAGTATTGAGGCTCTTAAATCGGGTTTCAGACCTTTAATGAAATTTCCCCCCAAAATTTGCTCAGGTATAGCACCCAGTTGGGCTGCTAAAGCTTCAAACCTGCTGACATACTCTCGCATAGTGCCTTCTTGAGTAAGTGTCAAGAACTGTTGATGTAAACTTCCGTCTAGCGAGGGCTGGAACCGGTCAAGCAATCTCATCTTGAGTTCGTCCCAACTACGAAATGGTGAGTGTTTTTCATTCTAACGATACCATGCCAACACGGGTCCCTCCAAACACAACACCGCTGCCCTGATTTTTCTGTAGAAGAAACCAAACCATGGATCTCAAAGAACCGTTCAACATTGTAGATCCATCCAAATACATCTTCACCCTCAAACAATGGCATTTTCAACTTTCGTAAGCGATAATCTGTTCCTGGCACTCATCCTCCTCCACGTCTGTGGCCACCCATAGGGCCGTGGCTGAATACATGACCCTCGTTATAACCCCTGGGTTCATACTGTTCTTCCTCCCACACCGTGTCCAAGTAGGTTTGTTTACCTCGACCGTTACTTGAACCTGCGATGTCTCCAAATGTAAACGGTGTGGGTTGACTCCCTTCCAAACTCGCAATGTGAGGCTGGTGTTGGAACCAACCATCCGTCAGGTGTGTGGTCAATGTCGGTTTGGTATGCATAGGGATCGGTATAGATGTTACCAAAGGAGTTATCGGCTGCATTATGGGTTGTGAAAGATATTTTGAGGGTTGTGTGGTTCCTACTGACTGGAACAATGTTGATTGTGGTCTGGGAGGCGGTGATGGTGGTGGTAGGTTCGATGATGTCGGCGGTGGATGGGGTTGGCTTGCTGAGGAAGAAATCGGTGGTGGTAGGCTAGAGTTTCGAGAAACCTTTAAGAGCAATCCCATCAGTTCCGCATGCCTTTGGTCGGAAATAGCCTGTCTCTTTTCTGCATCTGCCTTGATCGAATTAATCTCCTGCTTCATCTCCTCTAATCGGTCGCAATCACCATCGGAGGTCGAATCTTTGGTGCTTTTGGAACGAGTGACTGGTTTTGTCATGGCTCAAGGTCGTAATTCTCTGAAGAATAATACTCCAATGAACAGTAACGACGTGAATAGTGCTCTGGTGAATAGTAACGTCGTGAATAGTATTTCGATGAACAGTTGCGACGTGAACAGTGCTCCAGGAACTTTGCTCTGATACCAATTTGATAGGATCAGTTTAACAACAGAATCAAAGATAACCTAATGCTTCTATTAATCAATAAAGGGAAAACCTGAATTTTGAGAATCAGGGAGTCTCCAGACAGAAAACATAAACGGTGAAAAAAAATAAACTCTCTCCCCTAATGGCGGAATAAACCCTCCTTATTTATGTCTCCTTCCCTAAGGGATAAATCCTAAACAAAATCAAAGACCATATAATTACTATAATTAATTTAAAATACGAAAAGTACTAGACAGCCCCTGGAGAATGCTTCCTGCACCTCTGATACATTTTTGTCAATTTTGGTCGGTTCATATTAGTCTCATGTTTTTCTTTACTTACAATGATATGTGCTAAAGATGTATCCTCTTGAATGCTATTTCACAACTCTAGCAGTGCATGATCCATCTGAACTGCCATTATGTTGACTGAACGTGACAAGAAAACTTGACTGGTCATGTTGACTTTATCAGCCAGGAGGCGTATTGTATCCGAGTTGTCAGAGTTTATGTCACGAAAAGGAGGAGGGAGGTTAGGTTGTTCACGCAAATTCATGGCACGAAAGCTGGTGAAAAGGAAATCCGAGAAAGTAGTACCTGCCCGTGCATAATGTCACGATGAACAGATGCTTGATCTTCCGCAGGTCCATGCCAACTAACTTCATTGGTCACTTTCAAATGGCCTAGATCAATTTCCAAGAAACTGCATCCATGAAAGAAACACTGAGAAACCATTTACACAAGATGTTTATGGAAAGAACTACACAGTGGCTGTATACACGTGCTTTAAAGCCTTACAGTGGCTGTATACACGTGCTTTAAAGCCTTCTTGATCTGATCTGGTCTTGCAGAGTAGACTGGAACCACACTTTAACTTTTAAATTCCTGAAATTTCCAACATTTTGTATATAATTTAAATATTTAATTTATGAAAGATAATATCTAAGTTGATTATATACATACCATGCCAAATTCTTGGCACATTTGGACCAACTGATGACAAAAACTTTAAGCAGCACTATCTGAGTTGATTATATACATACATACCATAGAAATTGCTTCTCTCACCTGTTTTGACATACATAAAAACCAATATGTTGAACTTAAACAATTAAATGCCCATTATGTATTGAAGGGTAAAATGGTAAAAAAACTCACATGGATAGTGACATGAGTTAAGAATCTCATCTCCCAAATGCTCTGAATGTGAACCCTACAGGATTGTATTGAAAGCAGAAAAAAAATGCCAAATAGGAAGAAATACAGAATGAAATCAAGAGCATAGGGACTTGAAGAAGAGAGTAGTATGAGATTTTGTGTTGATATTTGAAAACTAACCTCATTCACATGGACACAGTTAGTGACACGTAAAGCCCTGCTTGCAAACTGAAGGCTGCTTTTAGTCTCATTAGCATGAATCTGCCATTAAACAAATGTATTTGAAACTTGAGAAAAAGACATACATATGTCAACGTTTGTGACACCTAGCTTGACATGAAACAACACTCTTACAATAAAAACTAGTTATGATATTGATTTCCTCATTGTAGATCTCCATGTAGGACATCCTTAAAAGAAACTCACGATTCGTTTTCTTTAAAAAAAACATTAAGTAGTCATCATTTGGATGTCATTTCATGATCTAGAAACTTCTTTTCCATAATAAGAGAGGAAAATGACAATAGAAAGTTGCAAAGAGGTAAGGCTACCTATTGTATCTTGTCAAATAGATCATGTACTACTAAAGGGATGACTCCTGGTTCAACAGTAGACCCACACATTGTATGTATTTTGCAACTGTTTGTTTGTCCATATGCAAAAACTAGGGATGAGCATTAGAACCGCCGAAACCGGAACCGGACCGGAACCGAACCGGAACCGGACCGGAACCGGAACCAGAATTGCTAAGAAGGTCTGGTTACCGGTTCTCCATTTTTATGAAAACCGGTCCCGGTTCTAAAAACCGGAACCGGTTTGACATTTTTTTCGTTTTTTAAAATGCGCATAACTCACTCATATGAAGTCGGATTTAGTTGATTTTTTTCCAACATGTAATTTGGAGTTTGTAATTCATTTTTGACTCTACAAACATGTATTTTGGTTAGATATTGAATCAAACACATTCCCCGGAAGAAAAAGTATTGATGCTGCGTTTTTTCTATTTCAACACTTTTTTTGTTTTTTTTTTGAATTTGTTCCATTTTTTAAATGTGCATAACTCATTCATATGACGTCGGAATTACTTCATTTTTTTTCCAACATGTAATTTGGTGTTTGTACTTCATTTTAGACTATACAAACACATATTTTGGTTAGATATTGGATTCGCTATAGAGCCCGGAAGACAGCATATCAATGTTGCGTATTTTTTGTTTCAACATTTTTTTTGGAATCTGTACCGCTTTTAAAATGCGCATAACTCACTCATATGAAGTCGGAATTACTTGATTTTTTTTCATCATGTAATTTACTGTTTGTACTTAAATTTAGAATGTAAAAAGTCATAATTTGGTTAAATATTGAATTATTTACAAGCTCCGAAAGATAACATATCGTCTACAACATTTCAACCGGTTCTAATTTGAAAAATAACCGGTAAACCGGGACCAGAACTGGAACCGACGCTAGAACCGGCGGTCCGGTTCCCGGTTCTTATAATATAAGAAAACCGGTTCTGGTTCCGAACCGGTCCGGTTCTAAAGCTCATCCCTAGCAAAAACAGTGCTTGAAGAGAAGGTAATAAGACAGGTAAGTTGGAAGGTCACATTGATAAACCACCAAATATTACAAGATTACCATTGAATCCACCAATAGCCGCTGAAACAATAGCTTTAGTTCTTGACTCATAAACATCCACGATTCTACAATCCTCACTAAAAATCCGGTCTGTAATTCACCAAAAAAAGTAGAGTGTTCGAAATTAAACTCGTCTGTACTCAAAGTGCAACGCAATCGAGCTCAGATTATCTGATTTAGACTTGGATAACTTACATCCCTACTTTGACATCTATAGTTGTAATTATCTCACTTGTTAGGGAAGTACATGGACTAGTTCTAAATTGAAATTTCTAGTTGAGTCCAAACTTCGTGAAGGAAAATCCTAATGATATTAAACTTCACATTCATACTGGAACCGCAGGAATAACACAGCCAAAGAAAGCACACCACTTTATCAGTCAAAATCGTGTGTTTTAAGAGACAAAAATGTACCGAATTCAAACTTGGTGGATGCATCGATTAGGGAGAAAACAAACTCAGAGAGTGGAGTGAAGTCGGATTTAGAAGAAGTTGTACCCGTTTTAGGGAGAAATCGAACCAGTTGGTCTTTGTTGTTGATCTTCTTTGTCGTGATTACTGGCTTATGAATAGATAGAAAGGTTAGGGTTTCTTGATTGAGAGAAAGGTTAGGATTGATAGAATTTACGAGAAAGATCTTGCGGAAGGAGTTGATAAAGCCCGAGGCTATGACGATGACCATATGGGATAACGAACGGCTGACTCCGGCGCAGGTGCAATATGCGTACATTGATGCTTTTTCTGAGTTATAGAATGGGGAGGTTCTTGATTGAGAGAACCTGAACTAATTCGAAGTTGAATTCATAGTTTTGATCTAAGTTACCGTTTCTCAAGAACAAATTAGGGTTCTTAATATTTAGGGATTTATGATTTAGGGTGATTTGGGGAGTCGTAGTAGGCGGGATGTTTAATTTTTTTTGGGAATGGAAAATGGCTGTGAATGATTCAGGGTTCTTAGCAGAGGATTTTAGAAGGAGAAGAAGGAGTATCAGGCGGGGTATTTATTTTTTTTGGGATTTCATTTCTCAAAAATAAAAATACAGAGAACGTGCCTTCTTAAAAAAATATAAAGCGACACCTTTACACGACACGCTTTTTATGATAGGTGCCCTCCGTATTTTGTTTTTCTTTTCTGACACTAATTCAGGGCACGCATAAATGAGTGTCCTCTATCCTTCAAATTTTAGAAGAGATGACATTATTTTTAGGGCTCACGCCTTTGCGTATCGTAAATCACTGCGTGTCATTGTTTGCGCGTCATTAAAGGGATGTTTTCTAGTAGTGACATACGACTTTTTTCCATTCTATCAATGCACAATTCCCGAAAAGCTCCAAGCTACAATTGGTTTATAAGGTAAGTTTATCAGCTATCCCTTTCTCACAGACATCATGTTGTGTAACACTCGCTTCCTGGTACGTATTTGAATTCAAGTAAGTTTATGTTTTGCTCTGGGACTCGGCGAGTTGGAGGCCCAACTCGTCGAGTAGACGCGATATTAACCAAGAAGTTTAATGATCTGCTCGACGAGTTGGGAGACCGACTCAATGAGTAGAAGCTGTCTGTATGAAACCCTAATATTTAGGGTTTGCACCCTATTTAAACGACTTATTCTGCCTCAACCAGCCCCCATCGTCCCTCCGAACCCAGAGAAAACCCAAACTCGATACCCTAAGCCTTATTTGAGTGTTCTTGAGCTTTTTGGTGCCTTTTGTGTGTATTTTGTAACATCCCCATTTTCACAGCCTGAAAAGACCGATTTTGTTTATTCTTTATAAAAAACTCAGAGTACTTCTTTTGATAAAAAAATGTTGTGGAATTTGTTCCCATTAAAACATGATAAATACGTTATCAAAATCCGTAACTTTCACATACGAGCTCCGTTTTTGACGTTCTTTATATCCACTCGTAGGTAAAAATAAGATCTACAACTTTACTTTTGACTCCGTTGGCTAATTCTCGACCGATCTTAAATTTAAAAGTATGAAGAGATTACACTGTTAAATGTCCGCGTAAAATTCGTAATTTGTTCATACAGACTCCGCTTTCGACTGTCTTTTTGTCGTTGAGTTCCTATTAATGAGATCTTGAATTCTCATTTAAGTCACGTTGGCCAAAAACCGCTCGATCTAAAATTCGAGTTTCGGGTCGTGCACTGCTATGCCAAATCTTAGAAAAATCAAAACTTACTCATACGAAGTCAGATTTGGGCGTTCTTTTTATGCACGCTCTTGGTTTAACGTATACTACAACTTTTGTTTAGATCACTAAGGCCAAAAATTCCTCTATCATAAATTCACTATTTACGTCGCGTAGTGCCGTGCCGGTTTTGTCGCGAAACTTCGACGAGCCATAACTTCTTCGTTATAACTCGGATTTCGGCATTCTTTATATGTACGGAACCCTTGTGACATATTCTACAACTTGGTTAAGATTACTCCTTATAAATAATCTTCCATCAAAAACTCGTTTTTGATGCTTATTGTCTCTAAATTGACTAGCCCGGATCTACGGGCATTAAAATTATCTCCCCCTTAGGATGATTACGTCCCGGAATCATCAACGAAACAGGGCTTGTATAATGACTCCATACGTTATCTCTTCATCCTAGTTAATAACCGTAACTTCTATGTCGCTTCGAACGAGTATCTAACTCTTGGACTCCTTGACTGCAGGCGGTGCTTGATCTTGCACCTGTTCCCTATCTTACGCTAGACTCCAAATTATGACCTTCAAGTCACGGTCTCGATCCTTACTGGAGACTCCTTCTTCTTCTTAACAAACTTAAGATAAGTTATTTTGACTTCCACAATAGACCGATGGGTCACGTTCCAATGACCTCTCATCGTATGTTGCAACGCTTAGACTCGGGTCTTTTAGAGTCAAATTCCAGAACTGCCTACTCCTTCCTTCATGTTCTAATGTGATATAATCACATTATAGTATGTAGAATTTCTAGCTACCAACTCCTTTAACAATTAAAGAGATACCTCTATTGATTGCTTCGATTATTTTTTCACTTCAATCTTCTGGCTTAAGTCAGATGCTACATCGAACTTGGTTCTCTGATCCACGTAACATACTCGTCTTAGTCGGACTCGATTTGATATGACCACTAGGGTCGGAATAACAACAATCTTCTTAGTCATTACCGAAACAATGGTAACGACATACTTGAATAAAACGAAATCAATTACTAGCTTCTTGGTAACCTTGTGACTTTCCCTGATCCAAGTGCGAGTCCTGTGCTTCCGGTAGTGTAGGCCTCTACTACCATCCACACCTACTCATACTCATCCCAAGTATTATCTCGCAGTTCTCCAAGTTATTATCATAAAAACAATTTTAACACATACAAATGTGTCCAAACAATCATATAATTTTCCCTAGACTCTACTAGGACTTCTTCCATGCGTATCTTCAATTATTAACTCTGCTTCAACTCGGTTGGTGATGGAAATGTCAGACGATGGGATAAATTCATGGATTATACCAAAAATCTTTCTTTTCTGCTAATCAAAAGTGTACGTCTCCCGTACTAGACGTATTATTTCTTAGACACGTTCCAAAGGCAAGATATCACTCTTACGATATCTTCCGATAGGTACCACTCAGTATCGTAAGTCTTCTCATTTCCTCCATTTACTCAATTCATTACGAGTGTTCACCATGATGTTTTGCACACCAAAGCAGTCGTTTGGTGTATCGAGACGAGAATAAAGATAGAGGAAGGTTTAGACGCGTATTCCTCCTTATTACCTTGAAAAACTACATGCCGGTTCTAATATCATAATTAAACGTTTAGAAAACCTGAACACATAAAGTTTCCAGATCCGGTCGGCAATAGACCATAGATCCGATCAAACGATAGCATCATAAAGCATCACAAATCATTTAGCTCATAAAAGAAATTTAGGCATCCTTCCCTAATAAGCTAGGGCTTGTGTCTATTCAGGTGTACTACCTAAATTATATTAGACACACTCCTCACGATCATCGCTTAACATTCTAAGTTTAAGTCAATAAATAAATCCTTATTCCTAGTTCGCTTAAACTAATGCTCTGATACCAACTGTGACATCCCAATTTTCATGGCCAGAATAACCGATTTTGTTTATACTTTATAAAAAAATTAGAGTACTTCTTTTGATAAATAATGTTGCGGAATTTGTTCCCAGTAAAACATGATAAATACGTTATCAAAGCATTTCCGAAGAAATGTATTTTTTATTCATTTTAAAACATTTGGGATGTCATTGTCAATACAGAAACATAAGCATAAACAGAACTTACATTCATTTACGCTAGTGATCTATATCTCTTTAATCTCTTAGTGTAATGTAACTTCATATCGACACCTGTGATACAAATAAACTTGAGTGGGTCAGGTTGGGAAACCTAGTGAGTACATAGGGTTTTCAACCCACAATAATATAATTATTATGTTTAATCGTCAAACAATTAACCCAATTATCCATCCCCATTATCTTCGTTATTCTTAAGGGTCTACCCTAAGAATCATCTATCCTGCATTCGTTCATTTCGAAGTCCATCGCTTCCAGGATTCATATGACAGGAACTAAGTCCATAGCTGCCAATGCTCGTTCGTAAAGCACTAATTCCATAGCTGCTAAAGTTCATTCATCGGGTACTAAATCCATAGCTACCAGTGTTTATCTAATAGGTACTAAATCCATAACTACCAACGTTTATCTAACAGGTACTAAGTCCATAGCTACTGGAGTTTATCTAATAGGCACTAAGTCCATAACTGCCGATGTTATTTATTAGACACTAAGTCTATAGTTGCCAATGTTCACTCATATCATCTTTCATCTCTCATCATTCGTCTACCCATGTTTTACCCAACATATTCATAGATATAAAATACATATACAGTTTAAATTATTTAAAACATGTATAAAATCGTTCATCCAGCATAGATAGCAAGTATACAGGTTATATGCACACATAGCTCGTAATTTATATAAAATACTTCATATCAATGTGTAAGATGAAAGTAACTACGCACTCACTTGTAAAGGTGGTGACTCGGCACACGGACAGCACTTCGTTACTCTTAAAACAATTTTACTTTGACAAAACCTAGTATCATTACCACTAGAGTTTAGTGTAACGTTCAACAAGACTAATTAATAGTCTTGCTATTATTACTATTATATAAACGTTAAAACAATACTCTTCACCCACTATGTACAGACAGGGCCAGACATGAAACATCGGAGGGCAGGATCATTTTGGCATGTAGCACTTCTTAAATCCAACAACCCAGGCGGCCCTTCAAACCGGATTCCCCGTACCTCGATTGGTTAAAAATATTTTATAACGACACTTATATAACCCATAATAATAGCTCAAATAATTATTATAAGGTCCTAATAACGTTACAATATTTAAATAAAAACTATATTAAAAATTAGGTAGGTGTATCTTATCTACGAGGGGGTTTGGCTAGAAGCCGGGCTCTGCAGGGGCAGGACTTCCGAGCCGAAAGCTCTTCTTCTCGGAGCCGTCAAGCGCTCCGGGGCTTTCTTCTAGCGCTAGGGGAGTTTTTTAGATGTTTAGAGAGAGTGTAGAGAGAAGAAAGAATGGGAAAGGTGTGAAGAAAAAGTGGGTGAGAGGGGTTCTATTTATAGGGTGAAGTATGGTTGAACTTGGTGCCACATGTCACCATCTGGTGGCAAGACTTGGGGAGAAAGCAATGGCCAAGATTGTGCCACATCACCCATTTTCGCACAACACACTTCCGACTTCTAAAATCCGTAACTTTCGCATACAAGCTTTGTTTTTGACGTTCTTTATATCCACGCGTAGGTAAAAATAAGATCTACAACTTTACTTTTGACTCCGTCGGCTAATTCTCAACCGATCTTAAATTTTAAAGTATGAGGAGATTACACTGTTAAATGTCCGCGTAAAATTCGTAACTTCTTCATACGGACTCCGCTTTCGTCTGTCTTTTTGTCGTTGAGTTCCTATTAATGAGATCTTGAATTCTCATTTAGGTCGCGTTGGCCAAAAACCGCTCGATCTAAAATTCGAGTTTCGGGCCGTGCACTGCTATGCCAAATCCTAGAAAAATAATAACTTCCTCATACGAAGTCAGATTTGGGCGTTGTTTTTATGCACGCTCTCGGTTTAACATATACTACAACTTTTGTTTAGATCACTAAGGCCAAAAATTCCTCTATTGTAAATTCACTATTTACGTCGCGTAGTGCCGTGCCGGTTTTGTCGCGAAACTTCGACGGGCCATAACTTATTCGTTATAACTCGGATTTCGGCATTCTTTATATGTACAGAACCCTTGTGACATATTCTACAACTTGGTTAATATTACTCCTTCTAAATAATCTTCTATCAAAAACTCGTTTTTGATGCTTATTGTCTGTAAATTGACTAACCCGGATCTACGGGCATTAAAATCATCTCCCCCTTAGGATGATTACGTCCCAGAATCATCAACGGAACAGGGCTTGTATAATGACTCCATACGTTATCTCTTCATCCTAGTTAATAACCGTAACTTCTATGTCGCTTCGAACGAGTATCTAACTCTTGGACTCCTTGACTGCAGGCGGTGCTTGATCTTGCACCTGTTCCCTATCTTACGCTAGACTCCAAATTATGACCTTCAAGTCACGGTCTCGATCCTTACTAGAGACTCCTTCTTCTTCTTAACAAACTTAAGATAAGTTATTTTGACTTCCACAATAGACCAATGGGTCACGTTCTAATGACCTCTCATCGTATGTTGCAACGCTTAGACTCAGGTCCTTTAGAGTCAAATTCCATAACTGACTACTCCTTCCTTCATGTTCTAATGTGATATAATCACATTCTAGTATGTAGCATTTCTAGCTACCAACTCCTTTAACAATTAGCGCGATACCTCTATTGATCGCTTCGATTATTTTTTCACTTCAATCTTCTGGCTTAAGTCAGATGCTACATCGAACTTGGTTCTCTGATCCACGTAACATACTCGTCTTAGTCGGACTCGATTTGATATGACCACTAGGTTCGGAATAACAACAATCTTCTTAGTCATGACCGAAACAATGGTAATGACATACTTGAATAAAACGAAATCAATTACTAGCTTCTTGGTAACCTTGTGACTTTCCCTGATCGAAGTGCGAGTCCTGTGCTTCCGGTAATATAGGCCTATACTACCAGCCACACCTACTCATACTCATCCCAAGTATTGTCTCGCATTTCTCCAAGTCATTATCATAAAAACAATTTTAACACATACAAATGTGTCCAATTAATCATATAATTTTTACTAGACTCTACTAGGACTTCTTCCATGCGTATCTTCAATCATCAACTCTGCTTCAACTCGGTTGGTGATCGAAATGTCAGACGATGGGATAACTTCATGGATTATACCAAAAATCTTTCTTTTTTGCTAATCGAAATTGTACTTCTCCCATACTAGAGATATTATTTCTTAGACGCGTTCTAAAGGCAAGATGTCACTCTTACGATATCTTCCGATAGGTACCACTCAGTATCGTAAGCCTTCTCATTTCCTCCATTTACTCAATTCACTACGAGTGTTCACCATGATGTTTTGCACACCAAAGTAGTCGTTTGGTGTATCGAGACGAGAATAAAGATATAGGAAGGTTTAGACGCGTATTCCTCATTATTACCTCGAAAAATTACGTGCCAGTTCTAATATCGTAATTAAACGTTTAGAAATCTTAACACATAAAGTTTCCAGATCCGGTCGGTAATAGATCATAGATCCGATCAAACGATAGCATCATAGAGTATCACAAATCATTTAGCTCATAAAAGCAATTTAGGCATCCTTCCCTAATAAGCTAGGGCTTTTGTCTATTCAGGTGTACTACCTAACTTATATTAGACACACTCCTCACGATCATCGCTTAGCATTCTAAGTTTAAGTCTATAAATAAATCCTTATTCCTAGTTCGCTTAAACTAATGCTCTGATACCAACTGTGACATCCCCATTTTCACGGCCAAAAAAGACCGATTTTGTTTATGCTTTATAAAAAAATTAGAGTACTTCTTTTGATAAATAATGTTGCGGAATTTGTTCCCAGTAAAACATGATAAATACGTTATCAAAGCATTTCCGAGGAAATGTATTTTTTATTCATTTTAAAACATTTGGGATGTCATTGTCAATACAGAAACATAAGCATAAACAGAACTTACATTCATTTACACTAGTGATCTACATATCTTTAATCTCTCAGTGTAATGTAACTTCATATCGACACATGTGATACAAATAATCTTGAGCGGGTCAGGTTGGGAAACCTAGTGAGTACATAAGGTTTTCAACCCACAATAATATAATTATTATGTTTAATCGTCAAACAATTAACCCAATTACCCATCCCCATTATCTTCGTTATTCTTAAGGGTCTACCCTAAGAATCATCTATCCTGCATTCGTTCATTCCGAAGTCCATCGCTTCCAGGGTTCATATGACAGGCACTAAGTCCATAGCTGCCAATGCTCGTTCATAAAGCACTAATTCCATAGCGGCTAAAGTTCATTCATCGGGTACTAAATCCATAGCTACCAGTGTTTATCTAATAGGTACTAAATCCATAGCTACCAACGTTTATCTAACAGGTACTAAGTCCATAGCTACCGACGTTTATCTAATAGGCACTAAGTCCATAACTGTCGATGTTATTTATTAGACACTAAGTCTATAGTTGCCAATGTTCACTCATATCATCTTTCATCTCTCATCATTCATCTACCCATGTTTTACCCAACATATTCGTAGATATAAAATACATATACAGTTTAAATTATTTAAAACATGTATAAAATCGTTCATCCAACATAGATAGCAAGTATACAGGTTATATGCACACATAGCTCGTAATTTATATAAAATACTTCATATCTATGTGTAAGATGAAAGTAACTATGCACTCACTTGTAAAGGTGGTGACTCGGCACATGGACAGCACTTCGTTACTTTTAAAACAATTTTACTTTGACAAAACCTAGTATCATTACCACTAGAGTTTAGTGTAACGTTCAACGAGACTAATTAATAGTCTTGCTATTATTACTATTATATAAGCGTTAAAACAATACTCTTCACCCACTATGTACAGACAGGGGCCAGACGTGAAACACCGGAGGGCAGGATCATTTTGGCATATAGCACTTCTGAAATCCAACAACCCAGGCGGCCCTTCAAACCGGATTCCTCATACTGCGAGTGGTTAAAAAGATTTTAATAGGACACTTATATAACCCATAATAATAGCTAAAATAATTATTATAAGGTCCTAATAACGTTACTATATTTAAATAAAAGCTATATTAAAAATTAGGTAGGCGTATCTTACCAACGAGGGGGTTTGGCTAGAAGCCGGGCTCTGCAGGGGCAGGACTTCCGAGCCGAAAGCTCTTCTTCTCGGAGCCGTCGAGTGCTCCGGGGCTTTCTTCTAGCGCTAGGGGAGTTTTTGGGAGGTTTAGAGAGAGTGTAGAGAGAAGAAAGAATGGGGAGAAAGCAATGGCCAAGATTGTGCCACATCACCCATTTTCGCACACACACTTCCGACTTCTAAAATCCGTAACTTTCGCATACAAGCTTTGTTTTTGACGTTCTTTATATCCACGCGTAGGTAAAAATAAGATCTACAACTTTACTTTTGACTCCGTCGGCTAATTCTCAACCGATCTTAAATTTTAAAGTATGAGGAGATTACACTGTTAAATGTCCGCGTAAAATTCGTAACTTCTTCATACGGACTCCGCTTTCGTCTGTCTTTTTGTCGTTGAGTTCCTATTAATGAGATCTTGAATTCTCATTTAGGTCGCGTTGGCCAAAAACCGCTCGATCTAAAATTCGAGTTTCGGGCCGTGCACTGCTATGCCAAAGCCTAGAAAAATCATAACTTCCTCATACGAAGTCAGATTTGGGCGTTGTTTTTATGCACGCTCTCGGTTTAACGTATACTACAACTTTTGTTTAGATCACTAAGGCCAAAAATTCCTCTATTGTAAATTCACTATTTACGTCGCGTAGTGCCGTGCCGGTTTTGTCGTGAAACTTCGACGGGCCATAACTTCTTCGTTATAACTCGGATTTCGGCATTCTTTATATCTACGGAACCCTTGTACCGTATTCTACAACTTGGTTAAGATTACTCCTTCTAAACAATCTTCCATCAAATACTCATTTTTGATGCTTATTGTCTCTAAGTTGACTAGCCCGGATCTACGAGCATTACATATTTGAAGTTGGAAATTTAGAAGGAAGCTTGGGAGATCAAGAGAGAGCAAGTAGATCCAGAAGTCTTGGCACATTTCCTGCTCATTTGAGGTATAAAGCTGATACCTTGGCTATTCATTACTTAGATCTTGTTTTGGGGCTATTTTTCTACCTTTTTCTAAGCTTTAGTGAAGCTGTACTCGGATTGGTGTGTGTATTTGGAGTTGTACTTCAGATCTGGAACCATTGAGGGTTCCCATGGCATAAAGGTGCCAACTTTATGGCCATGGGAGACCCATGCAACATATAAACCCCTTTCTGTGGCCTTTTGAGCCAAAAACCCCATGCATGGACATCAAGTTCGTAGCTTTACGTATAATATGGACCCTAGGAGGTCAAATCTATGGTTTGGATGCATTTAGACCAAGTAAAATCGACTGTATATGTTGGGATAAAGAGGGACTCGGCGACTCGTTCATAGGACTCGGCAAGTCGGGACGTATTTTCTATCAAATCCTTTCTGTTAAAGGACGAGATGATAAGATTGAAGATCACTCAGTTGTCTAGGATCATTAGGGACCTGGAAATCATAGAACTCGGTGATTGTACGAGCTAAATCAGCGAGTTCAAGGTAATGTCCCAACGACATAAAGACGGACTCGACGAGTTCAGAGAGAACTCGGCGAGTCATGGACTAAATACCTTCATACAGATGAAGATGAACTCGACAAGTTCAAGGAAGAATTCGGCGAGTCAATTGAAGAAGGTCCCGATGGTTGTTAAAGGAGAACTGGTCGATCTCTTGCTAGACTCAACGAGTAGGGATGGGATTATAGCATTCTGTGGACGTGGGGACTCGGCGACTTGGTGGACCAACTCGGCGAGTCGAGTTAACCAGATGTTGACTTTCACCAAAGTTGACTTTGACCAAGGTTTTGACCTTAACTTTGTCTTGGACTTGAGTTGACCCTTGTAGGGGTTACGAGTATGAAATGGTAACTTAGAAAGGATGTTGTGTAGGGATCGAGGAGTCGAAAAGAGTTGATTTTCGTACCGAGGACAGTGCAGAAACTGCACGACATTGAGGTGAGTTACCTTCCAGTAGAAGTGGGTCTAAGACACCAAGGCCGACCCACTAGTAGTTGATTACAACTGAGATGCTTGTCTTTGTGATAATTGTCTGGTTTGCTATTACTTGATGTGTTCTATGTGTCAGTATGATATGTTCTATGTGATAGTGGTAGTAAGAGGGGAATAGTCCCCCGATTCGGTCGTTAGGACCGAAGGGTAGGTCGGACACCCCAGATATGTATGACAGCATGATTATGATATGCTATTATGTGATAGTAGTAGGGGGTGAAATAGTCCCCATGACCGGGTGAGATAGACCGGAGGGTATGCAGGCACCCCAGAATGGCCTGACATAGGTAGGTTAGCACCCCAGAATGCCTTGACATGGGTAGGTCAGCACCCTAGAATGGCTTGACATGGGTAGGTCGAGCACCCCAGAATTGCCTGGCAATATGTATGTTGAGTGGTACGTGGTATGTGTTGGGTTATGAGCATTCTAACACTCCTAAGTGTACATGCAACCCTAAATACCTTGGATATATGTTTTCTCTATTATACATACAATTATGAACATCCAAGGTATTATCCTAATCTAGCATACAAAATAATAAATATAACAAGATAGAATACATACCTCTTTGATGTAGAATGTCTTCATGAAGCTTGAGTGCCTAGTGCCCCAAGTGTGACACCTCAAATGGTTCACACAACACCAAATACACTTGGAATAACTTGAGAGAAACTTGAACACTCCTTAAAATCGTCTAGCCCTCACACTCACACATTAGTGCACGATTTCTTGAGCCATGAGATTCTTTTATATGGTGGCTATTAGGGTTACACCATGTAACTCATAACTTTACCCATTCCTTATGCTCCATGGATTTTAACCTCCATGGAGTATCCATGGGTCACCCCATGGACTTAGTCCAACATAAGGAATCTTGGATCACAAGCCCACATATATAAGAATGAATGATTTACACAATCAACCCATATATTTAATTAGTCTCCTTTTGATCACTTAATTAATTCCAAATTAATTCTTGATCAATACTAATTAAATAACCTTATTAATATATTAGAACTTATAATATATTAACCAACCTTAAGTGTTATTTCTCTCATTATAGTCTATCCAAATGCATGATGCCATGCAACCCAAATGGACCATGCCGGGTCGGGTCAAGTCTTACCAATTATAGTTATGGACTTAGACATTAATCCAACAGTCTCCCACTTGGATAAGTCTAAAACTATTATTGCGTATGACTTCAGGAATCGATCAGCAATCGTAGCTCTCAAAAGCTTCTGTCGAACTCTAACCTTGTCGATGAACTCTGACCTTTGTCAATGACTTGTCCATTAGATAAGGGATCATATATTCCTCCATTCTAGATATCATATGGACTGAGACATGGATTATCAATCATTCTCTCTGTCCATTTGTTGTTTCCCGATTTCCGATTCATGATGACTGACTGATTGAACAAATCAAATCAGTCCTGGCTTGGCCAAGCACTCACATGTATCATCTTTAAATCATCGAGGGGCCCACAGATATCGATTTTATCCCGAAGGTAAAAGGAATGGATAAACTTCGACTCATATGGCTTGTTCTACTACTTGTTGAATCATACACAAAGGCACGTTTTATAACATCGAGTTACCAATGCGTTTTCGGGCAATCAATGTATAACCAATTCATAGTAACAACTCATATCTCTAGGTTTGAAGAATATAAGATATTATCGTCTCATGATCACTCGTGATAAAATCCATGAAGTGATTCAAATGAGCGCGGGTTGAATCCAATACTCAGAACTTATGAGCACTCATGAGTGTTGTAGCACCACTTTGACCACCAACTTGGACCTCTACAAACCAACCCATGACAGTCTTGATTCATATCTACTTCCAACATATGACCGACTGTGGATGGTTTGAATAACTTAATCATTCAGGAAGAGCGACTTAGTTATTCTGGAAGTCAAAACATGCAAAGTGAAACACAAGAATAAATGAATCAAATATGGTATCAAACCCTATGAATATAAATAAACACTTTTATTTATCACCATACTGATTACTCATTATTCATTGTTTCGGTTTTATCAACTTTATACTTGAATTTAAAACAATAGTTGTCCCATGCTCCAAGCATGTACACTATGTTTTCTAAACACTAGTCATGCCATACACCAAGTATGCATACTATGTTTGTCTATGATCTTTACTTTGTAAAATAGATCAATTGAACATCACTCCAATGATCCTCTTTTCACAGCCCCAAATCCTTACTGCAAATGCAAGAATTCCAAATTCATGCCATTTACTGAAATCTGTTAGATTCTAAACATATATGCATTGATCCTCTTAATGATTATGCACGAAGTCAGAAAGACTTGACAACAATCATTACAGAGCATTCCAAAGGAGATCAGCTCCTTGGAAACATCCTTCTTTCATTAAGTTTCCTAATCTTACACAGATTGAATAATTTCTAACTTTGAAACATTTCCATATTTCATTTTGACTATCACTTCTGAACAAGAGTTGCCTCCTTACAGATTATGTCAATATGGTCCTTCCAGAATTAACATTATACTTCCAACTGTCCTTGAGCAACCAATCTTTGGTAAACCTTATATTGTCCTCGACAATTGCTTAATCATTTTAGTCATATCTAATTCTAGACCTTTTCCCTTCATAATGCCCCAGGCATTAGGAAAATTTTAGAAAGGATGAATATAGCACATGTAATCGATCCTATATCCGAAGCATATGGGACACGATTCATGATGTCTCACATAAAGACTAAACCAGTCTTTTGCTATAATATTTCCATTTCAATTTGCCAAGTTCTCAAAATTCAGATTATGAAAAGGGATGCTGTAATCATAATCGAATTTTAGAACGCAAATAATGGACCCATATATAGAATTTCCTTATGTTGAGCCATTCCAACATGAAATTCATATATATATATATCCTTGATTAAATACGATTAAAATCTCAATCTAAGCTTTTAGAATTGAAATGAAGTATAATTTCCTCTCCCTTAATTATAGCAAAACAACTTTTTCAACCCCTGCAACCTCACGAATTGAAAGTTTTGTTTTCTATAATTAACATTGCTAACTTGCAACCTTTGTCATAATTATCATGCTCCCACTAACATGATGATTATTAGCATAACACTTATGCTCCCACTAGCTTTGACATGTACTCGGAAATCAGTTGACTTTCTTACCAAAGTTCAGATTTCTGATACTAGATTGTTTTGATAAAACTTTATCAAAATCATACACCTCTCTTAGATAGCTCACATGTGTGTCTAAACAATTTTAGAACTATGAAAAGGGATGCCGTAATCATAGTCTCAATTGTTTAGACCTTTGCCACTTCTCACAAGTCCATGTTAGTGTGCCGGTAAACCACACACGCTCCACTAACGACTTTGAGAATGCAAATATCACAATTGCTATCTAGCTAAAATCTACTTAGTGAAAGTGTTTCCTCACCATCATTTTCATGAATTGGAGAGAAACCTTATGACACTTAGATTTAATAGTGTATGTGTTCTTATCCATGTGAATTTGTCAAAACCATAATCACAAGACAAGGTTAGTGACAAATCCAAACTCATATTGATTAAACTTGTGCAATCTTAAATTCTTGCCATTTGGCAGCTCAGGTGCCTGCCATTGCTTCCAAGTAGTTGTGCAACCAATTGAGAACTCTCAGAACTCCTATGCAAAGCCAACTTGAATAGGCACAAAAATTTCAACACGATAGGTTATAAACCTCAAGTCGTGTGCTAGTGAAGGACTTTAGGTTTTATTCTTGATTAAGTCTTGAAACTTTCAAGAGCTTTAAGACTCCCACTGTCCTCTTGACATATAAGACTCCCTTGTCAAATATTCAAGAGATAGTGCGAATTCTTTATCAAGACTAACACTTTACACAATTGGCCTAAGTTGGTCTCTGTTTTATCCAAAACATCACAACTTACCAATTTTAAATGTACAAGAGTAGATAACCTTTTACTCTTACATTTGACTAGTGTTAACAAACCCTCTTTAAGATATGTCACTCAAGTTACAATCTTGGAGTATGACTCTAAGAATTGTTTTGGAACGAAGTATGACTCATCTTTTTGATTTAACCATTTCAACAATTCATGACTCCTCTTCTTAGTCATAAGAATGCACTAAGATGACTTTAGAGGACCAATTGTGATATGGTATCTTAATCATTAAGATGATCATAAACATGATACTAAAGTACTCTCCCATCTTCTCAGATTTGAGAAACTTTTATCTTTCTGCCATACTTTGATTCTTCTTATTCGTTCTGTCTCACATTGAAACTTCTCCAATGCTACATACTTATACTTAAACTTATAAGTATAACCATATTTACTGAACTTAAGTAAATCATGACGAATAGTCTTCTTGATCTTTTGTGGTGGACTTGACTAGTGCACAAGAATGTGTACTCGATCCCTTAGTCCTTTCCTTATTCACATAAGGAATTAGTCTTAATTTTCCAAGCTGAAAGTTCTCATTCATCATACTATAAACTTGCATGATTCCAAGTTTCGGTCCAATTGAACCTTGGGTGATGAGAATCTTTCCTTATTTGGTAATATTAGACACTACCACAACCGAAAGAATCAAATCCATTTTTCCAATATTTCTATCAATGGAATCTTATAAGCAACAACTTTTCACAAATGCCATTGTAAGGATACTTAAAATAAATAAAATCAAAACCTTTTTCTTTTATTTTAAAACTTTGCGGAAAAACTTATCCTTACAATCCATATGAAAACCTTGTTGTTATCTATTCCTAAGCAATATAAATATCATAACTCTTAAGTAATAGCCCAAAATTCTGATCACCGAACCATGCGATTGAAATCCATCTTCGCGATCAGAATCAGCATGTACTTAATAGAGTTAGACAATGGACTTTACCTGAAGTAGAGCCAAACTTATTGACTTTAACATCCTTAGGTAAATTTGGCAGCTTCGTAACCAATGCCCCTTCCTTTGGCAATAGTTACCTATGGACCCTTGATAATGGGACTATCTCAGACTTCGCCTCTCTCTTTTCCATTGGGTCAACCGAGTTGACTATGGCCGATCCCTTTCCATTGGGAAGAGAGAGCTTTACTGGATATCCAATGTCATCATTGCCAATGTCCATAGCGTTGTAGGAAGTTGATCTTAGCAAATAGATAAGATCATTAAGGGTCTTGTCTTAGTCTGTTTCATAGGATTCCCAAAAGAACTCACTATGTGACTTAGCAAGTAGTTGAGCCACCAACTTTCTCAAGACTTTGACACCCAACTCTCCCGGCTTGTCAATATGTGACTACATCTCCAAGATGTGATCACACCTAGACCTTGCCTTGCCAATAGGGCTTGAGTGACCTTAAACGTTTTAGGAACTTGTGGGTTAGGGAGAATAATTGGAGGAGGTGAAAGAAGTATGATATCCATGGGACATCATCTTCATTTAGGAAAGCTTGTTTCAAGAGATTTGGGAAGATCATAAATGTCTAGACCAGACATCTTTTTGGGAGATATTCAAGATAGTTGATTTAAAGTCCTTAATATGACACCGAATATGAAATATTAAGGCTAGGACCCAACAAACTATTTTATAACTTAGAAGAGGGATGCCGTAATCCAAGCTATAAAATATTTGAAGGTAGGTGAATGATGATTCACCAATTTCCACCATGATCTTTGATTGGATTGAAAGTCCTAGATCTTTGATTTGATTAGGTTTTAATTGGATTTGAAAGTCCTAGATCTTTGAGATTCATTGAACTGTTCAAAGGCATGTTTCAATCTCGAGTGTGCCCTTCAGGTTTTGTGACTGGGATGCCGAGGATCACAAAACAAGGTGTGAATAACCATGCAAATATACTTGGTACCCTTAATATTTACCCCTTAATCAGTGTGCCGGTTAACCACACACGCTCCACCGATACTATGATAAATATTAAGTTACCCTTTGCCTACCTTGTTAAGTCCAGGTTAGTGTGCCGGTTAACCACACACGCTCCACTAACGACTTAAGCAAAGTGCAAAGTGTAATTTCATGGGTTAGCACCAAATTCACATTTTCCTAAGTAACTAAGATTGGGTATTAATAAGAGTTTAGTTACTTAGTATTTATCATTAATACTTTTAATGAAAGGAGAATTATAGTCCTTGTCCTACCCGTTCGGCTAACGACCCTCCACCAGTCAAGGAAGCGGTGGGTGAGAGTGGACACCCATTAAACTGCCATTTTATAGGCAGTAACCTTATACCCCCTTATAGACCGGCTTCGTGAATGAGGCCTACTAACGGTAAGGCTGACTTTACTCTTATACATATATATAAATATTATTAACTTATAATATTATAAAGTATAAGGGTTGAATTTTAACTTTTAAAATTCTAAGGGCTAACTTGGAATTAAAGTATTCATAAGTGAAAACTTTTCAAATTCCAAAACTTGAGGGCAAGTTTTGAAACTATTCAAAACTAATTAATTCCATAACTTATGAGTTTAAAGTAGTTTTAATTAAAAAAAAAAAAAAAAAAAAAAAACTCTTCAAGTTCCATATCTTGAGGACAAGTTATGGAAGACTTTAAACTAATTAATAAAAAAAAAATAACTTTTTTTTATTGTAACTTATGGAACTAATTAAGGTTACACTTTTTTTTAATTTAATGAAGAGACTCTTGAACCTCCATAACTTGAGGACAAGTTATGGAGTCATAAAACCATTTAATTAGAACTAGACTCTTCATTTTGTAACCTTTGCCAACTTTTATGAGTTTTATGATTCTTAAATGTGACTTTTCATATAACTTGAGGACAAGTTACAAAAACACACTTTGGAATCAACTCTTAGATTAAAATGGATTGAAAACAACTATTTCACACAACTTTTCTATTAATCTAAGAACCTCATAAGAACAAGATAATTCAAATCATCAATCTTCAAGAAATTAGCATGAACATACAAACTAATACAAATCTTGAAATTATGACAATTATCTTAGAAATTGGATTAGCATGAACATTACCACATCAAAAACAAGTTTATAAGTCCAAAAACATCTTAGGGTAATGTTCCTAGTCCAATTCCAGCCAAAACAATCGAATATATGCATCCAACTCGATTTTTCAGCTACTTTTGCAAGTATAACAAGAAAACAAGCCTAGGCTCTGATACCACTGTTGGGTTATGAGCATTCTAACACTCCTAAGTGTACATGCAACCCTAAATACCTTGGATCTATGTTTTCTCTATTATACATACAATTATGAACATCCAAGGTATTATCCTAATCTAGCATACATGATAATAAATATAACAAGATAGAATACATACCTCTTTGATGTAGAATGTCTTCATGAAGCTTGAGTGCCTAGTGCCCCAAGTGTGACACCTCAAATGGTTCACACAACACCAAATACACTTGGAATAACTTGAGAGAAACTTGAACACTCCTTAAAATCGTCTAGCCCTCACACTCACACATTAGTGCACGATTTCTTGAGCCATGAGATTCTTTTATATGGTGGCTATTAGGGTTACACCATGTAACTCATAACTTTACCCATTCCTTATGCTCCATGGATTTTAACCTCCATGGAGTATCCATGGGTCACCCCATGGACTTAGTCCAACATAAGGAATCTTGGATCACAAGCCCACATATATAAGAATGAATGATTTACACAATCAACCCATATATTTAATTAGTCTCCTTTTGATCACTTAATTAATTCCAAATTAATTCTTGATCAATACTAATTAAATAACCTTATTAATATATTAGAACTTATAATATATTAACCAACCTTAAGTGTTATTTCTCTCATTATAGTCTATCCAAATGCGTGATGCCATGCAACCCAAATGGACCATGCCGGGTCGAGTCAAGTCTTACCAATTATAGTTATGGACTTAGACATTAATCCAACAGTATGATGGGGGAACTCACTAAGCTTTGTGCTTACGGTTTTCTGTTTTGGTTTTAGGTACCTCTTCATCTAAGGGGAAGGAGCCGGCAGGGTAGCAGCGCATCGCACACACAAGATTCCGCATTAGAGAACCCTGGGATTGTACTCTGACATTATACTATTTGACATGATGGTTTTTGAAACATGTAACTATGGTTTTGTGGTTTGATGTGATATCAGTAATGTTTTACTCAAACAGTTTCACAAGTATTATAATAAAAAACAAAAAAAAAATTCGGTCTTGATTTTTGGGATGTTACAAGTTGGTATAAGAGCCCTGGTTTGAGGGATTCGGACACACCTCCGAGGATGTCTGAACTCAAATCGAGGGTATGAAATATTTTTACAAGAAATAGTTTTTTTTCTAAAACTTAAAATAAAAAGTTTCGAGAAAGAACAAGGTGTGTGATGCGTGCGACCGGCCGAGCTCAAGTAAGTTTTCCCCAAGATACCCATAAATGTTATGATATGATTACGAGAATTGCATGCTAGATTAGGGCTAAGGATCTAAGAATGATGCCTTATATGCTAATTGCCCTTGTATGAGAACTGCATGCCAGATTAGGGCTAAGGATCTAGGAAGATGCCTTATGTACCTGCTATATGTTCTTGTTGAATTATATGCTAGAGTTGATTAATCAATATTATGAAGGCCTGAATAGGATATGCTTAGTATGGTTACTCAATGCTCGAATGCTGCTTGCTTCGTGCTTTAGGAGTTCTAGTTATCTTTAGCTAACTAGTAAACGAATACGTTAAATTACATATTGCGAGGAAGAAATAATTTCAGAAGGTTAGGTCTAGCCTTATTGTGCAGCTCTTGTTTGAGTCCAACCTGTCACACCCCCAAACCAGAACGGCGGAAACGTTCGGGGGCGGAGGACTTCAGGTAAGTATCACAACACATGCAATATAGTAATCAAAGTACAAACAACCATTGCATTAATAAGTATAAGTTTTACATAAGTGTTTAAACATTACATATTCAAACACCAAAGTAGGTACAGTAGAAGACAAGAGTCGCGGTACGGTACTAGGTAGTCTTCTCCAAAGCTTCAGGAGTATACCTGTCTACTGGATTATGTATGGGTTGATGTCTTGTAAAGAGTCGAATTGTGTTTAGTCTATTTCGTATGTAATGTATTTACTAAGTCTCTTTTGTACTCTCATGTTTCCTATAAATAGGGAGTGAGCTTTGGTTTAGATAACGAGTTTTCCAGATTTCGTAGTCTACTTTTGTAATCAAGCTTATTGAGAGTAATTGAAACTTCAAAGTCTTATTTACTTTCTGAGTTCATTACATTGATTGATCTTGTTATTAATCGATTTCTCATATACAATTCAACTACAATTGATATCAGAGCAGGAATCAAACTGCATTGATCTGATTTTCTTTCTGAATCATCTGATTTTGAGTCATTTTTTTGTCTCAAAAGTTTCCGCACTTTTGGTTCTGAAAATCACATCTGATCTATAGATTTGATTAGATCCTGCATTCAAATTGTATAATCGAGTGATCGATTATAAGTTTCTGATCAATTCGTTTGATCAAATATTAAATTCATCAAGTTTTCTGTGATTTCTGACTTTTTTTCTCGTGTGTTCATCAATGGCGAACTTCAACATGAACACAATGACTTCTTATTCTCATCTGCTCGGATCATCAACCAAAATTCCAATGCTGATTCCAGAATACTATGATCAGTGGGCTGATCGTATGGAAGATTACTTGAATGGTCTGGATGAAGAGTTGTGGAATTGCATCAATGGAACAGTTCAACCTCCACCGAATGTTCAAACTATTGGTTCATCTGGAACTACTTCTGCTGTTGGAGAACAACAAACAAGACTGGAGAAACACGAAAAGCGTTGTATGAGAGAATTAAGAGGTGCTTTGCCTCCTGTTGTTTATAACTACATTCGTGGTTGTAAAACTGCTAAGGATATCTGGAATACTCTCAAGGAAAAGTATCAAGGAAGCGAGAAGACTAAGATCAATTCTGTTAAGCAATGTTTGGTTGAGCTGAAAGAGTTCAAACAGAAGGAAACTGAAACAATTGAAGTTTACTATGATCGTCTAAATGAGTTAATCTATAGATGTAATCGCTATGGAATCACAAGGTCTCTAATGGAGTATAATCTTACTTTTGTTATGGGACTTAGGAAGGATTGGAGGAGTGTAAGTATGATGATCAAAAATCAACAGAGCTTTGATACTTCTTCTTTGAATGATGTTTACAATCAGCTGAAGACACACGAAAGTAAAGTGTCTGAGATAATGGAAGAAGCGAAACAGAGTTTAGGAGGACCATTAGCTCTGGTTTCAAAAGTATCTGAGGTGGAATCTGCTGAAAAAGAGAATTTAGATGAAGAAGGTTTGCTCTTGAATTCGGATGATGAAGCTATAGCTTTTTATTCGAATAATCGAGTTAAGAAGTTTTTCCAAAAGGCCTTTTAATTCTAAGGGAAAGCAGAGTGAGTTGAAAGGAAATCTTACGAAGTCTGGTGTAGAAGAGAAAAAGAAATTTGAAAAGTCTGAGAAGGATGATGACAAGGTGAAAGAGTTTAAGGCAGAAAAGAAATTGAAAGGAGATTCTGGTGTAGATTGTCATTACTGTAAAGGTGCGAATCATTTTGCAATTGATTGTATGCTTCGTAAGAAATAGGAAAAGAAGAATAGAGTGAAGGACGAAGCATACTATGCTGAAAAACTGGAGGAAGCTCGTGAGAAGGCCAAGGGATTGTCTCTTGTGGCAAGAGGAGAGAATGAAGATGAAGAAAGCGGTACTTATCAGATTTGGTCATCCGGGTCTGATGATGAGGAAATGAGACATCCTACTCATGGTGCCATGTATGCAGAATTCGAGGATGGAGAAGAAGAAGAGATATCTGGACATTTCTTTGTTTCGAAGTCAAGTGACAAATCTCCAATGACAACAAAGGTACGCTCTATACTCGAATCTTTCAATATTCCTTTACATGCATATGATTCTGAAATAATTGCTTTTGATGATACTGTTTCTTACTTTGATGCTATTGTTGTGTCTGCTAGTAATGAGGCAAAGAAACTTAATAATCAATTGCTTGAGACTCAAAAGATGCTAGACACGAAACGTTGCAGGGTAGAATATCTAGAGTTGCAATTAGAAAATGTCAATTGTGATCGAGAGAATCTAGATAAAGATGTAAGAATGTTGTTGGCTCAACGTAACATCTATTGTAATTATGCAAAATGGTTATATGCAAAATTAACAGTATTACATCATTCTTCTGATATAAGCAAAGAACAACATCGAAAACTATTGCCTTTTCTTGCATTCGAAAGAGAAAAAGTTGATGTCATGTCATATGATTGTGAAAACACAATAGCTGATTTTAACAAAGTACCAGACGATAGGTTTGCATATGGCATTGTTAAGATAGATGAGTTTTTAAATGCTGATGAATTGGTTAATATTGTTAATGAAAGTTTGACAAAAGATGAACAAGTGAAAATTTTGAAAAGAACTGAACATTCGAAACTTGATTCACAACTCAATTTTGCTGATGTCGATGAGAATTCGGATAATCTTAGCGAAATCAGTGAAATTGAAGAAGAAGAAAGTATTGATTGTTCTCAGTTGTCTATCATTAACATCACATCTAAGGCCAAAGGTAAAGAAATTGTTAATGATTCGATGGTTGAGGATGACATTGGAAAGCCCTCTACTTCGAAATTATTTGACTTTGATGAAGTGGAAGTTCGAGACAGTCAGACAGATAGTAGTGATGATGAGGAGGATGAAATCAAAGCTTCGAATGTTTGTAAAACAGAAAAGAAAGTTTCAACTGAAACTTCAATTCCAAGAGTTGTTGTTGAACAAGTTTATGGAGAAACTGAAAAATTTGACAAGGTGATGAATGACAAAGGTGCTCACTATTTGGAAACTCATACTGTCGTGTATCCGAATTTTACATGCACAGATGATGTAGTTTTTCCAAATCAAGTATTTGTCACAACTGGGAATGCTGAGAACGTCAAACCCGAATTCAACAAATTGGTTAAAGAAGACAATAAGCGTTCCACTGATGAAGGATTCTTTGCAAATCAAAACATTGTTGAAAACAATCTCACTAAGAATTTGTATGTTTTTCAAAAACAAAATTCAAAACAAAAATGGGTTGTTAAATCAGAAAAGAAAAAGATGTTGTTACAAAAGAAGTTGTTTATTCAACTCCAATTGTGACACTCAATTCAAACGAATTCAAAGTGCTTGTTAACAATTTTTCAAAAGAACACAAAGTTTCAAAAAGAAAGGCACGAAAAGTAATTTTTTGGCAAGTAGTGTCTAACGAAAAACCCGCTCTAACTAAATCCAAAGTTTCGAATGGGACAGTTAGTGTTTCAAAATCTAAATTCTCAAATTCTTCAAAAACCAAGAGTTCTCAAAAACCAATTGTCACAGAAAAACAAAAAGACACGTCTTTTCATCATCCAATGAGTGTAAAAGACAAATTTCCAATAAATCAAAAGGTTCCACATATTCGAAAATTTGATAACATTCGAAAGTATGAGAAATTACACCAAGTGGTGAATGATAAAAGACTTAACAATGTTCGAAAATCAACGAATAGTCAACAAGTTCCAAACAAAACTTTCAAATCAAAAGTTACATTTACTCCACAAAAGCCAAATTTTCCAAATCCTTCGATCACAAAACCAACAAGAGTTTCGTGTTCAAATGAAAAATCAGAAATTCATTCTATCAATAATTGGCTTGAAGGACAAGGCAAAAGATATGAGTCTGGGAGGTTTTCTCAAGTTCAGATCAAAACAGCTTATGAGAAGTATTTAAATGAGTCAAGAACTAGAAGTTCATCTTCTCAAGATTCAGAAATTCCGAAACAGAGATGGAAACCAATCAACAAATTAACAAGAATTGAGAAGCCTGAGGAGCAATCTAATGAAAGTCCAAAACTATCGAAAAATTATATTTCAACATCTTTAGATAATGATGTTGATTTAATTGATAGTATAACTGCAAAAATTCGAACTTGGATTTTTAATTCTAAAATTCCCTCCATGTTTCAAACTAATAACCAAGGACCCAAAAAGCCTTGGGTACCTAAATTCGTTAATTAAATGCAGGTACTTTGTGACGAGCAATATGATACGAAGTGGTATATTGATAGTGGTTGCTCACGTCACATGACTGGAAGGAAGGAGAACTTAATAGATTTTCGAAGTCTTGAAAATGCTGGGGTAGTGAAATTTGGTAATAATAAAAAATGTCAAGTGAAAGGATATGGCAAAGTAACGAATGGACAATTCACAGTAAATCGCGTTGCATATGTGGAAGGTCTTCAACATAACTTGATTAGTGTTTCACAATTAGTTGTGGGCACTGGAAATCAAGTGGTGTTTAACGAAGAAGGGAGTATAATCTCAAAAGTCAAGACGAATGAAGTATTGCTAAAATCGAAACGATATGGCGATATGTTCACCCTCGATATTAAACCAATAATGGGCAAACCATCTGTTTGTCTACTTTCGAAAGCTTCAAGTGATGTCAGTTGGTTATGGCATAGACGTTTATCACATTTAAACTTTCGAAATCTAAACAAGCTGGTTACAGAAGATTTAGTTCGTGGTCTTCCTGTGTTAAAATTTGATAATAATACTCTTTGTGCAGCTTGTGAACAAGGAAAACAACATCGCAAAGGACATCCTATTGTGATAGACTCAAAAATTGTTGAACCATTGGAACTTCTTCATATTGACCTTTGTAGACCTTCGACTGTTGAAATAATTAACAAGAAACGATACATTTTGGTTATAGTTGATGATTTTTCACGGTTCACATGGGTATTTTTTCTAAGGTTAAAATCTGAAGTAGCTCAAACAATGATTGATTTTATCAAAAAGATAGAGATGAGTCTGAAAAAGAATGTTCGATGAATAGAGAGTGATAATGGCACTGAGTTTAAGAATAAGATGCTGGATTCGGTCTTAACTGACAAAGGAATTTCGCATAATTTCTCATCACCATACACACCACAACAAAATGGTGTTGTTGAACGAAGAAACAGATCATTGTGTGAGGCAGCAAGAACAATGTTGACATATGCGAATCTTCCTCAATATCTATGGGCTGAAGCCGTTTCAACAACATGTTTTACTCAGAATCGTTCTTTTATTCATAAAAGATTTAATATCACTCCTTATGAAATAATAAATAATCGGAAACCTAATGTCAAGTTTTTTCATGTTTTTGGTTGCAGATGTTTCATCATGAATCTTAAAGATAATCTTTCAAAGTTTCAAGCTAAAGCTGATGAGGGAATATTTTTGGGATATTCGCATACTTCTGTTGCATATCGAGTGTTGAACAAACGAACTCGCAAAGTTGAATAAACTTTTAATCTCACCTTTGATGATTACTATGTTAAACAAGTTGAAAGAAAGTTTTACCAAAAACCAATTCTTGCTGAATCAAACAATCAAACTGAGAATAATAATAGAATTGATTTTGATTATGATCTCATTTTTGGTGTTCCAGATAGGGCAATTGATGCTGAAGTTCATGCTGATGATAATCAAACACCCGAATCATCAAAACATACTGATGACTTTACACTCACTTCAGATACTACTGAAAATGGCGAAAGTACGCTAAATGTTCGTATGGATGGGGAGCATACGTCTATTCCTCTAAATGTTGAGGGGGAGCATCCTTTCGAGGGGGAGAAGAGTAGTATGAATCATGAATTTGAGGGGGAGCATCAAAACGATAATCATGTTGAGGGGGAGCATGATGATACAGATGCAATTAATATTGATCAAAATGATGAATTTCATGAATTTGATGATAATATTTCTGTGGCAGGTACTGAAAATGAAGAAATGTACGAAGATGCACCATTGGAATTTGATCCAGAATATCCACCACTTGAGAAATGGACAAAGAATCATCCAAAAGAGCAATTTATAGGAAATCCACAAGATGGAGTTTTAACAAGAGCTCAAATTCGTGCGAAAAATGAGGTACTGAATACGAATCAAGAATTTTGCATGTTTAATGTTTTTATTTCGAAAATAGAGCCAAAAACAGTTAAGAATGCTATGGAACACTCAGATTGGGTTGTTGCTATGCAATCTGAACTTGCTGAATTCGAACGAAACAAGGTTTGGAGACTTGTTCCAAAACCTGATGATGTTTCGATTGTCGGGCTAAAATGGATTTTCAAAAATAAAACCGACAAAGATGGCAATATTATTCGAAACAAAGCCAGACTTGTTGTTAAAGGATATTCACAACAAGAAGGAATCGACTATGAAGAAACTTTTGCCCCTGTCGCAAGACTCGAGGCTGTTCGTATATTTCTGGCTTATGCAGCTCACAAAGACTTTGATGTTTATCAAATGGACATGAAGTGTGCATTTTTAAATGGAGAGCTTGAAGAAACAGTTTATGTGGAACAACCCCCAGGTTTTATGAAAGAAGAATATCCTGATCATGTTTATATTTTAGATAAGACAGTTTATGGGTCAAAACAAGCACCACGAGCATGGTATGCAACTCTTACTTCATTTTTGAAACAATCTAAATTTAAACAAGGATCAGTTGATCCCATATTACTTCGAAAGAAAGTTGGGGATCATCTAATGCTTGTTCAAATTTATGTTGATGATATTATTTTTGGATCAACTGACCCTGCCTTATCTAGAGAATTCGAAAATTTGATGAAGAGTAAATTCGAAATGAGCATGATGGGTAAAATCCATAATTTCCTTGGGTTAAATATACGTCAAAACAGAGAAGGAATTTTCATTAACCAAGAAAAATACACGAAGAATTTGCTTGAAAAGTTTGGAATGACTAATAGCACTAAGCTAAGAGTACCAATGGCAGTAGGAACGAAGTTAACACCTTCGTTAGATTCACCTGCTGTTGATCTTACTTTGTTTCGAAGCATGATAGGTTCTTTACTTTATTTAACTGCAAGTAGACCTGATATCATGTTTTCTGTGTGCAATTGTGCAAGGTATCAAGCAAATCCAAGAGAACCACATTTAACAGCTGTAAAGAATATTTTTTGTTATCTTAAAGCAACTGTTTAGTTGGGATTATGGTATCCTTCAAAATCTGGATTTTTCATTCAAGTCTTTTCGGATTCAGACCTTGGTGGATGTACTCTCGACAGAAAAAGTACAAGTGGCGGATGTCAATTTCTCGATGGAAAGTTGGTGAGCTGCTAGTCGAAAAAGCAAACAGGTGTATTAATTTCAACAGCTGAAGCAGAATATGTAGTTGCTGCTGCTTGCACATCACAAATTATATGGATTCAAAGTCAATTACGTGATTATGCAATTAATATGAAAAAGATTCCTTTGTACTATGATTCACAAAGTGCTATTCGCATTTGTCATAATCCAGTACAACATTCGAAAACGAAACACATTGCTCTTCGTTATCATTTTATAAAAGATCATGTGGAAGATGGTAACATTGAAGTTCATTTTGTCAAAACTACTAATCAACTTGCTGATATTTTCACTAAACCACTTGATGAAAAATCTTTTGTGAGAATTTTAGCAGGTTTGGGAATGTTAGATGCGAATTCGGTACCAGGATCAAATACTCAAAATTAACGAAATGTTGTTGGTGAAAAAGGTGTCGATTCAGAGGCTTGTTGTCCTAACCATTCAGAGGTTACTGTGCGTTAAGAGGCTTCGACACGCTTCGTTTTCGTATATTGAAACAAAAACTTTTCGCGTGTTTGATACTATCAATTCTTTTCATTTGTTTAAAATTTTGTTCAACTGAAAAACCAAAAATATTTTTATTTCTTTGCATTAATTTTCGAAAAATAAAAAATATCAAAAAGATTTTCTTTTATTGCTTGTTTTATTTTTCGAAAAAAAAAAATTCAAAATCACAAAAATATTTTTTTTAATAGAAAATTCAAAAAGATTTGTGTTTACTCTGTTATTTTTTTCAGGTCTTCAAGAACAATTTTCACGACAATTCTTCAAAGGGTCATGCTTGTGTTTCTATAGGAAGGTAATTCTCTTAAATCTTTGTACTAGTTAAGACGTCCCTAGAAGCATACTGCTGCATGTCGAACCAAGTCTCAACTGACTCTATGTGTGTTACGAAAGCCTTAATGAAATTTTTCATACGAAAGTTTCTTCCAAATTAGGCTTACATTCGCATTAGTCCAATGAGCTACTTTACTCTTCTCAAATGAGTTAAGAGTTATCTGTTTGGTCCATAGATAACAGAGGTACATTCGAATCTTAACCAATCTTTTTCATCACAAAATTTCTTAACACTTTTCACACACAAAGACACATGTTCAAGAGGTCATTGATCAAACCAATTGTGACTTAAACATGTCAAAAATCTGTGTAAATGATCTTAAATCATGAGACCGTGATGCAAGTGAAACCTAAATATCCGAACTTTATAAGGAATTGACGGGGAACTTTGTTCCAGATTCTTACGAAACACTTGTTTATGTACCCAAGTTTCGTATACTCTATATCACATTCTTTCGTATGAGTGGTTTTGATCAAATGTTCGAAACCCATGACTAGACCTGGCAATTTCAGACACGAAGACACGAATCTATGAGAGACACGACACGACACGAATACACGACACGAATATATCTTAAAATTTGAGAAAAGCTTATTTCTCGTCGTGTAATCGTATCGTGTCAAATTCGTGGCTGACACGTTTTCATGACACGAATACACGAATTGCCAGGTCTACCCACGACATTTGTTTCCCAATGAAATCCAGCTTAACTATTTTTCTTTGAATGTGATTTCAGTGTGAGTATCAATTCTTTTCTCTAGTCACTTTCACAAATTTTACAAAGCCACTTGTCACTGACTACACTGGTCAAACAAGTAATTTCGTTTACAATTTATCACCTTATGTTTAGGTTGATATGTAACGAAATTCATAAGCCACCCATTGAAGCCTTGAAAAAGAAGCCCTTTGATACTTCTTTAAAAGTATTCGATTATAATTCACGGGAAAATGCACAAGCTGTTAGTTATCTTTCTTGATAATTAACAAAGCAACCTTTGCCCGGGGTTTAACTTCTTTTGTGTCAACATATTTTACATCACAGATCCAAATTTTTTTTAATTTGCTTGTTATCCTTTTTCATTGAATCACTACACTCACGAAATCCTTGAGGTTCTAAGTAATACCAACTTAGGCTGATGATTTCACAAGACTGGAAAATGACTTCGTTTCGAATCCCAAAAACGAATGAGCCCAACCTCAAATCCGAAACGTTTGATCTTATCCACAAGTACTCATGAACAGTCTTAAAGTAACCGTTTGGTACCTTGGCCCTAGTTTCAAGGAACTTTATCTGACATAGCTACAATAACGGCTACTGGTGCGAGTTTCAAGGGATGATGTGATCTACTTCTTAATGACAAACGGTTGAAATTTACTTTGGGCTTACTTATAAAAGGAAAATCTTCTTTCTTTTTGAAATCACGCGTTCAAGAATTCACAGAAGATCAAAAAGCCCTAATATCTTTTTGAAAGCTTCCAATCAACATTCAAATGGCTGATATTCAGAATTCCACAAACGATGAAATTGCATCCCAACCTCTGATGACGATACAAAGCACAAACTATCAGGTTGAGTCAAATGTCTCGTTGTATCCAGAAGAGATCAAGATGCTGATAGTTGTATTGAAAAGATCAGTTCTTGCTACCGCTATGTTCAAATCTTTTGCAGTTCCACTAACTTGGTTGACTATGGCTGCATCTACTGCTTCATTCAATAAAGGAACTGATGTAATCACTTTTAACTTAGTAAATGAGAAACGCATTCGTCTCAACAAGAAGATGTTCTCACACTTCTTGGAGCTTCCTAATTCACCACCCTTTTTCAAACCTTCTAACCCTCAGATTGTGCATATGTTCAACGAGATGGGTCACCAGCCACCACTCGAAAAGATAAGTGATTTCAAAAAGTCTAGGCTTCCCTGTATTTGGAATTTCTTGTTTGGGATTTTTCTACGATGTTTAACAGGAAGAAAAGAGGGTCTTGACAAGGGTAGACAAGAAGTTTATGCTATGGTCATGGGTTTATATTACGACTTGAGTGTGGATTATGCCACTCAGTTGTGGATCGAATTCACGAAAATCTTAGAACGTACAAGTGTGGCTAAGGGAATTTCTTGTGCTAGATACTGGAGTTTAATTTTGGAGAAGGTGTTTGAGAAAGAGGGAATTCAAGTTCCTCAGGGTGAAGAAATTGCTGAGTTTACGAAGTTTCAATTTCCAAAGAATGTTCAAGATGATGAGCAAATTTTTACAAGTGTTGCAAGAATTCCAGATGCAATGCTCAAGAAGGTGAATCCTACGAACAAGATTCTTGTAAAGTATTTGCAGACGGTGAACCCTGATGTTGAAACTGGGGTGTTACTTGAAATTGAAGCTGGTTCTTCCAAGCCATCAAAGAAAACGAAGTCTAATACATCTTCGCCCAAGAAAGTTGAGGGTGATGAGAAGAAGAAAGTAGAAGAGAATGAAGCTCAGCCTTCGAAAGAAGTTGTTCCTTCAAAATCAGGAATTCTTAAACGGATTCGTATGAAATCATCTAAACGAACTTCGTCTGATGACTCTCCGATGGTTCGTAAGACTCAGGTTAGCAGTAAAGGAGTGGTAGTTCGTGAAATACCTGCTCCTGTTTCACCGTTATCCAAAAAGAGACGTGCTCATGATGTTGCGAAGCACATCTCAAAAAAACGGAACAAGCGAAAGCTTGTAATAAGAGATGATTCCTCAGACAACGAAGTTGTTCCTGATACTCCTAATGCTTCGATTTCTATAGTAACCTCAACACCTATAATCTCTTCAATTTCGAATGTTTCTATCATTTCCTACTTCAACCATTCCACTCGAAAAATTGGTAACCAAGTCTTCACAACCTATTATTCTTTCTTCTTCATTACCACCTATTACTTCAACTTTGTTTGTTTCATTACCACCACCCATCTCAACTTCTACTTCATCTCCACTGTTTGAAACTATCCTTCAACAACCAATTACTACTCTTTTTCCATCACAATCCACAGACACACCCAAACATCATTCTGATGATGAAACCGAAGGAGGAGGTTTTGGAGGAACGTTCGCCGAATTGCATTTTGATTCGGAAGAGGAGGAGATTCCTGATCATATGTTAATGTCAGGAAAACAGTTCAAAATCTTGAACAGGAAGTTAAACTCACTTCTTCAGTCTCAAGCTGATTCAGGAGCAAAACATTCGGTTTCGGGTCTTGAAGTTGAATTAATGATAAAGGCAGCTGAACGAAGACTTCATGAGAAGATAGATCTTTCTGATCAAAATAATGAGCTTCGTATCAAGACTCAGACAGGAAATTTTGAAGGGGCCTTAAAGGATTTAAAGGTTGTTGCAAAGGAACGTCATATTCTCTTCGTACAAGATGTCAAAAAGGTTCGTGAAGATGTCAATTTGAAACTCGAAGAATTGAAGAAGGAAGTCTCTCAGGAACTCATGAATATGAATTCTCAGTACAATTCACTTCAAGAAAAGGTTGATATAATTGCTGGGGCAGTTACAAATTTTGTCAAAACTTTTCAAGACGCAATGCCGAAGTTTGAATCTAAAGCAACTGAAGACAACAATCAGCTTGCGAAATTACAGTCTCTTCTTGAAGAGTTAAAAGAACTTGTTTCGAAGCCTACTCCAACTTTGTTTCTAACTCCTGAGTTCCTTACTCAGAAGTTAAATTTACTTGATCAGGTTATTCAGAAGGCAGTTGCTCCCTTTTCCAAGTTTGCTCAAATGTTGCCACAGAATGCCCCACCTGTTATCACAGGGGTGCAAGGGGGAGAAACGAAAGTGAGCAAAGGAGTAAATGTGAATAGAAAGGGAGAAGGAGAGAAGATAACAACTGGAGATTCAAAAGTTGTTGGAAAGGTGTTCTCTACACAAATTCCTATTTCAATTCCAGTGAAGTCTGATACTATTTCAACAACAATTGTTACCACAAAACCTTTTTCAAAACCAAAAGGAATTGTGATTAATTCAGCTACAGAAGGGGGTAGTTCAAGTTCCTTAAAACCAAATTTAGATTCGAAAGACAAAGGGAAAGGTGTGCAAGTCGAAAAGTCTAAAGAAGAAAAGAAAGCAGAGGTGGAGGCTAAAATCGAACTTCAAAGGCATATTCAAAGTATTCTGAGGTTGAGAGAAAATGATCCACCTGGAATGGACAAAGGTTATCCCAAAAAGTTGTATTCGTATGAATCAATCGAATCGAGAGTTGCATTCAATCATATGTATGCTTTCGAAAAGAAACCAAGGAAAAGCTATTCGATTGCTAACACTGATTTTTGTCAGTTGGACTTTCCGATAAACGAAATGATGTTTATCACTGCTCAATTCAAGATTAGTGAGAAATTCAAAAATCGAGATGATTATACACACATGAAAATTCGTTTTCATGCTGTACTTGGAAAAGAGCAAGATGAAGTGTGGTCTCTGATCAAGATCAAGAAAGTTGTTGCTATTAAGAAATATGTCTTGTTCGAAGACATGATACAAAATTTCAGGTATCATGTGATTCGTGCAAACAATCAAGAAATCGATTTCAGTATTGCAGACTTCCCTCTAATGAACTTGAATGATCTTATTCAAGTTGCATTACTTTTAAAAGAAATGGAGGCATCACAACTCAAGGGTACAAACAAAGAAGTGTTCAGACTAGTTTTTGCTCACATTAAAATCTTCATTGACAATTATTACGATTGTCTTGCCTTGACTGACGAAGAGTTGGCTTCGAGTATGGATAAGAAAGTCTCTGTTGCAATGGAACCTTCAAAGTCACAGGCTGAGTTGAAAAAGTATGCTGATGGAGAGATATGTTTAAAACCGTTTGGTTTAGTGTTTGCTGGGAAGGACACTAAAGGAAAGGCTAAGAGATTTCTCTTTCAAGTTGCTGAGATCGAAAGATATACAACGTCACAATATACGAACTTTATTGTTCGTATGAACAACTGCTCGAAAAACAATGATGGTGACAAGAAGGAGTTAAAGAAGGTATTAACATGGTACTCTGAGATACGAAGGATGATGCACTTAGCTGCTCAGATTCTCACGAATTGAGTAGTTCGACTCGTTTACAAAGGGGGAGATTGTAAGGATTGATGTCTTGTAAAGAGTCGAATTGTGTTTAGTCTATTTCGTATGTAATGTATTTACTAAGTGTCTTTTGTACAAAGCGTAATGGTTCCAGACTTGGTATTTTTTGTACTCTCATGTTTCCTATAAATAGGGACTGAGCTTTGGTTTAGATAACGAGTTTTCCAGATTTCGTAGTCTACTTTTGTAATCAAGCTTATTGAGAGTAATTGAAATTTCAAAGTCTTATTTACTTTCTGAGTTCATTACATTGATTGATCTTGTTCTTAATCTATTTCTCATATACAATTCAACTACAGATTCGTGAGAATACAAGTTATTTTGAAAGAGTAGATCAACATTTAAGCTGGTGAGTTCATAAGTATTTTAGTTCTATAAAGTATATTCTAAGTTCTTGGAAAAGTTCGCTGGTTCCTCCAGAAAGTCGTATATTTCCTGAGGTGACAAACTGATAACCTCAATAGTTCCCTCTGCAATTACTTAGTTTATACTAATTATATATAACCTAATATCGAATGGACAGTTAAATGGGTGTATCTGCCCTAAGTCCACAACCAAAAAAGGAACAGGAAGTAAGGCAGAAGTCACACATTTCACTGTCAATCGGATATTGCTTATGTATAACTCTGATGTAAAAACTAAGAAATTATAGAATTAACCACTAAAGGTCCTTTATGTTATACTAGTTTACAGAGAGTGAATGACTAAGTTCCAATTGTAAAAGTTGTTTAATTCCATAAACCGTTTTATTTGTAAAAGTAGTTTAATCCCATAAATCGTTTCATTTGTAAAAGTAGTTTAATCTCATAAACCGTTTCATTTGTAGAAGTAGTTTAATCCCATAAACCGTTTCGTTTGTAAAAGTAGTTTAATCCCATAAACTGTTTCTTTTGTAAAAGTAGTTTAATCCCATAAACCGTTTCTTTTGTAAAAGTAGTTTAATCCCATAAACCGTTTCATTTGTAAAAGTATTCTTAGTTATATCCGTTCTACAGTAAAACATTAGTATTAATCCTGGAAAATATTATATTATCCATAATACTGCTTTGTGGTTTTAAATGTTTTTCAAAACCAGAAGTACAAGTATATTTTCCATACTTGATTTCATGATACGTAGTTTTTACTGTAAGTAAAAACTAACAGAAGGTATATTTGGTCAGGATGTAATTATCTTTTCTTACTGTTTTAAGAGAAGTATATTACTAAGTAATTTACTCGTTGTTTTATCCATGTGAGTTCTATTAACCATACTAATATGACTGATGTGCCTGATGCGACGTTCTTCAGGCGTCGGAAACGATATGACATTTGACACCCTAGGCCTGCCGGCCAAACTGTAGCGAAGAGTGAAGGTGCGGGATTGTCAGTCCCATATAGATCTATACACAAATTCACGCTCTACCTACAAGAGATTCTGGTTAACAAGTCAGGACTTAAGGTCGTACTTAGATAAGTACACCATGAAGAGTCTCACAAATTTATTGTTTCAACGAGATTACAATGTATTATTACCCCGTGATTGCTAACCCTGGTATGTTGTATTGTACCCTTGTTAATGCAAACCCGGTAGGATGTACTATTACCCCGTGATTGCTAACCCTGGTACGTTGTATTGTACCCCTGTTAATGCAAACCCGGTATGATGTATTATTACCCCGTGATTGCTAACCCTGGTACGTTGTAGTGTACCCCTGTTAATGCAAACCCGATATGATGTATTATTACTCCGTGATTGCTAACCCTGGTACGTTGTATTGTGCCCCTGTTAATGCAAACATGGTATGATGTATTATTACCCCGTGATTGCTAACCCTGGTACGTTTGTACCCTTGTTAATGCAAACCCGATATGATGTATTATTACTTCTTTAATATATTATCCTTATACTAAAAGTATTATACATGTCCTGGTATAGATAACTGAATTGTTGGTAATTTCCTTGGAAAGTATACAATCGTGAATCATACTTATGTATTTAGTTTTGAATCATAAATTATACCTATTATAATTTATATATTCTATCTGATTAGCATGATTTCTCATGGATGATCACCTTTGCTCAGCATGATACAAAGGTAATGATACCGAATGAAGTAACCTTTTATATTCATATATATATATATATATATATATATATATATATATATATATATATATATATATATATATATATATATATATATATATATATATATATAATTAAGAAGGAAACGACCTTCGGACAAATAACACCACCTTAATTCCACATCCAAACAAGGAAAAGGAAATAAGATAATTCATTAGTCCTAAGTCCTTCAAATCTTATTTATATATTTATACATATATAAACATGATTTTGGCAATTATAATTTGAAATAGTTTATAAAACCTTTTTCAAAGAATTTAACGGAGTCTACATGACTTTAAAGATTTAACATGGCTTTAAGTCATTTTGGAAGTAATTGGTAATCCTTAAAAGCATAAGGAAACCCTTTGCGTGATTATTATCACATACAATGATTAACACAATTTATATTGTGTTTAACTTGTATCCCCCCCTAAAAAGCAATTAAAAACCATTAAAAAGGTAGATTATATGGGTATTAACTCACTTGATAAGTGGTGATTTGGGCAGCGTTTCGTTTCTATAGATGATCTTTCTCGAAGAAACCACGAGTTTTTGAGTAAAAACCGGGCTTTATGCGGGCAGCACTTCGACTGGAAAGAAGTTATCTTCTCGAGAATTATGGGGCTTCGGGGCTTGCTTCAGGTCTTTGATATGATACCGGGGCGTTGGGGGGTCGTAAGAAAGTCTAGGGGGTGAAAAGGTGAAAAAGGGTTAAATTTTGGGTGAAAAACCTCCCAAATCCGAGAAGTCTCGCACCCTTTATATAGGGGTGCGAGGGTTCGGCCGAGGGGATGAGTCATCGGACAGATGGCTTCGGTTCGGACAGGTGGCGAGGGCGAAGGCGAGTCAGCAGCCATGCGTCATACGGAGAAGCGAAGGGAGTGGCAGTCTCGGATGCGTGTCGGACCATTAGAGGACCGAACTTCGGTTTAATCAGGAGCTGCCATGACGACTTCGGTCCAATTAGCAGGTGACACACGTACTTCGGTCCAATCAGCAGCGAACATGTGTCCGACACGGGGAGGTCTCGCATGCGAGGGTGACGTGTCTAGATGCCAGCCGTGCGAAATTTCCCGGTTTTCTAGATTTTTCGATTTTCGTGCCAAAAACTTGCAAAATTCAAAACTTTCGCATACGAGCTCCGTTATTGGCGTTCATTATATACACGCGTAGGTACAATTATACTCTACGACTTTCGTTTAGACTTCGTCGGCTAATTTTGACTTTATTTTTAATATTATTATTTTTAACAGACCGGGACAGAAAATCCGTTAAAAATTCGTAACTTCTTCATCCGACGTCCGTTTTCGTCTGTTTTTTTTACCGTTGTACTACTTTTGACGAGACCTTTGATTTTCGTTTAAGTTGTGTCTGCTAAATATCGATCGATTTATATTTCGAATTTTTAGCTGTCTACTGTTAAACCGAAAGTTAGAAAAATCATAACTTCCTCATACGAAGTCAGATTTTTACGTTCTTTTTATGAAAGTTCTCGGTTTAACATATTCTACAACTTTCATTTAGATTGTTAAGGCTAAAAAGCCTTTTATCGAAAATTCACTTTTTACAATGAATAGTGTTTTGCCGCGGATCTTCGATTGGTCATAACTTCTTCGTTATAACTCGGATTTTAGTGTTCTTTATATTTTTAGAAACCTTGTTACAATTTATACCACTTTGTTCATCCCAATTATGATTATTGATCAATTTATTTTTGACCTTAATTTGACTGGTGTCACATTATCCCCCCGTTAGAGGGAATTTCGTCCCGAAATTAACTCTAAAAGTGATACTCATGGACTAGGGGAAAGATGTGGATATTTTCGTTTCATCTAATCTTCTCTTTCCTAAGTGAATTCAGGTCCCCGGTTTTAATCCAACGAACCTTCACTGACGGGGTAAGACTTTGCTTGGTTCTTTTGATTTCCCTATCCATGGTTTCTATTGGTTCTTTTACAAAGTGTAGACTTTTATTTAACTTGATTTCATCGAGTGAAATAACAAGTGTTTCATCGGATAGACACCTCTTTAGATTAGATATGTGAAAGGTGGGATGAATGTTATTAAGTTTTTGTGGTAGTTAAGTTTATAAGCTACAAGACCGATTCTGGTAAGAATATCGAATGGTCCTATGTACCTTGGATTTTGTATTCCACGCTTTCTCAAGAGTATCTTGTCCTTCCGGGGTGAGACCTTTATATGACAAGGTCATCAACCTGGACTTCCAAGGGTTTTCTTTTATCGAAGTCGTAGCTTCTCTGATTAACTCTGGAAGCTTTATGTCGCTTCCTGATTTGTATTTTCTTTTTCGTAGTTTCTCGGATGAATTCCGGACCAACGAAAGTGTTGTGTGGAAATTTGACCTCTAGCTGGTTGGGTGTTACCAACTTGAGTCCAGTGCAGATAGGATCTGCACTTGCGACCACAGAAGGTTTCGAATGGAGCAACTTTAATTGCTAGCATGATAAAGGACTCGACTAATTGGTAAATGGGTATCCCATGCTTTACCAAGGTCGATCACATACGTTCTTATCCATTCTTCCCAAGGTTTCACCTGCCACATTTTCAGGTCTCAAGGTTTCTTATTGAACCTCCTTACTTTGTGTGGACAGATTTGAATGGGTTATCATAGTCAATGATTGGCTCTACGACCTGAGTACTCTTTCCGACTTAGGGTGTCAGCTACTATATTGGCTTTGTCGGGATGATAACGAATTTCGAATTCAAAGTCATTTAGTAGCTCGACCCACTGTCGTGGTCTCACGTTGAATTCCTCTTGGTAGAATATATGATGAAGGCTTTTGCTCCGGAGTTCATGATAAGACTCATACTTGGCTTATCCACCATCACCTCGTGTATACAAGTCGTATATAACTTAGATTTCACAAAAATTTCGGATGGGTGACTCTGCCCCAGGTCCACAACCAAACAAGGAACAGGAGATAGGGCGGAATTACACATCCTTAATCTTGTTAAGTCTAAATTATATACCACTCTCGTGTATACACTTAGCAGCGATAGATTAACCTAATGAGTTCTTAGTCTCTATTCTTGAACTTGACCTGCGGTACAATGATTTTCCTATGAGATCTATTGGGGTACTTCGGTGGTCGCTGACTTCTAAGACTACTTCGGTGCTTTTCGTTTGAAGTTTCCTGTCTACTGAGTAGGCTAAAAGGGCGTGGTACCCTTCGCATGGGTACTTCTGAAGTTTTGAAATGAGAGACAACCAAAGGGTTTGCGTTATGGATTGGAAGAATTTCATCTTACTGCTGATTAAGGAAAAAGTTCTCTTACACAGCATAAGAATTTTCACATGGTAAGGGCCAAGCCAAACCATGTCGAATGAGGATGTCGGAATCTTCTTGACGAAATAGATATTAAGTCGTTCTGGGAGGAATGATTACTAGGATGATATCCTATGTACCTAAGTTTTCAGTGTTTCTAGTTACGAATCCCCTTTTAGATTTGAAATTGGCGGGTACTACCAATACGAGGGTTTGGATAATTTGAAATTATGAACTTTCATGAAATGATCCTTACTAGGTCTCTCTATAATCGTTTGGTGTATATAAGTCATGTATATTTAAGATTGGCAAGACCTTTGACTGAGCAACCCTGCCCTAAATCCACAACCAAACAAGGAACAGGAAATGAGGCGGGATTACTTACTCTAAGTCTACAAATCTTAATTATAAACGACCCTTATGTATACACTAAGTCATCATAGCTTACCTGTTAGGGTTTCAAATTTTATACGAATGCTGTGATTTAATTTGAACGGGAGAGTAATCATAATTATAGATAATTATCGGGGTTTAGAAGCGTAACAAAATATAGCAGGGTTCTTTGATGCCTTCCCATGAATTGGGGTCAAACCTCTCCTGCTCCCCCGTTGTTCTTCTCTGTTGGACAGTCCCTCTTGTAATGTCCTATTTCACCACAAAGGTGATATATGGGAATGGTTCCGACATTGGCAGTTGAATTGATGAACTCAACCAGAGTTCTATAGATGCGGGCGGTGTGCCCCTTCATGTTGCATCTATTGCAATGCAGCCCTCGACAAACTCCATGATGATGGTAGTTCCACTTGCTGCAGTGTGGGAGGTTTCCTATGTACGGCGTGGTCGGTGCTAGAATAGCAGGGCTGATGGGGGTATTGACTGCTCCAGCTCTTTGCCCTCTGTTAGGTTCTTGAGTTGAACAACTCCTTTTCTTGTTCTCGAACTTTCGTTTCCGGATATTAGGCTTACGGTTTGAAGTGTCCTTACAAATAGGTACTCGTTGATGTACTTGGCCATCACCACGATCGGGGTTGCCGATAGCATTATCACTAACATTTGCGTTGTTAGCATTAAGGTGTGTCATGACAGCTGCTACAGCTGTTGTGACCGCAGCTTGAAACGTAGCCGCATCTATTTGAAGGATTGGTGTTTTGCCGGTGGGTTGGTTACGTTTCTTCGGAGGCATGATTCTGTTTCATGACAAGAAAATGAGCTCGTGAGCGACTATAGTTGTCTCTAGATGTATTCTAACCATTTGTATCTATGTATAATTCTTTCGTTTTGTTATATTGTTCTCAATGATTCGACCTGCATCCCTATGATGCAGTCCTGGTAAGGAACAGAAATTAGTTTCTAGAATGGTTATGAACCGAGTATCATCCAAACTAAGTTACCTTCGATTGGTGGATATCGTTTTCCAACTTTCGAAATGATTTGAAAACAATTTAAAATAAAGTCTACATAAAATAGACTTATGAATTTGAGAAGTAATCACTATCATTGAGATTTCGTGATCTGATTTATTGTTATTAGTCGTGACAGGAAAAGAGGATAACCTCAAAACCTAATGTGAGTAATGTAATCACTAACTCACTAGGTTGAATCAATTTACTAGTTATTACTTAGATGAAAAGGTGCTCAAACACTTCACATGAATCACACGTGGTTTTCCTTTGTTCTCTGTTCTATTCTGGGTGGTAATGATTTGTTTTCTTCTAGTATTTATAGGGTGTCCTTTTCCTCCGTAGGTATATTGAATTCCTGAGCTGTCTTACTTCCGTTTCTGATACTGATCCCCATTACTTCGTAATGAAGATTTTGAATCTCGGAAGTTCATGCGAATCTCTCATTGGTGTCCTTAATAGGGTAAGGGCACTAAATGATTTCTATAATTTATTTACTTATCATCTGTTTCTTTCTCGGAATTCTCCTAATGAAATTCTGTTGGATCCTCCTTGACTCTTCTATTGATTGCTGGAGTAACTACATCTATCTAAGGGGTTTACACGAGAATGGGAATGTCTAAAGAATCTATGAGAAAATTCAAATTTTTACGAAGGTGATCCTTTCTGGTCCTTCTATAATCATATGGTGTGTACCGATTATATATAATCCAGATCAAATAGACCTTCGAATAAGTAATCCTATTCTAAAACCACATCCAAACAAGGAAAAGGAAGTAGAGTGAAAATCACATATTCTAAGTCTATAAAATCTCAACTATATATAACCTTAACGTATCCACTTAGTAATTATAGATGTACTAGAGAAGATTTTTTTAACATTTCCCAAAAGTTTATTTACGGTATCTAAAATACTTCCATGGTATTTTCGTTATAAGTTTGATTCTTGGATTTCTAGATATAAGAACTTGACAAGTTTTCAGTTTTCTTGTTATAGCATCCTAAAATACTCCCATAGTATTTTAACCTTTATGTTTGGTTCTAGAATTCTTCTGGTACATGGGTAAGTCTTAGACTTTGTTGCAACACTACAATCACTCCCAAACACATGTTGGTCATATCTCAAATGAATATAGTTGATCAGGCTATATTGATCCTAGATATGATTATGTCACTGTCTAGGTTTAACTGTAATGTCCAACATCCAAATACTTTTGTTTTGTTCTTCTTGTGATCATTCTAGTATATATATATATATATATATATATATATATATATATATATATATATATATATATATATATATATATATATATATATATATATATATATATATATATATATATATATATATATATATATATATATATATATATTCTGCATGTACTTATACTTTTATAAAATATTCTTATATTTTTAAAGTATAACTCTTGGTCAGAGTGTTTTTATCCCAATGGGTTTATAGTTGTATATCTTTTATGACTGATATACTGAGTTCACTATAAACAAGGCTCTGATACCAATCTGTCACACCCCCAAACCAGAACGGCGGAAACGTTCGGGGGGCGGAGAACTTCAGGTAAGTATCACGGCACATGCAATATAGTAATCAAAGTACAAACAACCATTGCATTAATAAGTATAAGTTTTACATAAGTGTTTAAACATTACATATTCAAACACCAAAGTAGGTACAGTAGAAGACAAGAGTCGCGATACGGAACTAGGTAGTCCTCTCAAAAGCTTCAGGAGTGTACCTGTCTACTGGATTCCTGAGAATACAAGTTATTTTGAAAGAGTAGATCAGCATTTAAGCTGGTGAGTTCATAAGTATTTTAGTTCTATAAAGAATATTCTAAGTTCTTGGAATAGTTCGCTGGTTCCTCCAGAAAATCCTATATGTCCTGAGGTGATAAACTGATAACCTCAATAGTTCCCTCTGCAATTACTTAGTTTATACTAATTATATATAACCTAATATTAAATGGACAGTTAAATGGGTGTATATGTCCTAAGCCCACAACCAAACAAGGAACAGGAAGTAAGGCGGAAGTCACATATTTCACTGTCAATCGGATATTACTTATGTATAACTCTGATGTAAAAACTAAGGAATTATAGAATTAACCACTAAAGGTCCTTTATGTTATACTAGTTTATAGAGAGTGAATGACTAAGTTCCAATTGTAAAAGTAGTTTAATTCCATAAACCATTTTATTTGTAAAAGTAGTTTAATCCCATAAACCGTTTCATTTGTAAAAGTAGTTTAATCCCATAAACCGTTTCATTTGTAGAAGTAGTTTAATCCCATAAACCGTTTCGTTTGTAAAAGTAGTTTAATCCCATAAACCGTTTCTTTTGTAAAAGTAGTTTAATCCCATAAACCGTTTCTTTTGTAAAAGTAGTTTAATCCCATAAACCGTTTCATTTGTAAAAGTATTCTTAGTTATATCCGTTCTACAGTAAAACATTAGTATTAATCCTGGAAAATATTATATTATCCATAATACTGCTTTGTGGTTTTAAATGTTCCAAAACCAGAAGTACAAGTATATTTGCCATACTTGATTTCATGATACGTAGTTTTTACTGTAAGTAAAAACTAAAAAAATGTATATTTGGTCAGGATGTAATTATCTTTTCTTACTGTTTTAAGAGAAGTATATTACTAAGTAATTTACTCGTTGTTTTATCCATGTGAGTTCTATTAACCACACTAATATGACTGATGTGCCTGATGCGACGTTCTTCAGGCGTCGGAAACGATATGATATTTGACACCCTAGGCCTGCCGGCCAAACTGTAGCGAACAGTGAAGGTGCGGGATTGTCAGTCCCATACAGATCTCTACACAAATTCACGCTCTCCCTACAAGAGATTCTGGTTAATAAGTCAGGACTTAAGGTCGTACTTAGATAAGTACACCATGAAGAGTCTCACAAATTTATTGTTTCAACGAGATTACGATGTATTATTACCCCCTGATTGCTAACCCTAGTACGTTGTATTGTACCTTTGTTAATGCAAACCCGGTAGAATGTATTATTACCCCGTGATTGCTAACCCTGGTACGTTGTATTGTACCCCTGTTAATGCAAACCCGGTATGATGAATTATTACCCCGTGATTGCTAACCCTGGTACGTTGTATTGTGCCCCAGTTAATGAAAACATGATATGATGTATTATTACCCCGTGATTGCTAACCCTGGTACGTTGTATTGTACCCATGTTAATGCAAACCCGGTATGATGTATTATTACCCCGTGATTGCTAACCCTGGTACGTTTGTACCCTTGTTAATGCAAACCCGGTATGATGTATTATTACTTCATTAATATATTATCCTTATGCTAAAAGTATTATACATATCCTGGTATAGATAAATGAATTGTTGGTAATTTCCTTGGAAAGTATACAATCGTGAATCATACTTGTGTATTTAGTTTTGAATCATAAATTATACCTATTATAATTTATATGTTCTATCTGATTAGCATGATTTCTCATGGATGATCACCTTTGCTCAGCATGATACAAAGGTAATGATACCGAATGAAGTAACCTTTTATATTCATATATGTAAAATATATATATATATATATATATATATATATATATATATATATATATATATATATATATATATATATATAATTAAGAAGGAAACGACCTTCGGACAAATAACACCACCTTAATTCCACATCCAAACAAGGAAAAGGAAATAAGATAATTCATTAGTCCTAAGCCCTTCAAATCTTATTTATATATTTATACATATATAAACATGATTTCGGCAATTATAATTTGAAATAGTTTATAAAACCTTTTTCAAAGAATTTAACGGGCAGCGTTTCGTTTCTATAGATGATCTTTTTCGAAGAAACCGCGAGTTTTTGAGTAAAAACCGGGCTTTATGCGTGCAGCACTTCGACTGGAAATAGGTTATCTTCTCGAGAATTCCGGGGCTTCGGGGCTTGCTTCGGGTGTTAAATACTATACCGGGGCCTTGGGGGTTCGTAAGAAAGTCTAGGGGTGAAAAGGTGAAAAATGGTGAAATTTTGGGTGAAAAACCTCCCAAATCCTAGAAGTCTTGCACCCTTTATATAGGGGTGCGAGGGTTCGGCCGAGGGGATGAGTCATCGGACAGACGGAGAAGCGAAGAGAGTGGCAGTCTCGGATGCGTGTCGGACCATTAGATGACTGAACTTCGGTCCAATCAGGAGCTGCCATGACGACTTCGGTCCAATCAGCAGGTGACACGCGTACTTCGGTCCAATCAGCAGCGAACACGTGTCTGACACGGGGAGGTCTCGTATGCGAGGGTGACGTGTCCGGATGCCAGCCATGCGAAATTTCCTGGTTTTCTAGATTTTTCGATTTTCGTGCCAAAAACTTGCGAAATTCATAACTGTCGCATACGAGCTCCGTTTTTGGCGTTCTTTATATGCACACGTAGGTAAAATTATACTCTACGACTTTCGTTTAGACTTCGTCGGCTAATTTTGATTTATTTTTAATATTATTATTTTTAACAGTCCGGGACAAGAAATTCGTTAAAAATTCATAACTTCTTCATCCGACGTCCGTTTTCGTCTGTTTTTTTTTTACCGTTGTACTACTTTTGACGAGACCTTCGATTTTCGTTTAAGTTGTGTCGGCTAAATATCGATCGATTTATATTTTAAATTTTTAGCTGTCTACTGCTAAACCGAAACTTAGAAAAATCATAACTTCCTCATACGAAGTCAGATTGTTGGTGCATGGAAATGCTCCACAAATAATGAGTGTTTATTAGGTTGTATTTTCCCTTTATTGTATTTTAGGTGTAAATACTCTCCCTCCTATATAAAGGGAGAGTTGGTCATTTATTTCTTAAGCTAGCTTATCTTTTCCTTAGTTAGAGTTACACTTCTTACAATGTAATCTCTAGAGAGAGAAAGTTGGTGGGTTCTCCCACCCAGGGAGAGTTTCACTCACACCATGTTCTTCATTAATATATTTTATTCTCTCTTGTTCTTAGTCTTTTTATGAACTCATAATATGTTCTTCGTGTTCATACTTCCAAAAACACGTTTAATCTCGAGATATCTTACTTCCGCATTCACCGTTCGTTATAAAAATGGGTCTCTACAATTGGTATCAGAGTCGTACCTTGAAGATGTCACGATTATTTCAAGGGAACGACTCCCGTTCGGTGATTATCTTGTGATTTTTCCGTGTTTCTGCAAGAAAAAATTTTCGGGTTTCAACTGGAATTTATTTTATGAAGTTTGTTCTTAGTTCTATTTTCTGGGGTGATTCTTGCTCAATAAAATAAATTGTTGCTGCTGCTGCTCCTTCTATTTGTTGCTGAAAAAGATGTTCTTAAAAGACTATTATTTTTGTTGTTGAAGAAATGAAGAAAAATGGGAGAAGAAATTATTTTTGTGGTCTCCAAATTGTTGAAGAATTTGCTCCAGGAGTTCTTTTTCTTGGATGAGAAGACACAAAAATTATGGGCTTATTATTCTTGAAGATAGTGGAGAAAATCACTTTATTTTGAAGATTTTTTTTCTTCGCAGCAACTTTCATCATCTTGAGGTATGAAGCATCTATTCTTCACACTTTAGTTGCTGTGAATCTTTAATTTGAAGTGTTTGGACGTAAGTTGTTGTTTGCATAAAGCAATTTGTCCTTTTTACTCTTTTGGGTAAAGAGTATTCCACTATTTACTCCCTCAAAAAGCCAAAAACCATGTGACATTGTCCAATCCCATCACCTTTTGTCCCTAAGAACCCCCATGCACACTCCTCTTTTTGCCTTCCCAAGACCCACCTTTGACTTAGAATGCTTTATAAAAAGATTCCCTCATTAAAATATGAATAAATGGCTTTTGCGGTACCATTTTTCATGAAAAAATAGCATATTTCGTCATCTGTTCAGCCCCTCTCAGCCCCCCGGACCGCAGCCAAAAACTGCCTACCGGAGTCCCCTTAGACGCCTACCCGCAGCCCCTCTTAAGCCTTGATCCGAAGCCTATTGACCGCAACCTAAACCCCCCTTGCTGATAGACCGAGGTCTGGACTCCCTACCGTAGCCATTCACTTCTTCCGGACCGAAGTCTTCTTGCTCGGACCGCAGCCTCGGACCGCAGGCTCCCTTCTCGGTTCGGAACGCAGGCGCTCCACTGCAGGCTCGCACCGCAGGCGTTCCACTGCAGGCTCGCATCCGAAGTCCATTACCTCCTCGCCTACCGCAGTCAGCCTAGCCCGTCCGCACCCAAGACCCCCTTCCACCGCACCCACTTCGTCCGCAATCACCTCCATCCGCAACCAACCATGACCTGCAGCCACTCACCCCGCCTCCCTCCTCTCATCCGTAACTCCTTAGACCATCAGCAGCCCCCCCCCCCCTCCCCTCCTCCTTCTTCTTCCTTCAGCTCCCCCTTCCTCCTCCTCCTCCCCCTTCCTTCCCTCCTTCTTTTTTCCTCCCCTCCCCTCCTTTTTTCCCCTTCTTTATTTTAAAACCCTCTTTTTTTCAAGACTTTTTTTTATTCAGATTTTTTTTTTCTGCATTATTTTTTTTTCTTCAATTTAATTTTTTTTTCAGCCAATTTTTTTATTTAGCCAATTATTTTTTTTTGCCAATTATTTTTATTTAGCCATTTTTTTTTATTAAAACCAATTATTTTTTTTACACCAATTTTTTTTTTAACACCAATTTTTTTTAACGACAATTATTTTTTTTGCCAATTATTTTTATTTAGCCATTTTTTTTATTAAAACCAATTATATTTTTTACACCAATTATTTTTTTAACACCAATTTTTGCCACAATCGAACCTTGTATTGTCACATTGGTTCATTTCATGCCGGTTATTATTGGAAGAATATTCCTACCGCAGTCGGACTTCATATTATTTTTGGTGATGCTTGCACCGCAACGGCGATTGATCAACAAAGTTGTTTCGCATTCTTCACTTTATGAGATTTTATGATTTGTCGCTCTTGATTTTTGGTTGACGAATTATGTATCTTGAGCATGTGGACTTTATTCTCTATTGAAGACCACTTCAAGTGTTCCGGCACCGCAGTTTGGATATTTGGATATATTTTTGGCACAACAGATTATTCTCAGCACAGCTTCAGCAACTATGTCACCCGCTTCCTCATAACCGCAAGAGTATCTCTTTTACTCTTTCTCGTTTCTTATCGAGACCCTTCATACATCTAGGGAGAGCTTCTCTATTAGCTCTTGGTATCCGACACTCTCCATCCGATGATTTGTTGATTTTTGATATCCGGTCATTGGTTATCAAAAATAGGGAGAGAATATCATTCGGATTTGGTTATTATGATTGTTTGAGTTTGGATCTTTGAAGCCTTCTGAAGACGATTATTTATTTAGTGATGCGATGTGGCACTTATTTTTGGTCTTTACGGATCAAATTTTTGGCATTACTCGATGTTTTCCGATTCAGATTATTTATTATTCGGACTCTACCACAGGATGATTTTGTGTTCGCATCCGGTTAAGATCTTATCCGGACTTCATTTTATGGATGCTTTACAATTTTAGCAGGTTATTCTTTGAAGAATTTCGGTGTATTATGATTCGAGAACTCGAGATGTTTTTCAGACTTTTGAAGCCGAAGTGTTTCTTTTATTGGATCTTCTACTTGCTCATGGTGACCTTCTTCTTCCGGTGATTATGACTGGTTTGAAGATTTGGATCTTATTTTTTCTGCTTCATTGGTTGTGCTTTGAAGCCGAAGACCTTCATTGTTAGAGATTCATGGCCAGTTTCAGACTTCACAGACACTTCAGAGTTTCAGAGACATTTCAGCACTTGGTTTCATTTTATTACCACACTTGCTAGTCGGATTACTGTATTATAGCCTTGTATCACTTATTGTATCTCTCATCATTTGTAAGCATTTAGGGAGAGAATGTTGGTGCATGGAAATGCTCCACAAATAATGAGTGTTTATTAGGTTGTATTTTCCCTTTATTGTATTTTAGGTGTAAATACTCTCCCTCCTATATAAAGGGAGAGTTGGTCATTTATTTCTTAAGCTAGCTTATCTTTTCCTTAGTTAGAGTTACACTTCTTACATTGTAATCTCTAGAGAGAGAAAGTTGGTGGGTTCTCCCACCCAGGGAGAGTTTCTCTCCCACCGTGTTGTTCATTAATATATTTTATTCTCTCTTGTTCTTAGTCTTTTTATGAACTCATAATATGTTCTTCGTGTTCATACTTCCAAAAACACGATTAATCTCGAGATATCTTTCTTCCGCACTCACCGTTCGTTATAAAAATGGGTCTCTACACAGATTTTTACGTTCTTTTTATGAAATTTCTCGGTTTAACATATTCTACAACTTTCATTTAGCTTTTAAGGCTAAAAAGCCTTTTATCGAAAATTCACTTTTTACACTGAACAGTGTTTTGGCGGTTTTGCCGCGGATCTTCGATTGGTCATAACTTCTTCGTTATAACTCGGATTTCAGTGTTCTTTATATTTTTGGAAACCTTGTTACAATTTCTACCACTTTGTTCATCCCAATTATGATTATTGATCAATTTATTTTTGTCCTTAATTTGACTGGTGTCACACAACCGTTGTAGGGTAGGACCTCTCATTCGAAGAATTATCTAGTCTTAGTAATATATAATGGTATTCGTAAGCTAGTTAGGTAAAGGAGGCAGGAATTCCTTATGCAGCTGATGGCAGAGAGTAGGTTGGAGAGTACCCTAGGGTAAGCCTAGGATGAGATTAGTGCAGAGAGTAGTAGTAGTAGAAGGGTCTTGGTAAAGTCAAGGTAATCCTTGAGGAAAGTACAGATAGATGTGGAAGGTAGTATGGGCCCGTATTATTGAAAGCAGAGGATCCGTACTCGAATCAAGGAGGGCTAAGATAGAACCAAGAAACTTGGAGAGTGTGTGAGATCTCTCGAGAGTAGGTATGACCCTGATGTTTATGTGTTTATTTCAGTATGGCGATTACGCGACATGGAGCAGGAGGTTCAGGGTCTGGATCAGGATCAGGATCAGGCTCGGGTGCGGGATCCGAGCAGGTTGATGACGGGCTACGCGAATTCATAGCGTCTGACATCACGAGAGGTATCCCTGAGGCGACCCCGGTCATTTTCGGGTCGATCAAGGAGGGGATTATTGAGCTGATGGAGGATCGCCTCCAGACATTCAGGAGTGAATTGGTGTCCAGCCAGTCGGGTACGCGCACACTGTCCTTCAAGGACTTCAGGGGGAGTGGTGAGCCAGACTTTCATGGGGCGAAGGACCCCATTGCTGCCAGAAGATGGATCGCAGACATCGAGTATGCGCAGTTGACGAGCTTCTGCCCGGAGGGGTCGAAGGTCCGCTTTGCTGCGGGATGTTTAAGAGACAGAGCTAGGGATTGGTGGGAGTCGGTTGGTGACTCACTGGGAGCCCCAGCTCTTGAGGCCATGACTTGGTCGGAATTTGTGACCAGGTTCAGGGCTGAGTTTGCGCCAGCTGTGGAGCTTCAGCAGCTGGCCAGGGAGTTTCTCAATATGAGACAGACTACGGAGACAGTGGCGGAGATCACCACAAAGTTCCGAGAGAGGGCTTTGTTGGTACCTCAGTATGCGGGGGATGAGGAGATGCAGAAGACCCGCTATCATGACATGTTACGGGCTGATATTCGAGAGCATGTCAGCTACTCAGCCTGACCGGGCTTGGAGTCCATGATTGCCAGGGCGAGGGAGAGGGATATTGATTTGGAGCACCTCAGGAAGAGGAAGGTATAGGCGGAGCAGGTTACTGGGGTTTCGGGGAAGAAACCCAAACGATCCGACACTAGGTCGAAGGGCCAGTCGGGCCAGAGCCGCTGTAAGAAATGTGGCAGGCCGCATGAGGGAGCTTGTAGAGCGGGATCATCAGGTTGCTACAAGTACGGTAAGACGGGGAACTTTGGCAGGGATTGTACTGCCACTGCCCCTACTGTTCAGACGTCAGACCTGATTTGCTTTCATTGCAATCAGAGGGGCCATAAAAAGGCCAACTACCCTAGGCTGACAGCAGCAGCAACAACAGCACCAGTGGTGGTGCCAACTCCAGCGACTACACGGGTTACAGATGGCCAGAAGGTCAAGTCAGAGGCTCCAGTGGTGAGGAGCCGAGCTTTCCAGTTGACATTCGAAGGGGCACGCGCCGCACCCGATGTGGTGACGGGTATGATTTCTTCTCTCTAGCTTTTATGATATGTCACTTGTGAAATTGATATGCCATGCTATATGTTTTGTTTAGGATTGTTCCATGTGAACGGTATCCTAGTTCAGGCGTTGTTTAATTCGGGTGCTACCCGATCATTTGTCTCTCTTGCGCTTAGCAAGAGGTTCCCTGAGTCTTCAGGCATGTTAGATTGCCCTCTAGAGGTCGAGATTACAGACGACCGATCAGTTCGAGTAGCAGAGGTTTTTAGGGATTATGTTTTGAGGTTGTTCGAGGAGCTCTACTTGGTAGACTTGGTTCCCATACCATTGCGGGGGAACAATGTTATTATAGGTATGGATTGGTTGAGACCCAATGGGCCAGTGATCGACTGCGCGCAACAGTTGGTCCCGGTCAGGACCCCAAGTGGGGGAGAGCTGGTGATTCAAGGCGAGAGGCCACATCGTGGACAAGCTTTATGCTCAATAGCGAGGGCTAGGCGCTACCTTCAGCAGGGTTGCGCCGGATATGTCGCCTACTTCATGGATACCCGGGAGGAGGGTAAGGCGACTGTGAGTGATGTGGCGGTGGTATGAGAGTATTTGGATGTGTTTCCAGAGGAGTTGCCTCGGATACCTCCGGAGAGACAGGTGGAGTTTAGGATCGACCTGGTTCTGGTGCGGCTCCGATAGCCAAGGCACCGTATCGGTTGGCTCCTCCCGAGATGCAGGAATTGTCTACATAGCTGCAGGAGCTGTTAGACAAGGGATTCATCAGACCGGGCAGTTCACCCTGTGGAGCCCCGATTCTATTTGTGAAGAAGGACAGGTCGCATCGGATGTGTATAGATTACCGGGAGCTGAATGAGGTAACGGTGAAGAACCGTTACCCACTCCCGAGGATTGATGATCTCTTTGACTAGCTTCAGGGAGCATCTTGGTTCTCCAAGATTGATCTGCGTTCAGGTTATCATCAGATTAGGGTCAGAGAGGGGGATGTGCAGAAGACTGCTATTCGGATGCGATATGGTCACTATGAGTTCGTGGTGAGGCCTTTCGTGCTTACCAATGCTCCTGCTGCGTTCATGGATCTCATGAACCGCGTGTGCAGACCGATGTTGGATCGGTCTGTGATAGTTTTCATTGATGACATCTTGGTTTATTCTAAGACATAGGAGCAGCATGAGGAGCACTTGCGGGAGATGTTGGATACTCTGAGGAGGGAGAGCTTGTATGCCAAGTTCTCCAAGTGCAAGTTATGGTTGCGCGAGGTGCAGTTTCTTGGGCACCTTGTTAACCAGAACGGGATTTCGGTTCACCCGGCCAAAGTAGAGGTCGTGATGAGGTGGGAGGTTCTAAGGTCTCTATCTGAGATTCGGAGCATCCTGGGATTGACAGGTTACTATCGGAGATTCATTCAAGACTTCTCCAAGATAGTCGTGCCTTTGACCCGGTTGATAAGGAAAGTCGTGGTCTTTCGCTGGGGGCGTGAGCAGCAGGCCGCATTTGAGACACTGAGACAGAGATTGTGCGAAGCGCCAATCTAAGCCCTGCCGGAGGGCGTGGATGACTTTTTGGTGTATTGTGATGCGTCCATCTCGGGTTTGGGCACGATATTGATGCAGAGGGGGCATGTTATCGCCTACGCTTCGAGGCAGCTGAAGCCTCATGAGGCGAACTATCCGACGCATGACTTGGAGTTGGGGGCAGTTTTTTTCGCCTCAAGATTTGGCGTCATTACCTCTATGGGGTCCCCTGTACTATTTACACGGACCATAAGAGTTTGAGGTACCTCATGGATCAGCCAAATATGAATATGAGGCAGCGTCGATGGCTAGATGTGATGAAGGATTACGATTGTGAGATCCTTTACCACCAGGGAAGTCCAATGTCGTGGCCGATGCGCTTAGTCGCAAGGCAGCCCCGATCAGGGATATTTGTTTGAGGATGACAGTGGTGACTCCGTTATTCCAGCGGATCCGAGAGGCTCAGCAGGAGGCTATGATGGAGGAACATCGTAAGAGTGAGCGTATTGTGGGTCAAGTTTCCTCCTTCGATTATGACAGCCGTGGACTGTTGACACTACACCGTAGGGTGTTGGTCCATATCATGGAGGTGTGCGCCAGGCATTGATGGAGGAGGCGCACAAATCCAGGTTTTCCATTCATCCCGGAGCGACGAAGATGTACAGGGATCTTCGCCTTGATTATTGGTGGCCCTACATGAAGCGGGATGTAGCTTGGTATGTTGAGAGATGCCTAGCCTGCAGGAAGGTCAAGGCCGAGCACCAGAGGCCCCACGGCAAGACCCAACCGTTGGATATCCCGATGTGGAAGTGGGAAGATATTACTATGGATTTCATCACAAAGCTTCCCAGGACCGCGCGGGGAGTGGATTTGATTTGGGTCATCGTGGATCGATTGACCAAGATCGCCCATTTCATTCCGATTCAGGAGAGTATTTTGGCCGAGAGGTTGGTCGATATCTATATTCGGGAGGTAGTGGCTCGGCATGGAGTGCTAGTCTCGGTGATCTCGGACAGAGACGTGTGGTTCACTTCCAGATTCTGGAAGAAGTTTCACGACGAGCTGGGTACTCGTCTGCACTTTAGCACCGCTTTTCACTCGCAGACGGATGGGCAGAGCGAGCGAACCATCCATACCTCGGAGGATATGTTGCGGGCGTGCGTTTTAGACTTTGGAGGTATTTGGGATACTTACCTTCCTTTGGCAGAGTTTTCCTATAATAATAGCTATCACGCGAGTATCGACCGTCCTCCCTTCGAGATGTTGTACGGGAGGAAGTGCAGGACCTCGATATGTTGGGGAGAGGTTGGATAGAGGGTCATGCGGAGTACCGAAGTGGTACTCAATACTACAAAGAGGATCCAGCAGGTTCGGAGCAGGCTTCAGACTGCTCAGAGTCGGCAGAAGAGTTATGCCGACAGGCGTCGTTCGGACCTGGAGTTTCAGGTCGGGGATATGGTGCTTCTGAAGGTGTCACCTTGGAAAGGTGTCATTCGGTTCAGGAAGCGCGGCAAGTTGGGCCCCAGGTATATTGGACCCTTCAGGGTTGTAGCCCTGGTGGGCAAGGTGGCGTATAGGTTGGATCTGCCAGCCGAACTCAGTCAGATTCACAACACCTTTCACGTCTCCCAGTTGTGGAAGTGCCTGGTAGATGATTCAACAGTGGTGCCTTTGGAGGATATTAAGGTGGATGACAGCCTGAACTATATTGTACGGCCAGTAGCTATCCTCGACAGGAACTCGAGGGATCTGAGGAGCAAGAGGGTGGAGCTGGTGAAGGTGAAATGGCAGCACCGCAAGGGATCGGAATGGACCTGGGAGCCGGAGGACAAGATGAGGGAGCATTACCCCGAGCTTTTTTCCGGATTCGGAAGCAGACTTCGAGAACGAAGTCTAAAATAAGTGGGGGAGATTTGTAACACCCGGTTCCTGATACGTATTTGAATTCAAGTAAGTTTATGTTTTGCTCTGGGACTCGGCGAGTTGGAGGCCCAACTCGTCGAGTAAACTCGGTATTGACCGGGAAGTTTAATGATCTACTCGACGAGCCGGGAGACCAACTCGACGAGTAGAAGCTGTCTGGATGAAACCCTAATATTTAGGGTTTGCACCCTATTTAAACGACTTATTCTGCCTCAACCAGCCCCCATCGTCCCTCCCAACCCAGAGAAAACCCTAACTCGATACCCTAAGCCTTATTTGAGTGTTCTTGAGCTTTTTGGTGCCTTTTGTGTGTATTTGAAGTTGGAAAAGGAGAAGGAAGCTTGGGAGATCAAGAGAGAGCAAGTAGATCCAGAAGTCTTGGCACATTTCCTGCTCATTTGAGGTATAAAGTTGATACATTGGCTATTCATTACTTAGACCTTCATTTGGGGTTATTTTCTACATTTTTCTAAGCTTTAGTAAAGCTATACTCGGATTGGTGTATATATTTGGAGTTGTACTTCAGATATGGAACCATTGAGGGTTTCCATGGCATAAAGGTGCCAACTTTATGGCGATGGGAGACCCATGCAACATATAAATCCCTTTTTATGGCTTTTTGAGCCAAAAACCCCATGCATTGACATCAAGTTCGTAGCTTTACGTATAATATGGACCCTAGGAGGTCAGATCTATGGTTTGGATGCATTCAGACCAAGTAAAATCGACTGTATAGTTTGGGACAAAGAGGGACTCGGCGAGTCGTTCATAGGACTCGGTGAGTCGGGACATATTTTCCATCAAATCCTTTCTGTTAAAGGACCAGATGATAAGATTGAAGATCACTCAGTTGTCTAGGCTCATTAGGGACCTGGAAATCATAAACTCGGCGAGTGTATAAGCTAACTAAGCGAGTTCAAGTCAATGTCCCAACCACATGAAGACGGACTCGACGAGTTCATAGAGATCTCAGCGATTCATAGACTAAATACCTTCATACGAATGAAGATGAACTCGGCGAGTTCAAGGAAGAACTCGGCGAGTCAGTTGAAGAAAGTCCTGATGGTTGTTAAAGGAGAACTCGTCGATCTCTTGCTAGACTCGACGAGTAGGGACGGGATTGTAGCATTTTGTGGACGTGGGGACTCGGCGAGTTGGTGGACCAACTCGGCGAGTCGAGTCAACCAGATGTTGACTTTGACCAAGGTTTTGACCTTGACTTTGTCTTGGAGAGTTGACCCTTGTAGGGGTTATGAGTATGAAATGGTAACTTAGAAAGGATGTTTTGTAGGGATCGAGGAGTCGAAAAGAGTTGATTTCCGTACCGAGGACAGTGCAGACACTACACGACATTGAGGTGAGTTACCTTCCAGTAGAAGTGGGTCTAAGGCACCAAGGCCGACCCACTTGTAGTTGATTACAGCTGAGATGATTGTCTTTGTGATAATTGTCTGGTTTGCTATTACTTGATGTGTTCTATGTGTCAGTATCATATGTTCTATGTGATAGTGGTAGTAAGAGGGGAATAGTCCCCCGATTCGGTCGTTAGGACCGAAGGGTAGGTCGGACACCCCAGATATGTCTGACAGCATGATTATGATATGCTATTATGTGATAGTAGTAGGGGGTGAAATAGTCCCCGTGACCGGGTGAGATAGACCGGAGGGTAGGCAGGCACCCCAGAATGGCCTGACATAGGTAGGTCAGCACCCCAGAATGCCTTGACATGGGTAGGTCAGCACCCCAGAATGGCTTGACATGGGTAGGACGGGCACCCCATAATTGCCTGGTAATATGTATGTTGAATGGTAAGTGGTATGATGGGGGAACTCACTAAGCTTTGTGCTTACGGTTTTCTGTTTCGGTTTCAGGTACCTCTTCATCTAAAGGGAAGGAGCCGGCAGGGTAGCAGCGCATCGCACACACAAGATTCTGCATTTGAGAACCCTTGGATTGTACTCTGACATTATACTATTTGACATGATGGTTTTTGAAACATGTAACTATGGTTTTGTGGTTTGATGTGATATCAGTAATGTTTTACTCAAACAGTTTCACAAATATTATAATTAAAAACAAAAAAATTCTGGTCTCGATTTTTGGGATGTTACATGTTGAACTTGAGATATGGATTGAAATCACTTTCATTTGGTGTTCAACTTTTGGTTAGGCGCCTTATATGTCTAACTCTCAACACATAAGAGGAACAAATCCCATCTTGACTACATAAGCCTCTTGCATAGTTCATACAATACCTAAAAATGGCTTTTATAACTACCTGGTTAAGGACCAGCGTTTGACCATATCTAAGCATAGTAGTACCTATACTTAAGTCCCACAATGTATCTTAGGTCTTAAGGATAAAGAGATTGTACCTTTTAATCAAGTATCATTCATGATAACGATCCATAAGATGATCTTGATGCGGGTCAGTTCAATACTAGTTCTCTGCAAGTACCTATGAAACTTGGTTACAAACCATTACTTACCTTCATCCGGTGAAAGTCAACCAATCCAATTCATACTAGTCTTACTTTATAATTGCTCCCAAAATTATAATCGACTATGAACCTTTAGAATAATAAGATTATTCATGGACTAAACATGTTAACATAGAACACAACAAGTATTGATGTTATGATCATATATAGTATATCAAAACATTATATAATAGCTGTTGTCATAATGTTCCAATATCCAAATACTAAATCCAAATCAAAATCCTATTTCTATAATAATAAAGTCTTATAGCTGAAGTGTGACCGTTCATACTTAGCTTAAAAGAAGGACTTTATTAATGGGTTCGACTAAACTTAATCTGTGTGAATTTTGTGAATTCTATCATCTTCATATTTGACTTTACTCTAGGTATAGTTCAATATATTGGATTATATGATTGGTGTTCCTTCGTGATATAGAGTCTCTTAGCTCGATTAAGTATACTCTCAAAATCACAAAGATTTCTATGTGATCCTTGAATGGCAGAGATCAACATAGCTTTTCAATGAAGTCATTCATCCAATCATATTAGATTTCAACTTCTAAATTAGTATATTCTTATTTTCTAGTATATTGTGTCATTTTGTTTTGCTTGGACCTCATTCCAACTAAACTTACTCTGCATCCCTTAATGAAGTCATAATCCAATTATAATTCATAATTATATACATATGTTTAGAATCAGATCTTATGTAGCTCTCTATATGAATATTTTATTCTAAACTATATGTCTCATATATATTCTCTTAACTCTTCCAAAGTAGTCTTAGAATGTTTCTATAGTCATCCGGTGACTTAACCATGTATTCAATTGGTATATTATGATATGCTTATAGCATGATTATATACCAAGTCTTATGCATAATATGACATAAATGATGGAATCATTTTCCAAGCAAATCGAATATAAATCATTTCATCTAGTTAAAACCTATGACCTAGGTTCCTTTCGAGACTGGCTTAAATTCAGTGCCATGTCACAATGCTAAGGTTCTTCTAAATAAATCTTCTATCTTGATCTCTTTCAAGACATTGTCAATATATGCATGAGGATATAAAAATTTTAACATTCATTTTGTGTATCTGTATAGATTTTACATTCCAAGAATGTATCTTGTTCTTCCTAAGTCTTTCATTTTAGAAGCACATTCCGAGTCAAGGTGAAAAGGCCTGGCATGGTCAGAATGTAATTTATCATGATTAAGTATGTCTCATTCATACATGATTAGGAATGTCACTATGCTCCCACTAGTTCTTAGTAAACACACATGTTCTATTCATTTTGATATAAAAGCATACCTTGTGGTTTGATATTAAAATGATGATTGCAACATTGAGATCTTTGCTTTATATCCACAGGTGGATCTCAAGCATTACACATTTTGTTAGGATAACATGGATTAAGAAAACCTCCAAGCTAATATATATATATATATATATATATATATATATATATATATATATATATATATATATATCTCTTCTGGTAGATGTCTATTAAGAAAATCGATCTTTCTTGGAATCTATTTGCTATATCTCATATTAAGAATATGAATTTATAGTAAATAATATCCTTGTTGATCTAATCATAGCTACTTGTGAAAAAGTTTTGCTCATAGTCAATGTCATGAGTATGATAAGGACCATATTCAATGACATAAGTATGATAAAATCTTTTTATATCAAGTCTTGCTTTAAATGTACATGGTTATCCATGTAATGTATTCTTTCTAGAAGAATTACTTACTCCTTCTAGCCTTGTTGTAGAGAGGAAGTTCAGTCAAGACTATACTTGATTATTACACATGGACTACATCTCATGTTCATGACTCTAAGTAATTAATCATATTCGAGATCTGACATAACGTCTTGGTATTTGATGGATTTGCTAGAACTCATAAATAAAGGCTAATGAATGAGGGATTCCATATTTCTCAAGTCATAGATGATTTCTACCACTAATTTGAAAAATTTTGTGTTTATGAATAGCTATTATCCTAGTTTAACAATCCCTTGTTAAAACTAGTGCCAACTATTACTACACCAGGTTATGATTCTTGAGTTGCTTCAAGTTTCGTGTACCTCCCACTTGCTTTGTCATTAGAAGCTTACTTTTTGCTAACTCAAATATCAGAGGAATAAGAATACTTATTCTTGGTGAGTTTGCATATAATAATATAAGCCACATTTAAAGTATTATATAATGTGTATTTAATAGATTTTGGGTTTAAAAGCTTTAGTCCAGCATAGACTTTAAATCCACAAAACATTTAAGTAAGATAGGGATGGAGCCTTTCCATACAAAATCTTATGAACAAATGTTATATCTACTAGTTAGTTTGTGTTTCTAGTCAAGGTAGAAGTGATAGTGTTCTAGGTGTTATCCCAAGGAAATCAAATGAGGACATTTCTACCGATTAGAAAAGAAAATCATACCATGTAAGATTTAATTTATCATTTTTCTTCATTAAGGCCTTAGATAGTTCTTACCGGTTTGTATTTTAACTTTATATTTGAAACCTTCAACAAAGTTTCATAATTATGTTTTAACGTATAAAATATAATTTATAACTACTATAGGTGTTAATAAAGTTGATTTGGTATCTTATGATAAATCTTAGACATTCATTAGAAAGGAATTCATACACTATAGTGTATAGTTCATTAATCATTATTTTATCTACTGCTTAAATATCGTTAGAAATCTTTTTATATACAAAGATTCTAGATTTACATATGTCAAATAAACTACATTATTTGTCTTCAAGGATCCCTTTCTTGAAGTTGGAATATATGAATGTCATTTATATAATAAAGATAACAATGTCAAAGATGGGTTTGATTTAAAACAAGTTTATGTCAAAAGTATTTTGCATATAAAACTTGTTATTTATAAAAATATTGATATTTACTTTATAATTCTAATTAAGAGATCTAGTCTCATAAAAGAATTTAAATCATTTTTGAATATGATGGTGGTCGTTATGAAAAACGATTTAAGTAAATAGTCAATCATTCATAAATTAACCGAGACATATATTTAGACAAGCTAAATTTAAAACATTCATTGTTCCAAAACAAACATTGTTTTATATTACAAGTACATTATGTTCCAAGCATAATAAACTAGACTCCGAGAGTGTAGTTCCAACTTGATTGTGCTCAGCTGGTTAGTCTTCTGTAAATATCTGAAAGCCATTTACAAGTATTAGATTGTACATGCAACCCTAAATACCTTGGATCTATGTAAGTGTTGGGTTATGAGCATTCTAACACTCCTATGGTGTACATGCAACCCTAAATACCTTGGATCTATGTTTTCTCTATTATACATGCAAATATATATTTTCCAAGGTATTGTTCTAACTAGCATAATATAAAGTACATGTAATATAAAATATAGTAGAATTACATACCTCTTTGTTGTAGCTTGATTCCATTGAGCTCAAGAGCCTAGTGCCCCAAGTGTGACACCTCAAATGGTTCACACAACATCAAAATAAATTGGAATAACCATGAGAAGAGACACTTCACTCTAGAAATCGCCTTGCCCTCTTGTGTATGCAGTAATGCTGATTTCACCAACCAATAGGGTCTTTATATAGTGTGCACATTAGGGTTACACCATGTAGCCCATCACTTTACCCATTCCTTATGCTCCATGGGTTTTAACCTCCATGGAGTATCCATGGGTCACCACATGGGTTAAACCCAACATAAGGAATCATGGATCATAAGCCCACATATATAAGAATGAATGATTTACACAATCAATCCCCATATATATAATTAGTCTCTTTTGATCACTAAATTAATTCCAAATTAATTCTTGATCAATACTAATTAAATAATATGATTTCATATTAATATATTACAACTTATAATATATTAATATGTCACAAATATCCTCTTCTCACAAAAGGTCTATCCAAATGTCCCGATGCCATGCAACCCAAATGGACCATGCCGGGTCGGGTCAAGTATATATCAGTTATAGTTATGGGCTTACACACTAATCCAACAGTCTCCTACTTGGATAAGTCTAATAACTATTATTGCAAGTATGACTCCAACCTGACCAGCAATCGTAGCTCTTAAAAGCTGCTGTCGAACTCTGAACAAATCACGGACGCGCCCATTAGATAAGTGATCATATATTCCTCCATTCTAGATATCATATGGACTGAGACATTGATTATAGTCATTCTCTCTGTCCGTTTGTTGTTTCCCGAGTTTCGATTTATGTCAACCGACTAATTGAACAAATCAAATCATTCCAGGCTTGGCCAAGCACTTAGGGTGTCATCACTAAATCATCGAGGGGCCACAGATATCGCTCTTATCCCTTTAAGGGTAAAAGGAATGGATAAACTTTGACTCATATGCTTTTACTAACTACTTGTTGAATCATACACAAAGGCACGTTTTATAACATCGAGTTACCAATGCGTTTTCATGCAATCAATGTATAACCAACTCATAGTCAACAACTCATATCTGTAGGTATGAAGAATATAAGATATTATTGTCTCATGATTCACTCGTGATAAAATCCATGAAGTGATTCAAATGAGCGTGGGTTTAATCCAATACTCAGAACTTATGAGCACTCATGAATGTTGTAGCAACTTATGCTATGTCCAACACCTTAGACATCTACAAACCAACTTCATGACAGTCTTGCCTTAATACCTACTTCCAATGTATTATCGACTGTGGATGGTTTGAATAACTTAGTTATTCGGGAAGTCAAAACATGCAAAGTGAAACACAAGAATAATACTAATCAAATATGGCCCCAACACTTTGAGTGTAAATAAAACACCTTTTTATCTAAGCACCATATTGATTACTCATTATTCATTGTATAATTTTTCGATTTATCAACTTAATACTTGAATAAAAACAATAGTCATGTCATGCTCCAAGCATGCACACTATGTTTGTCTAAACAATAGCTATGCCATACTCCAAGTATGCATAGTATGTTTGTCTTATGATCCTTACTTTGTGAAACAGATCAATTGACAATATTTCAATGATTCTCATTTCACAATCCCAATCCTTATTGTAAATGTAATAATACCAAACTCTTGCCATTTACTATAATCTATTAGATTCTAAACTTATATGCAATGATCCCCTTGCAATGAATATGCACACAAGTCACAAAGACTTGGCAACAGACATTACAAAGTATTCCATTGGAGAGGAATTCCATTGAAACGAAGTCTCACATTCAAAGTACATTCCTTTCAACACCCTTCTTGCATTAAGTTCTCTAATCTTACACAGATTCAAAGAATAACTTCCACCTATGGAGACAATTCCATATTCCCATTTTGACTATCACTTCTGAACAAGAGTTGCCTCCTTTCAGAAGATGTCAATATGATCCTATCTCTATACTTCCAATTGTCCATGAGCAACCAATCTTTGGCAAACCTCAGATTTTCCTCGACAATTGGTTAATCATTTTAGTCAAATCCAGTTCTATTCCTTTTTCCCTCGTAACGCCCTAGGCATTTGGAAAATTTAGAATGGACAAATATTATAGCACATGTAATCGATCCTATACCCGAAGCATATGGGACCCGATTCATACCCGAAGCATATGCGACCCGATTCATGCTATAATTTTTTTTTATTTTTCGTGTTCTCAAAATTCGAACTATGAAGAGGGATACCGTAATCATAATCGAATTTTGAGAATGCAACATATATAGAATTTCCTTATGTTGAACCATTCCAACATAACATTCATATATATTCTTGACTAAAGTTGATTAAAATCTCAATCTAAGCTTTTAGAATTGGAATGAAGTATAAATCCTCTCCCTTAATTATAGCAAAACAACTTTTCAAAGCGAATTGAACCTTTTGTTTTCTATAATTAACATTGCTAACTTGCAACACTAAACATAATAATCATGCTCCCACTAGCACAATGATTATTATCTTACTAGCACAACACTTATGCTCCCACTAGCTTTGACATCTACTCAGAAATGAACTGGACTTCTAGAAATCAATACTTTATTGACTTTCTTGCCAAAGTTCATATTTCTGATACAAGATTGCTTTGATAAGACTTTATCAAAATCATACACGTTTCCTTAAATAGCTCACATGTTTGTCTAGACCTTTTGCCATTCTCACTAGTTAGTGTGCCGGTTAACCACACACACTCCACTAACGACATGAGAATGCAAATATCACAATTGCTATCTACTTAAAATCTACTTAATGAAAGCGTTTCCTCACCATCATTTTCATGAATCAGAGAGAAACCTTATGACACTTAGATTTTTATGGTGTATGTATTCCTATCCATGTGAATTTGGCAAAAACATAATCACAAGACAGGGTTAGTGACAAACCCAAACTCATATGGACTAAACTTGTTCAATCTTAATTTCTTGCCACTTGGCAGCTTTAAGGGCCTACCATTGCTTCCAAATTGTTATGCAAACAATTGAGAACTCATAGAACTCACAAGCATAGTCAATTTTAACTGGAATAGGCACATAAATAAGAATATGTCAACACGATAGGTTACAAACCTCAAGTCGTGGGCTAGTGATTAACAATACTCTTGATTAGTTCTTAAAACTTTTCTCAAGATCTTTTAAGACTCCCACTGACCTCTTGACATATAAGATTCTCTTGTCAAGAACCATTCCTTGACAAAACAAATATTCAAAATTTAGTGCATATTCTTATCAAGTTAAACACTTCATACAATTGGTCTTAGTTGGTCTTTGTCTTATCCAAAACATCACAACTTACCAATCTTAAATGTACAAGAGTAGAAAACATTTTACTCTACATTTGACAAGTGTTTTACACCTTTTTAAGATTATGTCACTCAAGGCTCAATCTTGGAGTATGACTCTAAGATTTGATTTTGGAACGAAGTATGATATATCTTTTGATTTAACCATTTCAATAATTCATGATTCCTCTCCTTAGCCAAACAAATGCACTAAGGTGTCCTTAGAGGATCAATTGTGATATGGTTTCATAATCACCAAGATAACCATAAACCAAGATACTTAAGCACTCTCCCACCTTTTCAGATTGGAGAAACTTTTATCTTTCTGCCTAATTTGATTCTTCTCATTCGTCCTGTCATACATTGAAACTTTTCCAATGTTTCAGAATTACACTTAAACTTGTAAGTATAACCATATTTACTAAACTTTAGTAAATCATGACGAATAATCTTATCATTCCTTGTAGTCGACTTGACCAACGTACAACCAAGTGTACTCAATCCTTTAGTCCTTCACTTTACTTACATATACATGTGAGAAAGGACTTAGTCTTAATTTCCCAAAGATGAAAATTCTCATTCATCACACAATACAACTTGCATGATTCCAAGTTTCTATCCAACTGAAACTTGGGTGATGAGAATCTTTCCTTATTTGGTAAATTATGACACTACCACACTTGAAAGACTCAAATCCATTTTCCAATATTGCTTATCAATTGAAACATATAAACCGCAATTTTTCACAAATGTCATTGGAAGGATACTTAAAATAAATCAAAACCTTTTCTTTTATTTTAAAACTTGCGGAAAAATATTATCCTTACAATGCAAATACATATGAAAACATGTTGTTATCTATTCCTAAGCAATATATCATAACTCTTAAGCAGCAACTCAAAATTCTGATCATCGAACCATGCGATCGAGATCCATCTTCGCAATCAGATCAACATACTCTTTCTTTAGGTTTCCTTTGGTTCTTCCAAAACATCAAAATGTAATTTACATTACATCATGTATTAAGAATCTCCAAAAGAGACTTCATAGAGTTAGATAATGGACTTTACCTGAAGCAAAGTCAAACTTTTTGACTTTTACCATCGTTATGAATTTTTTCAGGTAAATTCGACAGCTTCGCAACCAATGTCCCTTCCTTGGGCAAAAGAAACATATGGACCTTTTGGAAATGGTACACTTGATTGTCTCAGACTTAGCCTTTCTCTTTACCATTGGTCAAATGACTTGACCATGGCCAATCCCTTTCTATTGGGAAGAGAAAGCTTTTCTGGACTTCCAATGTCACCATTGTCAATGTCCAAATAGGTTTGGGAAGTAGATCTTCCAATCTAATTTGCTTTACCAATGCTCCAAATCATTGCTGATTTTGCAGCATCAAGCAAATAGGTAAGATCACTAAGGGTCATGTCGTGATCTGTCATCAGGGAGTGACTAAAGTACCAAGTCAACAGTCAGCTACCTTGAGACTTCGACACCTGACTCTCCCGGCTTGCCAATATGTGACTTAACCTCCAAGATGTAAGCACATATAGTCTTTGCTTGCCAATAGGGATTGAGTGACTTAGAACTTTTCAAGTCTTGAAACTTGTGGGATAGGGAGAATTATTGGAGGAGGTGGAGGAAGTGAAGCATGATTTCCAGTCCCATTAATGCACAACAAAGGGATTAATCTTTCACCTTGATTGCCATGTGGGATATCATCTTCATTAGGAAGGCTTGTTCCTAATGTCACACCCCCGAACCAGACGGCGGAAACGTCGAAGGGCTCGCGTGACTTAAATTGAAATATCATCACAATGAATATACATGAAACATAACACATTCATCACCCAACATTACATAGTACAACTGCCATTGTTTACATCAAGTACATGGTTTACCTCACATGATCCCAAAATATAAAGTGTTTGGTGATTAGCTACTACAAAAGAAACTTTCAACACACTGGATGCTTCCTCGTTCTAACGATTACCTGAGAATACAAGTTATTTTGAAAACGGTCAACATATATAATGTTGGTGAGTTCATAAGTGTGTTTGATGTAAAATAGTTTATGTCGTTCGTAAAACCCAGAAAATCCGATATTTTCTGTATTAAGACTTTTCTTGAAATTGTTGTGATGATCTTGTAAGTATGTGCGTGAATGATTTCAAAACGTGAATAAATAAGAAGTTTTGCATTATAGTTTTTGAAAGTACAAATGAGTAAGATTGGTTTCCCTAGAAAACCCGATGTTTTCCGATAAAAAGATATGATCGTTTTGCATTATTGTATCGTTACATCGAATGAATATGATTTCCCTTGATTACATAAATGATATCGGATTTCTACGTGAGTCGTTATAACCATGCATGATAATGACTAGTTCGTCTGTCTTGGCATTCTAATGAACACCGAAATTTGATCTTAAGATTTTGTCACCCTAGACTGGCCGAGTCTAACTGTAGCGAACAGCTTAGGTGTGGGGGAGTCACCCCCGTATAGATCTATACACAAACTCTCGCTCTCCCTCCAGGAGACTTTGGTTACAACTACAGACGACGACCGACACTTAATGGTGTCACCCGTTATTACTCACTTAATCCACATGAATTTGATTAACCTTGATTAATGATCTGATTTTAGTTTACTTGAAGAGAAGGTAAGCCTAACAGACGAGGAGAAGAGGACTACTAGGCCCTACTAATTTCCTATGTTATTTAAGGCTGTCGAGTGTACGAAAAGCGCGTTGGCCCATTTCGCATAAAGTTTATTTGGACCTTACTAGTAATGCTAAGGGGCCACTGAGGCCCAATAGCATGTAAAAACCATTGAGGGTCCCTTAAGCATGTAGTTGGGTCACAGGAGGCCCAATAACATGTATTATTTATGTTGGGCCCAAAAGTCATGTTAATGAGTCATGAAGGCCCATTAAGCATGATTAGAATCTCTCAAGCCCAACCATTACAATGTTTACTTGTTTTGTATAGTATTAATGTTGCGAGTTGTTTAATCGATATGTCGTAAAAATCATGATTTTGTTTTATAACGATTCATAGATTTATAAAAGTAGTTATTTTTCTATTTAAAACCCATAAGTTATAAACTTTTGTATATTTTGACCCAATTATTTTATTATTAACATAATTGACCAAAAATATTAGTTTGACCTATTCAGCCCCTTATTTTGGTGAAGTTGGCAATTTTAGTCCTCTTTATAACAAAAATGACATATTAGGTCCTTGAACTATTTTTCTTGACATTTTTGACCCAAACACTTATTTAAATAATGTTTTAAGCCCAAAAGTAAATTTTAGAAAGTTTCAACCCTTTAGTTAAAAGACTTGCATTTTAATCCACACTTTTCGCAATTTTTACACTTTTTACCCAAAATCCAAAATCTTTGCATTTTCAATCCTTTTTAGCAAATAAGGTCATTTTAACCCCAAAAATAGATTTATTTACTTTTCTACCCACTGTTTTGAGAAATTTACCATTTCAGCCCCTTAAAACCATATTTTTCGCAACTTTGGGCCTATGGGTCGAAAAGCCCAAAATTTTAGCCCAATAAGCTACAAATTTCATTTTTAGTCCTTTGAAAAACATAATGTTCATAGAAACTTCCGTTTTAACTGTTTTGACATTTTGAGCCTTGTAAAAACCGTAAATGACAACTATTTTCCAAACTTTTGTTTATTTGACAAAAATAGTCCAATAATGAGTTTTATGTTGTAATGTGTTATTTTAAAGCTTGTATAGTAGTTTATCTTGACATGTTAAGTGAAATATGACCTAGATCACATATTTTTCCTTCTTGAACTATAGATCTCGAAATATCTTTCATTTTTAGCACATATTTACCACAAAAACACAAGAAATCACACATAACATACAAATACACATAGATCTTCACATTTTACTTGTATTCTCCCCCATAAATCATATGAAAACCGAAAATAGAGGGGTATGTACTCACCTTTGCTTAGTTGCTTCGGTTTTGAAGAAGATATGAAGAAGATTTTTGGCCCTAGCAAGCCTCCTAGAGTTGATTTCGAACTTAAGAAGCTCTAGGAAGCAAAATCACCAAAACTTTGCTAAAAAGAGTGATCTATCAAGAGAATGGAATGATAAAACTTGGAGGTGTAAAGACTTACCAAGAATGATGATTATCTTGTGAAAGCCTCTTGAAACACAAGTAAAAGTTTTGAGAATTTTGGATGGAGAATATGGATGAGTCTTGAGTGAATTTGAGAGATTTGTTGTGATGTGTGTGTGTTTTGGTGATCCTCGGCCGAGAGTAGAAGAAGAGAGGGGAGAGAGAGTGGTGAATGACTAGCTTGGATACATGTTGGGTCTTGCATGGGAGTATGAAGTGTAATAGTGAGGTGGCAACCTTAAAAGTCAACTCTTCTCCCTTTTTTTGTAGTTGGGCCGAGAGAGAGAGAAGGGAAAGAAAGGCTTGGGCCTTTTGTGCTAGAGTCCATAATATGAAGCCCAAATTGATGGTTTTTGGCCCATTGGACCCTTAGGGTAGTTTACGGCCCAAATTGCATAAAAGAATGAGTTTTATGGCCCATTAGGGCTTATTGGATTTGTTATGGCCCAACAAGGCCCATTAAGGTAAACCAATCCATTTTAGGCCCATTATGGCCCAAAAAGTTAAGTTTCATGAAAGTGGGTTGAATTAGAGCCCAATTACGAGTTCTAAGCCTAAAATAGTAACATTGGAAGTTTATTGGCCCATTAGGTCCAATAAGGAAATCCTAGTCCATAATGGACTTAAACCGGGATTTCTAGAGTTTTCAACTTTACTTGATGAATCTGGGTTTGAATGTGCTTCCATAGGTTGAATTTCAAGCATAACATGAATTAGGGTTTACGAGTTTACAGTAGATAATGTTTACAAGAGTACAGAATTTCCTAGCTAGAATGCTAGTTGTGACATCATCCCCCCGTTAGAGGGAATTTCGTCCCGAAATTCTTTTTGAAGCTAGATTTGAGAATGTGAGAATAGGTGAGGGTACTTTTGCTTCATCTGGTCTTCGCGTTCCCATGTGAATTCTGGTCCACGTTTCGCTTTCCACCGAACCTTCACTATTGGAATACGGCTTTGCTTAGTACGATTCACCTCAATGTCCATGATTTCAACTGGTTCCTCGATGAACAGGAGATTCTCGTTGATTTTGATTTCTTCTAACGGAATGACGAGAGTTTTGTCGGATAAGCACTTCTTCAAATTGGAAACATGAAACACGGGGTGTACACTGCTGAGCTCGGTAGGTAGCTGCAGTTTATAAGCCACTGGACCAATTCGGGCAAGAATCTCGAATGGTCCAATGTACCGTGGGTTTAGTTTTCCCTGTTTCCCGAAACGGATCACCCCTTTCCAGGGGGAGACCTTTAATAACACCCGATCCCCGACTTGAAATTCCAAGGGCTTTCGCCGTTTATCAACGTAGCTCTTCTGTCGGTCTCGTGATGTTTGAAGTCGAACTTTGATTTGAACTATCTTCTCTGTCGTTTCGCGTATGATTTCTGGTCCTGTTAATGCATTGTTTGGTGTCTGCCCTCTTGCCAGTTGAGTGTCGCCTACCTCTGTCCAACACAACGGTGATCTACATTTACGACCATATAATGCTTCGAAAGGAGCAACTTTGATGCTTGTGTGATAACTGTTGTTGTACGAAAACTCAATTAAAGGTAAGTGGGTATCCAACGACCTTCCAAAGTCTATCACACACGCTCGGAGCATATCCTCAAGCGTTTGAATGGTTCTCTCACGTTGACCATCCATCTGTGGGTGGTAAGCAGTGCTCATGTCGAGTTGTGTCCCCATAGCCTTCTGTAGCGATTGCCAAAAGCGTGAAGTGAACCTACTATCTCGATCTGAGATGATAGATATTGGTACTCCATGGAGTCTCACAATTTCCTTGATGTAGATTCTTGTTAGTCGCTCCATCTTGTATGTCTCCTTTATTGGCAGGAAATGGGCGGATTTTGTCAACCTGTCGACTTTTACCCATATGGTATCCAATCCATCTGTTGTCTTGGGTAATTTGATCACAAAGTCCATAGTAATCCTTTCCCATTTCCACTCGGGTATTACCGACTGTTGTAATAGTCCCGAGGGATTTTCATACTCTACCTTCACTTTAGCACAAGTGAGGCATTTGCTAACGTAAGTGGCAATCTCTGCCTTCATGTTAGGCCACCAATAACATTGCTTGACATCCAGGTATATTTTATCTTATCCTGGATGGATGGAGTATCATGTCTTATGAGCTTCATTCATGACTACTTCTCTGAATCCTCTAAGTTTAGGGACCCAAATTCGGTTCATGAAATAATATGTTCCGTCCTCCTTGACTTCGAAGTTGTTTTCCATTCCACGTAACGCTTTGCTCGTTCTGTTTTCTGTCTTCATGACGTCGAACTGGGCTGCTTTGATTTGTGCGGACAGATGGGATTGGATGGTTATTGAAAGAGTCTTCACACGACGATTGGAGTATTCTTTCCGACTCAAGGAGTCAACTACCACGTTAGCCTTGCCTGGGTGGTACTTGATTTCGCACTCATAATCGTTTAGCAGCTCAACCCATCTTCGCTGCCTCATGTTTAACTCCTTTTGATTTAAAGTGTGCTGGAGACTCTTGTGGTAGGTGAAAATGGTGCACTTGGTACCTTAAAGGTAGTGCCTCCAAATTTTCAAGGCGAAGACCACAGCTCCCAATTCGAGATCATGGGTGGTATAATTCACCTCATGTGTCTTTAGTTGTCGGGATGCATAAGCTATCACCTTACCACGCTGCATGAGTACACAGCCTAAACCCTGATTCGAAGCATCGCAGTAAACTACGAAGTCCTCTGTTCCCTCTGGTAGTGATAGTACTGGTACAGTACAGAGAGCTCGCTTCAGAGTTCAGAAGGCAACCTCCTGCTTTTCTGTCCATTCAAATGGCATGCCCTTTTGTGTAAGCATGGTAAGTGGCTTGGCTGTTTTGGAGAAGTTCTGAACAATTCTCCTGTAATAGCCTGCGAGACCTAAAAATTGACGAATTTCTGTGGGTGTCGCTGGAACTGCCCATCCTTGAATGGCTTTGATCTTAGAAGGGTCCACATGTATCCCTTCTTGGCTGACAACATGACCTAAAAAGTTTATGCTACAGAGCCAGAACTCACATTTAGAGAGTTTTGCGTATAACTTTTCAGTTCGTAGGGTTTCCAAGATTTGCCTGAGATGTCGGCCATGCTCCTCTTTGCTTCAAGAATAGACTAGAATATCGTCGATGAAAACAATGACAAAATTGTCGAGGAATGGTCGGCAGACTCGATTCATTAGGTCCATGAATGCGGCAGGGGCATGCGTTAGACCGAAGGGCATTACAACGAATTCATAATGTCCATAGCGGGTTCGGAAAGCGGATTTGGGAATATCCTCTTCCCGGACCTTGAGCTGGTAGCCGGACCGCAGATCTATCTTAGAGAAGTAATTTGCTCCCTGGAGCTGGTCGAACAGATCGTCGATTCGTGGAAGTGGGTAGCGATTTTTGATAGTGAGCTTATTCAGCTCTCTATAATCGATACACATCCTAAAGGATCTGTCCTTCTTCTTAACAAAAAGGACCGGAGCTCCCTAGGGTGAGAAGCTAGGTCGGATGAATCCTTTACTCAAGAGCTCGCTGAGTTGGCTTGACAGTTCTTGCATCTCCGCAGGAGCGAACCTATAGGTTGATTTGGCAATGGGCGTAGCTCCCGGTACCAAGTCAATTCGGAACTCGACTTGTCTTTCTGGGGGTATCCCCGGAAGATCTTCAGGAAAGACGTCCGGGAAGTCGCAAGCCACTGGGATGTCTCGAATATTGACCTCTTCCTTGGACTTATCCACTATGTGTGCCAGAAACGCCAAGTCCTTCTTTTGTAGATACTTTTGTTCCTTAATGCACGAGATAAGACGAAGGTTCGTACTGGGTTTGTCTCCATATATAATTAGGGTTTCATGATTAGGGAGATGAAGGCGAACGGCCTTCTCGCGACACATAATTTCGGCATGATGGGGGCTCAACCAGTCCATGCCGATAATCACATCAAAACTCCTAATAGTTACAGGCATCAAGTTTATTTGAAAGGTATGCTGATTTAAAGTTAGGGTACATCCTACATAGATTTCCCCGGCTGATTCTGTTTTCCCATTAGCCATTTCCACCGTAAAGGTTTCATTAAGATTTTGGAGTTGTTGTTTTAGCAAGTGTTTGAATTTGTTACTCACAAAGCTTCGCTCTGCCCCGGTATCAAACAGGATGCATGCATATGAGTGGTTAAGGAGAAATGTACTAGTGACGACAGTGGGATCCTGAACCGCTTCTCCTTGTCCCATAGTCAGCAATCTTCCTGCTGCTCCTGTCGTCTGGGTGTTTGCATTGGGACAATTCCGTCTGAAATGTCCGGTCTTCCTGCACCCACAACAGGTATAACTGGCTCCATCCTTTGTGTTGTTGTTGTTGTTGTTGTTGTTGGGCATCTGGTTTTGTGGAAACTGGGTCCTACAATATTTTGTTGTATGGCCCTTCCGGTTGCATCTTGTGCACATCATCTCTTTGCATTCCCCAAGGTGATGGTAGTTACATTTGTTACACTTGGGAAGATTCCCTGTGTACTGTTTTGGAGTATTCGGCGTGGATGAGGCTGGAGCATGTGGTGCTGTGGTAGCTTGGGTTGCTGCATGGATAGTCACTGTCTGTTGCTTCTTAGATGATTCTGAGTTCTGTTTACCTCTTCTCTTGTTGTTCTTCCCTTTCTTATTCTCTTCTTCCTTCTTAACATCCGCTTCCACAATCTTAACACTCTTCTTGCTGCCATGATCATACAGTTTCTTGGCCAATCTTTTGGTGCTATCAAACGTCCCAGGGTTTGCCGCAATGACATTCCCTTGGATAGGTGCAGTCAATCCCCAGATGAACCTCTCAATCTTTTTCCCTTCTGAGGTGATCATACCCGGACACAGAAGGGATAGCTCGCTAAACCTGGATATGTATGCTTCGATGTTGAAGTTCTGAACTGTCAAGTTCCACAATTCTTGTTCCATCTTCTGTATCTCGCCTCTAGGGCAGTACTCTGCCAACATCATTTCCTTCAGTTCTTCCCAGGGCATTGTGTTTGCCACTGGAAGGGTCATGGCTTCGATGTGACCATTCCACCATGAAAGAGCTTGATCAACAAAGGTACATGCTGCGAACTTGACCTTGCACCCATCTGGACACCCGCAAATTTCAAAGACGGGTTCAATTTTCTCAATCCACCTCTTTAGGGCTATGACACCTCCCGTTCCATTAAAGGTTCGAGGCTTGGCGTTGGTAAAGTCTTTGTAAGAGCATGTTTTGGTAGGTACTTGATTTATTCCATTGTTTAAACTTCCAGCTCCCTGCCCGTTTCCTCCGCCATTGTTCCCTTGGTGGATTTGCACCATGGCTGCTGTGACTGCAGTTGATACAGCGGCTTGAAACGCAGCTGAGTTGACTTTCGTTGGTGTCGGTGGTTGGTTATTTCCGCGGTTTGGTCTCTGAGGCATCTTGCTGTTACGGAACACAAAGATGTTGAGTATGTATTGTTTTTAAGTCGAGAATTTCGTTAATCGATTTTTGTATCTAATTGTTCCCCTATATTCACACCAAACAATAATAGTATAGAACACATAGCAGGTCACAACATCACCATAAAACACACAATATTTTTCACTAATAATATCTGTACTTTGATACAAGAAAATTTGCTCGAAAGAGCATACATAAATTTGGCATCATAATGACTCTATGAGTAGTGTAATCACTTAAACATGGAGTCGGTAGTACATAGCAAACATAAGAGAACATAGCACTAGTAGGGTAAAGCTGATCCTGACACACTAGGAAGCGCCCAACGGTGGCAGCGAGATCATATACCGAAGTGTTGTGCCAACAACTAGGCCATCTCAGTCATTTCTCCAATGACTTCATCTCTTTCCTGCTCAGCCTGCACCGCTCATGCTTCCATGGCGAATAGCTGTTGTCATAGTGCGGCAGCCTCAGCCTCCGGAGAACGATTCTCTCTCACGGGATTTCCTGGTGGGGCGGGGTGGTTCTATGGTGTCTCGCCAGTAGGTGGTGTGACGGAGGCTTCGTCTGTGCCTCCTTCTTCCTCCATATCGTCATCGGTCCCATCAAACTCGTAGTCTGTGTCTTTGTACTCGTCGGGCCCAACGCCGTGTGCTCCCCCGTGCTCTTCCCCCAGGTCGTCCTCAATCATTCCGTGGGCCACTAAGACCTGATGAAACTGAACGCCCTGATGCTCCTCTTCCATGGTGACTGTGAGGGGGAACACGTAAGGAGGTATATAAATAAACTATTATTAATCCTAAAATATTTTTACTTGTTATAAAAATTGGGTTGAGGCATTCGTCTTGTTTAACAATAGGGTATGCCTTGGGTTTACTGACCATTGCGATCGTTCCAGGGCATGTGATAGTTGTATTACGAAGAAATGTAATTCATCAAGCTACATTCATCCCTAATACAACTGTGAACAGTCCTGGCTTAACCGAGATGTCAGGTTCTCCCAATCGTCTTATTCGATTTGTTATTATGTTCATTTTTCTAAGTCGCACAAATAAGAGTGTTTATTAGCACATTTTATTTGTTTTGTTCAGAGTTATTTAGTCCCTTGATGGGTTTTAAGTTGCATATCAATGTGTGGTTAGATATTCCAGTTCACTATAAACAGAGCTCTAATACCAACCTGTCACACCCCCGAACCAGACGGCGGAAACGTCCGAGGGCTCGCATGACTTAAATTGAAATATCATCACAATGAATATACATGAAACATAACACATTCATCACCCAACATTACATAGTACAACTGCCATTGTTTACATCAAGTACATGGTTTACATCACATGATCCCAAAATATAAAGTGTTTGGTGATTAGCTACTACAAAAGAAACTTTCAACACACTGGATGCTTCCTCGTTCTAACGATTACCTGAGAATACAAGTTATTTTGAAAACGGTCAACATATATAATGTTGGTGAGTTCATAAGTGTGTTTGATGTAAAATAGTTTATGTCGTTCGTAAAACCCAAAAAATCCGATATTTTCTGTATTAAGACTTTTCTTGAAATTGTTGTGATGATCCTGTAAGTATGTGCGTGAATGATTTCAAAACGTGAATAAATGAGAAGTTTTGCATTATAGTTTTTGAAAGTACAAATGAGTAAGATTGGTTTCCCCGGAAAACCCGATGTTTTCCGATAAAAAGTTATGATCGTTTTGCATTATTGTATCGTTACATCGAATGAATATGATTTCCCTTGATTACATAAATGATATCGGATTTCTACGTAAGTCGTTATAACCATGCATGATAATGACTAGTTCGTCTGTCTTGGCATTCTAATGAACACCGAAATTTGATCTTAAGATTTTCTCACCCTAGACTGGCCGAGTCTAACTGTAGCGAACAGCTTAGGTGTGGGGGAGTCACCCCCGTATAGATCTATACACAAACTCTCGCTCTCCCTCCAGGAGACTTTGGTTACAACTACAGACGACGACCGACACTTAATGGTGTCACCCGTTATTACTCACTTAATCCACATGAATTTGATTAACCTTGATTAATGATCTGATTTTAGTTTACTTGAAGAGAAGGTAAGCCTAACAGACGAGGAGAAGAGGACTACTAGGCCCTACTAATTTCGTATGTTATTTAAGGCTGTCGAGTGTACGAAAAGCGCGTTGGCCCATTTCGCATAAAGTTTATTTGGACCTTACTAGTAATGCTAAGGGGCCACTGAGGCCCAATAGCATGTAAAAACCATTGAGGGTCCCTTAAGCATGTAGTTGGGTCACAGGAGGCCCAATAACATGTATTATTTATGTTGGGCCCAAAAGTCATGTTAATGAGTCATGAAGGCCCATTAAGCATGATTAGAATCTCTCAAGCCCAACCATTACAATGTTTACTTGTTTTGTATAGTATTAATGTTGCGAGTTGTTTAATCGATATGTCGTAAAAATCATGATTTTGTTTTATAACGATTCATAGATTTATAAAAGTAGTTATTTTTCTATTTAAAACCCATAAGTTATAAACTTTTGTATATTTTGACCCAATTATTTTATTATTAACATAATTGACCAAAAATATTAGTTTGACCTATTCAGCCCCTTATTTTGGTGAAGTTGGCAATTTTAGTCCTCTTTATAACAAAAATGACATATTAGGTCCTTGAACTATTTTTCTTGACATTTTTGACCCAAACACTTATTTAAATAATGTTTTAAGCCCAAAAGTAAATTTTAGAAAGTTTCAACCCTTTAGTTAAAAGACTTGCATTTTAATCCACACTTTTCGCAATTTTTACACTTTTTACCCAAAATCCAAAATCTTTGCATTTTCAATCCTTTTTAGCAAATAAGGTCATTTTAACACCAAAAATAGATTTATTTACTTTTCTACCCACTGTTTTGAGAAATTTACCATTTCAGCCCCTTAAAACCATATTTTTCGCAACTTTGGGCCTATGGGTCAAAAAGCCCAAAATTTTAGCCCAATAAGCTACAAATTTCATTTTTAGTCCTTTGAAAAACATAATGTTCATAAAAACTTCCATTTTAACTGTTTTGACATTTTGAGCCTTGTAAAAACCGTAAATGACAACTATTTTCCAAACTTTTGTTTATTTGACAAAAATAGTCCAATAATGAGTTTTATGTTGTAATGTGTTATTTTAAAGCTTGTATAGTAGTTTATCTTGACATGTTAAGTGAAATATGACCTAGATCACATATTTTTCCTTCTTGAACTATAGATCTCGAAATATCTTTCATTTCTAGCACATATTTACCACAAAAACACAAGAAATCACACATAACATACAAATACACATAGATCTTCACATTTTACTTGTATTCTCCCCCATAAATCATATGAAAACCGAAAATAGAGGGGTATGTACTCACCTTTGCTTAGTGTCTTCGGTTTTGAAGAAGATATGAAGAAGATTTTTGGCCCTAGCAAGCCTCCTAGAGTTGATTTCGAACTTAAGAAGCTCTAGGAAGCAAAATCACCAAAACTTTGCTAAAAAGAGTGATCTATCAAGAGAATGGAATGATAAAACTTGGAGGTGTAAAGACTTACCAAGAATGATGATTATCTTGTGAAAGCCTCTTGAAACACAAGCAAGAGTTTTGAGAATTTTGGATGGAGAATATAGATGAGTCTTGAGAGAATTTGAGAGAGTTTGTTGTGATGTGTGTGTGTTTTGGTGATCCTCGGCCGAGAGTAGAAGAAGAGAGGGGAGAGAGAGTGGTGAATGACTAGCTTGGATACATGTTGGGTCTTGCATGGGAGTATGAAGTGTAATAGTGAGGTGGCAACCTTAAAAGTCAACTCTTCTTCCTTTTTTTGTAGTTGGGCCGAGAGAGAGAGAGAAGGGAAAGAAAGGCTTGGGCCTTTTGTGCTAGAGTCCATAATATGAAGCCCAAATTGATGGTTTTGGCCCATTAGACCCTTAGGGTAGTTTACAGCCCAAATTGCATAAAAGAATGAGTTTTATGGCCCATTAGGGCCTATTGGATTTGTTATGGACCAACAAGGCCCATTAAGGTAAACCAATCCATTTTAGTCCCATTATGGCCCAAAAAGTTAAGTTTCATGAAAAGTGGGTTGAATTAGAGTCCAATTACGAGTTCTAAGCCCAAAATAATCACATTGGAAGTTTATTGGCCCATTAGGTCCAATAAGGAAATCCTAATCCATAATGGACTTAAACCGGGATTTCTAAGGTTTTCAACTTTACTTGATGAATCTGGGTTTGAATGTGCTTCCATAGGTTGAATTTCAAGCATAACATGAATTAGGGTTTACGAGTTACAGTAGATAATGTTTACAAGAGTACAAAATTTCCTAGCTAGAATGCTAGTTGTGACACCTAAAGATTTGGGAAGACCATAGTTGTCTGAAATAGACATTTATGAGGGAGAAATTCAAGTTTAGTTGATTTAAGTCCTTAATATAACACCTAATATGAAATATTAAGGCTAGGACCCAACAAACTATTTATAACTGGAAGAGGGATGTCGTAATCCAAGTTATAAAATATTTGAAGGTAGGTAAATGACGATTTACCAATTTCCACCATGAAAAACAAAATAAATTAATAAGTTTTAATTGGATTGAAACTCCTAGATCTTTTGAGATTCACTGAACTTTCAATGGCATGTTTAAATCTCGATTGTGCCCTCTCAAGTTTGTGACTGGGATGCCGAGGATCACAAACAAGGTGTGAATAACCATGCAAATTTACTTGGTACCCTTAACTTTATCACCTAATTGATGTGCCGGTTAACCACACGCGCTCCACCAATCTATGATAAACATTAAGTTACCATTTGCCACACATTGTCAGTCCCATGTTAGTGTGCCGGTTAACCACACACGCTCCACTAACGACTTAACAAAGGTGCAAAGTGCAATTTCATGGGTTAGCACCTTTTCACATTTTCCTAAGTAACTAAGATTGGGAATTTATAAGTGTTTAGTTACTTAGTATTTATCATTATACTTTTAATGAAGGGAGAGTTATAGTCCTTATCCTACCCGTTCGGCTAACGACCCTCCACCAGTCAAGGAAGCGGTGGGTGAGAGTGGACACCCATTAAACTGCCATTTTATAGGCAGTAACCTTCTACCCCCCTTATAGACCGGCTTCGTGAATGAGGCCTACTAACGGTAAGATTGACTTTATCTTATACATATCTATATAATTAAAATTATAATAATATTATAAGGGTTGAATTTTAAACTTTTAAAATTCTAGGGTTTGATTTGGAATTAAAACATTCATAAGCAAAACTTTACAAATTCCAAAACTTGAGGGCAAGTATTGAAACTTTTCTAAACTCTTGGATTTTCATAACTTATGAGTTTAATTAAAGTTTTTAAAAACTTTAATGAAGAGACTCTTGAACATCCATAACTTGAGGACAAGTTATGAAGTCCATAAAACTATTTATAAGAAAAAGACTCTTTATTTTGTAACCTATGACACTTTTATGAGTTTTAAGATTCATAAATGTGACTTTTCATATAACTTGAGGACAAGTTACAAAATCACATTTTATGAACTGCTTTTAGATCAATTTGGATTGAAAACAACTAACACATAATTTTTTCATTAATCTAAATTAACTCATAAAACAAGGTGACACAAAAAACTTGGTAATCCATAACTTGAGGAAAAGTTATGGAGTCCATACAATGTCATTAAGATCAAGAATTACACTAACAAACAATTTGCACATAATTCCTATGATCTACCAAAACTCATAAGCATGAACAATCCATATCAACAATTTTCAAGAATCATATAAAAATATATAAAACTTGAAACTTTGATAACAACTTTGAAATTGGTTTACCATAATCGTTACCACATTAAAAAACAAGTTTATAAGTTCAAAAACAGTTTAAGGTAACGATTCTAGACCAATTCCAGCCTTAAAACTTGAAGATATGCTGTCAGGGGGTCCAACTCGTTGAGTGCATGAACCAACTCGACGAGTTGGATGAATTTAGGCATGGACTCGTCGAGTCCCTTACTGGACTCGTCGATTCAGCTGACCAGACAGCATATAAACTTCGATTTTCAGCAATTTGCATCAAGTATAAAAGAAAACAAGCCTAGGCTTTGATACCACTGTTGGGTTATGAGCATTCTAACACTCCTATGGTGTACATGCAACCCTAAATACCTTGGATCTATGTTTTCTCTATTATACATGCAAATATCAATTTTCCAAGGTATTGTTCTAACTAGCATAATATAAAGTACATGTAATATAAAATCTAGTAGAATTACATACCTTTTTGTTGTAGCTTGATTCCATGGAGCTCAAGAGCCTAGTGCCCCAAGTATGACACCTCAAATGGTTCACACAACATCAAAACAACCTGGAATAACCATGAGAAGAGATACTTCACTCTAGAGATCGGCTTGCCCTCTTGTGTATGCACTAGTGCCGATTTCACCAACCAATGGGGTCTTTATATAGTGTGCACATTAGGGTTACACCATGTAAACCATGACTTTACCCATTCCTTATGCTCCATGGGTTTTAACCTCCATGGAGTATCCATGGGTCACCACATGGGTTAAACCCAACATAAGGAATCGTGGATCATAAGCCCACATATATAAGAATGAATGATTTACACAATCAATCCCCATATATTTAATTAGTCTCTTTTGATCACTAAATTAATTCCAAATTAATTCTTGATCAATACTAATTAAATAATATGATTTCATATTAATATATTAGAACTTATAATATATTAATATGTCACAAATATCCTCTTCTCACAAAAGGTCTATCCAAATGTCCCGATGCCATGCAACCTAAATGGACCATGCCGGGTCGGGTCAAGTATATACCAATTACAATTATGGGCTTAGACACTAATCCAACAGTAAGTACCAAGTACCTATGTGTTATATAAAAAGTATGAGTTCTATCTAGTAGATACCTAAAATACTACTCTTTCATGCTTTCTTTCTAGATAAGAGGAGGAGTTCCTCTTGCAGTGTCCAATTTCTCCATAGTAAAAACTAGATCCACTAAGTAGGTCTTATTGGATTTCTTGGGCTTAAAGGTGTTCAGTCCATAAAACATGGGCCTCATAGATTCATGGGTTTTGAGCAAAAGAACATCCTATGTCACATGTAAAACCCTAAATATTTGGATCTAGGTTTCTCAATTGTACATGCAAAATTATCCAAAGCTTACAAACCCTAGATCTAGCATACAAAACTTGAAATTGATAACTAATACAAGTTAATATGAATACCTTTCAATAATTGCAAGAATCTTTAAGCTTTGAGATCCAAGTACCACAAGTGTAGTACCTCTACTGGCTTACAAACACCAAGGCAAGAACATGATCAAGGAGAGAGGAGAAGGAGGCACAATTAATTTTGGCTATAGTAACACTAGGGTTTCTTCTGGTAGCCGAAAACTATGGCCCTAGGGGTCCTTAAATAGCTGAGCAGCTAGGGTTTCAGACAAAACCCTAATTGGATGACTTAGGCCCTAAACAGCTTAAGAACCTTCTGGAATAAGGCCCTTGGACGAAATTAGAGTGGGCTTCCACTCTAGATTTCGTCCCCCCTTATATCCATAAGGATTCACAGCCCAAATTCAATTATCTTATAATTGACAGTTCCAGTCCCCTTTATTTAATTAATCTCTTTTAGCCACAAAATTAATTCTTAATTAATTATTGACTAATATTAATTAAACTATATGATTTCTCCTTTAATATATTATTCATATAATATATTAATAAACCATAGTAACCTCTCTCTCTCTCTCTCCATAAATCATCTTGTCCAGTTGCTTCGCTGAAGGCAACCCAAAAGGACCATGCACAACCGGGTCAAGTACATACCAAATATAGTTACGGGCTTAGACACTAATCTAACAGTCTCCCACTTGGATAAGTCTAGTAACTATAAATGCAAGTACGACTTCAAGATCTGATTAGCAATCGTAGCTCTCAAAGATGTTGTTGAACTCTGATCTTATCAATAACCTGTCCTTTAGATAAGGGATCGTACAGTAATATCGTGTGGACAATTACATGGAACATAGTCATACTTATTGTCCAGCACTTTGTTTCTCGATATCTGATATGTCTGACATAGAACTTTATTGAACACATCAATTCAGTCCTGACCGGTCCCGACACATAAGTCAAACCAAATCATCGAGGGGCCCAGATATCGCTTTTACCCTCTCAGGACAAAAGGAACATATAAACTTCGACTTATATGCATTTACTATTCACTCATCGAATCATGCACAACAACGCATTTTATAACATCAAGTTACTGATGCGTTTACGTATTATCAATGCACAACCAACTTGCAAACAATAAATCATATATCTAGGTTTAAAGACTATATGATATTATCGTCTTGCGATCACTCGTGATAAATTCCATGAAGTGATACCAGCAAGCGTGGGTTTAATCCAATGCTCAAATCTTATTCATAAGCACTCACGAACGTTGCAGCAAACCTTTGCTATGTCTAATACACTTACACAGTCTACAAACAAATTCATGACAGTCTTCTTTCATACCTACTTCCAAAGTATAAGCAACCGTGGACTATTCGAATAATCTTATTATCCAGGAAGTCAAAACATGAAAAGTGAAACAATAGGTAAATAATTAACACAAGACAATAATTTTACTTATAAATAATACTCCTTTATTTATTCATCAAATGTTAATTACAATTTATCTATTACATGTTTCGAAACTATCTAATATAAACTAATATCATCCTTCATCCCAATGCTCCTAGCGTGCTGCAAGTGCTTAACCCTACTCAGTCCCTTCGTAAGAGGAGCTGTTGGGTTATCCTCTGACGATACCCTCTTCACTACGAGGATTCCCTCTTCCACCCGATGTCGAATAAAATGATATTTCCTGTCGATATGTCGAGATCTACCATGATCCCTCGGTTCCTTGGTCAAGGCAACCGCACCTTCGTTATCACAGAAAATTTCCATAGGCTCCTTTACGGCTGGAACAACTCCAAGGTCTCTGATGAAGTTATTCAACCATATTACCTCTTTTGACGCTTCTCTCGCTGCTATGTACTTTGATTCACACGTTGAATCAGCTACGGTCTCCTGCTTGGAACTCTTCCAAGTCACTGCTCCTCCATTCAGGGTAAAGACCCAGCCTGACTGAGAACGGTAGTATTCTCGATCGGTCTGAAAATTGGCGTCACTATACCCTCGTACCCTTAAGTCATCACTCCCACCGAGGACTAGAAACCATTCCTTGGTCCTCCGAAGGTACTTAAGAATATTCTTGATTGCGGTCCAATGTGTTCTGCCAGGGTTCCCTTGATATCTGCTGACCATGCTCAAAGTGAAGGCCACATCAGGGCGAGTACAAGTCATAGCATACATGATTGAGCCAAATGCGGAAGCTTAAGGTACTCGACTCATCTCTGCTATCTCGACTTCGGTACTCGGACTTTGAGTCTTACTCAACTTGGCATTGCTTTGGATCAGTAACTCCCCTTTCTTGGAATTATCCATACTAAAACGTTTTAGTACTTTATCCAAGTAAGTATTCTGACTAAGTCCTATTAGTCTCTTACTCATGTTTCTCACTATCCTTATCCTCAGAATGTAGGCAGCCTCTCCGAGGTCCTTCATAGCGAAGCACTTCCCAAGCCAGGACTTAACCTCCTGCAGGGTCGGGATGTCGTTTCCTATGAGTAATATGTCATCAACATACAATACGAGGAAGCTAACTATACTCTCAATGGCTTTGACATATACACACGACTCATCCTCTCTTCACAGGAAGCCAAACTCTTTGACTTTCTCGTCGAAACAAAGATTCCATCTGCGAGATGCTTGTTTCAATCCATAAATGGATTTCTCAAGCTTACACACTCTATTGGGATGCTTCGCATTGACAAAAACCTCTGGCTGACTTATGTAAACATCCTCAACCAACTTCCCATTAAGGAAAGCGGTTTTGACATCCATTTTCCATATTTCATAGTCATGAAATGTAGCAATGGCTAGCATCACCCTAATATACTTTATCTTCGCAACCGGTGAGAAGGTCTCATCATAGTCAACTCCGGGAGTTTGAGTAAAGCACTTCGCAACTAATCGTGCCTTATAAGTGTGTACTTTCCCATCCATGTCGGTATTCTTCTTGAAGATCCACTTGCACCCGACCGTCTTACGACCCGACACATTGTCAACCAAATTCCAAACTTGGTTGTCATACATGGACTGAATCTCACTGTCCATATCCTCTTTCCATTTCGCAGACTTTGGGCCTGCCATGGCTTACTTATAGCTGTTAGGTTCGTCCAAATTTACTAGTGTATTATCACTAATAAACGTATCCCCTTTAGTAGTAATATGGAACCCATAAAACTGGGGTGGAACGCTAACTCTTTCGGAACGTCTAAGAGGTAATGACTCGTCAATCGGTTCAACAGGAGTTTCCTCCTCAAGTTGAGTGCCAGTGTCAGAGGTTCCTTCATCGTTCGATTCTTGAAGCTCTTCAAGATCGATTTGCTTCCCACTGTCCCCTTGGCTTATGAGTTCTCACTTTCGGAAAACCCCTCTCCTCGCAACGAAGACAACATTGTCACTCGTTCTATAAAAGAGATATCCAAAGGATTTCTGTGGGTAGCCGATGAAAATACATCGCTCACTACGAGGTTCGAGCTTGTCTTGAGTCTCTCGTCTTACGAAAGCCTCGTAACCCCAAACCTTGATATGTACCAACGAGGGAGCTTTCCCTGTCCACATCTCGTGAGGTGTTTTGGAAACCTTTTTCGTAGGGACTAGGTTAAGTATATGTGCGGCGGTCTCTAAGGCATACCCCTAGAATGAGATAGGTAGTGAAGCACGACTCATCATGGAACGAATCATGTCTAGCAAGGTTCGATTATGCCTCTCAGCTACACCATTCAACTACGGTGTCCTGGGCGGCGTCAATTGCGAAAGGATTCTGCATTCCTTGAGGTAGTCGTGGAATTCAAGACTAAGGTACTCTCCACCTCGATCAGATCGAAGCATCTTGATTTTTCTGCCCAACTGATTCTCTACTTCCTGCTTAAACTCTTTGAACTTTTCAAAGGTTTTTGACTTGTGCTTGATTAAGTAGATATATCCATATCTACTATAATCATCTGTGAAAGTCACATAGAAGTGGCTCGCATCCATAGTGGTGGATCTAAAGGGCCCACACACATCTGTGTGTATGAGATCCAATAAACCCTCACCCCTTTCACAAGAACCAGTGAGGGGTGACTGGGTCATCTTTCCAAGTAAACAAGACTCGCACACGTCATCGTCCCTAAGGTCGAATGACTCCACCACTCTATCATTTTGGAGTTGGGCTATGCGTTTCTTGTTGACATGTCCAAGACGACAATGCCACAAGCATGATTTATCCAAATCATTGGAAGAATCGATATACAACACATGATTTCCTAAATTGTCTACAACCATCACAATTTCATATATTCCATTACAAGGCAATGCTTCAAAATAGAAAACACCATTAATAAAAGCATTAATAGAACATTTTTCATTATCAAACGAAAATCTAAATCCTTGTTTATATAAACCATGAAAAGAAATGATGTTTCTTGCCATTTCTGGCGAATAGAAACAATTATTCAACTCTAGTCCTAACCCACTACTGAGCACTAAAGAGTAAACTCCAATCTTGGTGATAGGCGACGATCTTCTGTTTCCCATGACCAGGTTTATCTTCCCATGCTCCATATCCCTATTTCTTCTTAGGCCCTACAAGTCAGAACAAATGTGAAAACCACATCCTGTATCAAGAACCCAAGAAATAGCATGTGATGAGCTATTAGATTGAATAGTATAAATACATGCGTAGGATGGTTTTATCTTTCCATCCTTGATGTCCTGCAGATATTTTGGGTAGCTTTGTTTCCAGTGCCCCTTCACATGGCAGTAGTAGCACTCTGCATCCTTTGGGTTGGAGGTGGGTGTGGCGGTACCAGCCTTGGTTCCACTAGAAGAGGTGCCATCATGAGACTTTCCCTTATGGTGGCTCTTGGAAGGAGCCTTCCTCTTCTTACCCTTCCCCTGCTCAATATCCAAGACAGGGGTAGCAGTAGGAGTTGGTGCAGCAGATTTATCTTTGAGGTTGCTCTCAGTAGTCCTTAACAACCCTTGAAGCTTGCTCAACATGACCTCCTCTTTGTTCATGTGGTAGGTCATGCAGAACTGGTTGTAGCAAAGAGGTAAGGAGTGAAGAATTATGTCAATTGCCAGCTCCTCATTGAAGTCCACATTTAACTTCTGCAGGCGGTAAACATATCTTTGCATCTTCTGGAGTTGAGCAGTGAAAGACTCTCCGTCTCTCATCTTGGTCGTGATCATCGAAGTGATGATCTCGTACCTCTCTTTCCTCGCGCTTTGATGGTACCTATCCATCAAATCTTGATGCATCTCGTATGGGTAGAAGTCCTCGTAGGACTTTTGGAGTTCTGCAGTCATGGTAGCGAGCATGATGCAATGGACTTTCGTAGCATCACGCCCGTGGGTCTCATAAGCAACAATCTCCTCGGGAGTAGCAGTCTTTAGGTTTATCTCCTTCAGCTCCTTGTCGAGGACATAGTCCTTGTCCTCGTAGCGTGTAACCATTCGTATGTTGCGGATCCAATCATTAAAATAGTTTCTTCGAAGATTACCCTCCCACACAAATTCATGAGTAAGAACGAGCCGGAAGAGTTCGAGCCTTGAGCGTTGTTTGAGTTCGACATCTGAAAAGGAAAAGAGACAAAGTTTGATTATATAAGAATCACCAATTAAACACCCAAATGAGAAATTAGGGCTAGGATTCAACAACATTATTTACAACTTAAAAGATGGATGTCGTAATTTAAATTGCAAATAATTTGAAGGTAAGTGAATGAAGATTCACTAATTTCCACCATGAAAAACGAAAACAATTAGGTTTTAAATGTATTGAAACTCCTAGATCTTTTGAGATTCATTGAACTTTTCAATGGCACGTTTAAATCTCAATATGCCCTTCAAGTTTGTGATTGGGATACCGAGGATCACAAACAAGGTGTGAATAACCATGCGAATGTACTTGGTGCCCTCGATGTTACAGTCACCTAATCAATGTGCCGGTTAGCCACACACGCTCCATTGATCTATGAAAAACAATGATTCACCCTTTGCCACCTTTGCTTAGAGCCAAATTAGTGTGCCAGTTAACCACACACGCTCCACTAACATCTTAGCAAGGGTACAAAGTGTAATTCCATGGAATAGCATCAAATTTACATTTTTCCTAAAGTAACTAAGACTGGGAATTTTATAAAACATTTAGTTACTTTATTAATCATAATACTTTATTAGGTTGCCCTATCCTACCTGTTCCGCTAACGAACCTCCACCAATCAAGGAAGCGGTGGGTGAGAGTGGACACCCATTAAACGGCCATTTTATAGGCCATAACCTTATACCCCCTTATAGATCGGCTTCGTGAATGAGGCCTACTAACGGTAAGACTAGCATTTAACTTATACATATATAATATTTATTCTTATAATATTATAATAGTATAGGGTTGAATTTTAAACTTGTAAAATTCTAGGGTTTGGAATTTAATTATTTCAAAATCAAACTTTTCATCAAAAAATTTTAATTCCAAAACTTGAGGGCAAGTTTTGAAACATTTCAAAACTATCTAGATCAAATTTCAAATAAACAATTAAACAAGTAATTTGGTGATTATCTAATTTTGACATAGTTCAATTGCATGCAAGATAATTGATCAAATAATTCAAATAATTAATATTTATCAAATAAGGTAATAATTATTCAATTAAATGACCAAAATCTTTTATTTTTACAAAGATAATCATATAGAATTAATAAAATTCGGATTTTATCAATTAGAAACACTTATGGTAATTATCCCAAGTCAAAATAAGCAAAATTCCGAAATTCCCTCTGTCTGACTGCCCGACTCGCCGAGTCCCCATATGGACTCGTCGAGTTCATCTGACTCGGCGAGTCCTCTTTGGGACTCGACGAGTCTGTTAGGCAGAAGGCCAAAAACTCGAATACAAGAAAAGAATAATTTCACCATGCATCAAATACAATAGAAACCAAGCAAGGCTCTAATACCACTGATGTGTTTTGAGCAAAAGAACATTCTATGTGCACATGCAAAACCCTAAAGCTTTGGATCTAGGTTTCTCTATTGTACATGCAAAATTATCCAAAGCTTACAAACCCTAGATCTAGCATACAAAACTTGAAATTGATAACTAATACAAGTTAAGATGAATACCTTTCAATAGTTGCAAGAATCTTCAAGCTTTGAGATCCAAGTACCACAAGTGTAGTACCTCTAATGGCTTACAAACACCAAGGCAAGAAGATGATCAAGAAGAGAGGAGAAGGAGGCACAATTTCGGCTATAGTAACACTAGGATTTCTTCTGGTAGCCAAAAAATGTGGCCCTAGGGGTCCTTAAATAGTTGAGCAGCTAGGGTTTCAGTCAAAACCCTAATTGGATGACTTAGACCCTAAGCAGCTTAAGAACCTTCTGGAATAAGGCCCCTGGGATGAAATTAGAGTGGGCTTCCACTCTAGATTTCGTCCCCCCTTATATCTATAAGGATTCACAGCCCAAATTCAATTATCTTATAATTGACAGTTCCAGTCCCCTTTATTTAATTAATCTCTTTTAGTCATAAAATTAATTCTTAATTAATTCTTGACTAATATTTATTAAACTATATGATTTCTCCTTTAATATATTATTCATATAATGTATTAATAAACCATAATAACCTCTCTCTCTCTCCATAAATCATCCTGTCCAGTTGCTTCGGTGAAGGCAACCCAAAAGGACCATGCACAACCGGGTCAAGTACATACAAAATATAGTTACGGGCTTAGACACTAATCCAACATAGATAACACAAGGTGACTCTTTTGGGCCTTGAACTATACCTAGTTTGATGTTAGAAACATCTTTAGCATCACAATGATGTCTTTACTAGATATCATGTTCAGGCTTATTGCTCAAAGCAAATAGTTTAGGACTTGGACCTTTAAGTGTGTATAATGTCATATCTCTCACCAGATTGTCTCTTAAGACATGAACCCATTCATGGAAGTTGTATCTAGTGAATGTTATTGTTTCATTAAGTCATTAAAGAAAATGACAATTTCATGGTAATGAGAATTGATTATTTAACTACAAAATTTTAACAAAATTCATTTAATATTTTCAATATTTAAACTCTTTTATGATTAATACCCTTTTAGTTTCCAAAAACATTAATTATCAAAGTGTAGGATCTAAGTTGCAAAACATATAAATGGTTACCTATCCTTTATCCCATCCATTTGAGTTCAACCCGGTAGATATCGATTATCAATTATCTATTACTATATAATTCCTAGATTTATGGGATCGCTAATAAAAAATTTAGTTAGACATGTTTGATCCCATCTATGCCTCGAAACTCTCTTGCTTAGGTATCCTTTATCACAAAAGATTCCCGATCAAATCATCCAATTTGAAAAACATGTGTAATCGGCCTATAACTTGGTTATAGAAATCGCGAAGACGCCCCGGCCATCAAAAGATAACACTAAGCGGTTATGTATCCTTTATCCCACTAGTGCATACAAGAGATGTGCGAGTGCTCTTCAAAAAGGATTGCATAGATTTGAGGTTTGTAAAAAGGGTCTTTTATATGTTTTATAATTCTAGTTTTAAAAACATATGATATCATGGTTATTACATGCATATAATAAACCATGGTACCCATTTTGAAAAGGAAAATTACTTTTAAAAGTTCTATATAAAAATCTAGTTTTTATATAATTCGTCGTGATTCAATTTAATAACGGGTATTAAGTTTGAGTGCATTTGAACCTTTTATATCTTTAATAAAACTTCCTTTTATTATATATATATATATATATATATATATATATATATATATATATATATATATATATATATATATGGAGTTTGTATAAGTTATAAAAATCACCATTTTAAAACTTTTATTTGAGTATTTCAAATTTTGATGCTATTAACGTTTTATAAAACCGAATTTTTATTTTAAACTAATAACTTGTTACATCTTATGTCCACATTATAAATTTTGAAAACCAAACTCCATGTGATGTTTATTTTGTCCAAAAATTATTTTAGCATGTGAAAAACTAATTTATCAACCACACATAATAATTCTATAAAATAAACAACAGAAACATGCATAAAATTAGATGTGCATAAACATAACCAACTAATGACATTTTTGTGAGCCAACACAAAAATGCCAAGTCTATTCCTAAAGGGACATTTTAAGGGACCAAAAAAATATTCTTGTAATGTTGTTATAGAAACTCCCACTTGAGTAAACACCATTTACTTGCAAAAGATTGGAAAGGCTTCTTGAAAGCAATATTTCAACAACTATCACTAAAAGTTCAACAACCATATGTAAACAACATTAGTGACACTTTTCAGCAACTGTCACTAACTTTCAGCATGTTGTTAAACTCGAAAATTGCTCTTTGGTCTTCAAAAAACTGGCTCCAACATCATTTCTTCTTACATTTTTGTATAAATAAATTACTTCTAATAACTAATCTATTAATTACAACCATTTTATAATAATACAACCAACACAACAAACACAATGGTCCTTGGATAGTTTATGCACATCATACATATCAACATACACATAAAACAACCTTTGTTTTTCTAAGACAACTTTAAAATGACAAAAAATGCATGAAAACTTGTGTCACATAAAATAACAATTATAAAGTTGTCATAGAAAATATGTATGAACTTGTTTTTATACAAAACCAAGTTATCCATATTCTCCAAACACTAAGATTTCCAAAAATCAAAAAATTTAACCAAACTTGCAAGGTGGCTCTAATACCAATTGTTGGATTTTTTTTATTCAAAAACTAGTTTCAAAAACATGATATTTGGCAACGGAAGACTTGATCATTTTTTTTGAAAACATAAACAAGTTAAACCCACCAAGGATCATCTTGCAAGTTGTAGAAAGATTAAACACCAACCAAAGAAGAAGATGAAGAAATTACAACCTTTGTAGTTCTTTGGATCCTCTTGGGAGGCTTGGAAGTTGATGAAGCCAACTTGATGTAGATGCTAGTCTAAAATTCTTATGACTCTTAAGCTTTATGTTCTTATCAAAATAAGAACAAAAAGAGAGAATAAAAGGTGCAAGTAATCTTCTAAAGAATGAACAAATGGAGAGAGTATGCACACTCTCTCCATGTTACCGTTTTGGTACAAGTATGGAAAGAAGAATGAAAGCCTTACTACATAAAGATCTTCTTTAGACCATGAGTCCTTAACACTTTAAGAACCCATGAACCTAAAGCCTAAGAGTTCCCCATGCTTGTAAGACATGTATTCTTTTGATTAAATAAATCAAACAACCATGCCCTATATTCTTCCTTCTAGTTTCAGATTTTAAGAAGAAAATAAAAGCTAGTCTTTTATATTTTATAACCAAAGTTTCTAAAAGACAAAACTTCAAAAATGGTCCCCGTGGTTTCCAAAAATCTGAAGTTTAGTCCCTAATTTAAAAAAAAAAACCTCACAGATGGTCCCTGTGGTTTCAAAACTTTTAACAAATGGTCCTTTTCGCTTACTCCGTTAGCTTTTGACCGTTAAGTGAAGGGCATTTCTATCATTTCACTACCACAAGGACTATTTATGAAGTTTGGCCTTATTTTTTTTTTAAAAAGAAAAAGAATATATTTAATACTAAAGGGTCCCACCCTCTCTCTCTCTCTCTCTCTCTCTCTCTCTCTCTCTCTGAAACAGAAAGTCAAACCCCCACCAAATTCTTCTTCTTCCCTGATCTAGATCGATGAACACACATACATACTTCCAGATCATATGAACACCTGTCTTCTCCATTCACTCTGATTCGAAAGGCAAACCCACTTCTGTCATTTTTAGCTTTCCCTTCTCTCCACAACCTGAATCTTGATGTACCCAAGACAAACCCACTGAACTCACTGGCGGATCCTGGGTTTTATTCAATCTCAGACCTCTGATCCACCCTAGACTTCCATGGATCATATAGGAATCTCTCCTTCATGAAAAATTTGTTCTGGGTGGAAAGAAATGAGATGTATTAGGGGAAGGTTGAAGTACACCCCAAATCACTATTTTACCAACTGTTCCTTCTTCCTTCCTCAAACTCTGTCTATTCAGAGCAAAAAAAGAAGAAGAAAGTTTACATCCCCCACAAACAAACACTAGTCTCACGCATCCAGTACCTACCTAAAAAATGGTCATCTTCTTCGTCTTCACGACTTTAGTTCAACCCATTCAAAACGAACTTTCAATGGAACGTCATTTACAATGTCGTAATTATACCTGAAGAAAGACGAATCATTACATTCACTTACTTTTTTAATCGATTTTCAAAGGATATGTATAGAATATATAGATATATAGAGTGTGTTAATTGCTTACTTGTCTTTGAAACGTTTATGGAGGTTTTCTTCTACTTTAGCGAGGAATTCTTCAAGTTCAGCTGCTGGTGGCGTTTTCCGGTGAGAATCAATCAACACCGACGATTTTGATGTATTTGTTGAGTGTAATTTGCCGGAATCCGCCTTGAACTCGTTTGTTGGTGTGCTGTACGAACGATCCATCAAAATTAAAGAGAGAAAGAGATTTCTGTGTGTTTTTTTGTTGGGTTTTTGGAAGAAACCATATGAGAGAGAGAGGGTGGGACCCTTTATTATTAAATAATTATATTTTTTTTCTTTTTTTTTAAATAAGGCAAAACTTCATAAATGGTCCCTGTAATTGTGAAATGACAGAAATGCCCTTCACTTAACGGCCAAAAGCTAACAGAGTTAGCGAAAAGGATCATTTGTTAAAAGTTTTGAAACCACAGTGACCATCTGTGAGATTTTTTAAAATTAGGGACTAAACTTAAGATTTTCGGAAACCACAAGGACCATTTTTGAAGTTTTGTCTTTATAAAATATAAACTTTGACCTTTTGGTAAAAGGCAAAAAGATTTATCTAATCCAAACTGTTGTGCATGACTTATTAATTCTACCATATGAATTATATATAATGTTACTTGGTAATGAAAATTATTATTTCCTAGAAATAAATAATGTCCAATTTAATTATAAGAGTTTATTGAATATTTATTAAAATCAATTACTAATAAATAATCAATTATATCAAGTTGTTGTTAGTGTAACCCGTTAGTATCATATGTTAATTAGCAATATCACTTTAATATGATTCTTGAGCATACTAGATCTTTCACCCTGAAGCTGGTCAAATGAGTCATCGATCCTAGGAAGTGGGTAACGGTTCTTCACCCTTAGCTTATTCAACTCCCGGTGGTCAATGCACATTTTGTGTGAACTGTCATTGTTCTTCACGAACATGATTGGTGCTCCCCAATGTGAGCTACTCGGCCAAACAAATCCCATTTCTAGCAGCTCCTGAAGCTGCGTAGATAACTCCTGCATCTCTGGTGGTGCCAAACGATATGATGCCTTTGCTATTGGATCCACGCCAGGAACAAGATCAATCTGAAACTCGACCTGCCTCTTGGGAGGCACTCCTAGAAATTCCTCAGGAAATACGTCGGGGAAATCCCAAACAATAGGCACCTCACTCAACACCGTCGTACCCTCAACTCGAGCGTTTTCCACATAAGCTACGAAACCAGAACAACCCTACTGAAGATATCTCCTGACCCTCGCAGCTGAATAGAGAGCTAGCCCATGTGAAGCTTCCTCACCAGGAATGACCAGTTCTCCCCCACTTAGGGTTCGAACTCTCATTAGTTGGTGCTGATAATCAATCATGAACCCATTGGGACCCAACCAGTACATCCTGATGATAACCTTCGATCCCCACAGAGGAATCGACACCAAATCAATAGAGAACCTCTCACTGAACAGGTTCAGGACACACCCACGAGGAACCATCGAAGAACTCACAGAACGATCATCACCAATATCGACCTCCAACGGATAATCAAGAATACTGGGAGCATCACTGAACTTCTGGCTAGGTGCAAGACATACAAAGGACCGGGTAGCACCTGAATCAAATAACACATGAACAGTCATACCATTTACTAAAAGGGTCCATATACAAGATCATATATAACATGAGTAAAAATAAGGTAAACAATAAAAGATATGAATAAGTCTGGTACTAGTAACCACATCTGGTGCTGCACGGGCCTCATTGGTGGTCAACTGAAATGACCTGCTCTTCACCACATGTATCTTTGCCTTATCCTGGCGGCCATCAGTAATCCTTAAGGTGGCTGGTGCAGGCGCTGCCATTTCCCCTCCTATCAATCTCATACAATCAGCGTTTTTCTGGCTGGTTTGATTGCAATGAAAGCAAATCAGAGCACTCTAGGGGCAGTCCCTACTCAGGTGACTCGGCTGACCATAACTTAAACATACTAAACCCATCAATCGACATGCCCCATTGTGCAGCTTGCCGCACTTGCCGTAGCGGCTCCGGCCCTGCTGGCCTCTGATACATAAATCGGAAGTCTTAGGTCTCTTACCTTGGCCCATTATTGTCTGCACGTGCTCTGGCTTTCGCTTTGTCCAAAGCTCCAGCTCAATCTCCCGCTCACGGGCCTTCTCAATTATTTAATTCAGGGTCTTACACCCCGAAAAGCTCAAAAACTCCCTGATAGTGGGCCCTGCCCTGGGTATATTTCAACCCGATCATAAGATAGTGGGCCGCGCCCTGGAGTATATTTCAACCCGATCATACGATAGTGGGCCCGACCCTGGAGTTTATTTCAACCCGAACATGCCATAATGGGCCCTGCCCTGGGGTTTATTTCAACCCGAACATGTAATAGTGGGTCCCGTCTTGGGGTATATTTCAATCCAATGACACAAACATATTTGCCACATAAAATCTAGCATTCTATATAACTGAATAATGGGTCGACATTGGTGCCTTCGACCTATGGATACAGTGAGGAGACTCACCTCACAGACAGACGAAATAACTGCAACAACACGCTGCTCCGAATACCGACTTTACCGGTCATATTTACATATAATAGTGACCAATGCTTAGACTACAACTCAAAATACCTAAAATACCCCTAGGTCAAACTTAGTCAGATCCTGGTCAAAGTCAAAATTCAACCGAGTCAATCGGGTCAGCTCAACTGAGTAAGCTGGGTGTACTTAGCTCGTACGCACGATGTACTACGCATTGACCAAAAATCGGTGAGCTGACCACTTACGCGCAACGTACCATTTGGTACTCCCAGCGTATGCATCTGCCACCCTTCCTTTCTAATAAGTGCCTAATCCCTTAAGCCCTTTCGTCTAAAAACCAGATCTAGTCCTCAAATGATGTCCTTAATCATAAAGTTTCCAACTTTATGATCTTGCATGGCTATTAAGTGCTCAACATCAAAAACCCTAACTTCTTTACTCATTAAGACATCCTAGTCCATGCATGGCGGAAAACTAGGGACCAAGATTACATTTTTATGATTCTAAACACTCCAAAATATCTGAAAGGATAACTCAAATGAATTAGAGTAACCCATTCTCAAATACATCAAACTTATGGGACCAAATTGAGCACAATCCATAGCTAGTGAAGATCTAAGTAAAACTTCATCAAGATCAGATCTTTTTACCTCCAAGTTGTGCAAAATGGTGATGTGTTTCTGGATCAAAAGTGCTTCAAGCTTCCAAAATGCTTCCCTCTACTTCTTCTTCCTCCAAGAACACCAGAACACACACTAATGGCTCAAAGATGCTCTCAAAATGGATTAGGGTTTGTAAGGGTCGAATATGGAGGTGGAGGCTGAGGAATGAAGAGGTGTCAGTGAGTTAAGGATGTTAAATATGGCCCAAACCCTAAAAATTAGGGTTAACCCCTGACCACGTATGCCCAGCGTACCCGATGAACCCATAATTTTCATAAAAAAGCTTTAAGGGACCCATTTTCAAACCAAATTTTTTCTAGGGGTTAAAAATGAAAATTACCTAAATCAAGATGTTACACTCATTGGCAGTCTAACAGAGGATTCAGACGAAGGGAAGTTACAACAATTCTTTTATTGAAATCAAATATTAGTTCCTCTCCCTATATTTCTTCCATGTCTACTCTTCTACCCTAAGTTCAAACGTTCCAACAACCCATAGGTGGTTCCTCTCCACGCCTTTCTTCTCCGTCTCTTCTTCTATCCCTAAATTCAAAAACTACAACTCAACCTTCCACGTTTCCATGTGCATGAAATAAATAGATATCAATGAATTGAGACGACGGGAAGTTATTTATTGGAGGGTAACATGGGAAACCACCGACGAAACCATCTTCGATTACTTCAGTAAGTACGACGTTGTCAATAGAATACTTTTGTTCTCGATTTTGTTCTTCAAGATAGGCATAAAATTGAGGGTCGAATTGGAAGAAATTGTTCTCCGTCTTTTGTATGTGATTCTTTGGGTTGAGGGGTTTACACTTATTAAAATTGTTCTTCAATTTTTGTATGTGCCGGAAACGGTTGTAACGGTAGTGTAGTAGTAATCCCAGTTGGAATTTGGAGCTTTGGATTACAGACCATTAGTCAGCCGACATATCTTTTTGGGTTTTGATTTTGGAGTTTCATATTTCAGGTTGGATATTGAGTCCAATTTCAGGTTTTGATTTTGGGTTTTGGTTTTTAGTTTCAGATTCAAATTTTAGGATTTAGTTTTGAGTTTCAGATTAGGATTTGATTTTTATAGATTTCAGGTTAGGATTTGAGGTGTTTATTTATAGATTCCGCCAAGTGCACCGATAAGTTAGTCGGAGAAGACGAATGTTGGAGGGAAGGGCATGTCGTGTGCTGGGGGAAGTGGCCATTGGTATTTTAATAACATTTCTTTATTTTTGTGCAACCCAAATTGATAATATAATTTTTTTTTTCAAAAATTAACATATTAAAAAATAACAGACAAGGGTATGATAGTCTTTTTACATCCAATAGGACCAAGACCACAATAAAATCATACTATATGGATGGTTCGAACACAAAAAAAAAAAAAAAAAAAAAAAAAAAAAAAAAAAAATTTAATGACCAAACAAGAAATTTTGATCAAACCAATTATTGAGACAATTTTAGTAATTTGTTTTTGTTTCTACTCAAACCTATAACCTTGTGCTCGATGTCTTGCTAACCTAGGTTAATTAATGATGTTTAGGTTTTTTATTTTTTATTTTTATTTTATATTATTTTATTAAATGGTCATAAGTTCACATTAACGACATTCAGTTTCTTTAACAATTCGGGTTGTATTAAACCTAATTATGTGCGGGTAATGCTTGAAAGTTATGAACGATGAAAAGGGATTAGCCATCTACCTTTAATTCTACCAAATGACCAAACAATCTCATCTAGCCTCTTTCTTTCAGAAGGTTATGGATTCCCTATTTTGTACTTTTGTTGTTCATGTCGTCAAGTGTAAACCTCTGAATATAGTCGATATATTTCAGTTGAGTTTTTTATTACCCTCCTTTTCTTGCTCGTTTACCAGATCTGCGCAGCCATGAAGGTCTCTATCACTCCAATGTAGTTGAACGACCTAAATTTGTTTAACTTTTTGCGTCTTGAACTTAATCTTTCCTCTGAACTTCGGACAAGATTTTTTTCCAGATCTAGTCTTCACTGTGCAGTCATGAATATTTGAATCCATAATTAGAAATATCACAGGCCACAGCTCCAGGTAAGATTCGCAATCACTCTGTGTTTGTGCCATTTGATGCCATAAAATAATTTCCCTGAATGGTTCAACAACTTCAGATTAGTTCCTTTTGCTCTCAGCTTAAATTACATTAATTGCCTTATTGGTTCAAGTACTCTCTCTCTCTCTCTCTCTCTCTCTCTCTCTCTCTCTCTCTCTCTCTCTCTCTCTCTCTCTCTCTCTCTCTCTCTCTCTCTCTCTCTCTCTCTCTCTCATATGAACTTCTTATGGGGTAAATTGCTTCATAGTTACGTCTGAGTCTTTGGTTTAAAAAATTAGGGTTTTGAAGAACTGAAGAATTTAGCTCGCTACTCATTGATTTTTTCAATGTATCTTCTGAATTATTTATCAGTAATTGGATTTGTTTTTTTCCATTTTGTTAAACCCAGAAGACTATATATTTACCACATACCATAAATGTCGTTTTTTTAGTAATATTCCTCCTCTAAGTGGGCTGTCTACACCATTTTAATATGAAACAAGCTCATCTAATGTCTCTAGTAAGATACCATGCCAATAGCTTCAAAAACCATGGTTTCTTTAATTCCTCTTCAACTTCTTTTCTGTCTTTCAAGATCTGGAAAATTATCAGTTTTATTGACTACATATCACAGTATCTAAGATCTACATTTCGTCAACCAACTCACTGGGTCTTCAACTTGATTTTATTTCCATCAAACCTATATGAACCTCTGATAATTATTTCCATATTCATCATTTCATCGCTAATATATACTTGTATATTTAAACCCCAGTTCGAACTATTTTCTGTTATGTTTCTTGACATTTTTTATTAGTTCCCCAGCTATATTTTTTATTTTATTTTTTTTATTTATTTATTTTTTTTTTTGGGATTTCAACAGCTTCAGGATATGAGTTCTTGTTCACAATCTCAAATCTTGGAGGTTTATTTATTGATGGGTTTAAAATTGATGTTCGGAATGGTGGGTTTTGACTTCTTTAGTTAGGTGATGATAATAAAAAATTGCGCACAAAAATCTGATGGTACTTGATGGTAGTCCATTTGAGTTCCTAGCTATATATATGAAATTTTAAATTTTAATAGCAACACATTTGAGCATTGTCTTCATGCCAAAGTAAGATATTCTTTGTTCTTTTTATCGTATATAGTGGTTGGTAATTTCTTCTTGATGGTTAGGAAGTTTCACTACAAGAAAATTCCTTTTTAATGACCAATTATTAGTGACCACCTAAAATCCAGTCACTAATATCATCATTAGTGACCATTTATTAAGTCGTCACTGAATGTTGGTAATGCTACAAGTTTAGTGACCAATTCTATCATAGTCGTCACTCACTGGTCACTAACCTTAGAAAAAAAAATCATATTTTAATAGCATAATTAGTTTGGTGACCAAAAATAATGGTCACTGCATTGGAGGCCTAATGACAAAACAAATGGTCACTTCATTAGAAGATTAATGACCAAAAATTATGGTCACTGAATACTCTTCTCTTTTCAAACCCACCTAAACGTCATGAGGAGGGACTGTGACGAAACAATATGGCTATTGAAATACAAAATGAAAAAAGGTTCAATCACTAACTATATATAATTTTTATTCATAGCGCCTAACTCTAAAAAATGACCAACTTATATTTACTTTTATAGGGAAAAAGATTTGATCAAAATGTGACAACCCGAAATTTCTATCTTGTATAGTCAATCAATTCAACCAAAGTCAGATTTTGTTTCTGCTATCATTTAGCACTGTTTAGAGTCTATTCGAGTATTTTAAGCCTAGTATATTCAAGAATCGGGTGTTAGGAAGTATCTGCTTGAATCCATTGTACCTAAATCAAGCTTAAACCCCATTACGAGGTGTTTACGGCCAAACTTTACGAGTTTGGGCCGTAAAATCATCCATGGCCGTGAAATCATGCTTTAAGCATGAGTTTACATCATTTTTCATCATTTCCTTCATTTCAAGACAAAGAACTCTCATTCTCTCTCAACTATCATCAAGATCTTCATCTTAATCTTCCAAAAATGTAAGAATTTCTTCCTTTGATTTGTGGTTACAACACTTTATCTAGTCCAACCCTTTGATTTCATCCATGAAATCATTCCATTTTGATAGATCTTCAAGTGTTCTTCATTTCACCAAGAACACCAAGAACACATACTAGTGTTCTTGGACCGTAATCACCCTTACAAGCTTCTATATTGTAAGTACCTACCTCCTATACTTGTTAGTTAGTTAGGATGTTGAATCAAGGACTTGAAAACAAGTTTTCCTCAAGAACATAAGGTGTTTACAGACAAGGCAAACTCCTTGGGCCGTAAACCGTAATTAAGGGGGCAAAGTGAGCCCTAATCCCTTCCAAAGTCTTGGAACCAAGTCTAGAATACTTCCAAGAAGAGTATAGGACCTTAACATCAAAGAAAATCAAGAACATATGGTGTTTACGGCCAAGGCAATTACCTTGGGCCGTAAACACTAATAATTAGTGTATATGTGCTCCTATTCCTTCCTAAGGCTTAGACTTGAACATAGAATACTTCTTTGTGACTTATAAGACCTTATATCACAACTTGGTACAAAATACCATGAGTTTACGGCCGTAAACTCATAGGGGTTTACCCCTTGGCCGTAAACTCATGTGATGCATCCATTTTGGCCATAAACTCCAATGAGAGGCCATACTTCCCTTAGATGCAACCCTTTTGGTACTTCTAGCACTTGAAACAAAGTGTTATCCATGTCCTAGGGAGTCTTTACTTACACAATTAGTTGCTTAAACACTAATTGTAAGCATATATGTGTCATTATATGTTAAATAGGATGCGTGTGTGCGCTCAAGTTTTCACTTGACACTTAGCATCCTATACCATCCGTTCATCCAAACCACTCACTACAGGTGAGTTCATACCCCTTAATCAATCTTTTAAATGATTTTAAATGCTTTTATGGGGGGGGGGGGATACAAGTTGAACTATTATGAGAAACTAAGAGAACATACATACATACTAGATAGAGAGAACATACAATACAGCTAGTACATACTATACATTATACAAGAGAACATACTATTATGAGAAACTAAGAGAACATACATACATACTAGACAGAGAGAACATACAATACAGCTAGTACATACATTACATATACAAGTATACAATAACATAAATGTGAGCCATCTTTCGGGGCATGGCATCACCTGTCATGGCTCGATTTGTAGCCAGAATCTCCTAGAGGGAGAGCGTGAATTTGTGTATAGATCTATACTGGATTGACTATCCTACACCTTGCTGTTCGCTACAGTGGGACTTGCAAGTCTACGGGTGCCAAATGTCATTTCTTCCGACGTCTTTCATCGTCGTGTTATTAGTCGATAGTATGGTACAATCAGGTCACATCATACCTTAAATATCAATTGGTTTAAGGTAGAAAGTACAGCAGTAGTTACTATAATACAACACTAGAGTACTTTATTATTTCCCCATTGCATTCACATTGTGATCTTTTCACATAAAAGATAATGTAAAACTATATTTTTGGTTAATGATAGTCACATTTGGGAAAATATACACTTTTACAAAGAAACACACATACAGAACGTTTGATGCCTTGGTAGAAGGCTACGTTTAGTAGAAAATATAGGATTTTCTAGGAGATGCAAACATTTACAAACTTATACATCAAGTACTTACAAACATTTTCATACAAACAATGACACTAAAATGCTTATGAACTCACCAGCTTTAAAGCTGATAAACTCTTTCAAAATAACTTGTATTCTCAGGTCATCAGTAGACAGGTACCGATGCCAGGTTTTGAGAAGATGGAGCTCGTTCAAGACTCATCTCTTATTTTTGATTTACATTTTTGGTGTCTTATAAACTTCACAGAACACACTTGTATGAAATTATATTATTAATGCAATGGATGATGTTGTTGCTTGTTTACTACTATGCTTTGTTGTGATACTGTACATGACGTCCTCTACCCCCGAACGTTTCCGCCGTTCCGGTTTTGGGGTGTGACAGATTGGTATCAGAGCATCGTTTATAGTGAATCGAGTATATCAACCCATAAAAGATATACAAACTATAAACACATCGGGATTAAAATACTCTGATCAAGAGTTTATACTTTTAAATACTAAAATATTTAACCAAGTATACATACCTGCATTCATACTAAAATCAGTGTCACTAGGACAGAACAAAAGTATTACGATTGTTGGGAAACACAATTAGACTTAGAGACATATAGTCAACCCTGGGAATGATATAACCTGATCAACTATATTTTCCGAGGTGTGACTAGCATGTGCCTAAGGGTGGTTGTGAGGTCGCAACAAGACTAAAAACTTACCAACACTACTAAAATGAAAACATTAGAACAAAACATAAACCTAAAATACTATAGGAGTATTTTGTGTTACCATAATTACTTATCTGAGAACTAAAAGTCGTCATTAGTAGGTCAATAGTTGCTAAGTGGATACGCTAGAGTTATATGTAACTAGGATGTCATAGACTTAGAATCTGTGATCTTTGCTTTACTCCCTGTTCCTTGTGGATTTGGAGTTAGGATCACTTATTCGAAGGTCTATACTGTTTTGATTACATATAACTGGTATGCACTATACAAGTATTGAAGTAACTGATAAAGATCATCTTATAATTACCTAATTAGTACGTCTATTAATTATTTCTTTATCCCTATTCTCGCGTAGATAACATGGCTGGATTCCATCCCCACGGCGACCCGTACTTCCTTAACCAAGGTAATGGAGGTGAGTTTGAAGCAGAGCCAGAAGATGATCACCCAATCCCTTTGGACGATCACCAGGCTGAAGGCTTTTCTGATGGTTCGGACTCCGAGCCTGAGGTCAATGACCTACCCCCAGTGGCACCTGTCCCAAATCCTAACCCTCGTCCAGCTTTTCAAGGCCCGGCGCCTCCGTGGGTGGAAAGCTTGGAAACATGGAGCCAAGAGCAGGATCAGCCCATGCCATTCAATGGAAACCGAAGCTTTTATGACCTGAGCGAAGGAGGCTCAGCAGACAGAGTCTTTCCAATCCTGGTCTGCAGAGTTGCCCGAAACGAAATTCAGGGCAGGACAGCTCTCCATCGAATCACGAAAGTTGATGCCAATGCGAGAATGCATACCATCCGCACCATTCATCTGGAAGATGCTCGTGAGAGATCTAGGGGAGACCACGAGGCCCTGCAGCAAGAGCTAGCTGAAACTCGAGCTGAAGTCATAGAGCTCCGAGTACGCCAAAGGGTGTACGAAAGGCACCTTTTCGACATGGAGCGCCAGCTGGCTGAACTAAGGGTTCACCCGAGGGATAACAGTCACCAGTAGGAGACATTCTACCTTTCTTTCCTTGGTTTAAGGAATAGTCTTCCTATCTATGCTCTAAGTAGCACTTTTCTATATAACCATCCCTGTTCTGTAAACACTTTTTAGTTAAGCCTTTATGCTGTTAAAAACTTTTTACTTAGGATATGATGTAAGACCTACTCCAAGGTCATTTTGTCCAAACTTGTTACATCTTAAATATCAAGGATATTGACAGTCGGCTAATTTCTGTGCCAATCCTAGTTCAAATACTTTCATTCTACTATCGTTAGAATTCTATCTAAACCTCAGTTTCGTCAAATTATTGAGCTGTGGTAAATTAACTCAAGGATCACTCCCAATTTTGTCGAAGGTTGGATCATGTTATCCACCAAACAATGATAGCCTAGTTCAAAATAGCAAACGTCTAGTGACCATTCTACGAACTTACTTCAACTCTTTACCAGTACTGCATCATAGGGATGTAGGTCAAACCATCGAGAACAGTTTAACAAAACGAAAACTTTATCTTTACATGAATGAGTAGAATACGTCTAGGACCGACCATAATCACTCACGAACTCCTTTTCTTGTCATATAACATAATCATGTCGTCATCTAGAAATAGTCAGCCGAACGACAAAACCCCGATCCTTCATATAGACGTTGCCACCTTCCAAGCAGCGGTAACAGCTGCCGTTGCAGCTGTCCTTGCATACTTCAACACTGGTAACACAACCAAGGCTGTAAAAGGTGTTGACAGTTCAAATTGTTGTAATCATCCAGGAAATCAACAAATGATAACTGTTACAAACACCCAAAGCCACAAATCTGAGGGTACGAAACGAAGGCGTCAAGCCCAAAAGGAGCGCAACCGATCTCAAAATTTTGCCAAGCAACAGCAACAAGTGGCGACCCCTGCCACTTCAGCACCGATCAAACCATATGAGGGGAAACTCCCGAAGTGTGATAAGTGTAATTTCCATCATCACGGAGTCTGCCGTGATTTGAAATGCAACAATTGCAACCGAATGGGGCACACTACTCATGTCTGTAGAGCGCCAGCACGAAACATCTCCCAAGCCACTAACATCGGAGTCAGCCCGGCTTGCTATTATTGTGGTGAAACCGGACACTATAAAAGGAATTGTCCAAAAGAGAGGAACAACGAAAGCGCTCGTGTCCACATAACTCCGACCCGACACTTCACTTCCACCACCGATGCTGGTGCAAGCCAGATCTGTCATTTATGCGGTGAAATAGGACATCTCAAGAAGGATTGCCCAATAACAAAGAACTCTGGCGCAGACGAGAAGATACTAAGGATCACTGATGAAGGAGAGACTACTCCGGACCTACGTTAAAATTCTAGGGCGTTTCGTTATAGTAGACTTATAAACTGTTAAAAACTAGTGCAACTCGTGTCATGTCTTTTTGCGAGATCCCGTCAGTCAAGGGACTCTCGTGCTGCGTGTACTTGGTTTTTGTAGTATACCTTGTTCGCAGCAGTAGTCTTGTAGATAAAACTAAAGTACTAAAACTCTGTCAAAGTTGCACCGTTATGTTTTTGTAACACCTTTCTAAACTAGTCTAACGCCTTTTATTCCGAGTAGTCCGACATTATCATTTAACTTGAGTCAATTCGATCCTCACAATGTCAATTTCGTGCGCAAATTTCTTTTCCCCGTAATCGCCTTTTTACGAAGCCGTCATTCCAGTACTCCGAGGTACTCATGCAGAGAGTATCTTATGTTTCATATCTTTCCCAAAGAAACCTCAGCAAAACTCCCCGGAATACCACTCGTACAGTACGTCGAGTTCAACCCGAAGACCTATACGGTTAATCTATCGCTGACGAATGTATACGCAAGGGTGGTATATAATCAAGGTTCTACAAGCTTAGAATTGATGATTCCGCTTTAACTTCTTTTCCTTGTTTGGATGTGAGTTTAGAGAAGAATCATTTATTCGACGGCCTTTTCAATCTTAATTATATACGACTCGTATACGCGAAGCTGTGATTGATGAACGAAATATGACTTCTAATATGAACTTCAGGACGGAGACTGCTCAAGACTACGAGTGATCGCGCTGCTATGCGAATAAACTTAGGAGCCAAACAAATGCCTTTTCCCGCCAATCGAGACAAGATTCAGATAGAACAGAAGTACATATCCTTTTCCTTACTTCATGAGTAATCGTACTTTCTTTTAGATTCCTCGACATCTTTCCAGGAGAACTCCCAGGATTTTTCCGCGATGTCAAGTCGAGTTCAAATCGACTTAATTCCAGGGGCTACCCTAGTAGCCAAATCGCCTTATCGTCTGGCACCAGTTGAGATGCGAGAACTATCCTGTCAACTTAACGAACTGCTCAACAAGGGCTTTATAAGACCAAGCTTCTCACCCAACCCTGGGGAGCTCCCGTCTTGTTCGTCAAGGAGAAAGACGGATCGTTTCGTATGTGCATCAACTACAGAGAGCTCAACAAACTTACCGTTAAAAATCGTTACCCTCTGCCTTGCATAGACGATTTGTTCGACCAACTGCAAGGAGCGAATTTCTTTTAAAAAATAGACCTAAGGTCCGAGTATCACCAATTACGAGTATTGGGGGAGGATGTTCCGAGGACAGCCTTCCGAACTCGTTATGGACACTACGAATTTGTAGTGAGGCCGTTCGGATTAACCAATACGCCTATAGTATTCATGGACTTAATGAATAGGGTATGCCGTCCTTACTTGGATCAGTTCTTCATTGTCATCATAGATGACATACTTATCTACTCTCGTAGTAAGGAAGAGCATAGTAAGCATCTACGTCAGGTCTAGGAAACATTACGATCAGAGAAGCTTTACGCGAAGTTCTCTTAATGCGAGTTTTGGATTCGAAGAGTCAAATTCCTGGGTCACGTTGTTAGTGAAGAGGGAATTCATAAGGACACTTCCAAAATCAAGGCCATTGAGAACTGGTCAGCTCCGAGGACACCTACAGAAATTCGTAAATTTCTAGGTCTCGCTGGCTACTGTCGTAGGTTCTTTCAGAACTTCTCTCGAATCGCGAAGCATCATATGACTTCGACCCAGAAGGGCGTGGCCCTTGACTGGGAAGAGGAGCAAGAGAAAGCGTTTCAAACGCGGAAGCGAACCTTAAGCACCGCATCGATACTATCCATCCCAGAAGGAAACCTTTGAAATCCCAGATAGGAGACCGAGTTCTTGTGAAAGTCTCACCCTGGAAGGGCTTGATACGCTTCGGGAAAGCGTGGGAAGCTAAATCCAAGATACGTAGGGCCTTTCGAGATTCTCGCTAGAATCGGCCCTGTAGCTTACAAACTCAAATTACCTCGCGAACTCAGTAACGTACATTCTACTTTCCACGTCTCAAACTTGAAAAAGTGTCTGTCCGATGAGACTCTTGTTATCCCATTCGGCGAGATCGAGGTCAACGAGAGCCTCAACTTCGTGGAAGAACCTGTAGAGATCATGGACTGAGAGGTCAAGCAAACGAAACAAGCCGTATCCCGATAGTGAAGGTTCGCTGGAACGCCAAGCGAGGACCTGAATTCACTTGGGAGCGCGAGGATCAGTTGAAACTGAAATATCCTCATCTTTATACTTAGTTATTTGTAACTACTTATTTAAACTCAAATTTCGGGAAAAATTCTTTCTAACGGGGGGATGATGTGACAACCCGAAATTTCTATCTTGTATAGTCAATCAATTCAACCAAAGTCAGACTTGTTTCTGCTATCATTTAGCACTATTTAGAGTCTATTCGAGTATTCTAAGCCTAGTATATTCAAGAATCGGGTGTTAGGAAGTATCTGCTTGAATCCATTGTACCTAAATCAAGCTTAAACCCCATTATGAGGTGTTTACGGCCAAACTTTATGAGTTTGGGCCGTAAACTCATCCATGGCCGTGAACTCATGCTTTAAGCATGAGTTTACATCATTTTTCATCATTTCCTTCATTTCAAGACAAAGAACTCCCATTCTCTCTCAACTATCATCAAGATCTTCATCTTAATCTTCCAAAAATGTAAGAATTTCTTCCTTTGATTTGTGGTTACAACACTTTATCTACTCCAACCCTTTGATTTCATCCATGAAATCATTCCATTTTGATAGATCTTCAAGTGTTCTTCATTTCACCAAGAACACCAAGAACACACACTAGTGTTCTTGGACCGTAATCACCCTTACAAGCTTCTATATTGTAAGTACCTACCTCCTATACTTGTTAGTTAGTTAGGATGTTGAATCAAGGACTTGAAAACAAGTTTTCCTCAAGAACATAAGGTGTTTACGGCCAAGGCAAACTCCTTGGGCCGTAAACCCTAATTAAGGGGGCAAAGTGAGCCCTAATCCCTTCCAAAGTCTTGGAGCCAAGTCTAGAATACTTCCAAGAAGAGTATAGGACCTTAACATCAAAGAAAATCAAGAACATATGGTGTTTACTGTGACAGTCGTCAAAATTTGAGTCGGTTTTAGATTTGACTAAACTTAGTTGCACATATAGGCACTACACATACTAGACTTAGTAACTAGAAGCTAAGTTATAACCTACTAGAAACTTGGAAACAATTAGAATCAATGGATAGTGTGCATAGATTTCACATTGATATGTGAATTCTATAACTACTTAACTGTAGAGACTATCCATATTCAGGTCACTCTTTGACTCGAACACCTTTTCATGAATCATATACACACATCATGCACTTGACCTAGTGGTAGAAATTAGGTCAAAGTCTCATAGAAACTTAAGTCAAAGTTGAAGACTAGGACTAGTATACTTGATTCCTCAATTTCGCTTGAATCTCGGAATCACTACATAGAATGCGAATAAACCGATAAAAAAAATAATAAATTACAAACATTATTTATAACTATAAAAGAGTTATAATACCCTAAGATAATTTAAAGTCTCAAATATTCTATTTATTTTGATATTCAAAGTTTATTTAACTCCAAAACCCTAAAAGCCATAAAAAACTCATATTTATGAACTTTAACCTTAAAATTTCTATAAAAATAATTATGAAACTTATAATATTATCTTATAATAATTAAAATTAGTATAATATATTCAAGGCAAATAAAATTTAACTCATTAACATTACCCTTAATTTATAAATCAAAAATAAAGGTTTTATGAATAAAAACTTGATTTTAGTGTATATTTTATAAAAGAGTTTGATATTTTTATAAAAGATTTGAATTTTTATAAAAATAAAAGAGAGGGAAACCCTTTCTTATCCCCCAAAACCGGCCTCCCCTCTCCCAAGACACTCCCCCTCTTCCCAAAACACATAATCACTTCTTTCTCTCTCACACTCCACCTTCTCTCTCATTTTCTATCATTTCTCTCTACCTTCACCACTCCATTTTCTCTCTTCCTTTCTCTATACCCACGAAATTTTCCAGAGAATAAGTCCAAGAACACACCTCAAACTGAAAATCTTCATCATCTAGTGGTGTTCATTAAGGTAGAACACGATTTCCTTTCATTTTCCTCCATGTTTTCAAAGTTTTTCTTGCATTTCCTTCTTCTTCTACACCTTTCTCTTAGAAAATATGTGTGCATGTTCATTCACTTCAGTTTTGATGATGATGGTGGTAGGATTTCACCCAAAAACAACATGCATGTTGTAAATGGTGAAATCCAAGGACCTAAACCTAAGTCAAGATCATGAAAATGCACTTTTCTACAAGTTTTGGTGTAAAATAACCACATGCACTCTAAGTTTTCTCTCAAAAACGATTTTTGAACATTTCAAACTCACGAATGGTCTTCAAACAAACATGCATGTGATGATCTTCAAGCTTAGATGCTAGATCATCAAAGTATGTTGTTAAAAGCTTTCAAAGATGTTCATGAAGGATTTATTTCCAAATAAATATCTAAAACTCCTTTTCTGACCAAATCCGATTTTTCCCAGATTTCCATCAACAAAATAAGATGCTCTGTAAATTTCCAGAAGATAATTCATTTATCTCGAATTACTATAATTAATGCAAGAAAATAGGACAATAAATTATATAAAATACTTTCTGGGGTCTATAAATCCTAGTTAAATTCGTGGATAGCCCCTATGCTAAAAAATGATCCCTCATTAAGTTTCATCGATTTTTATAACTGTTTAACATGGTTTTGAATTTTCTTTTTGTTTGGCTCCAATAAATCATAAAAGCACTTTAGAAAATCTTAAAATGATATATAACAATTTTCGCAGTTACTACCAGAGGTATAAGACTCAGAAAAATATTTTCAGAATTTTTCATAATGCATTCCTATTTTTCCCCGATTTTTGTATTTATAATGGCCTAAAAGTAGAAAAAATAGTTCTGCTCACCCAAAATTCATGAACATTTACCAGAACACTTTGTAGTACATTAGGAGGCTACATAAAAATTTTTATGATTTTTCTCTTTGTATACTATTTTGCTCCTATTTTCTAAGATTAAATACACTTAAATACACAAAATCGGATTTCAGCATATAAAAACCACATTTGGTATTTTTCCCAGATTATTTACTCTGTAAATGAAGTGTACAAAAATTTTGGTAATTTACTTTAACTATTTAATAATTATTCTCCAATTAATGATTATTTAAGAGGATAAAACAAAGAAAAATAGAAAGACTAATTGAAAAATATCTTTTATATTTTTCACAGCTTCTACATGTATAATAAAAGTGTTACAAAAATTTTGGGTAATTTTGGAAACTGTTTTCTATTTATCCCCATTTTTTTAGAATAAATGCATAAAAAATCATAAAATTAGATTAAACAGTTTAGAAACCCCTTTTTATATTTTTACCAGCTTAAGTATGTGTAATGACATTGTTATAAAAAGTTTGGGGTATTTTCATAACTAATTTCTATTTTTCATGAATTTGTATCTATTTAGAGAATTAAATATGTGAAAAATGGTTATACATATTCATAATCCATGAAAATGTATCTAGAAGTCTTTTAGTACATTTAAAACCAAAACCTGAAGTTTGGTAATTTTTATTAGCTGTTTAGTATTTTTCATGATTTTATGGTTATTCAAGAAACTAAAATCGTGAAAAATAGTCATACAAATCAAAAATTCAAGAAAATTTATCTTAAGGTCTTTGACTTCAATTAAAACTTAAATGCAAAGTTTGGGAAAGTTTAGAACTAAATTGATTTAGTTTTGAATATTTAATCATTGGAACACCTCTAAAATGTTAAATATTAACATTTCAATAATGGAAATTTTCCACTTAAATTGTTATATAACAATTGATTCTTTGAAACTTAATTTCCACAGAAAAATGTTTGTAACTTATCAATATTAAATTTTGACACATGATTGACATAATTCTATTGTAGTAGTAAGTATACTAGTGTTAGATTTCGATTAGAGACTCACTAGCGAATACCATTATTGTAGAAATCGGTAGTGGTACACGTGGAACGTAGTTCAAGGCACCATTTGCATCATCTAAATGTATTGTGAGTATTTACGCACTCCCCTATTTTCAGTTTTTATGTTTTGGGGTGGAAAAGCATGTCCTAAACTATTTATGTTCGTTATATTTAGTTGACTCGTATAAACTTGATTGCTATATTTTGCATATTGTGAGTATTCACGCACTCCCCTATTTTCGGTTTTTATGTTTTGGGGTGGAAAAGCATGTCCTAAACTATTTATGTTCGTTATATTTAGTTGACTCGTATAAACTTGATTGCTATATTTTGCATATTGTGAGTATTCACGCACTCCCCTATTTTCAGTTTTTATGTTTTGGGGTGGAAAAGCATGTCCCGAAAAACTATTTTTTGAATGTTAAATTTAAATTGATTTGTATCAAACATTATTGCTATTTTATTGCTGTGTCTCTCTATGTATGTCTATGCAACACGGAACATGAGAACTTATCGTACTAAGGCCCTTCCCTTATCTCTAACCATTAACTCTTTGAGCCAATGGTCATTATGGATAGCGCTATTAGGAATTGACAACTCCTCACTCGCCCTATTGCTGGAGTGCATGATACCATATTCATCTATGGAACGATAAGCATAGATCTTGATAGGGCTTCAGTCATAGGTTTGGTTGAGACTCATTGTTTGCTCATACACATACAAACTCGTTTATCGTTATAGCAATAAACTTGTTATTAATTATAGCAATGAACTTTGTTTCTCATTACAACAACGAACTTTTATTACTGAAAACTTATATACATGTTTTAGCAATGAAATTGTTTGCTCCTTGTAGCAACGAAATTGATTGCTCATTTTAGCAATGAAACTTGTTTACTCGTTTGAGTAACGAACTTTATCTTCCATGAGAATATGAATGTTGCATCTTATTTGGGCAACATACTTTATCTCTCATGATGACAAAGAACTTTGTTTTTACAAACTTATTTACTCATTTTAACAATATACTTTTATTATTGGAAACTTTTATCAAAACTTTAATTTCAATTCATGGAACCAATATTATTTTGTTTATCTGTGAGTACTCACCAACTATTTTTATAGTTGACGCTCGTTTTACATGCTTTTTCAGGAATCATCGAGTAAGTGGCACTTAGGGACACTTCATTTTTAGGAGCATTCGCATGTGTTGTATTTCAATTTACATTGTAATTTCTTTTAAAAGTTGTTCAAACCCATTGTAAAATTGTAATGATTTTTAATACTATGGTTGGTGTTGTCTTTTAACTTTTGCTATGAAACCCTTTATACTGCCATGCCTCGTGTTTCCGCTTTAGTGAGGTGTGACAGAAAATGGTATCAGAGCCGAAGGTTATAGAGAATACCGGTTCTCCTTTGGAGAACCACAACTATAGCCAAAAAAAAAATTTCAAAATGTTTTTAAAATACCGAACATACTACTAGTATAACTAATTCGAGTACGCATTATTGGACTTTAACTAAGTATAGCCTGGCCAACTATGCTTAATTAAGGAAACTTAATGCGAGGCTTGAAACGGTTATAGTAGAATTATGATCAAAACAATTTTCAACTTAAACTTTTGAAAAACAAAATTTTTGGTGTGCGTACGGGCATTGCATATTATAGGCATTCATCTAGATACACTTAGAAACTAAGTTCACTGTTATATTAATGCCCTTATTTAGAAATATTCTTATCCCTTATCAAGTGCTAGGTTAACCACTCAGGTTATATCACTAGCCACTCTAGGAGCAATGCACATAGTACTACGAATGGGTATTCCTCAGTAGCTATTGACTTTAGATATAAGGTTAGTAGCTAGATATACACTAGTAATAATCATAAGTCGAAACCTATACCAATTATTCCTCAATACCTCTTCATCGTCTTCGTACTAGAGTTACAACAATGAAAAAGTGTTTCGATATCGACACGAATGATAATTGGAGCATCGCGTAAGGAGGTAGATGAGTCGCCACTAAGTAATCACTTGTATACCATTGGTGGGCATTCCGGATTCGACTCACGAGGAGACACGAAAGTTTAACCCATACGTGAGACCTTATTACAACGCTACGATTTAGCTCTACGTTGTTTCCACCTTGAGCTTAAAACTTAACATAAGATGTCCCTTTGACCTCTATAAAAGGTCGTAAACTACATTGACACCATAAAATGTTTTTCAAACAATTTTTCTTGTCCTTTATCTTTGGGAAAAAGACATCGGTACTCGTCTTATACTCGCCTTGTACTCGCCTTAGTATTTAGGTACGATCAGCTACACTAACATACTTATTCCTTACTTCTTAATCTTCCATCGAATTTTTTTTTTTTCGCTTCATCTGTTTTATTTATCATTGATAGAATATTTTATAACCACTTCATTTAACTTAGTAGACATTTCCTAACAATGTAAGTCATATTCTCGCTAAAAATCTTTTGACAACTTGCTTTAATTTAACACTTTTCTTCAAAACTCAATTTAACCAATATTTGTTTTAACATTGCTATTTCAATTTCATTTCAATCCATTTCAATGGATAGATGTGCTTTTAAGGGTATATACACCATTTTAAACCTTGCTTACCATTTTGGCACGTTTTCGAAAAACTTAGAAACATTTTCTTTTATAAAAGTGTTTAAACTTTATGCTATAAAACTTAAACATATGACGTTAAAGTTCATATTATGTGTAAAAGCTTCATCGGATCTTCACACCACTTTTGTTTTAAGACTCTTGACTACCTTCTCATTTAGGCATTGTACTTTACTTAAATGTGTTTTCTTGAAACCCAACACGGTATTTTTACAACTTTCTAATTTAAACATGTTTATAGGAAATCTCTAATTCCTACATTTTCAACATACCTCATTTTCTTTATTTTTTTTTTCAAATTAGTTTTATAATCTATAAAGATTTTAAAATACAAAGCATTGCAAAACTTAGTGTTCACTTTTAAATTTCCAGTGACGCACTTTCGACAATGCACAATTATTCATCTAAATATGTTAAGTCTTTACCTTATCCGTTTTAACCATTGTTGGACTCCAGTCAAAAATGTCAAAGCTGTCGGAATTTCAATTACAAGTTTTAGTGTTTCTTCTTTTTCACAAATGGAGTTTAACTTAATAGATAACTCATAAATTTTTAGAAAACACTTTAAAACTCCCACATGTCTATTTAATCATCAATATACATCAAATATTAAAGTTTGAAATATATCTCAACCTGGTTTTAATCTACCTATAGGTATTGTTCTTATAATTTTAACAATAACAATCATTGCCGCCGCTACCTTCCTTTTTCTTTCCCCCGCACTTGATTTCTTGCTCTCCTTATGATTTTAGATCTCGCACACCCATAATAGTAACATAATACATTGTCTAACTTTGTTTATGTCTATTTTGCTTCTCCTGGTATCATGTTTGTACACATACATACTAAAAGTCTATCCTTTCGTTTTGAGCGATTAATACATATATAGCCGTGAGGAATAATTTTTATTTAATCAACTTTGATATATTCAATTACGCCTTTTATCATATACATCTTGTTTTTATTTTGAAATCTCTATAAACAAGTGATCCTTATTTACATTTGCTCTTTCGTTCTAAATTCAGAAACTTGATATAAAATGCAATTTTCATTGTATTTTTCCTTATAATTAATACACAAGATGAATACTCTTATGCTTATAATTTTTCTATATCCGGAAAATATATGTGAAGGATATATTTCCTTATGTTTCTTCTTTTCTTTAAATACATCAAAAGTTTTGAATTTTACGATTATCTATTCTCTAAATGATTGTTTTTGTAGAAACACTAAACTATGAATGCACTATTTTCAAAGATTAACATTTTTACACCTTTCTTAAAATAGTATTTTACTTTGCAATTTTCAGTGAGTTCCTAAACTCTCAAACTTGTTTTCATAAGTATTCTGACTCCTCGTAAACTTGAATTTGTCCTGACTTAGACAATTGGACAATTTCTCAAAAGTTTAATACAAATATTTCTATACAAATTCCTTTAATAACGACTTAAACCTTTAACCTTAATTAATCTTTATATTATTTTACTACTTTGTTGGATCGCCACACATGTATGTTCATTATCTTGGAATTATTACACATTTTGATAATAGTGAGATTAATTATCATTTCTAAACACACATTTTGATAACAATGAGATTTTTAATCACTTCTAAACACTTAAAATGCTATATACACAATGTGATTTAATTTATCATAAATTTTCATCGCCTCCATTTGCACCAATGACTCTCTAAATATATTTATTCTTCGAATAAGGTTTTATTATTGTAAGAGTAACCGTAGTAGTAATTATAGCCTCGGAGATGCTCAATCATTTCGTAATTTATTTTGTGGACGACACTTAAATAGCCTTTACATTTGAGATGTACCAAAACTTCGTTGCCTACCCTTAGTACGTATTTTTAGGAACTTACCCTCGATCGCTTCCCTTTCATTCGTGCTACCCCTTCTTATTTCGAAATATATCTTTTCCAGAAGTAATAGCTAACCCGGAAGTGAACAAATTGTTCATAATCTCTTCTTTACTAGGCGGCGAATTTACACTTAGTGCTAATTTAGAATGCGACTTAAGCATCAATGCGGATTTAACGCTCAGTGTAGTTGGTGCTTCAGCAAAACTTCTACCGCTCTCTTAATTCAGATAATATCTAACTAGATGATCTTTTTCGAATAGGTCGCTATGGTTGGATCATGATTCCATGACCCAAATTTTCCATAATCTAGACGAAAGAACTCGAATTAAGGAAACACTAACTTGACTAGCTAAAGAATTGGGCTCTTCCTTTGAGGAAATAAACCCAAAATAATCAAAGAACACTTCAAGTCACCACCTCCCGAACGATACAATTGTATTCGGCTGAGTTCTAATAGAATACGTCACGAATTGAATTTCGGGACGAAATTCTTTCAACCGGGGGAGACTGTGACAGTCGTCAAAATTCGAGTCGGTTTTAGATTTGACTAAACTTAGTTGCACATATAGGCACTACACATACTAGACTTAGTAACTAGAAGCTAAGTTATAACCTACTAGAAACTTGGAAACAATTAGAATCAATGGATAGTGTGCATAGATTTCACATTGATATGTGAATTCTATAACTACTTAACTGTAGAGACTATCCATATTCGGGTCACTCTTTGACTCGAACACCTTTTCATGAATCATATACACACATCATGCACTTGACCTAGTGGTAGAAATTAGGTCAAAGTCTCATAGAAACTTAAGTCAAAGTTGAAGACTAGGACTAGTATACTTGATTCCTCAATTTCGCTTGAATCTCGGAATCACTACATAGAATGCCAATAAACCGATAAAAAAATAATATATTACAAACATTATTTATAACTATAAAAGAGTTATAATACCCTAAGATAATTTAAAGTCTCAAATATTCTATTTATTTTGATATTCAAAGTTTATTTAACTCCAAAACCCTAAAAGCCATAAAAAACTCATATTTATGAACTTTAACCTTAAAATTTCTATAAAAATAATTATGAAACTTATAATATTATCTTATAATAATTAAAATTAGTATAATATATTCAAGGCAAATAAAATTTAACTCATTAACATTACCCTTAATTTATAAATCAAAAATAAAGGTTTTATGAATAAAAACTTGATTTTAGTGTATATTTTATAAAAGAGTTTGATATTTTCATAAAAGATTTGAATTTTTATAAAAATAAAAGAGAGGGAAACCCTTTCTTATCCCCCAAAACCGGCCTCCCCTCTCCCAAGACACTCCCCCTCTTCCCAAAACACATAATCACTTCTTTCTCTCTCACACTTCACCTTCTCTCTCATTTTCTATCATTTCTCTCTACCTTCACCACTCCATTTTCTCTCTTCCTTTCTCTATACCTACGAAATTTTCCAGAGAATAAGTCCAAGAACACACCTCAAACTGAAAATCTTCATCATCTAGTGGTGTTCATTAAGGTAGAACACGATTTCCTTTCATTTTCCTCCATGTTTTCAAGGTTTTTCTTGCATTTCCTTCTTCTTCTACACCTTTCTCTTAGAAAATATGTGTGCATGTTCATTCACTTCAGTTTTGATGATGATGGTGGTAGGATTTCACCCAAAAACAACATGCATGTTGTAAATGGTGAAATCCAAGGACCTAAACCTAAGTCAAGATCATGAAAATGCACTTTTCTACAAGTTTTGGTGTAAAATCACCACATGCACTCTAAGTTTTCTTTCAAAAACAATTTTTGAACATTTCAAACTCATGAATGGTCTTCAAACAAACATGCATGTGATGATCTTCAAGCTTAGATGCTAGATCATCAAATTATGTTGTTAAAAGCTTTCAAAGATGTTCATGAAGGATTTATTTCCAAATAAATATCTAAAACTCCTTTTCTGACCAAATCCGATTTTTCCCAGATTCCCATCAACAAAATAAGATGCTCTGTAAATTTCCAGAAGATAATTCATTTATCTCGAATTATTATAATTAATGCAAGAAAATAGGGCAATAAATCATATAAAATACTTTCTGGGGTCTATAAATCCTAGTTAAATTCGTGGATGACCCCTATGCTAAAAAATGATCCCTCATTAAGTTTCATCAATTTTTATAACTATTTAATATGATTTTGAATTTTCTTTTTGTTTGGCTCCAATAAATCATAAAAGCACTTTAGAAAATCTTAAAATGATATATAACAATTTTCGCAGTTACTACCAGAGGTATAAGACTCAGAAAAATATTTTCAGAAATTTTCATAATGCATTCCTATTTTTCCCCGAGTTTTGTATTTATAATGGCCTAAAAGTAGAAAAAATAGTTCTGCTCACCCAAAATTCATGAAAATTTACCAGAACACTTTGTAGTACATTAGGAGGCTACATAAAAATGTTGATGATTTTTCTCTTTGTATACTATTTTGCTCCTATTTTCTAAGATTAAATACACTTAAATACACAAAATCGGATTTCAGCATATAAAAACCACATTTGGTATTTTTCCCAGATTATTTACTCTGTAAATGAAGTGTACAAAAATTTTGGTAATTTACTTTAACTGTTTAATAATTATTCTCCAATTAATGATTATTTAAGAGGATAAAACAAAGAAAAATAGAAAGACTAATTGAAAAATATCTTTTATATTTTTCACAGCTTCTACATGTATAGTAAAAGTGATACAAAAATTTTGGGTAATTTTGGAAACTGTTTTCTATTTGTCCCCATTTTTATTAGAATAAATGCATAAAAATCATAAAATTGGGTTAAACAGTTTCGAAACCCCTTTTTATATTTTTCTCAGCTTAAGTATGTGTAATGACATTGTTATAAAAAGTTTGGGGTATTTTCATAACTGATTTCTATTTTTCATGAATTTGTATCTATTTAGAGAATTAAATATGTGAAAAATGGTTATACATATTCATAATCCATGAAAATTTATCTAGAAGTCTTTTAGTACATTTAGAACCAAAACCTGAAGTTTGGTAATTTTTGTTAACTGTTTAGTATTTTTCATGATTTTATGGTTATTCAAGAAACTAAAATCGTGAAAAATAGTCATACAAATCAAAAATTCAAGAAAATTTATCTTAAGGTCTTTGACTTCAATTAAAACTTAAATGCAAAGTTTGGGAAAGTTTAGAACTAAATTGATTTAGTTTTGAATATTTAATCATTGGAACACCTCTAAAATGTTAAATATTAACATTTCAATAATGGAAATTTTCCACTTAAATTGTTATATAACAATTGATTCTTTGAAACTTAATTTCCACAGAAAAATGTTTGTAACTTATCAATATTAAATTTTGACACATTATTGGCATAATTCTATTGTAGTAGTAAGTATACTAGTGTTAGATTTCGATTAGAGACTCACTAGCGAATACCATTATTGTAGGAATCGGTAGTGGTACACGTGGAACGTAGTTCAAGGCACCATTTGCATCATCTAAATGTATTGTGAGTATTCACGCACCCCCTATTTTCGGTTTTTATGTTTTGGGGTGAAAAAGCATGTCCTAAACTATTTATGTTCGTTATATTTAGTTGACTCGTATAAACTTGATTGCTATATTTTGCATATTGTGAGTATTCACGCACTCCCCTATTTTCGGTTTTTATGTTTTGGGGTGGAAAAGCATGTTCTAAACTATTTATGTTCGTTATATTTAGTTGACTCGTATAAACTTGATTGCTATATTTTGCATATTGTGAGTATTCACGCACTCCCCTATTTTCAGTTTTTATGTTTTGGGGTGGAAAAGCATGTCCCGAAAAACTATTTTTTGAATGTTGTATTTAAATTGATTTGTATCAAACATGATTGCTATTTTATTGCTATGTCTCTCTATGTATGTCTATGCAACACGGAACATGAGAACTTATCGTACTAAGGCCCTTCCCTTATCTCTAACCATTAACTCTTTGAGCCAATGGTCGTTATGGATAGCGCTATTAGGAATTGACAACTCCTCACTCGCCCTATTGCTGGAGTGCATGATACCATATTCATCTATGGAACGATAAGCATAGATCTTGATAGGGCTTCAGTCATAGGTTTGGTTGAGACTCATTGTTTGCTCATACACATACAAACTCGTTTCTCGTTATAGCAATAAACTTGTTATTAATTATAGCAATGAACTTTGTTTCTCATTACAACAACGAACTTTTATTACTGAAAACTTATATACATGTTTTAGCAATGAAATTGTTTGCTCCTTGTAGCAACGAAATTGATTGCTCATTTTAACAATGAAACTTGTTTACTCGTTTGAGTAACGAACTTTATCTTCCATGAGAATATGAATGTTGCATCTTATTTGGGCAACATACTTTATCTCTCATGATGACAAAGAACTTTGTTTTTACAAACTTATTTACTCATTTTAACAATATACTTTTATTATTGGAAACTTTTATCAAAACTTTGATTTCAATTCATGGAACCAATATTATTTTGTTTATCTGTGAGTACTCACCAACTATTTTTATAGTTGACGCTCGTTTTACATGCTTTTTCAGGAATCATCGAGTAAGTGGCACTTAGGGACACTTCATTTTTAGGAGCATTCGCATGTGTTGTATTTCAATTTACATTGTAATTTCTTTTAAAAGTTGTTCAAACCCATTGTAAAATTGTAATGATTTTTAATACTATGGTTGGTGTTGTCTTTTAACTTTTGCTATGAAACCCTTTATACTGCCACGCCTCGTGTTTCCGCTTTAGCGGGGTGTGACAGAAAATGGTATCAGAGCCGAAGGTTATAGAGAATACCGGTTCTCCTTTGGAGAACCACAACTATAGCCAAAAAAAATTCAAAATGTTTTTAAAATACCGAACATACTACTAGTATAACTAATTCGAGTACGCATTATTGGACTTTAACTAAGTATAGCCTGGCCAACTATGCTTAATTAAGGAAACTTAACGCGAGGCTTGAAACGGTTATAGTAGAATTATGTTCAAAACAATTTTCAACTTAAACTTTTGAAAAACAAAATTTTTGGTGTGCGTACGGGCATTGCATATTATAGGCATTCATCTAGATACACTTAGAAACGAAGTTCACTGTTATATCAATGCCCTTATTTAGAAATATTCTTATCCCTTATCAAGTGCTAGGTTAACCACTTAGGTTATATCACTAGCCACTCTAGGAGCAATGCACATAGTACTACGAATGGGTATTCCTCAGTAGCTATTGACTTTAGATATAAGGTTAGTAGCTAGATATACACTAGTAATAATCATAAGTCGAAACCTATACCAATTATTCCTCAATACCTCTTCATCGTCTTCGTACTAGAGTTACAACAATGAAAAAGTGTTTCGATATCGACACGAATGATAATTGGAGCATCGCGTAAGGAGGTAGATGAGTCGCCACTAAGTAATCACTTGCATACCATTGGTGGGCATTCCGGATTCGACTCACGAGGAGACACGAAAGTTTAACCCATACGTGAGACCTTATTACTACGCTACGATTTAGCTCTACGTTGTTTCCACCTTGAGCTTAAAACTTAACATAAGATGTCCCTTTGACCTCTATAAAAGGTCGTAAACTACATTGACACCATAAAATGTTTTTCAAACAATTTTTCTTGTCCTTTATCTTTGGGAAAAAGACATCGGTACTCGTATTATACTCGCCTTGTACTCGCCTTAGTATTTAGGTACGATCAGCTACACTAACATACTTATTCCTTACTTCTTAATCTTCCATCGAATTTTTTTTTTTCGCTTCATCGGTTTTATTTATCATTGAAAGAATATTTTATAACCACTTCATTTAACTTAGTAGACATTTCCTAACAATGTAAGTCATATTCTCGCTAAAAATCTTTTGACAACTTGCTTTAATTTAACACTTTTCTTCAAAACTCAATTTAACCAATATTTGTTTTAACATTGCTATTTCAATTTCATTTCAATCCATTTCAATGGATAGATGTGCTTTTAAGGGTATATACACCATTTTAAACCTTGCTTACCATTTTGGCACGTTTTCGAAAAACTTAGAAACATTTTCTTTTATAAAAGTGTTTAAACTTTATGCTATAAAACTTAAACATATGACGTTAAAGTTCATATTATGTGTAAAAGCTTCATCGGATCTTCACACCACTTTTGTTTTAAGACTCTTGACTACCTTCTCATTTAGGCATTGTACTTTACTTAAATGTGTTTTCTTGAAACCCAACACGGTATTTTTACAACTTTCTAATTTAAACATGTTTATAGGAAATCTCTAATTCCTACATTTTCAACATACCTCATTTTCTTTATTTTTTTTTTCAAATTAGTTTTATAATCTATAAAGATTTTAAAATACAAAGCATTGCAAAACTTAGTGTTCACTTTTAAATTTCCAGTGACGCACTTTCGACAATGCACAATTATTCATCTAAATATGTTAAGTCTTTACCTTATCCGTTTTAACCATTGTTGGACTCCAGTCAAAAATGTCAAAGCTGTCGGAATTTCAATTACAAGTTTTAGTGTTTCTTCTTTTTCACAAATGGAGTTTAACTTAATAGATAACTCATAAATTTTTAGAAAACACTTTAAAACTCTCACATGTCTATTTAATCATCAATATACATCAAATATTAAAGTTTGAAATATATCTCAACCTGGTTTTAATCTACCTATAGGTATTGTTCTTATAATTTTAACAATAACAATCATTGCCGCCGCTACCTTCCTTTTTCTTTCCCCCGCACTTGATTTCTTGCTCTCCTTATGATTTTAGATCTCGCACACCCATAATAGTAACATAATACATTGTCTAACTTTGTTTATGTCTATTTTGCTTCTCCTGGTATCATGTTTGTACACATAGATACTAAAAGTCTATCCTTTCGTTTTGAGCGATTAATACATATATAGCCGTGAGGAATAATTTTTATTTAATCAACTTTGATATATTCAATTACGCCTTTTATCATATACATCTTGTTTTTATTTTGAAATCTCTATAAACAAGTGATCCTTATTTACATTTGCTCTTTCGTTCTAAATTCAGAAACTTGATATAAAATACAATTTTCATTGTATTTTTCCTTATAATTAATACACAAGATGAATACTCTTATGCTTATAATTTTTCTATATCCGGAAAATATATGTGAAGGATATATTTCCTTATGTTTCTTCTTTTCTTTAAATACATCAAAAGTTTTGAATTTTACGATTATCTATTCTCTAAATGATTGTTTTTGTAGAAACACTAAACTATGAATGCACTATTTTCAAAGATTAACATTTTTACACCTTTCTTAAAATAGTATTTTACTTTGCAATTTTCAGTGAGTTCCTAAACTCTCAAACTTGTTTTCATAAGTATTCTGACTCCTCGTAAACTTGAATTTGTCCTGACTTAGACAATTGGACAATTTTTCAAAAGTTTAATACAAATATTTCTATACAAATTCCTTTAATGACGACTTAAACCTTTAACCTTAATTAATCTTTATATTATTTTACTACTTTGTTGGATCGCCACACATGTATGTTCATTATCTTGGAATTATTACACATTTTGATAATAGTGAGATTAATTATCATTTCTAAACACACATTTTGATAACAATGAGATTTTTAATCACTTCTAAACACTTAAAATGCTATATACACAATGTGATTTAATTTATCATAAATTTTCATCGCCTCCATTTGCACCAATGACTCTCTAAATATATTTATTCTTCGAATAAGGTTTTATTATTGTAAGAGTAACCGTAGTAGTAATTATAGCCTCGGAGATGCTCAATCATTTCGTAATTTATTTTGTGGACGACACTTAAATAGCCTTTACATTTGAGATGTACCAAAACTTCGTTGCCTACCCTTAGTACGTATTTTTAGGAACTTACCCTCGATCGCTTCCCTTTCATTCGTGCTACCCCTTCTTATTTCGAAATATATCTTTTCCAGAAGTAATAGCTAACCCGGAAGTGAACAAATTGTTCATAATCTCTTCTTTACTAGGCGGCGAATTTACACTTAGTGCTAATTTAGAATGCGACTTAAGCATCAATGCGGATTTAACGCTCAGTGTAGTTGGTGCTTCAGCAAAACTTCTACCGCTCTCTTAATTCAGATAATATCTAACTAGATGATCTTTTTCGAATAGGTCGCTATGGTTGGATCATGATTCCATGACCCAAATTTTCCATAATCTAGACGAAAGAACTCGAATTAAGGAAACACTAACTTGACTAGCTAAAGAATTGGGCTCTTCCTTTGAGGAAATAAACCCAAAATAATCAAAGAACACTTCAAGTCACCACCTCCCGAACGATACAATTGTATTCGGCTGAGTTCTAATAGAATACGTCACGAATTGAATTTCGGGACGAAATTCTTTCAACCGGGGGAGACTGTGACAGTCGTCAAAATTCGAGTCGGTTTTAGATTTGACTAAACTTAGTTGCACATATAGGCACTACACATACTAGACTTAGTAACTAGAAGCTAAGTTATAACCTACTAGAAACTTGGAAACAATTAGAATCAATGGATAGTGTGCATAGATTTCACATTGATATGTGAATTCTATAACTACTTAACTGTAGAGACTATCCATATTCGGGTCACTCTTTGACTCGAACACCTTTTCATGAATCATATACACACATCATGCACTTGACCTAGTGGTAGAAATTAGGTCAAAGTCTCATAGAAACTTAAGTCAAAGTTGAAGACTAGGACTAGTATACTTGATTCCTCAATTTCGCTTGAATCTCGGAATCACTACATAGAATGCCAATAAACCGATAAAAAAATAATATATTACAAACATTATTTATAACTATAAAAGAGTTATAATACCCTAAGATAATTTAAAGTCTCAAATATTCTATTTATTTTGATATTCAAAGTTTATTTAACTCCAAAACCCTAAAAGCCATAAAAAACTCATATTTATGAACTTTAACCTTAAAATTTCTATAAAAATAATTATGAAACTTATAATATTATCTTATAATAATTAAAATTAGTATAATATATTCAAGGCAAATAAAATTTAACTCATTAACATTACCCTTAATTTATAAATCAAAAATAAAGGTTTTATGAATAAAAACTTGATTTTAGTGTATATTTTATAAAAGAGTTTGATATTTTTATAAAAGATTTGAATTTTTATAAAAATAAAAGAGAGGGAAACCCTTTCTTATCCCCCAAAACCGGCCTCCCCTCTCCCAAGACACTCCCCCTCTTCCCAAAACACATAATCACTTCTTTCTCTCTCACACTTCACCTTCTCTCTCATTTTCTATCATTTCTCTCTACCTTCACCACTCCATTTTCTCTCTTCCTTTCTCTATACCCACGAAATTTTCCAGAGAATAAGTCCAAGAACACACCTCAAACTGAAAATCTTCATCATCTAGTGGTGTTCATTAAGGTAGAACACGATTTCCTTTCATTTTCCTCCATGTTTTCAAGGTTTTTCTTGCATTTCCTTCTTCTTCTACACCTTTCTCTTAGAAAATATGTGTGCATGTTCATTCACTTCAGTTTTGATGATGATGGTGGTAGGATTTCACCCAAAAACAACATGCATGTTGTAAATGGTGAAATCCAAGGACCTAAACCTAAGTCAAGATCATGAAAATGCACTTTTCTACAAGTTTTGGTGTAAAATCACCACATGCACTCTAAGTTTTCTTTCAAAAACAATTTTTGAACATTTCAAACTCATGAATGGTCTTCAAACAAACATGCATGTGATGATCTTCAAGCTTAGATGCTAGATCATCAAATTATGTTGTTAAAAGCTTTCAAAGATGTTCATGAAGGATTTATTTCCAAATAAATATCTAAAACTCCTTTTCTGACCAAATCCGATTTTTCCCAGATTCCCATCAACAAAATAAGATGCTCTGTAAATTTCCAGAAGATAATTCATTTATCTCGAATTATTATAATTAATGCAAGAAAATAGGGCAATAAATCATATAAAATACTTTCTGGGGTCTATAAATCCTAGTTAAATTCGTGGATGACCCCTATGCTAAAAAATGATCCCTCATTAAGTTTCATCAATTTTTATAACTATTTAATATGATTTTGAATTTTCTTTTTGTTTGGCTCCAATAAATCATAAAAGCACTTTAGAAAATCTTAAAATGATATATAACAATTTTCGCAGTTACTACCAGAGGTATAAGACTCAGAAAAATATTTTCAGAAATTTTCATAATGCATTCCTATTTTTCCCCGAGTTTTGTATTTATAATGGCCTAAAAGTAGAAAAAATAGTTCTGCTCACCCAAAATTCATGAAAATTTACCAGAACACTTTGTAGTACATTAGGAGGCTACATAAAAATGTTGATGATTTTTCTCTTTGTATACTATTTTGCTCCTATTTTCTAAGATTAAATACACTTAAATACACAAAATCGGATTTCAGCATATAAAAACCACATTTGGTATTTTTCCCAGATTATTTACTCTGTAAATGAAGTGTACAAAAATTTTGGTAATTTACTTTAACTGTTTAATAATTATTCTCCAATTAATGATTATTTAAGAGGATAAAACAAAGAAAAATAGAAAGACTAATTGAAAAATATCTTTTATATTTTTCACAGCTTCTACATGTATAGTAAAAGTGATACAAAAATTTTGGGTAATTTTGGAAACTGTTTTCTATTTGTCCCCATTTTTATTAGAATAAATGCATAAAAATCATAAAATTGGGTTAAACAGTTTCGAAACCCCTTTTTATATTTTTCTCAGCTTAAGTATGTGTAATGACATTGTTATAAAAAGTTTGGGGTATTTTCATAACTGATTTCTATTTTTCATGAATTTGTATCTATTTAGAGAATTAAATATGTGAAAAATGGTTATACATATTCATAATCCATGAAAATTTATCTAGAAGTCTTTTAGTACATTTAGAACCAAAACCTGAAGTTTGGTAATTTTTGTTAACTGTTTAGTATTTTTCATGATTTTATGGTTATTCAAGAAACTAAAATCGTGAAAAATAGTCATACAAATCAAAAATTCAAGAAAATTTATCTTAAGGTCTTTGACTTCAATTAAAACTTAAATGCAAAGTTTGGGAAAGTTTAGAACTAAATTGATTTAGTTTTGAATATTTAATCATTGGAACACCTCTAAAATGTTAAATATTAACATTTCAATAATGGAAATTTTCCACTTAAATTGTTATATAACAATTGATTCTTTGAAACTTAATTTCCACAGAAAAATGTTTGTAACTTATCAATATTAAATTTTGACACATTATTGGCATAATTCTATTGTAGTAGTAAGTATACTAGTGTTAGATTTCGATTAGAGACTCACTAGCGAATACCATTATTGTAGGAATCGGTAGTGGTACACGTGGAACGTAGTTCAAGGCACCATTTGCATCATCTAAATGTATTGTGAGTATTCACGCACCCCCTATTTTCGGTTTTTATGTTTTGGGGTGAAAAAGCATGTCCTAAACTATTTATGTTCGTTATATTTAGTTGACTCGTATAAACTTGATTGCTATATTTTGCATATTGTGAGTATTCACGCACTCCCCTATTTTCGGTTTTTATGTTTTGGGGTGGAAAATCATGTTCTAAACTATTTATGTTCGTTATATTTAGTTGACTCGTATAAACTTGATTGCTATATTTTGCATATTGTGAGTATTCACGCACTCCCCTATTTTCAGTTTTTATGTTTTGGGGTGGAAAAGCATGTCCCGAAAAACTATTTTTTGAATGTTGTATTTAAATTGATTTGTATCAAACATGATTGCTATTTTATTGCTATGTCTCTCTATGTATGTCTATGCAACACGGAACATGAGAACTTATCGTACTAAGGCCCTTCCCTTATCTCTAACCATTAACTCTTTGAGCCAATGGTCGTTATGGATAGCGCTATTAGGAATTGACAACTCCTCACTCGCCCTATTGCTGGAGTGCATGATACCATATTCATCTATGGAACGATAAGCATAGATCTTGATAGGGCTTCAGTCATAGGTTTGGTTGAGACTCATTGTTTGCTCATACACATACAAACTCGTTTCTCGTTATAGCAATAAACTTGTTATTAATTATAGCAATGAACTTTGTTTCTCATTACAACAACGAACTTTTATTACTGAAAACTTATATACATGTTTTAGCAATGAAATTGTTTGCTCCTTGTAGCAACGAAATTGATTGCTCATTTTAACAATGAAACTTGTTTACTCGTTTGAGTAACGAACTTTATCTTCCATGAGAATATGAATGTTGCATCTTATTTGGGCAACATACTTTATCTCTCATGATGACAAAGAACTTTGTTTTTACAAACTTATTTACTCATTTTAACAATATACTTTTATTATTGGAAACTTTTATCAAAACTTTGATTTCAATTCATGGAACCAATATTATTTTGTTTATCTGTGAGTACTCACCAACTATTTTTATAGTTGACGCTCGTTTTACATGCTTTTTCAGGAATCATCGAGTAAGTGGCACTTAGGGACACTTCATTTTTAGGAGCATTCGCATGTGTTGTATTTCAATTTACATTGTAATTTCTTTTAAAAGTTGTTCAAACCCATTGTAAAATTGTACTGATTTTTAATACTATGGTTGGTGTTGTCTTTTAACTTTTGCTATGAAACCCTTTATACTGTCACGCCTCGTGTTTCCGCTTTAGCGGGGTGTGACAGAAAATGGTATCAGAGCCGAAGGTTATAGAGAATACCGGTTCTCCTTTGGAGAACCACAACTATAGCCAAAAAAAATTCAAAATGTTTTTAAAATACCGAACATACTACTAGTATAACTAATTCGAGTACGCATTATTGGACTTTAACTAAGTATAGCCTGGCCAACTATGCTTAATTAAGGAAACTTAACGCGAGGCTTGAACGGTTATAGTAGAATTATGTTCAAAACAATTTTCAACTTAAACTTTTGAAAAACAAAATTTTTGGTGTGCGTACGGGCATTGCATATTATAGGCATTCATCTAGATACACTTAGAAACGAAGTTCACTGTTATATCAATGCCCTTATTTAGAAATATTCTTATCCCTTATCAAGTGCTAGGTTAACCACTTAGGTTATATCACTAGCCACTCTAGGAGCAATGCACATAGTACTACGAATGGGTATTCCTCAGTAGCTATTGACTTTAGATATAAGGTTAGTAGCTAGATATACACTAGTAATAATCATAATTCGAAACCTATACCAATTATTCCTCAATACCTCTTCATCGTCTTCGTACTAGAGTTACAACAATGAAAAAGTGTTTCGATATCGACACGAATGATAATTGGAGCATCGCGTAAGGAGGTAGATGAGTCGCCACTAAGTAATCACTTGCATACCATTGGTGGGCATTCCGGATTCGACTCACGAGGAGACACGAAAGTTTAACCCATACGTGAGACCTTATTACTACGCTACGATTTAGCTCTACGTTGTTTCCACCTTGAGCTTAAAACTTAACATAAGATGTCCCTTTGACCTCTATAAAAGGTCGTAAACTACATTGACACCATAAAATGTTTTTCAAACAATTTTTCTTGTCCTTTATCTTTGGGAAAAAGACATCGGTACTCGTCTTATACTCGCCTTGTACTCGCCTTAGTATTTAGGTACGATCAGCTACACTAACATACTTATTCCTTACTTCTTAATCTTCCATCGAATTTTTTTTTTTTTCGCTTCATCGGTTTTATTTATCATTGATAGAATATTTTATAACCACTTCATTTAACTTAGTAGACATTTCCTAACAATGTAAGTCATATTCTCGCTAAAAATCTTTTGACAACTTGCTTTAATTTAACACTTTTCTTCAAAACTCAATTTAACCAATATTTATTTTAACATTGCTATTTCAATTTCATTTCAATCCATTTCAATGGATAGATGTGCTTTTAAGGGTATATACACCATTTTAAACCTTGCTTACCATTTTGGCACGTTTTCGAAAAACTTAGAAACATTTTCTTTTATAAAAGTGTTTAAACTTTATGCTATAAAACTTAAACATATGACGTTAAAGTTCATATTATGTGTAAAAGCTTCATCGGATCTTCACACCACTTTTGTTTTAAGACTCTTGACTACCTTCTCATTTAGGCATTGTACTTTACTTAAATGTGTTTTCTTGAAACCCAACACGGTATTTTTACAACTTTCTAATTTAAACATGTTTATAGGAAATCTCTAATTCCTACATTTTCAACATACCTCATTTTCTTTATTTTTTTTTTCAAATTAGTTTTATAATCTATAAAGATTTTAAAATACAAAGCATTGCAAAACTTAGTGTTCACTTTTAAATTTCCAGTGACGCACTTTCGACAATGCACAATTATTCATCTAAATATGTTAAGTCTTTACCTTATCCGTTTTAACCATTGTTGGACTCCAGTCAAAAATGTCAAAGCTGTCGGAATTTCAATTACAAGTTTTAGTGTTTCTTCTTTTTCACAAATGGAGTTTAACTTAATAGATAACTCATAAATTTTTAGAAAACACTTTAAAACTCCCACATGTCTATTTAATCATCAATATACATCAAATATTAAAGTTTGAAATATATCTCAACCTGGTTTTAATCTACCTATAGGTATTGTTCTTATAATTTTAACAATAACAATCATTGCCGCCGCTACCTTCCTTTTTCTTTCCCCCGCACTTGATTTCTTGCTCTCCTTATGATTTTAGATCTCGCACACCCATAATAGTAACATAATACATTGTCTAACTTTGTTTATGTCTATTTTGCTTCTCCTGGTATCATGTTTGTACACATACATACTAAAAGTCTATCCTTTCGTTTTGAGCGATTAATACATATATAGCCGTGAGGAATAATTTTTATTTAATCAACTTTGATATATTCAATTACGCCTTTTATCATATACATCTTGTTTTTATTTTGAAATCTCTATAAACAAGTTATCCTTATTTACATTTGCTCTTTCGTTCTAAATTCAGAAACTTGATATAAAATGCAATTTTCATTGTATTTTTCCTTATAATTAATACACAAGATGAATACTCTTATGCTTATAATTTTTCTATATCCGGAAAATATATGTGAAGGATATATTTCCTTATGTTTCTTCTTTTCTTTAAATACATCAAAAGTTTTGAATTTTACGATTATCTATTCTCTAAATGATTGTTTTTGTAGAAACACTAAACTATGAATGCACTATTTTCAAAGATTAACATTTTTACACCTTTCTTAAAATAGTATTTTACTTTGCAATTTTCAGTGAGTTCCTAAACTCTCAAACTTGTTTTCATAAGTATTCTGACTCCTCGTAAACTTGAATTTGTCCTGACTTAGACAATTGGACAATTTCTCAAAAGTTTAATACAAATATTTCTATACAAATTCCTTTAATGACGACTTAAACCTTTAACCTTAATTAATCTTTATATTATTTTACTACTTTGTTGGATCGCCACACATGTATCTTCATTATCTTGGAATTATTACACATTTTGATAATAGTGAGATTAATTATCATTTCTAAACACACATTTTGATAACAATGAGATTTTTAATCACTTCTAAACACTTAAAATGCTATATACACAATGTGATTTAATTTATCATAAATTTTCATCGCCTCCATTTGCACCAATGACTCTCTAAATATATTTATTCTTCGAATAAGGTTTTATTATTGTAAGAGTAACCGTAGTAGTAATTATAGCCTCGGAGATGCTCAATCATTTCGTAATTTATTTTGTGGACGACACTTAAATAGCCTTTACATTTGAGATGTACCAAAACTTCGTTGCCTACCCTTAGTACGTATTTTTAGGAACTTACCCTCGATCGCTTCCCTTTCATTCGTGCTACCCCTTCTTATTTCGAAATATATCTTTTCCAGAAGTAATAGCTAACCCGGAAGTGAACAAATTGTTCCTAATCTCTTCTTTACTAGGCGGCGAATGTACACTTAGTGCTAATTTAGAATGCGACATAAGCATCAATGCGGATTTAACTCTCAGTGTAGTTGGTGCTTCAGCAAAACTTCTACCGCTCTCTTAATTCAGATAATATCTAACTAGATGATCTTTTTCGAATAGGTCGCTATGGTTGGATCATGATTCCATGACCCAAATTTTCCATAATCTAGACGAAAGAACTCGAATTAAGGAAACACTAACTTGACTAGCTAAAGAATTGGGCTCTTCCTTTGAGGAAATAAACCCAAAATAATCAAAGAACACTTCAAGTCACCACCTCCCGAACGATACAATTGTATTCGGCTGAGTTCTAATAGAATACGTCACGAATTGAATTTCGGGACGAAATTCTTTCAACCGGGGGAGACTGTGACAGTCGTCAAAATTCGAGTCGGTTTTAGATTTGACTAAACTTAGTTGCACATATAGGCACTACACATACTAGACTTAGTAACTAGAAGCTAAGTTATAACCTACTAGAAACTTGGAAACAATTAGAATCAATGGATAGTGTGCATAGATTTCACATTGATATGTGAATTCTATAACTACTTAACTGTAGAGACTATCCATATTCGGGTCACTCTTTGACTCGAACACCTTTTCATGAATCATATACACACATCATGCACTTGACCTAGTGGTAGAAATTAGGTCAAAGTCTCATAGAAACTTAAGTCAAAGTTGAAGACTAGGACTAGTATACTTGATTCCTCAATTTCGCTTGAATCTCGGAATCACTACATAGAATGCCAATAAACCGATAAAAAAAATAATAAATTACAAACATTATTTATAACTATAAAAGAGTTATAATACCCTAAGATAATTTAAAGTCTCAAATATTCTATTTATTTTGATATTCAAAGTTTATTTAACTCCAAAACCCTAAAAGCCATAAAAAACTCATATTTATGAACTTTAACCTTAAAATTTCTATAAAAATAATTATGAAACTTATAATATTATCTTATAATAATTAAAATTAGTATAATATATTCAAGGCAAATAAAATTTAACTCATTAACATTACCCTTAATTTATAAATAAAAAATAAAGGTTTTATGAATAAAAACTTGATTTTAGTGTATATTTTATAAAAGAGTTTGATATTTTTATAAAAGATTTGAATTTTTATAAAAATAAAAGAGAGGGAAACCCTTTCTTATCCCCCAAAACCGGCCTCCCCTCTCCCAAGACACTCCCCCTCTTCCCAAAACACATAATCACTTCTTTCTCTCTCACACTCCACCTTCTCTCTCATTTTCTATCATTTCTCTCTACCTTCACCACTCCATTTTCTCTCTTCCTTTCTCTATACCCACGAAATTTTCCAGAGAATAAGTCCAAGAACACACCTCAAACTGAAAATCTTCATCATCTAGTGGTGTTCATTAAGGTAGAACACGATTTCCTTTCATTTTCCTCCATGTTTTCAAGGTTTTTCTTGCATTTCCTTCTTCTTCTACACCTTTCTCTTAGAAAATATGTGTGCATGTTCATTCACTTCAGTTTTGATGATGATGGTGGTAGGATTTCACCCAAAAACAACATGCATGTTGTAAATGGTGAAATCCAAGGACCTAAACCTAAGTCAAGATCATGAAAATGCACTTTTCTACAAGTTTTGGTGTAAAATCACCACATGCACTCTAAGTTTTCTTTCAAAAACGATTTTTGAACATTTCAAACTCATGAATGGTCTTCAAACAAACATGTATGTGATGATCTTCAAGCTTAGATGCTAGATCATCAAATTATGTTGTTAAAAGCTTTCAAAGATGTTCATGAAGGATTTATTTCCAAATAAATATCTAAAACTCCTTTTCTGACCAAATCCGATTTTTCCCAGATTCCCATCAACAAAATAAGATGCTCTGTAAATTTCCAGAAGATAATTCATTTATCTCGAATTATTATAATTAATGCAAGAAAATAGGGCAATAAATCATATAAAATACTTTCTAGGGTCTATAAATCCTAGTTAAATTCGTAGATGACCCCTATGCTAAAAAATGATCCCTCATTAAGTTTCATCAATTTTTATAACTGTTTAATATGGTTTTGAATTTTCTTTTTGTTTGGCTCCAATAAATCATAAAAGCACTTTAGAAAATCTTAAAATGATATATAACAATTTTCGCAGTTACTACCAGAGGTATAAGACTCAGAAAAATATTTTCAGAATTTTTCATAATGCATTCCTATTTTTCCCCGAGTTTTGTATTTATAATGGCCTAAAAGTAGAAAAAACAGTTCTGCTCACCCAAAATTCATGAAAATTTACCAGAACACTTTGTAGTACATTAGGAGGCTACATAAAAATGTTGATGATTTTTCTCTTTGTATACTATTTTGCTCCTATTTTCTAAGATTAAATACACTTAAATACACAAAATCGGATTTCAGCATATAAAAACCACATTTGGTATTTTTCCCAGATTATTTACTCTGTAAATGAAGTGTACAAAAATTTTGGTAATTTACTTTAACTGTTTAATAATTATTCTCCAATTAATGATTATTTAAGAGGATAAAACAAAGAAAAATAGAAAGACTAATTGAAAAATATCTTTTATATTTTTCACAGCTTCTACATGTATAGTAAAAGTGTTACAAAAATTTTGGGTAATTTTGGAAACTGTTTTCTATTTGTCCCCATTTTTATTAGAATAAATGCATAAAAATCAGAAAATTGGGTTAAACAGTTTAGAAACCCCTTTTTATATTTTTCCCAGCTTAAGTATGTGTAATGACATTGTTATAAAAAGTTTGGGGTATTTTCATAACTGATTTCTATTTTTCATGAATTTGTATCTATTTAGAGAATTAAATATGTGAAAAATGGTTATACATATTCATAATCCATGAAAATTTATCTAGAAGTCTTTTAGTACATTTAGAACCAAAACCTGAAGTTTGGTAATTTTTGTTAACTGTTTAGTATTTTTCATGATTTTATGGTTATTCAAGAAACTAAAATCGTGAAAAATAGTCATACAAATCAAAAATTCAAGAAAATTTATCTTAAGGTCTTTGACTTCAATTAAAACTTAAATGCAAAGTTTGGGAAAGTTTAGAACTAAATTGATTTAGTTTTGAATATTTAATCATTGGAACACCTCTAAAATGTTAAATATTAACATTTCAATAATGGAAATTTTCCACTTAAATTGTTATATAACAATTGATTCTTTGAAACTTAATTTCCACAGAAAAATGTTTGTAACTTATCAATATTAAATTTTGACACATTATTGGCATAATTCTATTGTAGTAGTAAGTATACTAGTGTTAGATTTCGATTAGAGACTCACTAGCGAATACCATTATTGTAGGAATCGGTAGTGGTACACGTGGAACGTAGTTCAAGGCACCATTTGCATCATCTAAATGTATTGTGAGTATTCACGCACCCCCTATTTTCGGTTTTTATGTTTTGGGGTGAAAAAGCATGTCCTAAACTATTTATGTTCGTTATATTTAGTTGACTCGTATAAACTTGATTGCTATATTTTGCATATTGTGAGTATTCACGCACTCCCCTATTTTCGGTTTTTATGTTTTGGGGTGGAAAAGCATGTTCTAAACTATTTATGTTCGTTATATTTAGTTGACTCGTATAAACTTGATTGCTATATTTTGCATATTGTGAGTATTCACGCACTCCCCTATTTTCAGTTTTTATGTTTTGGGGTGGAAAAGCATGTCCCGAAAAACTATTTTTTGAATGTTGTATTTAAATTGATTTGTATCAAACATGATTGCTATTTTATTGCTATGTCTCTCTATGTATGTCTATGCAACACGGAACATGAGAACTTATCGTACTAAGGCCCTTCCCTTATCTCTAACCATTAACTCTTTGAGCCAATGGTCATTATGGATAGCGCTATTAGGAATTGACAACTCCTCACTCGCCCTATTGCTGGAGTGCATGATACCATATTCATCTATGGAACGATAAGCATAGATCTTGATAGGGCTTCAGTCATAGGTTTGGTTGAGACTCATTGTTTGCTCATACACATACAAACTCGTTTCTCGTTATAGCAATAAACTTGTTATTAATTATAGCAATGAACTTTGTTTCTCATTACAACAACGAACTTTTATTACTGAAAACTTATATACATGTTTTAGCAATGAAATTGTTTGCTCCTTGTAGCAACGAAATTGATTGCTCATTTTAGCAATGAAACTTGTTTACTCGTTTGAGTAACGAACTTTATCTTCCATGAGAATATGAATGTTGCATCTTATTTGGGCAACATACTTTATCTCTCATGATGACAAAGAACTTTGTTTTTACAAACTTATTTACTCATTTTAACAATATACTTTTATTATTGGAAACTTTTATCAAAACTTTGATTTCAATTCATGGAACCAATATTATTTTGTTTATCTGTGAGTACTCACCAACTATTTTTATAGTTGACGCTCGTTTTACATGCTTTTTCAGGAATCATCGAGTAAGTGACACTTAGGGACACTTCACTTTTAGGAGCATTCGCATGTGTTGTATTTCAATTTACATTGTAATTTCTTTTAAAAGTTGTTCAAACCCATTGTAAAATTGTAATGATTTTTAATACTATGGTTGGTGTTGTCTTTTAACTTTTGCTATGAAACCCTTTATACTGCCACGCCTCGTGTTTCCGCTTTAGCGGGGTGTGACATTTACGGCCAAGGCAATTACCTTGGGCCGTAAACACTAATAATTAGTGTATATGTGCTCCCATTCCTTCCTAAGGCTTAGACTTGAACATCGAACACTTCTTTGTGACTTATAAGACCTTATATCACAACTTGGTACAAAATACCATGAGTTTACGGCCGTAAACTCATGGGGGTTTACCCCTTGACCGTAAACTCATGTGATGCATCCATTTTAGCCATAAACTCCAATGAGAGGCCATACTTCCCTTAGATGCAACCCTTTTGGTACTTCTAGCACTTGAAACAAAGTGTTATCCATGTCCTTGGGTGTCTTTACTTACACAATTAGTTGTTTAAACACTAATTGTAAGCATATATGTGTCATTATATGTTAAATAGGATCCGTGTGTGTGCTCAAGTCTTCACTTGACACTTAGCATCCTATACCATCCGTTCATCCAAACCACTCACTACAGGTGAGTTCATACCCCTTAATCAACATTTTAAATGATTTTAAATGCTTTTATGGGGGGGGGGGGATAGTTGAACTATTATAGTTATTATATCAATCACATGTGATTAATAACTACCAAACAAGTGGATTTTCTTACTTTTCAAACTGTGTTATCAAACAAACTACTTCATATCGTTTTACAAACTCTTTTACATGCTTAATACTTTTATTAAACTCTTTTAAACTTATATTTTGTCAAATGTGTATCTATATAGATATAGTTATATAAGTAGGATTGAAAGGACTTAGGACTGATAACTCACCTTACTCCCTGTTCCTTGTTCGGTTGTGGACTTAGGATATCGGTTGTTTGTCCGAAGGTCGTTTGAATCTTAGTTATATATTATGTATATGTATATAGATATAAAAGTTCCTTCATTCAATTCAATACCTTTGGGTAGCAAGGGTATACAATCATGTTCATTCATACAAACAACATTACTAGTAAACTATAATAGGTATAGTTTAGGAAGTTACTAATACTATTACAAGAACAACGAAACATACAAAGAGTCAGTTCATATATGAGTCAATACATACTATTATGAGAAACTAAGAGAACATACATACATACTAGACAGAGAGAAATACAATACAGCTAGTACATACTATACATTATACAAGAGAACATACTATTATGAGAAACTAAGAGAACATACATACATACTAGACAGAGAGAACATACAATACAGCTAGTACATACATTACATATACAAGTATACAATAACATAAATGTGAGCCATCTTTCGGGGCATGGCATCACCTGTCATGGCTCGATTTATATCCAGAATCTCATAGAGGGAGAGCGTGAATTTGTGTATAGATCTATACTGGATTGACTATCCTACACCTTGCTGTTCGCTACAGTGGGACTTGCAAGTCTACGGGTGCCAAATGTCATTTCTTCCGACGTCTTTCATCGTCGTGTTATTAGTCGATAGTATGGTACAATCAGGTCACATCATACCTTAAATATCAATTGGTTTAAGGTAGAAAGTACAACAGTAGTTACTATAATACAACACTACAGTACTTTATTATTTCCCCATTGCATTCACATTGTGATATTTTCACATAAAAGATAATGTAAAACTATATTTTTGGTTAATGATAGTCACATTTGGGAAAATATACAATCTTACAAAGAAACACACATACATAACATTTGATGCCTTGGTAGAAGTCTACGTTTAGTAGAAAATATAGGATTTTCTAGGAGATACAAACATTTACAAACATTTACAAACTTATACATCAAGTACTTACAAACATTTTCATACAAACAATGACACTAAAATGTTTATGAACTCACCAGCTTTAAAGCTGATAAACTCTTTCAAAATAACTTGTATTCTCAGGTCATCAGTAGACATGTACCGATGCCAGGTTTTGAGAAGATGGAGCTCGTTCAAGACTCATCTCTTATTTTTTATTTACATTTTTGGTGTCTTATAAACTTCACAGAACACACTTGTATGAAATTATATTATTAATGCAATGGATGATGTTGTTGCTTGTTTACTACTATGCTTTGTTGTGATACTGTACATGACGTCCTCCACCCCCGAACGTTTCCGCCGTTCCGGTTTTGGGGTGCGACACAAAATAACCTTAAAAAATCACCCACATATAATTACTTTTAACGGCAACACATGTCATCAAACCATAAGGGTACAAACGTAACTTACCCTAAAATACGAGTGGCAATACAAGACAGGCAAACCATTTCACGTACAAACGGATGCAAACGAATCTCTCCCATCGTTTCACCGTCGTTCTCATCAACCATCTGCAATCCCTAAACCTTCCCCAATCTCCAATTCATCATCGCCAAATCCAATTTCTACTACGTAGGGTTTTTGTGTCAGACGAGATTTTCAAGGATCCGGAGAATGGAAAGTTCGGCGACCAACATTGTCTATACCCAAGTCATCACGTTATCAACAAAGTCCGAGAAGAATTCATCAAAAATCATGGTCCTGGCGAAAGCCTTACTTCTTACTTACGACAATGTTTGTCCCTACGTCTTCCACCGACTGGCGCCGCCACCTCCTTCCCCACATCCTCTGGTATCTTCTTTTCTCTGTCTCAATCGGTTTTCCCATTGTGATTTCATCGATTGGATGAGATTTTGAAAGAAGGTTACATGGACAGTTGAATGTATGTTCTTATGATCAGCATCTAGGGACACGGTTCATCTTCTCCCCCATTCAATAGAATGTGCACAACAGCTGTTCGATGAAATGCTTACATGAACTGGGAGTGCATTTTGAGTATATCTATCTCCAGCTGTTCATAATTGGTGAGCTCTCTCTCTCTCTCTCTCTCTCTCTCTCTCTCTCTCTCCAATTTGTTTTACTTAGTCCAGGTGTAACAAACTCATCCTAATTGTGCATTAGTCAAGTTTCTTACCATGTTATAGATATAATTCATTGGGTAAAGAGATTGCAGATTACTGTATCTGTGAAGAAAGCCTCAATTTAAAATCTTGGGAAGATGGGCATCTGATTCACATTTGTAGTTCTATGTGAACAAAATGTTTGCATGTTCAAACATCAAATGAACTATAAAAATCAACAAAATGTTGAATAGGCATAGTATCCATTGGAACTGGATCGTATTTTTGATAAACTGAGTGTGCGTGATTAGGGCGACATTGGTACTGCAATAAACGAATGATTTGTATGTGCTTGACATGATTGATGATACATACAAATGGCACAAGTAACCTTTTGGTGCTTCTTTCTTTAATCATTACTATTTTCTTCAGTTGTTTACTTGGTTTCTTGTTTGTGGTGTACATTCTTGTTGTTCAGGCACATGGTCATGGCCCATGATATGGCAGCTGATAACTAGTTACTGTTAGTGGAAATTACGATCTGCCATTGAAAGTAAAAAGTTATCTGCCATGGATCGATATGGTAATCTTTGCTATTTTATTATTATTATCCTCAACTTTATTTAGAAACTAAACTTTGTAAAAATAATATATATTTTTAATTATTATAATCTTTTGTTTCTACTGACAGGAATTCTAGATGACTCGTTTGCATTGTCTATGGCTGGCCAGTTGCCTTTATCTTCTTTGCTTACATTGATGGGTGCTTACAGAGAGGAACCTGATTATACAGTGTTGTCAAAATTAATCAGTGTAATGACTAATGACTAGTCTACCCTTGTCAATACTTGTTTTAGTCTTTATTATTTTCAGTATGAAGATGAAGAGGGCATTCATGTTTTTTTGATGCTTGTATTTCTTTTGGCTATCACAGGTTAGCTCTAAAGTTGCAAGAATTGTGGCTGATGCTGATAACACATTGCTGGACAACATTAAGATGTTCTTCATCAACCTTTTCCAGTACTCTGCAGAGTTAGTTTTTTTAACTCTTACTATTAATGATTTATATGCATACTATTGGGTTTAATTTATTTTCTTCAGTTGTTTACTTGGTTTCTTGTTTGTGGTGTACAGTTTCATTATAATACTCGATCACTTCTTCAGTAATATATGTGAACTAAATTTGGTCTTCAACTTCTGTAAGGTACTTCAATTTTTCTTTTTTGATATAATGAATATTTATGTTTTGTTTGATGTTATTTTCTATATCTAAGACCTAATTGTGATTTGTTAAAAGGTGTACTTGATTTTAGACGAGTATTAGGTAATCATTTTCTGGCGCAGATGATGTATCACCTTAAAATATTTTATTTTATACAAAAATATTCAGTATAACACATAACTAAAACTCGTTTATCCAAACAATAAGTCATATTTCCAGAAAATCATCTTTTGTCAAGGTTGTTCAATTCTTCGCTGACCCAACACATGAGGGTTCTCCCTCTTACCCCACACCAACACATGCTTAAATTGTTGACATGATGTTTCATTTGCATGGTGCTTCTATAAAAAGCTTGGAATCTGGTCCTTATGGAAATGTCACTGGTGTTTAGCTTGAAAATGGATCTACCATTGAAGCAAATTTGGTGAATTTCACTGTTTGTTCTAATGGCTTCTTGATTAACCCTTAAGTGCATAAAAGGTAAAAATGGGTGTGTTTCATTTCCCCTTGAGTGTATTAAAGGTTCTGGAGGGGTAGTTCCCAGCATATTAGTTTTATATAAGGAAATGTAATTTGAAGCTTATAAATTATACTCTTGTGATAAGTAATTGGTATGATACATTGATACACATTTTTTTGTTTTTCACATTCAGGTTAAGTAATGGGGGCTTCGTGGTGAGATCAAAGAGGATGGAAAGCAAAAGGATGCAACTATTCAGAAGAGGATCTTGTCTCAAAACAAACCCTAGAAGTTGAGCATTTGAAGGGGGAGTTATCTTTAGGGTTACAGAGCATTATTCAGAAGTTTGGAGGTGAGGAGTATTCTGGAGTCAAGAAATCTGCTGTTGACGTGGCAGGACTGGTCCCAGTGTTAGAGAGGCTCGTTCAGGGTGTTGTTCTGGATAGTGAAAATTCAAGATTTAAATTGATGGAGACCCAAAGGGTAAAAGAGGAATTAACAAACAGGGTTAAATTGCTTGAAGATTATATTGAAAATAATAGGACAGGTGTACGGGATAAGATACAGGAAAGAGGGATCTTTGAACCTCCTTCATTGCCTACAGGTAACACATATATGGTTTTTTGTTAAATAAAGATGTTCAAGCATTGTGGAGGGTGTTATGTATGAGTTTCAAATAAGGGTTAAAAGTTTCCAAATTGATGATGACCAAAATACTAGTGATGAAGGAGAAAAGATTTCACTGAATTTGCGTCTTATCAAGCAAAAATCGAGGTAACCCCCACCCCCACCATTTCATGTGCAAAAGACAAGAATGCCCTTCTCATTAAACGAAAAAACCTAATTGATGTCTTTGTTTTGTAGGCAAGTAGGCAGTTAGAGATGCAAAAATCAATTAAAATGGCCTTAGAGGAAGCTAGTCACAAGGCCTCCAAACAAAAGGGCTTGATAACGAGCTATATCACATTCTTTTGTAACTATTATTTGTGTACAGTTTATAAAATGAGTAAGTTGGTTAGAATTGGAAAACTTACTGTTTTTGGAAATCTATTTTGGTGGTTGTTGTTCTTAACTTTGTTCTAAGATTCATATGATGCTCTAGCCATTTCAGTATTGTATATTGTAGGTTCGCTTAAAGTTACTTAAATTGGTTAAATACAAGAAATTGCAACAAAAAATAGTGACCTTTTTTTCGTAACGAATCGGATAAATTAGTGACGACTTTTTATGGTCACTAGTTGGATAAGCTAGTGACGACTTTCTATGGTCACAAATCAGATGAGAGTGACAACTTTTTATGGTCACTGATTAAATAAACCAGTGACGACTTTCTATTATATTAGTGACAACATTTAATGACGAAACCCGTCGTCATAGATTTAGTGACCATTATATTTTGGTCACTATTTAGTGACCACTTTTATATTTTGGTCACTAATCAGTTTTTGTGACGGACCTATAGTGACCACAAGTGACGACCAAAAGTTTGGTCACTAAATGATATAGTGACGACTCCTTCAATTGTTAGTGACCATTTCGTTTTCGTCACTAATTGGCATTTTGTTTTTGTAGTGTTTGTTCCATATCCTTGACTTTTTAGAGTATACACATCATCATTTTTCATGCAAACTTTTTCAAAAAATATTCTACAATGTATTAAATTCTACAAAATTTAATAAAATATATAATTAAGAATTAAGAAAAATGTTTTATTTTTCCCATCAAAGAGTTTGATGACAATAGGACTTCATATCTATTCAACATCAATGTGAGACAATAATAAAGTCTAATCCATCTAAATATCAATTAAACATAATCCATCTCAATGTCAACATGTCATCTGAATTAACTTTCTCATTATTCTATACATTGTGTATGTTTTTATTTCATTTTATTTTTGTTTTTCTGTGTGCTATTCTTACTTTCTTTTTATATTATTTGTGTTGTTAGAATGACAATGTTAACCGTTAGTTTTTGACCTAATTAGCATCCCTATCCCTCTCTCGACTATAATTAGAATATAAATGGTTATTTTAATTTCTTGATTATGGTAATTTTTTTCTAATAATGCATCTACTCTCCACTGCAAATAAAACAAAGAAATTTATCTAATTTGGTGTTTCATTATAAGGTGCTTTTGATGTGCTTTTGACTTATATATTGCAATTTTTTTTTATGAATTCAATATAATGATCATTTCACAATAGTATATATTGTAATATCATTAGGATTTGCCTATTTAAAACTAAACTAATTGACCCGGAGTAGATAAAGACGTAATCAACCGTGTCCAGATTTAATTAATCACATGATGAAAGTTATATAAAAGTATCAAAGTTAAAAAAATTATAAACGAAGTTTAAAACGTTGTATTAGAAACTTATAAGAAAAAAATATCTTAAAAATATTGTAATAAATTGTAAAAATTCTTAAAAGAATTGTAGAAAGAAAGTTATTCACACTTTAAGCAACTTTTTCTTTATGTACACAATTAACCATTTAATTTGTTATATGTATTTACATGTTATCATTGTCATCTGAGATAGCATGTGACAATGGTAGTATGTAACACATTTAATTTAACAAGTTAAATGATCAAATGTGTACATGAAAAATGTAACATCCTAAAATTTCTAGATAAAAATTTTCATTTCAAACATCTAATAGTCATGACAAAATAATAAAAAGTGTATCATATTGAAAATTAATTTAGAGTACAAATCCCAGAATTCAAGTAATTGCGGAAAAACATGGGTAGATGCGGTGCGATCAAACCAGACCATTCCCTTTCGAGTTGGAGGTACCTGAAACATAAACTGAAAACTGTAAGTACAAATCTGACTGAAATCCCCCAAAATACCCCATAACATACATACATAACAGTCAAAGCATAACTGAGTCTATTTCAACCCCTGCGGTCTCTTTCAACCAATATTGAGTATGTTTTAACCCATTCGGCCTCTTTCAACCGGTACTAGGTATATTTCAACCACATCGGTCTCTTTCAACCGGTACTGGGTATCTTCCAACCCCTTCGGTCTCTTTCAACCCGTATTGGGTCTATTTCACCCCTACAACTAGCATATAATAATAACAATAAGAGTCACAGAAACATCAAGCATATACATGCATAACATGTAATTGTCACGAAGATAATCATCATCCTACAAACATAATCTAGTGGGCCGGCATTGGTGCCTTCGACCAACTGATATAGTGAAGGAACCTCACCTCAGACTGAAGATATCAAATCACACTCGAGTTGCTGACTCGTGAAATCCTCTCACTAAATCACAAGTAATAAAACCCTAATTAGAAATTAGGTCAATAACCCAACCCGATAGTCCAAACCCTAAATCTCGGCTTTAAGGGAAAATGGTTGCCTTTCCCTCCCCTTATTGCGCATATCTTACCAAGGCCCAAATCCAAACTAGCCTAAAAGTCCAAAAAAACATTCCAAGTCCAATATGTGCCCAAATCCATAAAGGCCCAACTCAGAATAACTTGTGGTCCAACAAGGGCCCAAAACCCTAAAGCCCAAGATGACCCGAAACTAAAAGCCCAAAACCCCCCTTATGTGAGTACGCTAAGCATACCGCCCGACGTACTTGGAGGCTTCACTGGATGGGGACCCTAGGTGCGTAAGCTCAGTGTACAACTGTAAACGCCCTAGATGGACAAATACCCTTTTTAAGGTCTTAACCAGTTAAGACCTAACGTCCAAATTCAGATCTAGCCTCGTTAAGACGTCCTAAACAATAAAGTTGGAAACTTTAACCCCTTGCATGTCTTAATTGGTCTCAAGTCATGGATTTAACACTCTAATTCCATTAAGTGGTCATTAACTCATGCACGGTTGATCTACAACCACCAAGATACAAGCTTTATGGTTCACTGGACCTCAAAACAACAAAATGGACATCTCATAACATCAGGACTAGCATTTACTCATAAGAGTTCATCCATTGGACCAAAATATGCTAAATTCTTCCCCAAAGATAAATCTAGCCATAGAACGAACAAGTTTCAAACTTTATACCTCGAAGGAAGCCACCTGACCGACTATGCGCTCACTCTTCCGGTGCTCTTCCTTCATAGCCTCAACATGAGCTTCTCAAATCTGCTCTAATAGTGGGGTAATCATTGTCATGCTCAAACATAAATGCCTAATCGGAGCTGTGACCGCCTTGCGGCTGAGAGCATCGGCCACCACGTTGGCCTTCCCCGGGTGATAAGGAATCTCACAATTGTAATCCTTTACCACATCCAACCACCTACGCTACATCATGTTCAGATTCGACTGATTTATAAAATACCCCACGCTCTTGTGATCCGTATAGATAGTACAGTGGACCCCATAGAGGTAATGTCGCCAAATCTAGAGGGTAAACACCACCGCCCCTAACTCCAAATCGTGCGTAGGGTAATTCACCTCATGAGGCTTCAACTGCCTCGAGGCGTAAGCAATCACATGACCTCGTTGCATCAAAATTGCACCCAAGCCTGTGATCGAAGCATCGCAATATACCACAAAGTCCTCAACACCCTCTGGCAGGGTAAGAATCGGTGCCTCACATAATCTCTATCTTAGAGTCTCAAAGGTTGCCTGCTGCTTAACCCCCCAACAAAACGTGACAGTCTTCTTCGTCAACCGAGTCAAAGGAACCACTATCTTGGAGAAATCTCTAATTAATCTACAATAGTAACCTTCCAATCCAAGGAAAATTTGAATCTCAGATGGAGACCTAAAAACCTCCCACCTCATCGCCGCCTCGACCTTGGCCGGATCGACCAGAATGCCGCTTTGGTTGACAAGGTGCCCCAGAAACTGCACCTTGTGCAACCAGAACTCACACTTGGAGAACCTTGCATACAACCTCTCCCCCTCAGAGTCTCCAATACCTCCCTAAGATGCTCCTCATGCTGCTCCTTAGTCTTGGAATAGACCAGGATGTCATCAATAAACACAATCACAAACTGATCCAACATGGGCCTGCATACGCGATTCATGAGATCCATGAATGTGGTTGGAGCATTGGTGAGCACGAAAGGCATCACCACTAACTCGTAATGACCATAGAGAGTCTGGAAGGCCGTCTTCTGTATGTCCTCCTCTTTGAACCTCAACTGGTGATAACCCGAATGCAAATCAATCTTGGAAACCCAAGATGTACCCTGCAGCTGATCAAATAAATCGTCGATCCTTGAAAGCGGGTAATGGTTCTTCACCGTTAGCTTATTCAGCTCCCAATAGTCAATACACATCCGATGCGTCCCATCCTTTTTCTTCACAAATAAAATCGATGCTCCTGATGGTGAACTACTCAGCCGAATAAATACCTTTTCTAGCAGCTCCTGCAGGTGCGTAGACAACTCCTGCATCTCTGGAGGTGCTAATCGATAAGGTGCTTTGGCTATCGGAGCCGCACCTAGAACCAAGTCAATCCGAAACTCCACATGTCTCTCCAGAGGCATTCCTAGAAAGTCCTCCGGGAACACATCCGGGTATTCCCAAACAATCGGTACATCATCTATGGTCATCTCAAACTTCTCCCGGGTATCCATCACATAGGACGCAAACCCAGAACATCCCTGCTGAAAATAACGCCTGGCTCTTGCTTCCAAACATAGAGTCGACCCACGCTGAGCACCCTCATAGCAGATCACCAATTCTCCCCGACTTGGGGT